>NC_089837.1:355060634-355696259 GCF_035609145.1 Eleutherodactylus coqui | reverse complement strand
GGGAAAGGCTTATACCCATTACTTGCACTTTATAACCTGCAGTCCCAAAGCTTTTATGTAGCAAGTAGCAATCTGTGCTTAGCCTTGTCTAATTTCATCTCTAATCTTGAGTTTGAAATATTGTAGCTGTCATAATATCCATTAGTACACTTAAGAACCTTCCTGTATTTTGTAGTAAGTAGTTGTGCCCCATCATGTAGGTGAATAAAGCATCAAGGAAACGAAGTTTGAGGAGACACTCGGTAAACATAAAGTAATCGCTTTTCTCTCTGAGATCAACTTGATTTGTGGCACCTTTGAGTGTTAATAGGGTTCTCCACTATAGACTATGACGAGCTTATTGTCAAAACTGACCCCTTCTAAAAGTAGAGACTAAGTATTCCCGCTGCTTGTAGACCCTCAGCGATCAGCTGTGATTTGAAGGGAAACTGGGCAGTTACTGTTCAGTTTGCCTTGCAGCGCCACCACAGGGAAAACTGAAGCGACCTACCATTTTGGAATAAAACTCTGTCCTGGGACCAGAGGGGGAGAGGTGTATATTGCTTGTCGTTCTTCTCTGCTGATACTGTGATCCTCCCTTTCTGCCCCCCCCCCTTTTTTTCTTTTCATTCATGATAGCCAATGCAGTTTTCAGACTACTTAATACCCACAACACATTGGTAGAGTTAGACTATCAATGCACTTTACTTGCTCTCTGATTGCCCAGAGCTGCTGATGTGATCAACATTGGCCAATGAGAGGACACTGCGCAATGCGTAGTTAGAAAATTTCTGTGGCCATCTTCGACGGCCAAAACGGGGCAATTAATCGGTGAATTAGAGGCATGGCAGAAGAGAGCAACTGCAGGTAACCCCCTACCCCCCACACACTTTCCCTCTAGTCCTAGGACAGAATTTTGGCCCCAAACTGGAGGGTCACTTTAGTCGTTGCACACCTACTATTCAAAAGATTGAGACGTGTGTGTAATGCAAGACAGGTCCTCCAGATAGTGAAATGCTGCCTGTAATTGTTCTTAACTTGGGTAAAGAAATGAGACTACTGAACAGGAAACCCTACTATATTAACCCAGAATTTCATAATGGGATGTATTAAAATTGTCTTTTTTTCCCTAAACTGGCGAACCAATGTAATAGGTTTGCCTGTAGAAAAATGTCCTCAGAACGAATAAATACTCTTAGCTCTCTCTAGGAATCTGATCACTAACAGTTTAACACGTGCTGCTGCCCAAATGCTGGAAATGTTTCGGCGCTATCAACAAAATAGAACATCAGAAAGTTTGAGGATTTATAGCTGTAAGCTCGGACTACTTGCATTTTGTGCATTTTGATTACTAGGTACATTTTGGCTCCTGTACAGACTTCTGTGGGTATAGACTAAAGACCCCCCTGTGAGTAGACCAATGCTGCAGTCACGTGTTACCCCACTTCAAGTGACACTGGTTTATGCTAATCTGCAGTTCTAGAGGGGACTGATGGGTTGGTGTGGAGCAGATGTCTTATACCACTGCCAGCGTATGTGAACATATACAGTAGCCTGGACATTCTAATGAAAATTTATTTACGAAAGACCAGATCACGTCTATAAGGCCTCATGTCCACGGGGAAAATCAGGCCCGCTACGGATTCTACATGGAGAATCTGCAGCGGGTCCCTCCTGCCCCGCAGACATGAGCGCTGAAAATAGGAATTTAAAAGAATTTACCCATCGGATCTTCTTTTTCGGCCGGCGGATAAATTTGTCACGCCGGCGGCGCGTCGCCGGCACGTCTCCGACGTGCCGCACGCATGCGCCGGGCACATCCGCCGAGCTGAAGCAAGAAAGATCCGGCCGTGAGGAAGAGAAGACCTTCCCCGCCCGCTCCGGATGAGTAAATTGTTTTAAATTCCTATTTTAGGTCGCCCGCGGATCCGGACGGCTTCCATAGGCTTCAATAGAAGCCCGCGGGAGACCCGCACGAAAATGGAGCATGGTCCAGATTTTTTCATGCTCCATTTTTTTTAAAATCCCTTTTATTGACCATCCGCGGGTATTTATCTACCCCGCGGGTGGTCAATGCATCCCTATGGGGTGCAGATCCGCGGGCAGAAGAAGAGTTAAAATCTGCTGCGGATTTTAATTCTTCTTTTGCCCGTGGACATGAGGCCTAATAGGGTAATCCAATCTTGGTCATTTATGGTGTCGACAAAAAAATGCTATATATATCTGATAAAGGTTGGTCATACACCTATCTCCAGAACAGGAATCCCCCTACCTCTGTCCCACCTGATGAGGTGGCTGTGCATGTGCAAGGCTCTCTCCATTCACTTCTATTGGGGTCACAAGCTCAGCTGTTTCTTTATCTTCCATAAATGCTATGTTGCTAGATCTATCGTAGCTATATTTACTGTTGTAAACTCTTTACTTTTTTTTTTTTTTTTTTTACAGGCAAGTTTCAAAGAAACCTACATGGCTGCATTTTATGACCACTTTAATGAACAGAAGTATGCAGATGCCGTTAAGAATGTACGTTTCTTAGATTTTTCTTGAATTGCATAGCTACCCTAGGAGAGTATTTTTTACTTTTCAAGCATATCAAGCTTTTCAGAACTAAATGCACACTTGTTTGATTCCCTGAGTTGTCGATACAAGTAATCTTGCTTTAACCCATTAAGGACCAGGCAGTAAATATACGGTCCCTGGTCCTGGGCTTAAAACCCCGCTGATAGTAAAATTACGGTGATGCTTTAAGCCTCCTGGCTCTGCAATCAATTAGAGGCAGGACGGGTTATCAGCTGTTAGTGACAGCTGATACCCCTCCTGCCTTCTCCTCTGGGTTATTTAACTCTTCCTGCCTTTTCCTTTCCTGAGTACACAACGTCATGTGACCTCCCGGGATTCCCTGCTACAGCAGAGCTGGTGAGTCATACTAGACCCTGGCCAGCTCTGCCAGTGACTAATGTCACTACAGGGGTTGTTTTCCCCTGTAACTGGGACTCCTATGGATGCCCCAGCTACAGTGGGAAAGTGTCAAATAAAAAAATGAATGTCCCCCAGAGGTCTTATATGACCTCATGGGGGACGTATAGTAAAAAAACACGATTACATACGTTAGTAAGACAAAATAACAGAATAAAACAACAATATATACATAAGAAAGAAAATAACACAAAGCTGACGCCAACCAAAACCGTTACCGTATGCGCCCTGTATTCCAAAACCATACATATTGTATATCAAAACGTCCGAGAAAAAAAAGAGGAACCCGTTCCCATACTTTATTTTAGCATAAATATAACTATAAAGGTTTTTTTAAAAAAATCATTTTTTTTAGCATTTTTACCCCCAATAAAACTAAAAAACGGGGAAAAAGTCAGTGAAAAAGATATTTAAAAAATCTCCCTATATGTCAAAAACGCAGTAAAAATAATTTTGGTAGCTAAAGGAAACAAAATAGGACAGTAAAACCACCTCATAGGTAAAATCCCTAAAGTGTCTGGTCCTTAAGGTACAAAACAGCTTGGTCTTTAAGGGGTTAAAATCAATGGCTAAATGACTGATTCTGCCCCCCTTTCCACTGGTTTTGTCAGATGAAATCAAAAGCAAATAACTCGAAAACCTGGAACTGGAAAGTAAGCCTTGGAAATGGCATGTGAATGACAGTATTTTAATCAGAACTATGTGACGTTAAAGGGGTTGTCCCGAGGCAAACATCAAAATTTTCCATTACCCCATTCCCCCTGCTGTCCACCCCCCCCCCCCCCCCCCGGCATAAAATAGCACTTTAAAGCGGTTTTTAAACTGCTTGCTACTCACCGATGTGATGAAATATGAAGTTATAAAAATCTTCTCCCTAAGATGGCCGCCGGTCCTTTCCCAGGGTTGCACCGCGGTTTTCTCCCATGGTGCACCGCGGGTCTTCTCCCATGGTGCACCGTGGGCTCTGTACGGTCCATTGCCGATTCCAGCCTCCTGATTGGCTGGAATCGGCACACGTGACGGGGCGGAGCGACGATGACGCGGTGACCAGCTCTCCGGCACGAGCGGCCCCATTCACCAGGCAGAAGACCGCACAGCGCAAGCGCGTCTAAAAACGCCAGAAGACATCAGAATTAGATGGATCCATGGAGACGGGGACGCTAGCAACGGAGCAGGTAAGTGAATAACTTCTGTATGGCTCATATTTAATGCACGATGTACATTACAAAGTGCATTAATATGGCCATACAGAAGTGTATAACCCCACTTGCTGCCGCGAGACAACCCCTTTAATGCAGATTTTATCACAGACAATAGAGGGCCAGCTGTCTTTCCATTTTGTCGCATTTATAATGAGCAGCTGGTAGCATTTCTGGCTCACTAATATGTTTTTATATCAATCTGATTTTAGTTCTCATTAAGAATGATTGTAATAATACATTATGGCATTGTGTACAGTGAAAGCATTAGTGGCTTACTACAGGATTCATTTACTACTTGCAAATGAAGTTAATGCGAGTAGAGCCACATGTCTTGTCAGATGCGATGTCCATGATGGAGAGACCTGCTCAGAATACATCTGTACAATATGATCTTGGCTGATGGGGCACACAAGCAACTCTCAGCACCATTTATAGATGTTGGCTTGTATTCAGATCACACAGCAATTTCCTTTGTTGTTAATTCAGATTTTTCATTGTTTTAGTTTCTGGACCTGATTTCATCCTCGGGAAGAAGAGATCACAAGAGCATAGAACAACCTATTCTCCTTAAGGAAGGGTAAGATTAATTCTGCAGGAGCAATGAAGTGCTTATACAACACACAGAAATAACCTCCGTATACACATACAGCTCCAAAACGAAGTTCAGAACAGAAATGTAGCACCAGAACCAATTTAATAATACAGCACCAGAACCAAGCTCAGTACATAAATACAGCACTAAAACTAAGAACTTTATTCCTACTAATGCCCAAGGTTCAGACGAGTGCATTGAGTGGTTTTGTTAGGCGCGTACGACAGACGATTGTAGTGATCAGACTGTGTCTACTAACCCGAGTGTACGCATGGCAACGTGAAGAGAGTCAGAATTTTGTGCGTTGCTCAGCCATCAGCTGGTGACTGCATAGGATCGAGAGAGCGGGTGAGTATAAAAAAAATACATCACCCGGATTCCCATCGCCTCCTCTCGCAGTACCATAACTTAGTTCATGGTCCTCTAGGGAGGTGGCAGTTGGGGTTGGTCTCCCAAAGGCTAAGATAATGAGTGATTTTAGGGGAAAGATATCTTGGTATTAACTGAATAAATAATATATCTATCTTCCCCCTAAAATCAACCATTTTAGAAGCAATATCAAGGCCAGGGAGGATAGTTGAAGTTTGTTTTTTTTCCCCCTTCATCATACTAAGTTGACTATGTTCGCTATGCAAACATGAAATGTTTGAAGAATGGTTGTAAATGTTTTAGTATGGAGTAATGTTGACCTACTGGAGACACATTTGCTTATGGTTATCGGCTCTACGTTGTCGACTCAAGGATTCAGCTTGAACTGTTTGCCGTCCGCAGCTTGGTCTTCCACGTTTTGGGGACATGGCAACAGTCAAACTGGTAAGCGCTATTCTTTATATCAACTTGATATGAACATCGCTCAGCAACACTTGACTCTCCCTAGCGGCGCTGGTGGCTGAAGCACAACCGCGCCGCTAGACTTAACATAGAGATTCTGACCCTATTACTTGGTGTTTACACATATATGAATGTTTGTAGGCTTACAAATTTTTTCCTTGGCATTTCTTGTTAAGTATATTTTTAGTGAATTGAAAGCATTTACAATGTTATCTTTTTTAACTTTTGCTGTATTTAATAATAAAAGGATTTATTCTTGTGACCTTCACTTAGATTTATGATCAAAAGAGCTCAAGGGAGGAAGCGTTTTGGTATGAAAAATTTCAAGAAGAGATGGTTTCGACTAACTAACCATGAGTTTACATACCAGAAAGCCAAAGGTAACCCGTCCACTGATTTCTTCTTTTGAAGTATAATCCTGAATGTGGAGGTTTAAGTTGTTGACTAAAATTACAGTAGTTTAGCGTTATAACCCTTTCCAGACACTACTTTAAATTAAGTTCATTTTAACCCCTCAGTGGTGGCTTATTTTGTGCCTTAGCTATAACTTAAAGGGGTTGTCCCGCGAAAGCAAGTGGGTCTATACACTTCTGTATGGCCATATTAATGCACTTTGTAATGTACATCGTGCATTAATTATGAGCCATACAGAAGTTTTTCACTTACCTGCTCCGTTGCTAGCGTCCTCGTTTCCATGGAGCCGTCTAATTTTCAGCGTCTAATCGCCGGATTAGACGCGCTTGCGCAGTCCGGTCTTCTTGTTTTCTGAATGGGGCCGCTCGTGCCGGAGATCGGCTCCTGGTAGCTCTGCCTCGTCACGTGCCGATTCCAGCCAATCAGGAGGCTGGAATCGGCAATGGACCGCACAGAAGCCCTGCGGTCCACCGAGGGAGAAGATCCCGGCGGCCATCTTCAGCAGGTAAGTAAGAAGTCACCGGAGCGCGGGGATTCAGGTAAGCGCTGTGCGGTGTTCTTTTTTAACCCCTGCATCGGGGTTATCTCGCGCCGAACGGGGGGGGAGGGGTTGGGAAAAAAAAAAAAACCCCGTTTCGGCGCGGGACAACCCCTTTAACTTTTTATTAAGTTTTTGCAGGCAATGGTCTCCCCGACTGAGATTGCACAATTGATTTTTTTTTTTTGTTTTGTTTTTACAGCATTCACCTTGCGGTATAAATAACATGATGTCTGGATTCCCTGAATCAGCATAGTTTCAACTGTTCCAAATGTATAATGCTTTTTTTTAATGTTACTACTTTTACACTTAAAACACTTAAAAAAAATGTATATTTGCACAGCCGCATTCCAAGACCCATGACATCTTTTATTTTTCCCCAAAAAGCTGTGTGAGGCATTGCTTTTTCTAAGAGGAGTTGTAGTGTCCATTGATACAATTTCGGTACACGTGACTTTTTTTCTTTTGTTGTTTGGGATACAGGCAAATGCTAAACCGCAATTCTGGCATTATCTTTTTTTTTTTTTTTTTTTTTTAATGCCGTTCACTATGTGGGATACATACAAATTTTTATAGGCTGGGTCATTATGAATTTGGCGGGATCTATTAATTTTTTCATTAAAAAAGGAGTTTGTGGTGAAAAGAAAATGGCTGCTTTTTACTTTGTATTTTTTTTAAAATAAGCTTTATTTAACTTTTTTTTTATTTTTTAGTCCCACTAGGGGAGTTGAAAATAAATTTCTTCAGTCGCTAGTATATGGTATACTACACTGTTTATTTACTATTTATGTAGTGCAGTGTAGTAAGCCTGTAACAGCTCTCCTACTAGAGCTTGCCAGAGGCAGGGTCTAATAGGCTGGGTTACCTGGCAGACCCGGAGCTTTGTTCAAGCTCCTTCCCTCCGTCAACCACTTACATGCTGCGGACACTATTATAAAATGAAAAGGAGTAGTCCCTAGCATTGGTTAGAAGAATTGTGTAATGTATTAATGATAGAATAATTGCTGGTTTTGTATCTTGCAGCAGATCACCCACTCTGCAATATCCCCATTGAAAACATTTTGGCTGTGGAAAGAGTAGAAGAGGAGTCCTTCAAAATGAAGAATGTATGTAAAAATGATAACGTTGTTGGATATGAAGTCTAAAGATCCAATCTAGATTAAGTTGATAGTCAAACATTTTGTGGGTCAAGCTTTGGCCCAATTTGATTTGCAGAATCCGTGCGGTAGATCCGCAAATCAAGCTGCCCATAAAGATGCATGGGCATCCACAAATGGATTAAAACAGGCAGATTTGATTTGCGTACCGGAAAAAAAATCACACAGTGCTTCATTTTTGTGCGGTTCCCACTGAAGTCAATGGAAGCCATCCGAACCGCTGCACACCTGCAGCTGACACTGCAAACATGCAGCGGATCCATGGGAAAGCAGGAGATTAAAAGAAAACTGTAGTGTACATGTCCGATGGCGAGCCGTGAGGACCATACGTAGTACAATGAACCGAAAATGGAGAGATCCGCACAGACACTGCTGCCGGGGAAATGCAGGGGTTCCTTGCACGGAATTCGCTTGTGCCATGGACTTGGGCCTTCCTGTTAGTTTTTGGGCTTTTTTTCCATATCACGGTCTACTGCATATACAACAAAATCATGAAATAGTCAGCAGTCATTATCACTATAGGGCAGAGTAACAATCAATAGTAACGTCTATATTTAAATGCCACCATTTACAATAGGTGATGTACACTGCTTGCCAATTATCCTCCATCTGCATGTTACAGAGCATGCCTGCAACAATCTTCAATATAACTCATTTGGTCTCTGAGGGCTCTTATGTCTTACTACCTATTCTGTCAATTTCTGAATAGCTAAAAATATGCAATCAAAAAAAAAAAAAAAATAGCAGAAAAAAGGAATATGTCGAAGAGTAATGGCGCCTGCACACGAGCGGAAATTCCGCGGCGGGATTTCCCACGGAATTTCCGCCCCTGGAAGCTGCCATAGGATTGTGTTAACAAACGCAATCCTATGCAAACGGACGCGATTTGGCCGCGCGAAATCTCGCGCGGCAAACAAACCGCAGCATGCTCTATTTCTGTGCGGGGGAAATGTCACTCACCGGCCGCCGGCTCCGCTCTGCACATGCGCCGGCACATGAAAGAGCCGGGGCCGCGGGAGAGGTGAGTGCCCACGCTGCTCTCTGCAGATGCTCGGGTCGGGTCCCGCTGCAAGAGTTCTCGCAGCCGGATCCGACCCGGCCGTCTGCAGGCGGCCTACATTGACGACTCGGCTGCTTGAGAGATCAGTTCTTCCTCTTAACTCCTTGTTTAGGAATATTTTCCTCAAACATATTGGCGCCTGGTAGAAGATATCACAGTGCACCTTGTTCTTGAGAAAAGTGCATAGAAAGTGAATGGATGGACCTTAATGAGCTTACTAAACAAAACATGTGTTTGTCTTTTTAGATGTTTCAGGTCATTCAACCTTCAAGAACCTTATATATTCAAGCAAATAATTGTGTTGAAGATAAGGATTGGATAGACATCCTCACCAAAGTTAGTCAGTGTAACCAGAAACGCCTCACGGTCTACCATCCTTCGGCCTACCTGAATGGGCACTGGCTTTGTTGCAAGGTTACCTCAGAGAATGCCACTGGGTGCAGTCCATGCACTGGGTAAGGAAATGTGTTGGTTCTTTGATTGTCCTTACCCATGACAAATGGTGGTAGTATTTCATGATGGTGGCACTTTTCTTTTGATCCTAGACATCCTTAAAATTAAAACTCACCTCAGCACTGCAATCTAAGTGGAGACTACTTTATTACTATTACCCTTTTCTCCAAAATGAAAGAAACCTTCGGAATGATTGAAATTATTTTACATGTTGGAGAATGTATATATTAATCAGCTTGTGTATGCAAATGTATGTGCTACATGTAGACCTAAACCCCACTCAGCTTCCCACCTTTTCTAACAGTCATGCGTAGCCTCATAAGTACAGTGTTTGAACCAAACACTATATACAACCGAAAACTACTTTGATAAACTTGTTCCATTGTGTCTTTTTGATCTGTATAAACGAATTGCCAAAAATTGTGTTAATGGAAAAATAATTTTACTTTATTTTCAGAATGAGACAAACTTGTGTCTCTTGCAGAAAGTAAATTGTGTGCATTGTGATCAACTGTATTTTTCTGTCTCGTATTCACTACAGGGGCCTGCCAGCAAATATCCAACTTGTTATTGATGGGGATAGAGAAACGGAAAGGATTTACTCTCTCTTTAACACTTATATGTCCAAGATGGAGAAAATGCAAGGTAGGCATTAATGGTTTAAGTCAGCCATTGAAAGGGCCAGTTTGGCAAAAACATATTTTTCCATCCTTGCCCCTACCCCTCACCTAATTCACTGCCACACTCTGGAGGTCTCATTTGTATATTCCAGCTGCTCCCATGCAGTACAGCACCCTGTCTGATACTTATCAAGCCCCATCTAGAGTGATATTTTTTACTTTGTTTCACATCTATCCCATGATGTATCAGCACAGCATTAGCTGATACTATGCAGTTTTTGCCTACAGGAGGGACAGTTTAATTATCATTACTTTCTATATTCACCTATATAGGCTACAGACCATAAGTATACAGTCAGGAGAATGAGCTGTGATCTCCCCTATTATAACTGTGTGACCGGAGTTGTGTGATCATCATCAGTAACTGTGTTGGGAGTGTTTGTGTCCTCCTGTAGTCAGTTTCTGTGGTAAGAGTTATGCAACAGCATTTTGCACATTACCTGAAAATCTGGCTAGTTTCAGAGATCATAACCCCCAAGCAAATCTGAGTTGGTTAGAATTGAGATCACATGACCATTGAGGAAAAAGATGCAAGGAGTTTCAGAGAGAAAGAAAGAAATAACTTAAGATAATACTAGCTCACTTACAGTATATATGCTGGGGGATCGCAACATAATGATTTAATTTTAAAAATATCACAGGACTGGCTCTATAATTCTTAAAGGAGTTGAGTTCTTACTTATAGTGGGAAAGCAGAATTAATGTATACAAGTGTAAGGGAATGAGCAATTTAAAATGTATAGGTATGAATGGACAACATGTATAAAGACTATGTACAGTAATTTACGTATTCCTAAAAAGTAAAGAAGAGGTCAGGAATTGGATGAGGATAATCTAATCTTTTGGTCACCTGCTACATTGCATGGATTTGTTTTGTATCTCGCACTAACATATTCCGTAACACAAAAGATCACACATACTGTAATCACTGCCATTAATCCCCAATGGGGCTCATACTCCAGATCCCTATCTCGCCTATGCACACTAGGGCTAATTTTATAAGAAGCCAGTTTGGAGTATGAGAGGAAACTCCAGAATTAGGATGAAACCTTGGCAGAACATACAGATTGCATGTAGATGCTCTCTTTGGTCAGATCCAAACTTAGAATCCCAGTCCTGCAAGACCGCAGTGCCAACTACTGAGCCTACATGTTGTCCAGTGCCCCAATATATAACTATTTTATAACACATATCTTATTTGTAAACTATAGAGTTCTATGCTTGGAAAATGCATTTCCCTAAATATACACATCCTATAATTAGAACTAGCAGGGTGTATGCTGATGCAAGAAATGTGACTGACTTATTCTTAGTACTTGTTTACCAGAAGAAATGTGTGGGAATATTATTAAATGTTAAGCTCTGGCTCTGTGGTGAGCCTTCCTGCCTGCCTGCAGTGGGAAGCCATGGTTTAAAGCCAACCATCTGCATGTTCTCCACATGATTGCTTGGGTTTCCACTAGGCACACCAGTTTCCCTTCACACTCCAGAATCACACTGGAAATTAAATTGGCTTCTCAAGATATTGGTCTTAGTCTTAGTGTTTTAAATAAGACATTACTACAGTTGTATCTAGTATAGATAACCCATGTGAGCCAAATACATTGGCTGCAACTTTCTCTCCTTTCCTGATGGTTTGCTATAGTGTATTAACCCTTTGCAATCCAATTTTGGATTCAGGGTTTCCGAGGGGGCTTTCTCTTTCTGCCATTATACAATAGCGCCATCTGCTGGCTAGAGCCAGTACTGCGATATGGGACATGCTAGCGAGGCCCCCGACAACAGAGTGGCCAGTAATATACAGTAAGAATACCCTGCCGGACGTCTTCCGACATCAGAGCTGTAAAGCCGTCAGACAGTGGATTGAAAAGGGTTAATGTACGTACAACGTATCTGACTGAAGCCCAAGCTGTTTAGCTACACTCTTGTCCGTGAGAAGTTTTAGATTTATACATGTTTTCAGCAAAAATTTCCCTTTCACTGACGGCAAGCAGAGCTCTTGAATGCTAAGGAATTGATACACAAAGTATATTAGAAAGTTGCATAACTTTTTCTCGTTTAATCTAAATAATATTAATTGGATAAAGAAAAGTCAGTTCACTTTTAAATGTTGGTGTTAAAAATCGCATACGAAAATCTTACATCTCTCATTTTAAGTCACTAATAACTCAAGCAAATGTCCTTGCTGAAGTTGAAAAAGTCAAGTATTTTTTTTTTTTTTTTTAAATATGGCCCTACCATTATCTTTCACCATTTTTTAGTCCATCCAGATAACCTCTTTATTTAAGAGGAATTCCCAGTGATTGCTGTTAACCGTAGAGAAATCAATTTCTTGTCATAAGAATGTAAAGTTGCATTATTTAACACCCAGTAGCAGCACTTCTATAGTACATTTAGTGCATTCTCATAGTATTAATGTATTATTGTTCAAAAGGTAAAAGGATATTGCAAAAGACATTTATGGCAGTGCCAGCCAGCCAGTGATTGCCACAGAGGAAAAGGGTGGCTGTCTCTTGGTTATAGTTTATAGGTGTTACGGAAGTAGCTGAGAAAGGACCTGCCTGGCACCTATGGCTGGGCCACAAATGTATCTCTTGGCAATGGAATATTCCTCTTTTGCACAGCAGAATTTTATAGTGGAGAGTTGAATATCCTGTATTTTAATATCATTTTGGTCTTTTTTTTTACCTCGTTAGAGGCTTGTGGAAGCAAGTCCGTGTATGACGGTCCTGAACAAGAAGAATATAGTAGCTTCGTTATCGATGATCCCCGTGAAACCTATAAAACACTATGTAGCATCATAGATGCGGTAAAGACATTAGAAGAGGAGCACGCGCAGTACAAGAGGGATAAATTCAAGAAGACCAAGTATGGAAGCCAGTAAGTAGAGATTTCAGCACTTCGGTTTCAGCCACAGCATACAGTTGCATGGCACAAAAACCCTTACCGTAAGGTTTCAAAATGTGTTTTTACAACTAAAGCAAATGTTCTAGCTTTGGGGATAATGAATTTTATGGGCTGTAAGAACCTTAAGGACACTGCCTTATTTTCCCCAGTTTTTCCTCCTCACATTTTTACGCTTTAATTTTTTTACATTTTTTGTGGTCCCTATAGGGCACTTGAACTTGCAATCATTGGATCACTCATATGAGCCTCGTGTGGCGAAGAGTGTAAGCTCTCGCTCACGACCTGAAGGTTGCAAGTTCCAACCCTGACTAGTTCAGGTAGCCGGCTCAAGGTCGTCTCAGCCTTCCATCCTTCCGAGGTCGGTAAAATGAGCACCCAGCTTGGTGCAGGGTAATAAATAATAATTACTTGAAAGCGCTGTGTAATAGGTTGGCACTATACAAATAACAAGTTTATTTAACAAGATTTACTGTATAAAGTAATGTCACAGTATTATACAGTACTTCATTTTGACAGGCAGTCTATGAAAAGGTGCCACAAGTACTGAATGGAACTCCACGATCGCATCATGAGGAGGCCATTTGGGACCCTAAAACAACCATAGGGGCATTTAAAATCCGCTTTAAGAATTGACAGAGGCATTTAGAGGGTTAACAGCCCTGATCGGCATTGGCACTAATTGCGGCTGTTGCAAACAGTTGTCTATCACAGACAGACAGCACCTGCCTTGTATGGAGCGGGATTGGCTTGAGATACCACTCTTCATAAACCCTGCATACCCAGGACATAAATGTACACCCTGTGGTGTTAAGGGTTTAAAAGGAACCTATTCTCTCCCTACAGCACCACAAACTAAGTTAAGGTGCTGTTAGGGAAGTTGACCGCAAGCAAGGATACTATGTGTTGGGGTTTTTTTTTATACTCGCACGCTCCCTGGTTCCTACGGTGCCCACTGCTGAAACTTGTGGATGACACTGAACATCCTACTCTTTTCACAGGTTAGCATTGTAGGGAGAAAGGTTGAACCTGAGAGATGGGGGGGGGGGGAGGGTTGGGTTTTTTTTTTCTTAGCCTTACTGGATTGCTATATTATGATTCAAAGTCAGTTATAATTTTTTTAAGTGAGGCCTAGAGTTTTCCTCCAGCCAGTCTGCATGCTTCATCTAATAGTTTGCTTTGTTTGCAGAAATAATGTAAGATAGCTTTATGCCATGACCTTGAAGTTTTTATCTAGAATTACAAAAAACAAGTGTACTGTATCTCATACTGCAGCTCATCCGCAGTTTAAGGAGTTGTTGTTTTATATAATCTGTTTTTATTAAGAAATGCTTAATAAAACATATAAGTCTGAGAATCCTATCCATACAGATTCTTTAAACATACAGGAAGAAACGTATATTGATGATTGTATCTCTTGCGAGACCTGCGTGTCTCACTCTGTCACAGTTTAAAACACTCATGGAAGTTCTCATAAATATTTTAGTTCTATAAGAATTATGTCTTTTAAGCACATCATAAGACAATGGTGGTGTCAATAACCATAAAAACTGTAACCTATAAACCAATAAAGGGGGGAAGGTGAGGGTGAGAGGGGTAGAGAGTCATCTACGCTGGTTCTTCATAGATTCTGGCCTAAAGACTTGCGATTTGGTTATTTTTGAGGTATTTCCTCCATAACTGTATGTGAAACCCTCAATGGATGAGGGGGATGTGTTTGAGTAAAGTGGAAGTGGGATACCAGATTTATATTATTGTGACCTTCTGGTTAATTTTAATATCAATCCATGGTGACCAAATTTTAAAAGTTTATTTCTGGTGCTGTTCTCCCAGCTTATGAGTTCCTGAAAGCGGTATATTTGGTGTATTTTGTTTTCCCATTGGGTTAGGGAAGGGCTTCTTTGTTCTGCCACATTAGAGGGATGAGTAGCTTGGCTGCGGATAATATGATTGTCAGCAGGGAGTCTTTCCTTGGTGTAACGTTTTTAGATGGTTGCCACAGTAATAGGAGTTGTTTGATATGCATTAAAAAAAAAAATTAATCACTTATGCCAAAATATAATAAACTAATACTCTCCTCTTCTGGGTCTTCACATTTCTTGTACCGGCAGCTCTGGATCTCCCATTTTCGCAGTGTTTGCAGGCCGCAGCATTCTGTTCATGGGACAACACAGGTTGCTGAAGTCAATCTTGGACCTCAGTGATTGAGCGCTGGGCTCTGTGATTGGCTGCAGCAGCTTGTGATGTCCTTTAAATGGTGATCATGATATGTAAGTCGGGGAGAGGATCACATTGCAGCACCCTGGAATGCAATCGCTGGGTGCTGATGGGTTGCCATAGCAGCAGGCCTAACAGAGTCCTCTAAGTCTACCATATCATTCAGCCTATCAAACACTGCCTCCAGCAGAGTCTGATAGGCTTATATAATGAAGTATACTATGCATATGACAGAAATGAAACAGTGTACTATGCTAGCAATCGAATGATCATATCTTAAAGTCCCTTTGTGGGACAAAGAAATCGTGATAAAGATTTCAGTAAAGTTTTTAGTAAAAAAGAAAATACGCTGTGAAATTAAACACAACTTTTTTCCCACAAAATGCTTCTTAAATAATAAAAATAAATACACACACGTAAGGGGTGTATCTATGCTGGTAGGGACCCCAACAATTAAAATATATTTAGTTATTTATCTCACACAGCAAGGATGTAAAAAGTGCTTAATATTGGTGTGGGTGATAATACCAAACAATATAAAAGCTATTCCTTTCCATATGTGTGGAATGACTATTTGATTAGTCTCACTTACCAGCTGGAAGAGTTCTAGTCCCATAGATATGCCACATATTCCACTTGAGCACCTCGGACAGTATACCTTGCCACAAACCCTACATAACTGTTACAGATCTTGACCTTTCAATCTGCCTTCCTCTACTTTTATACAGTGGTGTTGGATGCATATTTCATATTCATCGTGTGTGTATGTATGTACACGTGACAATGTGTTCCTTGGATCAGCACGATTACGGCAATACTGAGTTTCTATAGTAGGTTTTTTTGTTTGTTTTTTTTTTTTTTACTGCAGAATGAATGCCAGTAAAACAAACCCCCACAACAATGGTGGAATTTATTTATTTATTTTTTACACCCCCCCCCCCCCCCCCTGCCCCCAAATCTTTAAATCTGAAATGTTCTACAATCCATTACACAGACCCCAAAGTGGTGCCATTAAAAAATACAACTTGTCCCTCAAAAAGCTAGCCATCATATAGGTATGTTGATTAAAAAATAAAAATTATGGAACATTCAATATGACAATGGGAAAAAATGGGAAAGTATCTTTGTCATTAAGGTGCGAAATTGGCCGATCACTAAGGGGTTAGAAGCAGTTTATCTAATAACCTGTTTAAGTGAATGGGACAAATCGGGCACAGCCAATGTTGATTTGGTGCTGTGTTTTGGTTTTTTTTTGACCAAATAAAAAATAGCACTTTTTACTAAATTTGTAAACTCCTTTTGCCTTTTTGTGACATGCCATGTCTGTGTTCAGTTTTACTGATAAGCAAAATGAAGCACTGGATATGAAAATGGGTTGCAAGATACTATTATTGTAAATATGTTGTAATAGCTGCACCGTTTTGGCACATGGTTACCTTTTATTTATGTTTTGTATGACTTTATATGTCGTACTTGAGATTTTTCTAATGGCTTTGCTTTTCATTCTCTTAAGAGAGCATCCGATAGGAGACAAGAGCTTCCAGACCTACATCAGGCAGCAGTCAGAAGTGTCCACACATTCCATTTGACTTGCCATGGAATGCACTTCTAAAAGGAAATGGCCTCTTTACGGAAGATGTAAATAGGAAAGACGTCCTCACGAGATCCAGCATTGTAACACAATATGTTGAACTGAAAAGCAAGATGTGCTGAGTTTTCGTGAGTGTTTTGTAGACTGTTACAAGAGTTGCAATGCACTTTATTCATCTGTGAACAGATGACGGAACTTTTTTTTTTGTCGTGTAACCATATGCCATAACTCCTCCAGAACTGCTCCACATATGTGTCCTTTGTGTTTATGATACTACTTGCATTCCTTGTACAGCTCCTCACATTTAGCAGCATTAATTTTAGTTCACGAGGGTTCTGTATTGCAGGTTTTCCTGCTTGCCTCTTACTCAGGTCCGCATTACTGACACAAATGAATATTAGACATTTGATGACTACGTGACGTGGCCAATAAACCCAAGAATGTTGTTTTGCATTTTTTTTATAGAAGTATTTTATGTCACAAATAAAGATCAACGTATACTTCAGCCATGATCCAGTATAGGACAGATGAGCTGTAGTGCCGAAATATAACTCCATGCTAATGTGCCATGACATCTTTGGTATACTTATTCGGTAATATGATTTTCATATAGTATTCATGTTGGCCAATGCATTACTCTTCACTTGATTCATATTTTTCACTGAACAGAAAACTCAAGTACCTCCTACCTACGGGACCAATCATTTCATTGTACAGTTAGTTGTCTGTGGAGGCTAAGCTTCTATCATGTTTTCCATTTTTCCGTAAAGATGGAAACTCACAGGGCTCCGATATTGTGTTCTCTCCCTGGTTTGATTATATAAGTAAAATAGCAAGCTTGCGGTTTTGGTATTGGCCTATACAGGCCCTGCCATGTTTTTGTCCATAAATGTCTGGTCAGTGGATGGTTGCACAAAACTTAAGAGAAACAGTTGATAGAACTGATGTGGGTTTGGCTGATTTCTAGAAAGATATTTGTTAGACTTTGAGTGCTTTCACATCTCGCTGGAACCTCCAATTGGAGGTTCCGCCGCTGATCCGGCACAAAATACCAGAAGAAAAATCGCAGCATGCAGCACTTTTTCTTCCAGCTAAACTCCGGGCAGCTGAGCGGAGAGAGAACGGACCCATTATAGTCAATGGGGGTCCATTTGGTGCTGTTCAGTTCCGCTCCAAGAGTCTTTTGGCTGTGGGGATCCCCCTTTCCTGCTCCCCAAATGGCACAGGAAAGCAGAATCCCTGACAAAGGATTGAAACCACACTTTATACATTACATCACTGTCTTTCTTGTACTGTTTTCACAATCACAGAAGTGGTGATCCTCATGTAAACATCACAAACCTACAACCTTCTCATTCATACGTCATAGCAGTCCTGTGGTCTCGCACCCGCGTCTTGATGCTTGAGCTATAACTTAAGTGCAGGCACTTGGTAATAACACTTTTGACAAACCTAGGTACCAGATATGTTGTACTTTTACACCTGAAGCTGAAACATTTGTACATTGCACAACTGTTGAACTATAAAGTTGTATGGATGAGAAGGCCACTGATTTTGAAGTTGCACATCAGGATTACAACTTTTGTTAGGAAAATGACACAAAAATGGATGTGATTTAGTAAATTACACTTAACTTTTATTAGTTTTAGCTGAATTTTCTTGGAACCAAGAAGCTTCTCCACCCTCTACAGCAGTGGTTTCCCAACCAGTGGCTCACCATGGGAATCCTGAGTTATGACCATATGTACTGGCAATTGACATTATTGCAGACCTATCCGAACCACCAAAGAGTGCCAGATAGGATGGCATAAAACTGGTGTTAAATTTCACACTGCAAGCATTTAGTGATTAATATTTCAGTTTCTTATTTGTCCACATGTACACTAGGGACATATGCTGACTGACTGTGGTCTTTGTGTATCACACCCTAATGTAAGTGAATGTGGTCAGTTGCAACCCACAAGTTGCTGCAATATAATCGCAAGAAATTCATGATTATTGGATTTCTTGAGATTGTTCCGTCACAGCAACTTGCAAGTCACAACTCAACTGCATTCATTTTACATTAGGATGTGATATAGCGGAGCCATAGAACGATCTTTGGCTATATGATGTGTGTTGTGCCTAAACTCGCCGTGTAGCTCTGGCCTAAACATTTCTCTACTCCATTTTGGAATTAATTTTGTGGTTCTTGAGCATCTCTTAAGGCTGGGTTCACACAGAGCGGAATTTTTGCATAATTTCCGTACGGACTTTCTGCATGGAAATTCCACCGGCAATCTTAAGCCCGAGACTAACCAGCAAAGAAGTCCACATGCTGCGGAGAAGCCGTTGTGGCCAAGCCGCCATGCAGCTGACTTGCGCGAAATTCAAAGCCACAGCATATGAATTGTATCGCTGTTTACGTGGCGGCCTCTCTCCTCACTTATGGGGAGAGATGGCCACAGCGGAATACAGGCGGCGAAGCCACATCAAAACCCGCGGGTTTTACGCCCCATGTGACCGCAGGCTTAAGGTGAATGTTGCTCACAAGGTACAAACAATTGAGGACCTCTGCTCTACAGTTTTTGCTGTCCTTGCCAAATTTTTCAGTTCTTGTTCATTTTTCTCAAATGTTCTCCATTTAATCCAAAATGACTATAATGCTACTGCCAAAAAATCCTTTTAGAAACATTCTAGAATCTTGAGTATGATGTCAATCAACTGCCCTATATAAACTGCCAAACCAGAAAACTATATAACTTACGCAGATCTCCAGCTTTTCAGCCAAGGATAATAAATTATTCTACATAATACCACTAGACCTACAATGATCTACACTTTCATGGAATCCACCACTACAAGTCCTGGATAATGTCCTGTCCTGTAAAGACATGATAAATGTAGTCCTAATTGATTAAGCTGCCTTTTTTTCTGACTTGATGTGTGTGGGGCGCTCTGGCAGTTTTGTTAACTTGCTGTCATTGAAACATGCAAAACCTGTTACAGAAGCAGCTTCATGGAAGATCCTTAATCTTGGAATCCTCCTTTAAGTGAACCTGGCAGCATGTATTGTATAGTTTGCTTAGTCTTCAACCATTGTGCACTGTGATGTTTTATTCTACACTGTTTCCGCTGCACAGACTTCTTTTCCTATGTATCTAACGTTGTTTCTCATATTTGTATATTATTTCAAACTATTCCCGTGTAGGGGTAAAAGTAGAACATTATGTGATATTTTGTTTTACTGAAGAAGTGAGACAATAAGGCAACAGCCACACATTACGGAAAACAGTCTGTGGATTGTGGTGCGGATTTGTGGAAAAACCCACAATGTAACATACAGATTTTGGTGCAAATATTGATCTAAATTAGAGATGAGCGAGCGTACTCGGAAAAGCATTACTCGCTCGAGTAATTTGCTTTATCTGAGTATCGCTGTGCTCGTCCCTGAAGATTCGGGTGCCGCTGCGGCTGGCAGGTGAGTCGCAGGGGAGAGCGGGCGGGAGAGAAAGATCTCCCCTCCGTTCCTCCCCGCTCTCCCCTGCAGCTCCCCGCTCTGTGCTGGCACCCGAATCTTCAGGGACGAGCACAGCGATACTCGGATAAAGCAAATTACTCGAGCGAGTAGTGCTTTTCCGAGTACGCTCGCTCATCTCTAATCTAAATTTCACTCCCGCCTTTGAAAAGGCAAAATCTGCACTAAAGATCCACAACATAAATTGCCATGCTGCAGATGGAAAACATGCACTGCCGGTCAATTTTTGCAGCAGAATTTTTCAGCAGCATGTGGATCAGATTTCTTGAAATCTCATCCATATAGTCTGTACTGTAAAATGCTATAGATTTGCCGTTTCCAATTCCGCTATGAAAAATCCACAGCATTTGTATTTCACGTGAACATATCCTAACCGTTATAGAACGCCTTTATATAATAATACCAGAAGCCTTGTTGAAATCCTAACTTAGCAATGTAAATGATTTGGCTCACAATATACCTTGAATTGAAGGCATTGTATTATGGAAGGACACAGGGAAGTGAGAGCTGTTTCCTGCTGCCTGATAGTTCTGTGTTCCCTTTTTTATCAGTATTAAGTATCATTTGGCATAAGCCATAGCGCTTTTTTTATATTTGACCTTTTTCTAATAGGCCTGTTCATCCAAAATGTAAAACTTGCCATATATTTATAGATTTGTAAAGTAGAAATTAGAGCAAAAGTGACATTTTATTAAAAATTTTGCTTACTTACACAAAATAGATTCTCTTGTAGCTGCCATTTTACCTAGAGTTTATTTACAAAGTTCATGTAGCATTACACAGATCCCCATAGCCATGAAATGAATTAATTGAAAATGCTTCTGCATCTTAGAATTGTTCAGTATTCGAAAAAGACCTCTCCCATTTAGACCTCTCCCATTTAGACCTCTCCCATTTAGACCTCTCCCATTTAGACCTCTCCCATTTAGACCTCTCCCATTTAGACCTCTCCCATTTAGACCTCTCCCATTTAGACCTCTCCCATTTAGACCTCTCCCATTTAGACCCCTCCCATTTAGACCCCTCCCATTTAGACCCCTCCCATTTAGACCCCTCCCATTTAGACCCCTCCCATTTAGACTGCGATTTGCCTCCTATGTTTGGCCCAGAAGATAGTAGGTGATAGTAGGTTTGCCTCTAAACTTTTTTTTTTTTTTTTTTTCCTGGACCTCTGTTGCAGAATTTAATCTTTAAACTTGGAAACCATTTTTTCACATTTCACAATTTGCTTGCAGTAGAGGAATTCTGGAAGAGGATATATTCCTGCATACGAACTATCATCCGCTTCAGTGTCAAGCACTCCCAAGTTTGCAAACATAAAATAATGTCCATACATTTTGATATTTTGTCCTTATCCCATCAAATAGAACTTGCTAGCATGTTAGTTCTTTGACAGCTGGACAGCCACACATGCCAGCCATGTTGTATGACACAATAACTTGAATAGAATCAGTGCGTTTGATTTATTGTTTCACAATGTTTGGTACTATCACTCCCCCTCATACGAAGCAGCAAGCAATGTATACATGTAACACTTTAATGTGATATAGATTGTCAATCACTTGCTGTACATCTGATTTAGGGTTATACATGTAAATGTATCAGTCAGTTCTGTATTTTTAATAATTTGCCTTTTTTGGTAAATTGTTTAAAGCCGGAATGTATTTTTGAAGTAAAGCGGTAAACAATGAAATGGAGAGGACAGAGTGTAACAATGACTTGGCAAAAATTAGCTTATGATCTAAAAGAAAAGATCTTTACTGCCTTGAGAAAATAAATCTGAATTATGTATATGTAATATATCACCTTTTGATGTAGATACTGCATTGTGTTTTTACTTGTTTATTAAAACAAATGTTTTATTGAAAATAATTAATCTCTTGTGTCGTGGACTATTCTGGGTTTCCTCTTTATTACATGTACTAGTAATTATTAGGACATTATAGTACCAGTGTTTCTGGTGGCGCAATGTGCCACACAGCTCTGCTACATGGTACATGCATTATGATCCCCACACATTACACACACAGCTTGGCTCCTCACACAGCAGTGACCTCACCACAGGGCCTTCAGCCCACTGGATCTCTGTGGTGGTGGTAGGTCAGTGTATTCTGTCAGGACCGCTGAGTTGTGTCTTCTGAGATAACGGCTTAGTTGTATTCTTATTTTGTTATTTTTGTCCTCCCATTTTCAAGAGCTCTAACTGTGTTGTTCTTCTGTCAGTCAGACTCTGTGTTTTATATATGTTGTAGGTCCTTCGATGGCGTTACCAGGGGTGGAGCATAAGAATCTCACACACATACATACAGACAAGTGGTCGTTAGTAGTTTGACAATGCACAGAGGAGTATTCCTCTTCATGCTAAGATGCATTGGAATATACTAAGTTCTGGCAGCTAAAAGGTAACCATGTCAATTTTTTATCCAGGATATCCAATTTGAATAAATGATCTGGTTCTGAACTTTTAATTTACATTATTTTAGTAGTAATGATGTCCGATCTATTCAGCATTAGTAGGACAAGTTGTAAAGGTTTTTTTTTTTCTTACCTCTGGTTTTGTGGGACTTGAATTTTGATGGTTGAGACCACAATCGATCGACCTCTTCACTGCATACCAGACAGAGCACCATACATTTCATGCTGACCGTGATTGGTATAGTAGCACAATTTCTGGGCATTACAGCCTCTTCAAATGGCTGTTCAACAGGGGTTCTAGGGGTGGACCCCCATTAGTATGATATTAATAACCTATCCTGTGGTTATTTTATATTTTAGTCTTGGAAAAACCCTTTTTAAATTCATTCCATCTTTTCATTAAAAACAGTGGAGCATGATCTATTCATGTAATGTGAATGCAGCCTTACTTTATGCTGCAAAATATGGTTTGTTCATATTTACTACTTGTCACTGAAAGTGCCTGAAACTAAAATATAACCTTTATTAATATTAATGATAAAAAACCAATACTGCTAAGGCAGGATGGTTCCGACCTAAACGGACACAAAATGACAGACAACCATACAAAACAACCACAAAATTAATTGCCTATGGGATTAGCGCAATTTGCTTAAGTAATTAGAATGACTCAAATACAGAATTTTAATATATTATTTAAATTGATAATGATAAGAGGGGCTACCAGATAAGGTGGTGACCGTAGCGGGCCGTTATCAGGTATACAAGGGACCAGAAAGTGGTAGCGCCTACTGAGATAACTCCATGTTGTTATGCATTAATAAGAACATGCCTATTGATGGAAAGACACTGTTCCAAAACAACTAGAGAGCGTCACTCATAAAACCCTAAGTGGTGGATGACAATTAGATCATCCACACTAGACAAATATTATACTAGTACACTCGCTTATGGGAGCACTGTACTGAGTCCGTAACCTTATTTGTTACTAGACTTATTCACTTCCCCATAGGGTCATCGATCTGACAAGACCCAGTTCTTAAATTAGGTCAAAGTCTGTATCATCGGAAACAGGCTAGAAGGCTGGACTTGTAATGACAATTAAGTCAGGAGAAGTCCAAGCTACTTATAATATATGTCAATTCGCAAAATTGCGAATTTGATGAACATATAAATAGTTAGCTGAAATCCAATGTGGACCAGGGCGAACAAGATCGTCCGTAATCGTCTAATCGTCAACGCGTTTCCGCAGCGCAAGACAGATTATTTGGCGCGCTGCTTCATCAGGACGAAAATAAGACTGAATGATGCCCAAAAATTGTGCGATGCCAATCAACTGCACACAATTTTTGTTGCAATGGGTTCGAATAGCAAACAGCAGTTGCACAAAAATTGCGCGTAAGAACTGGTTTTTTAATGCGCCAATGTAAGAAGGCTGGTAGATTAATTGCACATTATGTAAAAGCAAATAGAATGGTTTTTAGTGTAGTGTAATTAATAACACTGCTTTACACTAAACAGACGACTGTGGAGGCTGATTTACACAAACAGATTGATTTGCGATTATAATGCAATCAATCTTGTTGCCTTACACTAGACAGTCGACTGTAAAGGCAACCCGATTGGTTTGCAAATAGTGCAATTGACCATGCTGTTTTATAATGAACAGACAGCTGACATAGCAATCCTTATGTTAGATAGGTCCATTAATTGAACACTATTCAACAAACATAGGTGCTAGTGATTAAACAGTCTGAACGCCTGATACTTGGCGTTTATTGTCCCAGACTGACAAAAGAGCCAGGGAGGTCAATTAGAAATTGTGATGATAAATTTTCTAACCTGGCTAAAGTACAATACGGTCCTAGATGGTGACCGCTATCTAAACTACACTACCAGCCCCTGTGAGGCATTATTTCAAACTGACAGACCTGGTAACTGTCTGTGCCTGGTCGGTTTAAGTAGGGGTAGCTCCTCCTTGTGGGAGGGGAAGGAACATGGTGCAACCAATTGGGTAAAGCATAGGGGAGGGACGGTCCGGAGTGACACGTCTACTAGCCAATCGGGCATATAGTCCAATATTTACTACTCGTTTGCCTAAATTAAAAAAAAATATTTAAATGTTGCAGCTTCTATTAGGAAAAGTAGTAAGTAAAATAGATATGTGGCTTGCACTATTCAGCACTGTGCAAACGTTTTAGGCAGATGTGGAGAAAGAAAATGCTGCAAAGTAAGAATGCTTTCAAAAAAGAAGTGTTAATAGTTTATTTTTGTCAATTCACAAAATGCATAGTGAACGAACAAAACAGAAATCTAAATCACATTAATTTCTGGCGTGACCACTCTTGCCTTCAAAACAGCATCAGTTCTTCCAGGTAGACATGCACAAAGTCATCATGGATTTTGTAGGATTATAGTCGGGTGCATGATTAACCAATTATACCGAACAGGTGATAATAATAATCATTTTCATATGCAGGTTGAAACAGTCATTAACTGGAACAGAAACCACTTTGTTGGAGGCTTAAAATTGGTGAGGAACAGCCAAACTGTGCTGTGAAGGTGAGGTTGTTGAAGGCAGTTTCATGCCACAGGTCATACACCATGGAAAGACTAAGCACAGTAACAAGACAGTTATACTGCATCAGCAAGGTTTTTCTCAGGCGAAGATTTTAAAGCAGACTGGGGTTTCATATAAACATAGTATGCTAGGCTGAAAAAAGACAAATATCCATCAAGTTCAGCCTATTTCCACCGCCATTTTCTTGATCAAGCGGAAGGCAAAAAAAGCCAATCAGGTAGAAGCCAATTTACCCCATGTGAGGGGAAAAAATTTCTTCCAGACTCCATAATGGCAGTCACAATAATTCCTGGATCAACATTTGGGAAGTTCCTAACTCCAAGACCGGCAATCGGAAGATACCCTGATCAACTACCATTCTGTTTATTTAATATCCTGTAATGTTGTAGTGCTCTAAAAAGACATCTAGTCCCCTCCTAAACTCTTCTATCGATTTTGCCATCACCACATCCTCATGCAGAGAGTTTCACAGTCTCACTGCTCTTACAGTAAAGAACCCCTTCTGTGCTGTTGATGAAATCTGCTTTTTTTCTAGACTTTGAGGATACCCTCTTGTTAGTCACAGTCCTGGGTACAAACAGATCATGGGAGAGATCCTTGTATTGTCCCCTCATGTATTTATACAAAGTTATTTGGTCGCCCCTTAACCGTCTTTTTTTCTAGAGTAAATAATCCCAATTTGGGTATTTCAGTCCTCCCATTCCGTTTGTTTATTTAGTTGCCCATTTTGAACCCCCTCAAGCACTGCAATATGTTTTCCTGAGTACTGGTGTCCAGAACTGTACGCAGTATTCCATATGAGTCCTGACAAGTGCCTTTTTATAGTGGAAGAATAATGTTCTCACGCCTATACCTATTTTAATGCACTCTAAAATTTTATTTGCCTTTGCAGCAGATGACTGGCATTGATTAGTCCAGTTAAGTCTACAGTCAACTAGTACCTCAGGTTTTTTTTTCCCCATCTCACTTTCCCCTAGTAGTACCCTATTTAGTGTATATTGGTGACATCCGTTTCTCCTGCCCATATGCATAACCTTACATTTATAAAAGTTGAACTTCATTTGCCATTTTTCTATCCAAGCCCCCAGCTTATCTAGGTCCATTTTGCAGCCATACATTATCCTTCATTGTATTAATTATCCTGTATAATTTTGTATAGTCTGCAAATATTGATATTTTACTGTGCAGTCCCTCTATCAGGTCACTGATAAATTGAACAGAATGGGGCCCAATACTGAATCCTGTGGCGCCCCACTAGCAACAGTGGCCCAATCAGAATACTAACCATTAACTGCCACCCTCTGCTTTCAATCGCCGAACCAATTCTTTACTTAGCTACACATGTTTGCGCCTAGACCAAGCTGTCTCATTTTATATATCAGCCTATTATGTGGCACAGTGTCAAATGCTTTAGAAAAATCTAGATATACGAGATCAATAGACTTCCAGGTGCAGCCTAGAACTTACTTCATTGTAGAAGCTGATCAAGTTGGTTTTACATGATTGACCCCTCATGAACCCATACTGATGAGTTACTGTATACCATTGTTTTCCTTGAGGTATTTCAGAATGGCATTTCTCAGAAACCCTTTGAATATTTTTCCAATTATTGAAGTGAGACGACTACTTAACCCCTTTTTGTATATTGGAACCACATTGGCAATGCGCCAATCCAGTGGTACAACACTGGACTCAATAGAGTCCCTAAATATAAGAAATAGCGATCTGTCTATCACGTCACTTAGTTCCCTTAGAACCCTTTGGTGTATTCCATCTGGGCCCGGTGATTTGCTGATTTTAATCTTTAGCTGACTCTGTACTTCCTCCTGTGTTAGGCAGCTGATATTTAGTGGGGGGTTCATTTTTTCCCCTTGCATCTTGTGTGACATTTCTTTTTCTCTTGTGAATATACTTTAAAAAAAAACTATTGAATACATTCACCTTCCTCACCATCATCTTCTATAGTTTCTCCTACATTATATATTAAAGGGCCAGTACTTTCAGTGCAAATCCTTTTACTGTTTAAATAATTCTAAAATAGTTTTAGGGTTATTTTTGCACTCTTTGGCAATCAGTCTCTCTGCCTCCTTCTTTGCTGTTTTTATCTTTTTTTTAAATACAGGCTTCTTCACTGCCTTCTTGTTTTAGTAATTTAAACACCTTCTTTTTTCATTTATTGCCCCCCCTTAGTCTTGTTGAGCCACTTTGGTTTCCTTTTATTCGTAGTTCTTTTAATTTTGAAGGGTATGAACTGCTCACATGAGGTAATTAGGATGTTTTTAAACTTCTCCCATTTGTCGCCTGGAGGATCTTGTCCCATTTAATGTTGCCAAGAGTTAATCTGAGCTGATCAAATTTTGCTTCACTAAAGTTCAGTTATCGCTCCATGATAAGTCTTCCTACTTAGTGACCACAATATAATTAACTTCTAGTTGTCATTATCTCCCAAATGTCCCTCAACCTGCATCCCCCTGATTTTGTCCGGTCTGTTGGTTAGCAAGAAGTCCAGAATGGCCTCACCCCTGATTGGCTTCCGTGCAAGTTGGGTAAGGTAGTTATCTTTAATTGTTCTCAAGAACTTGTCACCCTTGTGAGATTCACAGGTTTCATCTTCCCATATTCTATCCGGATAAAGTCTCCCATAATAAATCATTGCGGTTTGACACCTCTTCTGTTTGTCTGATTAATACGTTTTCAGTTTCTTCTGTTATTTTTGGTGGTCTATTAAAAAAAAACAAAAAAACTCTTATCAGGATTTTATTAGTCTTTCCTCCCTGTATTTCTACCTATAAAGATTCCACGTAACTAATCTCTTACACCTATATCTTCTTGTGGTCTTGGCATTAAGTAGGATTTAACATACAGACATACCTCTTCCCCTTTCTGGTTCCCACAGTCTCTTCTGAAGAGATTATAATCCTGTAAATTCGCCGCCCAATCACATTTTTCATCAAGCCATGTTTCCGTTACTATATCGTAGTTTTCTTCAGACATTCTCGCTTCATACCCACCCGCTTTACTGATCCGACGTCTTTCATTCCTTGTCATACAGATTATACGGTTGTGGTTATTTGTATACGTTATGCTATTTATGGTCCTATTAGCTTCTCTGTTCTAACTGTACAACTCCTCCCCCTGCTCGACCCCCACCATTTCCATTCTTCAATCCCAGAACTTTGTCTACACAGTCTTCCCCCCCTATCTCTCTGGTTGCACCTCCCCCACCCCCACCCCCCACCCCCTCACCCCACTTCAAGATGTGCTGTTCAAGCTCTTGAAAAAGCCCAAAAAACAGACAATAAGGACCACAGATGCAGTAGTTGGCCAAGGAAACTTAGTGCAGCAGATGAAAGACACATACTTTCCTTCATAATCGGAACATGTCCAGCAGTGCCATCAGCTCAGAACTGGCAAACCAGTGGAACCCAGGTACATCCATCTACTGTTTGGAGAAGTCTGGCCAGAAGTGATCTACATGGAAGAATCGCTGCCAAAAAGCCATACCTTTCACATAGAAACAAGGCTGAGCAAGTCAACTATGCACATAGTTACTGGGGGACAGAAAAATGGCAGCAAATGCTCTGGACTGATGAGTAAACATTTGAAATATTTGGCCGTAACAGAAGGCAGTTTGTCCACGGAAGGGCTGGAGAGCGGTACAATGAGTGTTTGCAAGCAACAGTGAAGCATGATGGAGGTTCCTTGCAAGTTTGGGACTGCATTTGAGCAAATAGAGGTGGGAATTAAATCACAACTAATGGTGTATTCAATGATAAAAGAGAAGGTATGTCTATATGGGAGGTACTGTTTGCACAGATTTTGGTGCAGATCTGTGTTAAAATCCACATACTACATACAAGTTTGCCATGGATTTTGGTGCAGATTTGCTGTGCAATCTAACTCACTCATTGAAAGTGGGTGAATGTTAGTGAAAAGCCGCAGAAAACAATTGACATGCTGCAGATTTAAAATCCACATTGATTCTGCATGAATTTCTTTGGATGAGATTGATGAGCATGGGTGGTGTGTACTGTAATTTTTTTTTCCCCCTGCAACATTGTGAAGGAAACTTATGGCTGCTGGCTGCATTCCCACATATAATAACTGATCATGGGGGTTTAAAGTGATTGGTGGGGTAGGGCTTTGATTTGAACAAGGATAAGAAGGTAATTAAAAGGACTATAAGAACAAGGCACTAGGTGACAGAATACCAACCTTTTTACCTAGGTTACATCCTTGCTTTAGATGTAATTAAAAAAAAACTTTAGTAATCACTGAAAAAAAACAATAAAATGTTGTTTTTTGTTTTTTTTAACAAAAGGCGACTATCGCAGGTCAGAAAACCTCTAGAAAACGACATGTTATTTTTGCCAATTGAAAACCCCAAATATACTTATGGTCAAGAGTAGGATAAACATATTATGCCTCTTTCCCACGGAAGACAGAGATATCGCAGATCTGTTCCAGCAATTTCTGTGCGATGTCACTGCGTTTTCTCACGGCGATATTGCGATTGTTGCATTCTTTTGCTGTGATTTTTGGGGTGCTTTAAATATAAGCCCTACCCCCAAAATAAGCCCTAGCTGCATTAAAAAACAAAACAAAAAACAATAGCTTACCTAACAGGTGCTGTCTGCTCCGTCGCAATTCTCTTGAAGCTCTGGCACACTTGTTTGCAGTCTTCAGACGCTGCTTCCTAGTTAGGGGGTTCATAAATCCCGCCTCCAGGAAGTGCTGGCTCTGGTTTGGCTGAGTCTTGGCACTCGAGAACTAATCAATCTTGGTGCGACACAGGTTGCAGACCACTGTTCGTCGGTCGTCCATGCTCTCACTAAAAAACATCCACACCTTTGAACACCTAGCCTTCTGCACAGAGGCTTGCCGCGAGGGGGTGCCGTGGGAAACAGTTAAGGGATTCTTGGCTCTGGGCCTGCCTCTCACCTTGGCCACCCCACTGCGTCTTCCAACCTGTCCTGCTGCTGCACTTGCCTCCCCCTCTGAAGCCCTGTCTTCAGTAGGCTTAGCAAGCGAGGTGGGGTCAGTCACCTCATCGTCCAGCCGCTCCTCCCTTGGACTTACTGCCCTTACTACTACCTCACTGACAGACAACTGTGTCTCATCATCTTCATCCACAAAAAGCTCTTGAGACAGTTGCCAAAAGTCCCCACCTCATCACCTGAACTCCGGGAACTTTCCAAAGGTTGGGCATTGGTCACGACAAACTCCTCAGGTGAGAGAGGAACAGTTTTTTTTCCCACTCAGGGCAGGGACCTGAGAACAGTTTCTGGGAGTCTGCCTGCTCAGAATCTGTCATTTTCATGGAGTGAGGAGGCTGGGAGGAAGAAGGAGCCGCCAGAGGATTCAGAGGTGCAGTCCCTAGGCCCGGAGTAGTGGACTGCGTAGAAGACTCGGGGTTCAACACATTGCTGGACGCGTTATCTGCCATCCACGACAGGACCTGCTCACACTGCTCTGCTTGTAATAAAGGTCTACCACGCTGACCCGCAAATTGTGATATGAAGCTGGGGAACCTAGAAACTTGGCTCTCTCCTAATCCCTCAGCAGCTGGCTGTGATTCACCCTGCCCAGGAATTCGGCCTGTGCCCACACCCTCACTTGGACTCCAGCATCCACGTCCTCGACCCTTACCCCTACTCCTCATCATAGCGGATTGAGGATAGAGCAGGCCCCAAATAAATTACCCCACGGTACAGCACTGAGAACTGGGGCTAATTCACCGCACACAGAGACTTGTAGATACGGGAGACTCTATGCTGTGACTTGAAAAAATTAAACTGCTGTCTTGCGCTGATACCTAGGGGTAATTTACCGCTCGCAGAGACTTGTAGATAAAAGAGGCTGTATAGATTGGCAGAAAACTGTAAAGCCAGTGGATAGTGCTACTAACTGCGGCTACTTCACCGCACCCAAGGAAAGGGTATTGTGAGACGCTCTGCACAGTGGCCGAAAGCTATAAAGCCAGTGGATAGTGCTGATAACTGTGGCTACTTCACTGCACCCAAGGAAAGGGTATTGTGAGACGCTCTGCACAGTGGCAGAAAGCTACAGAGCCAATGGATAGTGCTGCTCTCTGCAGTAACTTCACCGCACCCAAGGAAAGGGTATTGTGAGACGCTCTGCACAGTGGCAGAAATCTATAAAGCTAGTGGATAGTGCTGATAACTGTGGCTACCTCAACCCCCCCAAGGAAAGGGTATTGTGAGACGCTCTGCACAGGGGCAAAAAAGCTATAAAGCTAGTGGATAGTGCTGATAACTGTGGCTACTTCACCGCACCCAAGGAAAGGGTATTGTGAGACGCTCTGCACAGGGGCAGAAAACTATAAAGCCAGTGGATAGTGCAAATAACTGCAGCTACTTCACCGCACTCAAGGAAAGGGTATTGTGAGATGGTCTGCACAGGTGCAGAAAGCTATAAAGCCAGTGGATAATGCTGATAACTGCAGCTACTTCACCGCACCCAAGGAAAGGGTATTGTGAGATGCTATGCACAGGGGCAGAAAACTCTAAAGCCAGTGGATAGTGCTGCTGACTGTGGCTACTTCACTGCACCCAAGGAAAGGCTATTGTGAGATGCTATGCACAGGAGCAGAAAGCAATAAAGCCAGCGGATAGTGCTGATAACTGCTGCTACTTCACTGCACCCAAGGAAAGGGTATTGTGAGACGCTCTGCACAGTGACAGAAAGCTATAAAGCCAGTGAATAGTGCTGCTAACTGCGGCTACTTCACCCAACACAGAGAATGGTATCTCTAATATTTCCTGGACCCCTGGAGAGCATTTCAGAGTACTGTTTAGCAATGAGACCTCTGCCTAATGCACTGCACACATAGAACAGTATAGCTGAAATGCTCTGCAGAGGCCCAGGAAATATTAGAGTACTGTGTTTAGCGATGAGACCTTTGCCTAATACACTGCACACAGAGAACGGTATAGCTGTAATGCTCTGCAGTGGCCCAGGAAAAATTAGCATACTGCTTAGCGATGAAAACTCTGCCTAATACACTACACACAGAGAACGGTATAACTGAAATGGTCTGCAGTGGCCCAGGAAAAAGTAGAATACTGCTTAGCAGTGAAAACTATGCCTAATACACTGCACACAGAGAACGGTATAGCCGAAATGGTGTGCAGTGGGCCAGGAAAAATTAGAGTACTGCTTAGCGGTGAGAAATCTGCCTAATGTACTGCAGACTGAGAATGCTATAGCTGAAATGCTCTGCACAGGCCTAGATGCTTTTTTTTAAAAAAATGGTGCACTACTGCTCTCAGCCAGCCACAACAGTAATGCACACTATGAAGAGTGAGTGGCCCTAAGAAGGACCGTTGGGGTTCTTGAAGACTGGATCCAACTCTAACACTTTCCCTATATCAGCAGCAGCACTTTCCCTAACCTCTGCCAGCATGGGTCTGAGGCGAGCCGTGGGCAGGACCAGTTTAAGTACTCGGCGGTCACCTGATCCCGCCAGCCACTCACTGCTGTTGGTGGGCAGAGGGCTGGCACGTCACAGCAGGAAGTGGTAATGCCTTCCCCGCATAGTTATTGGCTAAAAATTGGCGCTAAACATGCAGGAAAGGACAAGTGTGTTCGCTCATCTCTAATGAACATCGATTAGCAGTATTTGTAGATATACAGTACTAGTAGATGGTTAGAAACGGACTTGACCCATTAGTATTACACAATTTTATATATATGATTGTTATAAAATGCTTTTTTTATTTTTTATGAAAATGTATAAATTGCAAACATCTTATTCAGTGCAGTAAATGTATATCCATCCATACTAATATTATAAATGTGAAAGTAACCGTCTGTCTGTTACCTTTTCACAACTAAACCACTGAAGCCATTTTGATGAAATTTGGCAGGGAGATAGCTTGCATCTTGAGGAAGGACATGGGCTTCGTTTTATCCCGAAAATTTATAGGGTAAGGGGTGCACATCATAAGCTATTCCTACACAAACGGGTAGACACGTGTGGGCAGACGTCGCTGCCACACGTATACGCTTATTAAGCTAGCAGGGATACCCTGCGTTGCCAGAGATTAAAACTCGAACCAAAAACACATTAACAGATTGAGATTTTAACGAAAATCTGTGTTGCCCATAGCAACCAATCACAGCGCTGCTTTTATTTTACCTCAGCAATGTAAGAAATGAAAGCTGGGTTCTTTCAGGCTACAAAACATCTAATTTGAAAGAGCCCATTGGAAAGCATGGCTTCACATACATGCGTTTTGTAGTGATGATTTTGTAGCCCGTAAGAAAGAGGCTTAAAGTAACCTCAACTGATGACCATATAGAGAGTAATGGTTCAAACTGCCTGACACTGCTTATAAGGATTAAAATCACTTACAAAGGTGTTTATTACTGCCCAGTTATCTGTAAATAAGGAAACATCCACATTCAGTGTAGTGCAAATATACAAAGCCCACCTGCCAACAAGTATAGATCTGTGGCTTCAGATGAATGAAGTATTGGATATCCATTTACCTCACAAAGCCATACTAAACATGAAGTCACAGAACATTTTATGCTAAAGCTATTTAAAATGTTCCCTTTTTTTCTTTTGCAGGCTCAATTGGTATTAGTGTACCTTGATGCCACCGGAAGCTAGGGGTTTAACAGGAGGAATGCCCCTCTCACACCCCTAGCTCCCGATTGGGTCAAGCCTTGAAGGTCCTAGCAGCCTGGGGATTTAGGTAATGCTGGGATGGAGGCTTACACTTAGGGCTTGTTTCAGTATTAACCCCAACACTGAAATGAGCCCTCACCCTAACCCTCCATGTAAGCCACACTGCAACCCAGTGCCATTCCTGGAGTGTTATAGCAATGTCCCCGCTCCCCTCCAGGCTCGGCATCTCCCTCCCACCCTCTTCGTTCCTTTCCTCTCCCTTCTTTTTAGGCCTCATGTCCACGGGGAAAATCAGGCCCGCTACGGATTCTCCATGGAGAATTCGTAGCGGGTCCCTCCTGCCCCGTGGACATGAGGCATAAAAATAAGAATTAACTCACCTCTCGCCCACTCCAGATCTTCCCTTCGCCGTGGCTTCATCTTCTCTCCGTCGCGGCCGGATTTTCTTTCTTGTGCCCTGCGCATCCGCCGGGCCGGTCGGTTGCGTGCCCCGCGCATGCGCCGGCCCGAAGAAAAAAAGATCCGGCCGCGACGGAGAGAAGATGAAGCCGCAGCGAAGGGAAGATCTGGAGCAGGTGAGTAAATTCCACGGATCCGGTCGGCTTCCATAGGCTTCAATAGAAGCCCGCGGGAGCCGTCCCCGCGGGAGACCAGCACGAAAATGGAGCATGGTCCAGATTTTTTCATGCTCCATTTTTAAAAAAAATCACTTTTATTGACCATCCGCGGGTATTTATCTACCCGCGGGTGGTCAATGCATCCCTATGGGGTGCGTATCCGCGGGCAGGAGAAGAGTTAAAATCCGCTGCGGATTTTAATTCTTCTTTTGCCCGTGGACATGAGGCCTTAGACTCACTGTCATGCCAGCGCTGTCCCCGGAGTTGTATAGCAGGGTCCCCGCTCCTCTCCAGCCTCCCCATCTCCGTCCTTCCCTCTTGCTTCCTTCCCTCTCCCTACCTCTTTTACTCACTGTCATGCAGTGGTGTACTGTGGTCGCCCCAGGTTCCCCTCTCCATGACTGTGCAGTGCCGCTAGCCAGTGCAGGGAGGGCAGCAGGGAAACCGCTTTGCTGCCGCCGCTCCCCCTGTCAGCCGCCGCTGTCCAGTGGAGGGGGGCGGCCGGGGAAGGCGCTCTGCCACCGGCGCTCCCTTACAGCCCACAGATGCAGGCAGCTCGCCGGAGAAGCTGCTCTGGCAGCGCCGCTCCCTCACTGTTGGTCCCAGGTGGGCAGTGAAGGGAGTAGGCTGAGAGGGAAGAAGGCGCTGTTCTGCTGCTGGAGCCGCGGGTAAGCCTCCATAATGGACTGTGTGCCGCTGAAACTCCCGGTAATGCTCCTTTAGTAACTGTCAGGACCTGAGAGGGGTGTGCGGCTGGTCTGTCAAACAGCCTGTATCTTGTCACCACCCACACTTCCAGTGACGATAAGATACAAGAATACCGGCCCAATGTCCATGGGCGGATTTGATTTGCAGAACCCGCATGCAGCATGCAGATGTAATCATTTTTTTTTCCCCCGGCGTGCGGATGAAAATCACAGCATGCTCCATTTTCTGCGGATCCCCACACTAATTGCTTCCATTGAAGTCCATTGAAGCTGTCCGATCCGTGGCATCCCGCAGTTGACACTATGGATGTGCTGTGGATCTGCAGGAAAGCAAGAGTTCAAAAAAATGTACTGTGCATACGCGCGGCACACCGCCTGGCGTGCCAAGCGCATCCGCAGTGCAGAAGAAAGATGATCTGGCCATGAACTGAGAAGACCCACACCAGCTCTGGACAGGTAAAAAAATGTTTTTTAAGCCTCATGGCTGCAGGCACGGGTGGACACCGCTGCGGGATTCCACACTTTGAAACCATGCGTGCCCGTGGACATGAGGCCTAAGTGTGTGAAAATAAAAATCTGCATAATAAAACCGCTCATTTGGTTAAACAAGACAATAGTGCCATCTGTTGGTGATTGAAGGTATTTTCTAATAACTAACATGGAATTTTAGTTTAGTACATGCAGTGAGTGTCTGATCAGTGTAAGTTTAACCTCTGAGGCTCTGTTAACTTCTTGTACAAGGGGATTACATAGTTGGCTACTTTGGTGTTTTTAGAACACCGTATGACTCCTTACCTAGAGCTGCAACTTTTCAGGTCTACCTTATTAAACTGAAATAGGATTTCTAGAGACACCAAGTGGGTAGAAAGAGTAATGCAGCACAAAGAGGAATTACATAGAATACACAAATATGAGATGTCGGCTTCCTAAGCTTTCCATTTTCAAGATATTCCAAGATGAGTGCCATACAAAAACCAACTGTGGAAAAAATAACAAAACCCTCTTAGGCTGGGCGCACACTAGTGTATTTTGGGGCCCGCTACACGCATGACCGTGTCTTCCAGATATACTTTTTTTTTTGCCTCAGCTGTGGGGTATAACCATGTCAACCCAGCTTTTCTCCTGATATACATCTAAGGCCGGTTTCACACGGCGATAAAATCACATGAAAACGCAGAATTATGAAATCAATGATTTTCAATGGTTGCCTTCACACTTGCGATGTTTTCACTCATGCGATGTGTGAAAAAAAAAGAAAAGCGGCATATCCTATTTTTCTGCATTTTGCTTTTTTATTGCCCATGTTTCCCTATGGAGCCTACGTTTTATCACATCGCAATGTATGAACTTGTGATTTTTGTGTGATGCGTTTTTAACATTAGAAAGTCCTATTGTCTTTCTCGACAGAAAATCATGGTAAAATCACAAGTCTGGTATCAGAATAATCCCTGAATTAACAGCCCCTCTGAAATAATCACTGACTATAACATGTAACGTTAAACTCAAGAAAGGCGTTCAGGCCGTTCTTAAACTCTCACTGAATTTGCGATCACCATGTCCTCAGGCAGAAAGTTCCACAGTCTTATTGCTCTTACAGTAAAGACCCCCCTTCTATATCGGTGTAGAAACCTTCTTTCCTCTAGGCGTAGAGGATGCCCCTTGGTACAGTTACAGTCCTGGGTATAAATAGATGATGGGAGAGATCTCTGTATTGTCCCCTGATATATTTATATATAGTTAGGGCTCCTTCACACAACTGTGGTGTTACAACATCTTCCAGGCACAGAATACGCTGTACCAATCTGCCATAGGCTCCCATGCTGCCGATCACATGTATTGCGCGAAATACATGCGCAAAAAAATTGCATCATGTTCTATCTTGGAGCATATTACGCACACATACACGACAAGACAGTGCATGGCAATCGGCTGCCCGCAGAAAATATACAATGTTATTGCATACTTGCTACATGCCACACAACCGTCACATGTGTTTGCATGCAGCCAGCCTTATTAGGTCAGCCCTCAGCCTTCTTTTTTCTATTTGATAACCTCTCTGGGTCATTGTCGTCCGCCCATTCAATTTATTACTTTAGTTGCCCGCCTTTGTACCCGCTCAAGCTCTAATATGTACTCCTTCAGTACCGGTGCCCAAAACTGTGCACAATGTTCTGGTCATGTGCCCTTAGACCACTTTTGATGCACCCCATGATCCTATTTGCTTTGGCAGTAGCTGCCTGACACTGGTTGCACCAGTTAAGCTTACACTTAACTAAAATCCCCAAGTCCTTTTCATGACAGTTTTGCCCAGTGGTTTCCCTTTCAGTATGTAATGGGGAGATGTATTTCCTCTGCTCATGTACATAACTCTACATTTATCAGTGTTAAACCTCACTTGCCACTTTTCTGCCAAAGTCCAAGCTTATCCAGATGCATTTGCAACTGCACTCTGTCCTCTCTCATGTAGTATTTTACATAGCTTTGTATCATCTGCAAATATTGCTATTTTACTGCACAATCCTTCTACCAGGTCATTAATAAATACATTAAAAATAATAAAAATAAAGATATTTTTTTTCTGCGACCATGATTTTACCTTAATGTGGAGGAGCTTGTACAATTTATTGTGCCTAGAATGATTTTAATATGTGACTTGTGAAAGTGCCTTAAAGAGTACCTCCACTTTAAAAACAAAAAGCAAAATTGTGACATATGAGAGCATATCCAATCTAACATAGTAACGGTGACCCAATCAGAGTATGAACCATTTATAACCACCCTCTGCTTTCTATCACTGACCAGTTACCCACTTACACACATTCTCACCCAGATCAAGCATTCTCATTTTATATACCAACCTTTTATGCAGCACAGTATCAAACGCTTTGGAAATTTCCTGATACACAAGATCCAGTGACTCTCTCTGGTCCACTCTAGAACCTACCTCCTCATAGAAGCTGATCTTGTTGGTTTGACAGCAGCGACCCCTCGTAAACCGATGCTGATATGGAGTTATACAGCTACTTTCCTTGAGGCACTCCAGGATAGCATCTCTTAGAAACCCTTCAAACACTTTACCCACAAGACTTAACCGGCCTGTAGTTTTCAGGTTCACTTTTTGACCCCTTCTTAAATATCTGCACCACATTGGCTATGCACCAATCCAGTGGAACAGACCCTGTCACTACAGAGTCCTTAAATATAAGAAACAAGGATCTGTCTACTACATTACTTAATTCCCTTAAAACCTGGGGGTGTATGCCATCAGGATCCAGCGATTTGTCTATATTAAAGGGGTTGTCCCGCGATAGCAAGTGGGGTTATGCACTTCTGTATGGCCATATTAATGCACTTTGTAATATACATCGTGCATTAAATATGAGCCATACAGAAGTTATTCACTTACCTGCTCCGTTGATGGCGTCCCCGTCGCCATGGTGCCGTCTAATTTCAGCGTCTAATCGCCCGATTAGACGCGCTTGCGCAGATGGGTCTTTTCCCTTTGGCTCGGCAGCAGCGGCGTTCTGGCTCCGCCCCTTCTACGCGTCATCACGTAGCTCCGCCCCCATCACACGTGCCGATTCCAGCCTCCTGATTGGCTGGAATCGGCGCACGTGACGGGGGCGGAGCCACGCGATGACGTGTAGAAGGGGCGGAGCCAGAACGTCGCTGCTGCCGAGCCGAAGGGAAAAGACCCATCTGCGCAAGCGCGTCTAATCAGGCGATTAGACGCTGAAATTAGACGGCACCATGGCGACGGGGACGCTAGCAACGGAACAGGTAAGTGAATAACTTCTGTATGGCTCATATTTAATGCACGATGTATATTACAAAGTGCATTAATATGGCCATACAGAAGTGTATAACCCCACTTGCTTTCGCGAGACAACCCCTTTAAGCCACATTGTTTGTCTTATATTCCTGTAAGATATGAACCTCTCACAGTAAGTAATTAGGATGTTTTTTAACCTTTCCCAATTGGAGGACATTATCCCCGTCAATAAGGTTAAGGGCATCAATAAGCTGATCGAATTTGGCCTTCCTAAGGTTTAGTATTTTCGTAGTTTTGATTTCATTTTTAATTTTTTTTTATTCTGCTGTCTATTAGAGATGAGCGAGCACCCAAATGCTCGGTTCCGCGTTATTCAAGTCGATCTTTTCGTAAAATTCTACTTGAGTAACAAACCCCATTGACTACAATGGGAAACTCGAGCATTTTTGTATGTGGGACGCCGAGTGCCGAGCTTTTTTTTTCTTTCTAGGTTTCTCTCTTGATGCTTGTTTGAGTAACGAGCACCATCGAGTACGCTAATACTAGAACGAGCATCAAGCTCGGCAAAGTATGTTCGCTCAACTCTACTGTCTATACATGACTGTGGGGGGGGGGGGGCTATATTTCATGAGCTGCATTTAGAACATATGCTTTACAACAGTATCTTGGGTCATTCACACAATAGACAGGAGGGAGCACATTAACTTGTATGGTAGAATGTTATCGGCATGCTCTGTGACTTGTGCAAAGGTTTTGCAGGAGGGATTTTTTTTTATAAATACAGATAGTGACTGAAAATGTACAAAAAAGAAAAAATGTTTAACACAAAAATGTAGTTTATATAATAGATCATTTTTTGATGACACATTCCCTTTAACCCCTTAGTGACGACCCTATAGTGTTTTAACATCTGCCATTGCAGGACATGTGTGGTGGGACCTGGGAACTTGAGATGCAGCCCAACATGTAGCCCCTCGCCTGCCCTATCCGTTGCTGTGTCGTTCCCATCACTTACTTGAATTGCCCAGATTTTCACAAATGAAAACCTTAGCGAGCATCGGCGATATACAAAAATGCTCGGGTCGCCCATTGACTTCAATGGGGTTCGTTACTCGAAACGAACCCTCGAGCATCGCGAATATTTTGTCTCGAGTAACGAGCACCCGAGCATTTTGGTGCTCGCTCATCTCTAATTGTATTGAAGAAAATACAATATAACACTTTAATACATGAAACTAATAGGACATTTTAAATAAATGAATATAAATCCAATTAATTCAAGTGCATTATAGATCTAATGGTATTAAATAACCAAGGAATGAGAAAGGGAACTAAAATAGTAGCATGGGGGTGTAGGATAGGGTAGGAAGGATTGAGTTTACATAGGGGACACGTATACCATTATCTCTAGAAGGTACAGGAATGGATAAAACATATAGATGGTTAAAGTATGTTAAATTAGAGTTGGCCACTATCAAAGCATATAACAACATTTCATTATACTTTTGGAAGAAGGTAAGAATAATAAAGTGAAATATTAAAGGGGTTCTGCCAAGTTATAGAGTTATCCCATATTAACCAGGAAGAAAATTAACTAGGTGGGGCTCGAGAAGGTCCCGCAGTGAAAGCAGCTGATGTGCCACTGCTTCCTTCGTTTCAATAGTAGTGCTGTAGATTGTCTGACCACGCCAATTATAAAATTATCCCCTATCCACATTATAACTTGGTCAACCCCCTTTGCAAGTAGAACCTTTGGAGGCTGAAGCTGAAACTGTGAGGCAGAGGTGTTCATAGAGCATGAAATAAATTGTATATCTGCAGATCGGAGAAGAAAGCCTAAGTGTGTTAGATTTGTCTTAGATTGAATCAAAGGAAAGCAAGTCACGAGAAACCTGCCTGGAACCATAATGAGATACTTTAGTTTTATAGTGTTCTGCTGATGAATCTGGCAACTGATGAATGCAGAAAAGCACTGTCATACCTCTTGTACGGTGCCCCAGTATAAATATACCTCCCATGATGCTTAAAAGTTAGATACCTGGAGGCGTGGCTAGCGGATGAGCGAGTGAGACGTGCACTCACTTCGCTCCCGACCCCAAGACCTATTTCCAGCCCCAGAGAGGACCCCAAGACCCCGCTTACCGGCCCGATGGTGAAGGGGAAGACGCGGGAGCACAGCAGGAAGACGCCGATTCGCCCGGGGAGCGGACTGTCGGCGTTCCTCCGAGGCGCGGGAGACAGCGGGGAGCAAGGTGCTGCGGCCAAGATGGCGCCGCCGGCACTGAAGAAAGCCGGACACGTGGAAGAGGCGCCGGCGGGTGCCGGCTGTGCAGGAGACAGAGAGAAAGCCGCACACGTGGAGGAGGCGCCGGCGGGTGCCGGCTTTGCAGGAGACACAGAGCGGGGGACGGAAGCAGCAGCAGCCCAGAGACCAGGAGTAGCCGAGACGAGTTTGCAGGCACTCCTGGCAGAAGCAGAGGCAGAGCAGCAGTCGGCAGAATGGGGTAAGGACCACACTCCCATGGCCCCTAAATCCATGGCCCAAGAGGGACAACCCCACACCCCAGCCCAGGGCCCGAGGGACAGTGAGGCAGAAGACCCCCCAACAATAGAAAAAAGGGGAGAGAGTACCCCAAGAAATAAAGTAGCAGGGGACAATAACCCTCCTGTCCAGAAGCCACCCCGACCTCAGAGACCCACACAGAGGAGGGATGACCGTAGTGGCCCAGGGAGAAGAGAGCCCACAAATGAGACTAGCGCTACAGAGGGGTCCAGCGCAGATGATTCCGCACCCTCGCTCCCAATACCAGCTGCAAGTGCCACACAGCACACAGCCACAAAAAAGAAAAACAGGAGTGAAGGAATAAACCCCTTGCCCTCAAGATCTGACCCCCCAGAGGAATGGGATTGGAAGGAGCACCTCCGAGCCCTCCCCACTAAAAGTGAAATTAACGGCCTTTTTCAAAAGATGGAAGCGTCGCACAAAAATGACATCGCCGCGTTACAACAAGATATACGCCACTTGGGCCAGAGAATAGAAGAAATCGAGGGCGAGCAAGAGTTAGTGTCTAATACCATCAACGACCATGCCCACGAGCTTACGCAACATTCCCAGCAAATCTCTGAATTATATAACCTGATTGACGATTTGGAAAATCGCCACCGAAGGAACAATATAAGAATCAGAGGCCTCTCAGAGGAAATCGACAATACACAGCTGAACAAATGGGCGAGAGAGTTCTTTAATAACTTGCTGCAGCGACCCCCAGAGGCAGAAATAGAAATAGACAGAATCCATCGCTCGCTGGGACCCAAACCCACCGACCCGAAAAGACCGAGAGACATCATATGCAGAGTGCATTTTTATAACCTAAAGGATCAAATCCTCCGCCAAGCCAGAAAAGAAGGCGACCTGACATACAAAGGAGCTCCGCTAATGGTTCTAACAGACCTATCACGACGCACTCTCCAGCTGAGAAAAGCACTGAAGCCCCTACTCTCGCTGCTGCGGGAAAAAGAAATCGTCTACCGGTGGGGATTCCCATTTCAACTCCATGCCAACAAAGGAGGCAAATCAGCCACATTCCGAAGCCTCGGCGACTTGCCCAACTTCCTCGGGACATTCGAGCTGCCACTCGTGTCTCTGCCGGAGTGGCCCAAATCATCCTCTCTCCCAACCCCCCCTCCAAGACCCGAATGGCAAACAGTAGAACACAGATCAAGACGACGCAGAGAGAGATCTAGGGAGACGCGAGATTCTCAGAAGCCCAAGTCGACGAAACCAACCTGAAAAGAACATTTAGTACCCGTGCGCGAGTCCAACAGGGGGAAGCATAGGGTCCGACGAGATCGGGACTACCTTGGGGTCCGGGGGGATTTTTGGAAACCAAACGCATTACAAAAAGTTTGATACCATAGGGGGAGGGAGCGAAAGCTCGCAAGTGTGTTAGTTCTCGCCACTATAGTTTAAAGCGATGGCACAGATAGCCCTCGCAAACTATCGGGAAATGATAGTACACCAGTTTGATACGAATTATTTGTTCTTATTGTTGTTTTTGTTCTTGTTTGATTTACCTCATGTGTCTCTCCCGCCCCCCTTCCCAAATCTCCCCCCAACGTGGAGGGTGGTGGGGTCTACACGAGTTGGAGCCAAAACACCGAAGACCACCATGGCTGAGCTTACATTTAGTACCTACAACGCCAAGGGCCTAAACATCCCCCAGAAGAGGGGCCAGATACTTTACCATCTCCACAAGAAAAGAATTCAGGTAGCTATGTTCCAGGAAACCCACTTTAAGGCAGACAATGTTCCATCTTGTGGCTCCAAACTGTTCCCCACATGGTTCCATAGCCCACATCCCACGAAGAAGGCGGGAGGGGTGTCTATCGCCCTCACAGAAACCTCAGATATAATGTAATAGATTTGGCAACAGACCAGGAGGGCAGATACATCTTCCTAAAATTAGAAATGTCCAACATGTTGTATACTCTGGCTAATGTTTATCTTCCCAACCAGGAACAAGTGCCAGCGGCCATCAAGATCCTAAAGAACCTGGCCGATTTCGCCAGCGGATCCAAAATCATCCTGGGCGGGGACTGGAACCTGGTACTGAACCCAGAATTAGACTCATCATCAGGTAGGACCTCTGTACCCCGATCAGCACTACAGCGACTTAAAAAAACACTAAACGCCCTACATTTAGTGGATCTGTGGAGGATCCTTCACCCGGGGACCAGGGACTACACATTTCACTCAACAGTCCACAATACATACACACGAATACACATGCTCCTGGTTTCACAGGGACTGCTGGATGGCTCCCCGAGGTGCTCCCTGGGCGACTTTCTCTGGTCAGACCATGCCCCAGTCTACGGGGGGCTTTTGGTGCGGCCGACTCGCGCGGGGATCACCTCGTGGAGACTTAACGATAACTTGCTCCGTGACTCCCTTTGTGTCTCGGACATTAAGGAAGCAATCACTGGATTCATAGCGGACCACCAGAGTGACCAAACGTCCGCCCCTGTCCAATGGGAAGCATTAAAATGCGTGGTCCGGGGAATCTTAATTTCACATGGCTCCAGGCTTAAAAAAGAAAACTCGACGAAACTACGCACACTTATTTCAAACTTGCAAAACAAAGAAGAGGCCAACAAAAAATCCCAAAGTGAAGTGCTTAAAGCCGAAATCTCCACCATTCGGCAGCAAATACTTAAAATCCTCGACCAACGTTCACTAGCATACAGAGATAAGCTGCGCAGAGGGACGTTCGAATATGCGGACAAATGTGGAAGCTGGTTGGCCAAGGCCCTCCACCCTAGAACTTCCCCCGCTCACGTCACCAAATTAAAGGTTGAGGGCAGAGGGCACGTGCACGCCACAGCAGACATTTTGGAAGAATTTAAAAAGTATTATTCTAAATTATACAACATCAGAGATCAAACGCAGCCCGATGCCCAGGGACTAGAGGGTGAGATTGAGGCCTATTTAACCTCCAACGCCCCCAAAAGAATTACAGTTGAGGAGGCAACGGACCTGGACAAGGATTTTAGTGAGGAGGAGCTCACAAAAATTATCAAAGAGCTGAAGGTGGGCAAATGCCCCGGCCCTGATGGCTTTACAGCCAGATTTTACAAAATCTTCAGAGGAGAAATCTCCTCTTTAATTCTTAAAGCATTCAATGCGGTGGAACAAGGGTGCCCATTCCTGACACACTCCTTAATGGCCCACATCTCAGTTATTCCAAAACCAGGGAAGGATGCCTCGGTCTGCGGCAGCTATAGACCCATATCACTTCTTAACATAGATATAAAGTTATTCGCTAAATTAATAGCCACGCGTCTCCAAAATACCATACCGTTGCTGATACATGGGGAGCAAGTGGGGTTTGTCCCCGGCCGAGAGGCTAGGGACAATACGGTCCGATCCCTCTCACTGATTGCCAGAGCAAGGGACAGGGGAGACCCGCTGTGCCTCTTGGCGGTCGACGCAGAGAAGGCGTTCGACAGGGTCAGCTGGCTCTTTCTCGCGGCCACACTAGATAAAATAGGGGTGGGCCCGAGGACAAGGGACCGAGTCATGGCCCTATACCGAAATCCCACAGCCAGGATTCGGGTAAACAGATCCCTGTCGGGCGCCTTCCAAATAACAAACAGGACCAGGCAGGGCTGCCCCCTCTCCCCGTTCCTATACGTTCTAATGATGGAAACGCTGGCTAACGCAATCCGTCAAAATGGCTCAATCAGGGGGATCTTGACTGGGAAAGTTGAGCATAAGATGGCCCTGTTCGCAGACGACCTGCTACTATATCTGTCCAACCCGCGCATAGGACTACCCGTAATCCTTCAAGAGTTCAAACGTTTCGGTAGAGTTAGCAACTACAAAGTAAACGCCCAGAAATCAGAGATCCTGAATGTGACGCTGCCGCAGGCCGAGGCATCACAGTTGGAGGCGCAATTCCCATTCAGATGGAAACGGCCCTCTATAAAATACCTGGGCATCCAACTCCCAGCAGACATAATGCAGACCTTTAAATTGAACTTTCTCCCGTTCCTGTCAGAACTAGAGAGGGATCTTAACAAATGGAATTCCCTGTTTCTGTCCTGGAGTGGTAGAGTCAACGTAATCAAAATGGACTCTCTCCCAAAATTTCTTTATATATGCCAGACGGTCCCGGTGAAACTTCCAAATTACTATCTAAAACGCCTTCGGACCCTCATTACGGCGTTTGTCTGGAGGGGAAAGAAGCCACGCCTGCGCTACTCACTCCTCACCAGACAAAAGGAGAAAGGGGGTCTGGGCTTGCCCAATTTCAAACTCTACTATAAAGCCTCCCTCACAAACTGCGTGCTAGACCTACTCAAAGAGAAAAGCCACAAACTTTGGGTCACTGCGGAACACTCTCTGGTCCCAGGGACCCTCCGGGGAACAGCGTGGATCCCATCTAGACTCATAAAAGAGATTCCTGGCATATCTCCGTTTGTAGGGGAACTATTTAGGACTTGGACAGAATTCGGGCACAAAGAAGGCATGGTCTCAGTTCCTGGCCCACTAACGCCTCTTATAACAAACCCACAATTCCAGACAACGCTAGTGGGAACATCCATATTAGGGTTACAGACTACACCAATCCCACGAATCAGAGACGTCATGTCCAACACGAGTTTGAAACCACTCACTGAAATAATAGGTGATGGAGGGTCTGGCCCCGGATACTGGCTACAATATTTTCAGTTGAGGGGGTTTGTGGGGTCCCTGGCTCCTCGGGTGAACCTAACAAGGGCTCTTACGCCCTTTGAACAAATAGCCACGTCCTCAAACACACAGAGACACACGATTTCAACTATATACAAATTGATGCTGAATCGGGAGGCAGAGGACCAAAGCCCCACATACATAGAAGCCTGGGAAAAAGAACTGGGTCACAGTCTACCGACAGAGGACTGGGAGAGAGCCTGGACACTATGTCACAAAATGTCTTCGGCCGGTAAGGCTCAGGACCTAAATTTCAAAATTTTGGCCAGGTGGTATAGAACTCCTGATCACCTACACAAAATTTTCCCACAGACACCACCAACGTGCTGGCGATGCAATACCGACATTGGGAGCATGTCCCACATATGGTGGAACTGCCCGGGAGTGGCAGCCTTGTGGGGGGAAATTATCGATTTATATAACCACATTTACAAATCACAGCTAAGGCTCACTCAGGAGATGGCCCTTCTCTCAGTCCTCCCGGGTTCTATCAAAAATATCAAGCGAAATGTTTTGAGATTTTTTTTGCTAGCAACCAGAAGTGTCATTCCTAGACTCTGGAAAACCACAACCCCCCCCCTCGAGAGGGATGTGGGTACAAGAAGTAAATGATCTTATGCGATTCGATGAGATAGGAGCAGAGGAGAGCGACTCCCAGGTAACATTCCATCATACCTGGCAGGCGTGGTCTACCTTCAGAGCTTCTGAAAGGTTTGGGACCTGGGTGGCCACGGGGCACCTATAGAGGGCTCTGGAGCTCCCCCAGTAAGCCCTTGAGAGTGGGGCATGGGGCGGCTCAGAGCTGGGCCCTGCCGCCTTAAACAGTGTTCAAATTGACGCCAAAGATTCATGGGTCATAACGCCCCCAACCCTACCCTCTCTCCTACCCCCCCCCCGAATCCCCTTGTCTGTCAGTTATGTTTGTGTTGTAGTACAAGTTTAGTTAGATATAGACAGTATATATCTGCCCTAAAAAAGGAAAAAGACGCATAGCAGAATTCTCAAAAGTGAAAAGAATTTATTTACATATGGCAATACAACTACTGTACGTATCATTCCAACTTACTATGCAATTGACAAATGTATGTTTGTATAACTGAAACTATGCGAATAAAATACTTTTTGAACAAAAAAAAAAGTTAGATACCTTCTTAAACCAATCCTGGATTGGGCATGCTTTTTTTTTCGATCTATTGCACACACTCCATGGGATTTCATTATGGTTCCTCCGTGAAAGAGCGAATTGTGTTATATGCAGGCGACATGTTGTTATTACTGGGAGATGTTGAAAGATCTAACTATGCAGTCAGCCATGACACTCATTGCAGACCTTGGGCAGCATTTCAGCCCATCTATAAATTAGGGTAAAACTGTCCTTCTGCTGCTGGATCCAGTCTCCCAGGTGACAATGGTTACAAAAGCACAGGTTCAAATCATCATATCCTTTAAAAATACGTGGATTGTCAGGCAGACTGATGTGGAATCTCAGTTTCCATGCTTTACACCTCTAAATGTCAATACCAAGTTTGCTGCAGGGTCCACAAGTCATTATACATAGATCGTCCCAGAAATGTTACTACTGATGCTGCACTGGGCCAAGGCATGTTACTTCTAGGTCTGAACAGGAGTGTAGTGGAGAAACAGACTGATGTTAGCGCTTACAGCGCAAGTCCATTAACGAGGTCCAAGCTGAAGGTCAGGGCAGGCAGCAAGAAATAGCAGAGACCAGAATACAGAGTTGAGGTCAGAATGGTCAATCAATTGTCAAACGTCAGAACCAGGAAAACACACAAACTTGGGCTTTGTCCTAATAGCTAATGAGACCAATTGCTTAGGCATGCTCCATATGGGGAGGATGCCTAATATAACAGGAGATGGCTCGTAATTAGAAGGGGACTGGATTAGGTAGCATGTGCCTTTAAATAGGGATAGAAAATCCGGGAACCTGAGCTTGTGAAAAAATCTTCTTGCTTTATTGTTCTACAAAGTGCTTGTTACATCAGGATGGTTGAAACTGGAGAACGCGTTTCGATTACATTGGTGAACAAGGTTCAATGTAATCGAAACGCATACCCCAGTTTCAACCATCCTGATGTAACAAGCACTTTGTATAACAATAAAGCAAGATTTTTTCACAAGCCCAGGTTCCTTGATTTTCTATGGCTATGCATTGAGAAAACTACTAGGACTGAGTGGTGGAGGGCGGGAGAACTTCCTTGCAGAAAAACAGAGCTGAGAGCTTGATTAACCTGCATGAAGAGGAGGTCCTTTTCTTTGCTTTAAATATGGAGGTGGGAGTGTGCACCAGCTTTACAGGCAGAGGCCTGGGGGCAAGCAGAGGCAGAAGCGTGGTGTTCAGCAAATGACAGTCGGCAGCTTCCACTTGCCACCCTAGGAGCAGCAGTAATGAGCCCTGATAGCACCTCCCCCCAGGCACCCTCATTTTAACAAAATAAAATTTCATGATTAAATCAGAAGAATTAATATCCTTCTGGGACTCCCAGGATCTCTCCTCAGGGCCATAACATTTCCAATCTAGCAGGAAGAAGATCTTGCCTCTTATCTTCTTAGCATCAAAGATTTCTTAGACCTCCAATTCTTCTTCAGCAATAGCTGAAGTTGAAGTAGTTACAGAAGACTGAGAATATCAGTTGAGGACCAATGGCTTTAAGAGACATGGAAGGAATTAAGGATTCTCCAGGAAAACGGCAGATGGATCCTATACGTGACGGGGTTAATTTTACTCAAAATCTGGAAGGGACCATCAAGTGAAGGACCAATCTGAAGCAAGGCATCCTCAGTATGTTCTTGGAAGACAGCCATACTCTATCCCCGGGGGAGTATTTAAAAGGTCTTCTCTTTTTATCAGGTTGAGTTCTATCATGAGTGAGAGAGTCTCTGGTCTGGGCCCAAATTTTTTGAAATACCCAAAGACACTGATTCACTGCTGGCACATCAAAGGAAGAGTAGGCAGGCAATGGTACATGAGGATGCTAAGCATAGACTATGAAGAATGGTGTGGCTCTGGAGAATTGATTGATATGATTATTGTGAGAAAATTTAGCCAAGCTAAGAAGAGATGACCATATTTCCTGCTGTGTGGATACAAAGTGATGGAGGAACAGTTACACAGATTAATTAGTGTGCTCAACCTAGCCATTAGACTGGGGATGATACTCAGAGGAAAAATCTAGAAAGTATAACATCATCAAACTGCATAAAGCTTTCCAGAAATGCGATGTGAATTGAACTCCACGATCAGAGACAATATTATGTGAAAGTCCAAGCAACTTGAAGGTATGTGCTTCAAACGGATGTGTCAGGTTGGAAGCAGAGGGCAGACCCGGGAGAGAACCAAAGTGAGCCATCATGAAGAGTTTATCGACTACCACCCAAATCACATTGTGACCAGAAGCACTAGCAAGATCTTGAAGAATTTGTGGTTTTAGGACTGGAATAGCAGAGCAGACAGTGGGTATAGCAGCAGGTGCTCCAACAAGGGATCTGGGGTGAGCCAGTTGATGACTGATGAGTGTGGCTGAAGCCAAGGAAGTCACGACAACACTTAGTTTATAGACCTGGGTAGAACCAGCAGGGAAATCTTTCTGGGCAGAATTCCAATTTGCAGATTCAGAGGGACAGTGACACATTTGATGACTTTAGACAGGAGCTCCCCATTAAGTAACAGACATGGGCTTCTTCGGGGAAGGCTTGGATATGCTGTGCTTTACTACCAGATACTGGCAGATGAAATTCTTCACAGTACCAGAGTCCAGATATGCCTCCATAGAGAAGGCACTATAGTTCAGAGATGCAGGAAGCAAGAATTTTGGAGAGGCCTCTAAGGCAACCTCTCTTACTGGCCCTAGATGGCGGAGTTTCCCCGGCTTGACTGGGCATGAGTTTAGGTAGTGCCAATTACCACTGCAATACAGGCATTTATTTTGTGTTTGCCTTCTCAGGTGTTTCTCACATGAATGCATAGTTTGTTTCTACCTCCATATGCTCTATAGTGAAAAGAGCACAGGGAAATTGAAGTAGTCTAGAGAAACTAGAGACCAGACAAGTTGTCTTTTTCTCACAAGAGTCTTAACGTAGGTGTTCTCTGAAATTCTTGATAATATTGCCTTGCTTTTCTCTTTTCTATAGACATTTGTTATCCCTCCATCATTAACAATTCCACCTAAACATTAAAAATAAATGGGAGACAGTTATAGGCCCCATTTTAGATGAACTATGGAATACATTTTAGAGTGTACTCCTGCCCCATCTTTTAGTGAGACCTGTAGACTATCACATCTATTTCTTTTGCATAGGGCATACAAGAGTCCGGTATTGTTACAAAACATTGGTGTTAGAACCAATTCCCGATGCCTCAAGTGTGGGATGGGTGAGGCACATGGTCTGGGAGTGTTCAGTTAGGGCCCTTTTGGAGGGAGGTTTTGCGACTTAAACAGATGGTGTTCAGATTTCTGTAGAGACAGTCGGTATACTGGGATATTTGGGTGACAAAAAAATGTAGAGTAGTATATAGAGATGAGCGAGCACCAAAATGCTCGGGTGCTCATTACTCGAGACGAACTTTTCGCGATGCTCGAGGGTTCGTTTTGAGTAACGAACCCCATTGAAGTCAATGGGCGACCCGAGCATTTTTGTATATCGCCGATGCTCGCTAAGGTTTTCATTTGTGAAAATCGGGGCAATTCAAGAAAGTGATGGGAACGACACAGCAACGGATAGGGCAGGCGAGGGGCTACATGTTAGGCTGCATCTCAAGTTCACAGGTCCCACTATTAAGCCACAATAGCGGCAAGAGTGGGCCCGCCCCCCCCAACAACTTTTACTTCTGAAAAGCCCTCATTAGCAATGGATTCCTTAGCTAAGCACCACACTACCTCCAACAAAGCACAATCACTGCCTGCATGACACTCCGCTGCCACTTCTCCTGGGTTACATGCTGCCCAACCCCCCCCTGCACGACCCAGTGTCCACAGCGCACACCAAATTGTCCCTGCGCAGCCTTCAGCTGCCCTCATGCTACGCCACACTCATGTCTATTTATAAGTGCGTCTGCCATGAGGAAGAACCGCAGGCACACACTGCAGAGGGTTGGCACGGCAAGGCAGCGACCCTCTTTAAAAGGGGCAGGGCGATAGTCCACAATGCTGTACAGAAGCAATGAGAAATCCAATCATGTGCCACCTCCATCTGGAGCTGCACACGTGGGCATAGCAATGGGGAACCTATGTGCCACACACTATTCATTCTGTCAAGGTGTCTGCATGCCCCAGTCAGACCGCGGTTTTTTATAAATAGTCACAGGCAGGTACAACTCCGCAATGGGAATTCCGTGTGCACCCACAGCATGGGTGGCTCCCTGGAACCCACCGGCTGTACATTAATATATCCCATTGCATTGCCCATCACAGCTGAGGTAATAATGTCATGTTTAATGCAGGTGGTCTTCGGCCCACACTGCATGCCCAGTCAGACTGGGGTTCTTTAGAAGTGGACACAGATGCATTTACAACTCCCTGTGGACCCACAGCATGGATGGGTGCCAGGAAGCCACCGGCGGTACATAAAAATATCCCATTGCATTGCCCATCACAGTTGAGGTAGTAATGTCATGTTTAATGCAGGTGGGCTTCGGCCCACACTGCATGCCCAGTCAGACTGGGGTTCTTTAGAAGTGGAAACAGATGCATTTACAACTCCCTGTGGACCCACAGCATGGGTGGCTCCCTGGAACCCACCGGCGGTACATAAAAATATCCCATTGCAGTGCCCAACACAGCTGATGTAACGTCAGCTGTAATGCAGGTGGGCTAAAAATTAATTTGATTACACTGTAGGCGAGGGCCCACAAAAATTGCTGTATCAACAGTACTAATGTACCTCAGAAAAATTTCCCATGCCCAACCAAGAGGGCAGGTGAAACCCATTAATCGCTTTGGTTAATGTGGCTTAATTGGTAACTAGGCCAGGAGGCAGCCCAGTTAAAATAAAAATTGGTTGCGGTGAAAGTTTCAATGCTTTAATGAACATTGAAACGTATAAAAATTGTTTAGAAAAATTATATGACTGAGCCTTGTGGGCCTAAGAAAAATTGCACGTTCGGCGTGATTATGTGAGGTTTCAGGAGGAGGAGCAGGAGAAGGAGGAGGAATATTATACACAGAATGATGAAGCGAAAAGGTCCCCGTTTTTGAAGGGGATACAGAACGATGCTTCCATCCGCGGGTGCAGCCTACGTATTGCTTAGGTATCGCTGCTGTCCGCTGGTGGAGAAGAGAAGTCTGGGGAAATTCAGGCTTTGTTCATCTTGATGAGTGTTAGCCTGTCGGCACTGTCGGTTGACAGGCGGGTACGCTTATCTGTGATGATTCCCTCAGCCGCACTAAACACCCTCTCTGACAAGACGCTAGCTGCAGGACAAGCAAGCACCTCCAGGGCATACAGCGCGAGTTCAGGCCACGTGTCCAGCTTTGACACCCAGTAGTTGTAGGGGGCAGTGGCGTCACGGAGGACGGTCGTGCGATCGGCTATGTACTCCCTCACCATCCTTTTACAGTGCTCCCGCCGACTCAGCCGTGACTGGGGAGCGGTGACACAGTCTTGCTGGGGAGCCATAAAGCAGTCAAGGGCCTTAAAGAGTGTTGCCCTGCCTGTGCTGTACATGCTGCCTGATCTCCGCGCCTCCCCTGCTACCTGGCCCTCGGAACTGCGCCTTCGGCCACTAGCGCTGTCGGATGGGAATTTTACCATCAGTTTGTCCGCCAGGGTCCTATGGTATAGCAACACTCTCGAACCCCTTTCCTCTTCGGGTATGAGAGTGGAGAGGTTCTCCTTATACCGTGGGTCGAGCAGTGTGTACACCCAGTAATCCGTAGTGGCCAGAATGCGTGTAACGCGAGGGTCACGAGAAAGGCATCCTAACATGAAGTCAGCCATGTGTGCCAGGGTACCTGTACGCAACACATGACTGTCCTCACTAGGAAGATCACTTTCAGGATCCTCCTCCTCCTCCTCCTCCTCCTCAGGCCATACACGCTGAAAGGATGACAGGCCAGCAGCATGTGTACCCTCACCAGTGGGCCAAGCTGTCTCTTCCCCCTCCTCCTCATCTTCCTCCTCCTCCTGCTCCAACTCACCGCGCTGAGATATAGACAGGAGGGTGCTCTGACTATCCAGCGACATACTGTCTTCCCCCGGCTCTGTTTCCGGGCGCAAAGCATCTGCCTTTATGCTTTGCAGGGAACTTCTCAAGATGCATAGCAGAGGAATGGTGACGCTAATGATTGCAGCATCGCCGCTCACCACCTGGGTAGACTCCTCAAACTTTCCAAGGACCTGGCAGATGTCTGCCAACCAGGCCCACTCTTCTGAAAATAATTGAGGAGGCTGACTCCCACTGCGCCGCCCATGTTGGAGTTGGTATTCCACTATAGCTCTACGCTGCTCATAGAGCCTGGCCAACATGTGGAGCATAGAGTTCCACCGTGTGGGCACGTCGCACAGCAGTCGGTGCACTGGCAGATTAAACCGATGTTGCAGGGTGCGCAGGGTGGCAGCGTCCGTGTGGGACTTGCGGAAATGTGCGCAGAGCCGGCGCACCTTTCCGAGCAGGTCTGACAAGCGTGGGTAGCTTTTCAGAAAGCGCTGAACCACCAAATTAAAGACGTGGGCCAGGCATGGCACGTGCGTGAGGCTGCCGAGCTGCAGAGCCGCCACCAGGTTACGGCCGTTGTCACACACGACCATGCCCGGTTGGAGGCTCAGCGGCGCAAGCCAGCGGTCGGTCTGCTCTGTCAGACCCTGCAGCAGTTCGTGGGCCGTGTGCCTCTTATCTCCTAAGCTGAGTAGTTTCAGCACGGCCTGCTGACGCTTGCCCACCGCTGTGCTGCCACGACGCGCGACACCGACTGCTGGCGTCGTGCTGCTGCTGACACATCTTGATTGCGAGACAGAGGTTGCGTTGGAGGAGGAGGAGGAGGGTGCTTTAGTGGAGGAAGCATACACCGCCGCAGATAGCACCACCGAGCTGGGGTCCGCAATTCTGGGGGTGGGAAGGACGTGAGCGGTCCCAGGCTCTGACTCAGTCCCAGCCTCCACTAAATTCACCCAATGTGCCGTCAGGGAGATATAGTGGCCCTGCCCGCCTGTGCTTGTCCACGTGTCCGTTGTTAAGTGGACCTTGGCAGTAACCGCGTTGGTGAGGGCACGTACAATGTTGCGGGAGACGTGGTCGTGCAGGGCTGGGACGGCAGATCGGGAAAAATAGTGGCGACTGGGAACTGAGTATCGCGGGGCCACCGCTGCCATCATACTTTTGAAGGACTCCGTTTCCACAACCCTATATGGCAGCATCTCCAGGCTGATAAATTTGGCTACGTGCATGTTTAACGCTTGAGCGTGCGGGTGCGTGGCGGCGTACTTGCGCTTGCGCTCAAACACTTGCGCTAGCGACGGCTGGACGTTGCGCTGAGAGACATTGGTGGATGGGGCCGAGGACAGCGGAGGTGAGGGTGTGGGTGCAGGCCAGGAGACGGTAGTGCCTGTGTCCTCAGAGCGGGGTTGGATCTCAGTGGCAGGTTGGGGCACAGGGGGAGAGGCAGCAGTGCAAACCGGAGGCGGTGAACGGCCTTCGTCCCACCTTGTGGGGTGCTTGGCCATCATATGTCTGCACATGCTGGTGGTGGTGAGGCTGGTGGTGGTGGCTCCCCGGCTGATCTTGGCGCGACAAAGGTTGCACACCATTGTTCGTCGGTCGTCTGCACTCTCAGGGAAAAACTGCCAGACCTTTGAGCACCTCAGCCTCTGCAGGGTGGCATGGCGCGAGGGGGCGCTTTGGGAAACAGTTGGTGGATTATTCGGTCTGGCCCTGCCTCTACCCCTGGCCACCGCACTGCCTCTTGCAAGCTGCCCTGCTGCTGCCCTTGCCTCCCCCCTCTGAAGACCTGTCCTCAGTAGGCGTAGCAAACCAGGTGGGGTCAGTCACCTCATCGTCCTGCTGCTCTTCCTCAGAATCCTCTGTGCGCTCCTCCCTCGGACTTAATGCCCTTACTACTACCTCACTGATAGACAACTGTGTCTCATCGCCATCGTCCTCCTCACCCACTGAAAGGTCTTGAGACAGTTGCTGGAAGTCCCCAGCCTCATCCCCCGGACCCCGGGAACTTTCCAATGGTTGGGCATCAGTCACGATAAACTCCTCTGGTGGGAGAGGAACCACTGCTGCCCAATCTGAGCAGGGGCCCGAGAACAGTTTCTGGGAGTCTGCCCGCTCCTCAGAATGTCTCATTTTCATGGAGTGAGGAGGCTGGGAGGAAGGAGGAGCAGCAGCCAGAGGATTCTGAGTTGCAGCAGTGGACGGCGCAGAACTGTGGGTGGACAATAGGTTGCTGGAAGCACTTTCTGCCATCCACGACAGGACCTGCTCACACTGCTCATTTTCTAATAAAGGTCTACCGCGTGGACCCATTAAATGTGCTATGAATGTGGGGACGCCAGAAACGTGCCTCTCTCCTAATCCCGCAGCAGTCGGCTGCGATACACCTGGATCAGGAGCTCGGCCTGTGCCCACACCCAGACTAGGGCCTCCGTGTCCTCGGCCGCGCCCACGTCCTCTAGGCCTACCCCTACCCCTCAGCATGCTGTATTACCAGGAATGCAGAAACACAACACTGTAATTAAATGTGCCGCTTATTGGCCTGTGGTTGGAGACTGAGTTCGCTTACGGAATGCCAGGAAATAATTTGGCGCAAGCCTTCTGTAACACTTAGCTGGCTGCGTATGATTTTGGAGAACTACTACCCCCAGCAGACACGGACCCAGAACACTGAGCACAGTGACAGGCAGGCCAAATAAATTTTTTTCCAATATTTTTTTGAAAAGGACCACACTGCGTACATTCAATCAATAATATATGTCTTCTGGCCCTGCCTACACAATTCTGTCCCTGATGTGTGTGTCATGGAACTGCAGTGTTGCACTGTTATTAACTGCAACAGAGCGGTGATTTCAGAGCCAGGAAATAATTTGGCGCAAGCCTGCTGTAACACTTAGCTGGCTGCGTATTTATTTGGAGAACTACTACCCCCAGCAGACACGGACCCAGAACACTGAGCACAGTGACAGGCAGGCCAAATAGATTTTTTTCCAATATTTTTTGGAAAAGGACCACACTGCGTATATTCAATCTATAATATATGTCTTCTGGCCCTGCCTACACACTTCTGTCCCTTATGTGTGTGTCACGGAACTGCAGTGTTGCACTGTTATTAACTGCAACAGAGCGGTGATTTCAGAGCTAGGAAATAATTTGGTGCAAGCCTGTTGTAACACTTAGCTGGCTGCGTATTTATTTGGAGAACTACTACCCCCAGCAGACACGGACCCACAACACTGAGCACAGTGACAGGCAGGCCAAATAGATTTTTTTCCAATATTTTTTGGAAAAGGACCACACTGCGTATATTCAATCTATAATATATGTCTTCTGGCCCTGCCTACACACTTCTGTCCCTGGAGTATTACTGCAGGGCGCAATGCTCTGCACGGCCGATATACCAAAAAAAAAAAAAAAGTGCAACACTGCTAAAAGCAGCCTCCACACTACTGCACACGGTTAGATGTGGCCCTAAGAAGGACCGTTGGGGTTCTTGAAGCCTACAATAACTCCTAACGCTCTCCCTGCCTAACCACCACTTCTGTCCCTGGACTATTACTGCAGGGCGCAATGCTCTGCACGGCCGATATACCAAAAAAAAAAATGTGCAACACTGCTAAAAGCAGCCTCCACACTACTGCACACAGTTAGATGTGGCCCTAAGAAGGACCGTTGGGGTTCTTGAAGCCTACACTAACTCCTAACACTCTCCCTACAGCAGCTCCAACACGATACCACTGTCCCTGATCTCTGTCACAACGCATCTGAGGCGAGCCGCAGGAGGGGCCGATTTTTATACTTGGGTGACACCTGATCTCCCCAGCCATTCACTGCAGGGGGGTGGTATAGGGCGTGAACGTCGCAGGGGGAAGTTGTAATGCCTTCCCTGTCTTTCAATTGGCCAGGAAAGCGCGCTAACGTCTCAGAGATGAAAGTGAAAGTAACCCGAACATCGCGTGGTGCTCGTTACGAGTAACGAGCATCTCGAACACGCTAATACTCGAACGAGTATCAAGCTCGGACGAGTACGTTCGCTCATCTCTAATCCTTGGGTCAGTGACCCTTCTGAAGTAATTGGTGACTATAACCTGTAATATTGTAATGCCTAAAAAAAAGGCATCCAGGCCCCTCTTTACTCAATAAGTGAGTTTGCCATCCCCATGTGCTCGGGCAGAGAGCTCCATAGTCTCACTGCTCTTACAGCAAAGAACCCCCTTCTATGTTGGTGTAGAAACCTTCTCTCCTCTAGATATGGCCCCTTGGTACACTTACAGTCCTGGATATAAATAGATGATGGGAGAGATGTCTGTATTGCCCCCTGATATATTTATACATAGTTATTAGGTCGCCCCTCAACCATCTTTTTTTAAACAAAATAATCCCAATTTTGATAACCTCTCTGGGTATTGTAGTCCGCCCATTCTATTTATTACTTTAGTTGCCCGCCTTTGTATCCACTCAAGCTCTGATATGTCCTTCTTGAGTAACGGTGCCCAAAACTGTACACAATATGTGTGGTCTGACCATTAACCAGTCTTAGGAGAAGAAGGCAGAGGACTATTAAGGGGTTTTTTGTTTGTTTTTTTTAATTGGAAAATATAGAGAAAGTTTAGGCATATAGATGGGGAGAGATTTGGTGTTCAGTGTAATCATCCAATCGTCATCGTTGTCACTAATCGGCACTAAAGATCGGCACAGATTAGACATCAACCGCTTCAGTGAAGTCCTGTGAACACATAACAATAGAGAGGAGTGAGCAATGTACTATGTTCAATACCAGAATTCTGGGTTGTATCTATAAAACTTGGCAAATTACTCCTTACGTTTGCAAATTGATGGTTCCTCGTCTGTAGAATCATCATCAGAAATCGCAATAAGATTGTTGAAACATCACAAGCAGGGGCATAACTATAGAGGATGCAGGGGATGCGGTTGCACCCGGGCCCAGGAGCCTTAGGGGGCCCATAAGGCCTCTCTTCTCTATATAGGGAACCCAGTACTATGAGTATAGCATTATAGTTGGGTGCCCTGTTACAAGTTTTGCATCGGGGCCCAGGAGCTTCAAATTACGCCTCTGATCACAAGTTTTATTAACTGGATTAAATCATTGATATCAGTAGATGAGAGAAGATGAAATAATCCAGAGCCCGGGAAACCAGCCGGATCTTATATGATAATAGACGCTGATGGATCTGAGCTCAGCGCCTGTAGATGTCATTGCTGGATGATGGTTTAGGTGGATTTGTAGCTGAAAAAAAAGGAAAAAATGGATGTATTAGATAAATAATAGCACTAATTAAAAGAAAGCAAATGGTTTAAAACACATCTTATCTAGCAGGAGAATTGGGACCTGACCTCAGATGTCAGTGATTGGGGGAGCAAAACCACTAAACCCAGATTATGCTGCTATTGTCTTAAATCCAGATATTGTAAAGGCATACAGGAGCGTAATAGAGACCTCATTATATAGGAGATCAGTACCTGGTTCTCTGGGTCTTGTCTTGTCTGGCAAACCTCCTTCCTGTTCTTGATCTGGAGGTTTTGGCTTCTTGGATGAGACTAGAAGAAAGAAACAAGAAACTGAACTGTAAAATGTTTTCCAAGCAGCCCAATAGTGCAAATATATTCTAAAGATAAATACTTAGTAACTAGTAATAAACACCTATTAGCAACTCATAGGCAAAATGTAATGTTTTAATTTCACTTTCTGTGTAAGAGAAGCTGTAAGAGTTACTTAGCACTACCCCAATCATATGTATCAGGTTGGGTGGGAGAAAAACCTGATACATATGAGACATGAGATATTAACATGTGGATGAGGCAGTTTACATACCGAATAGTGATGAGCGAGCATACTCGTTAAGGGCAATTGCTCGAGCGAGCATTGCCCTTAGCGAGTACCTGCCCGCTCGAGAGAAAAGGTTCGGCTGCAGGTGCGCGTGACAGGTGAGTTGCGGCAGTGAGCAGGGGGGAGCGGGGTGGAGAGAGGGAGAGAGAGATCTCCCCTCCGTTCCTCCCCACTCTCTCCTGCCACTCCCTGCCCGCAGCCGGTAGCTGAACCTTGTCTCTCGAGCGGGCAGGTACTCGCTAAGGGCAATGCTTCGTCGAGCAATTGCTCTTAGCGAGTATGCTCGCTCATCACTAATACCGAACCATTAAATATTATTCTTATTATCAAATTAATGTAATTTTTGCAATTGCCCAACATACCTTCTATATTAGTTCCTTTTGGTCTTCAAGATCTCTGGTTGCTGTCATACAGGATCTTCCAAAAGACAAAGCGCGTCCTTGATGGTATTCTATAAAGAGTGATAATTAGAATGAATTATAAATGACATATAACATGTCTATTTTGCATATTTACTAGAAGAATACATTGAATGGGATTATTTTAAGATAAACAATGATATTTAAGACAGAATAAACTAAGAAAATGATTATAAAGCTTCCAGTGCTGGTCAGTGCCGGGCCAGGAGAGACAGCCTGTGATTATCCAGGTAACCACATGTCATTGGAAACCTCTCCTGTAAACCTCCTTTGTGTATGATGTTACTCTACAACTTTAATTATGAATAGCATATATACTTACATTTGGTAGGGCGCTTGCGTTTTATGGAACAGCCAGCAGTGAGTCTCATCCTGTTTTTTGGCTGGCTTGTTCCAGATACTGATCTTCTAGTTGGACCGCAGTTCTCTCTGGCCGCCCGTGTCGATGGAGTTTGACTAGTGGATGAACTAGTCGTTGTTCTTATCTTGGCTAAGCAGTGGACCCCCACATATTTCACAATATGTTCTCTCTTTAGCTGTGAAGGATCCATATCAACAGAGAAGAACGGTGATTAGTAGGCAGGTATTGGCCAAGAAGATGAATTAGTAGAGGAAGAACTTAGTTTTATACTAGAACAACATAAAGCTATGGCCCCAGCGCTGCAAATCAAACATGCAGCCTAATATGGGATGGGGGTTGGGGTGAATTTTTTGTTATGGAGCCCTCTCTCTTTACAATTACATAGCAATAAAATATCACTTTACCTTTCTAGACACCATTCGCATATGTACTTGAATATTTAATTGCTCAAGTAATTGTGACACTCCGTCACTGGTGGTAGCTCTGGATGGACACGGGTGACCTTTTCTGTATAGAACATCCATAGTTCTTCATGGTTATCCACCATGACTCCATCAATGAGCCAGCAGGCTGCATGACACATTTCATGCGCTAAAGTGTCTCTTAAACGGTCTAAAGATAAAAGTATACACAGTAATAAGAACACAATGTATCACAAGTATCATTAATGTAAACTCTAAAGCAGCTCCATAATGGGTAGAGCGATTGTGGAACTTACCAGCAGAGTTACAGATGTTCTCATTTAGCTCAATCACAGAGTAACAGATCCCATTCTCTCTTACATTATGACACATACCAGCTGTTGTCGTCATACTTGCACTCCAGATGCCTAGTACGGAATTAGAAAGCTAAAGAAGCAGGTGAAAAAAAACCCATTAAACCTTCATTTCCATCACCACAGAGCTAAATGCAATCACATCACCCCAGAGAGCCCAAATACCTATGTTGTGACTTGTTTAATATCTGTTATTTCCAGCCATTCAAAACTGAAGCTACATGATCACCTAATAATTTTAATTGAAGTGGTGATTAACCCCTTAAGGACACAGCCTATTTTGGCGTTGAGGACCAAGCAATTTTTGGTATTTTTCCATCTCCATTTTTCAAAAGCCATAACTTTTTTATTTTTCCGTCGACGCGGCCGTATAAGGGCTTGTTTTTTGCGTGGCGAGCTGTAGTTTTTATCAGTGCCACTTTTGAGTACATTGACTATATTGTAAAACTCTTATTATTTTTTTTATGATAACAGGGAGAGAAAACGCATCAATTCTGAGATAGATTTTTTTTTTACAGCGTTAATCATGCAGCATAAATGACACACTAAATTTTTTCTGTGGGTCGGTACGGTTACCACGATACCAAAATTTTTATATTTTTTTAAGGTTTTTACACTTTTTTGCAATAAAAAGCCTATAAGGGCTTATTTTTTGCGAGACGAGCTGTAGTTTTTATTGGTACCTTTTTGGGGAATGTACGGCTTTTTTGATCACTTTTATAGCATTTTTTGTGAGGCAAAATGCTAAAAATTAGCATTTTGCCTCAGTTTTTTAGCGTTTGTTTTACACTTTTTGTCGTACAAAATAAAAAGCATGTTCAACTTTTTGTACACGTCATTATGGACGCGTTAATACCCAATATGTGGGGTTTCAAAAAAAATTTTACCTTTTTTTATGCTAATATTAGAAAAAGCATAAAAAAGGGGTTTTTTTACCTTTTTTTTACATTTTTCCTTTTTTTACATTTTTATTTTCTTTTTTTTTACACAATTTGAGTCCCTCTGAGGGACTTGCAGCACTGTGCCTATGATCGCTGTGATAAGGCATGGCAGAGCTACTGCCCTGCCATGCCTTATCGCTTATACAGCGATCATAGGCATAGGCAATACAGGACACCAATGTCTGGCATCCTGTTACCAGGGTGACAGGCCGGGCTTTCGCGATGACATCGCGAGAGCCGGCCGGAGACACAGAGGGAGCTTGCTCCCTCTGTGAACTCTTTCCCTGCCGCGATCTACTTAGATCGCGGCAGGTAAGGGGTTAACAGTGGGAAGCGCATCTCCGATGCCCCCCCGCTGTTGCAGCGGGATGCCGGCTGTGACTGACAGCCGGCTCCCGCTGCGGGATAGCGCGGGATCACATGTGATCTCGCGCTATCCCCAGGACGTACCGATACGTCCTGTTGTGGGAAGTACCAGGCTCCCGGCACGTACCGGTACGTCCTGGGGAGTGAAGGGGTTAAAGTTAATTTAAAAAACCTTTTTCATCCCCAAATTATGACCATAAAGTTAAAACTTAATCTCATTAAGGGGCCTAGCTATAGGGTGCAGAGGAGATAGCAGGCCCAACCTGGCCCTGGTGCCTAAGAGGGCACAACACCATTTTGCCACCTCAGACGACACCAGGATTATAACTGGCACATGCTAGGTGAGAGACTCTAATACAGATTTTGCATTAGGGCTCCAGAGCTCCAAGTTCTACATCCGACCACACTTGAAGTTGATTTGGAGCCACTAATTGCTGCTAGGGATAAATCCATAAATCTCACAAATTATGACCATATGACTAGAGTTAAAAATAAGAAGATGGACAGCAAGATGTGTAATCCATAGACTAAATACTGTATAATGTACCTCGTTCTCAAACAGGGTTTGATTGTAAAGATTGAATAGTCGTTCTACTAGCTCCTGTTTGGTCCCCTGGAAGTTTGTGACGTATGGGGATGTCGCTGCGGTAATTTCATTAAGAAAGCAGTCCTTGATGTTACAAGTAGGTCTGCTGGAAAGAATAAGAAATCGTGTATCAATCAGTCCTCGTTCATTTCAAAAATAAATCACAAATAAGTGACAATTAGATTAAGAGGTGGACCTGCCATAAGGGAAATATCTGAAAGAGGTGGAGCTGCTCTAGGGGCAATATCAGTAAAAGGTGGACCTACCATAGGGTCATGCAGCAGCAGAAATAGGTACGGACAGGTGAAGGCAGGAAAGTGTACCTTCCTCAAAACTAATTGCAGGAACATTAAAACTTCAAATAACTTACCTTTCTTCTGAGCTGGGTTCATCTCCATGTTCAAATACTTCATTATCTGCATAGAAATATAAAGTAGTAAATCTCCCATTATGATACAATTAGTACAGAAAGGTTTATATTAATGAGAGCTTACGATTCAGAAAGACAAATGTATTATAGTGTGCACAGCTAATAATGTCTATTGGAAGGGCAGCTACCTACAAGACTCCTCAATAACAGGTTATCTGCCAGTATGATGGACCAGTGTATGAGGTTATTAATGGAAAGCTGTAATACTGATGAGCGGGTGGATGCACTTGTACCCACTGGTGTCTATATGGGGACTGAAATCTCACACATGTACGGTGCATACCACCATCAGAAGTATTGTCAGGTCTATGTGTAGTTCTATCCTAACCAGGGAATCTTTTTGACACTGCAGTGAAATTTGCCTCATCAGAACCCTAGAAGAACCTTTTAGCTTTTCTCCATTTGGACTCCCTAAAGATGATCTAATATTAGATGTGTCTTAGTGACTAACTCCATGTTATGTTCCAGGCAAAAGAGATAATTAATTATGCCTGGATTTAGCACAAGAATCACCATGGGAATATAATATTTTGAGCTCATATTGGTGTCCGATACAGTTTAAAATATATAAAGCCTAATTGATCTTTTATTGAAGTCATCTCTAAAGATCCAGAAAACAGTTTTTGGAACTGACCAGTGATATGGGTTGTTGGTATTCTGGTGCAGTCATCATCATCATCGGTGTCACTAATCACAATGGGAGATCTGCACTGCTTGCCATCAACTGCTTCTATATCAGAAGTCTTGAATCCTGTGAGTAATACATAAGAGTAGAAAGGAGTGAGCAATGTACTATATCCAATACCAGAAACCTGGGATGTAGCTATAAAACTTGGCTGATTACTCCTTACTTTTGCGAATTGATTCCTCGCTTGTAAAATCATCCTCATCATCAGAAATAACAATGACATGGTTGGATCTGTGAAAACAAATATACATACATCAGTGGGTAAAGTGTAATAGTGAAGCCTCACAAGTCTTATTAACTGGGTGAAATCATTGATGAAGATGAAGGTGAAGAAATCCAGAACCCGGGAACCAGCAGGACCTTATATGATGATAGACACTGATGGACCTGAGCTCAGCGCCTGTAGATGTCATTTATCTCACCTGTCATTGCTACATGATGGAATAGGTGAATCTGTGTATGATAAAGAGGAAAAAATGATATTATTAGCTAAATAATGGCATTAATCAAAAAAAGCTAATTGTTTTAAGACACATCTTATCTACCAGGACAATTTGGACCTGACTTCAGATGTCAGTGATCCGGGGAGCGAAACTACTAAACACGGATTATGCTGCTATTGTTTTACATCAAGATATTGTAAAGACATACAGCAGCGTAATAGAGACCTTATTATATATGAGATCGGTACCTGGTTTTCTGGGTGTAACCCAGCTTGGGAAACCTCCTTCCTGATCTTTATTTGAAAGCTTCCTTTTTTTACTGGGAGGAGACTAGAAGACAAGAAGAAGATGATAAAGAAGATGAGGTGTTTAACATTAAAACTAGTATTAACTAAATATTTGCAACTAATAAAATGTCATGTTTTGACCTTATTTTCCCTGTAATAGGAGCTGTAAGAGTTACTTCTTATTGGGGATCGGGTTATACATCAGGTTGGGTATATAGTATGTAAGGCCGAAAAAAAACCAAACAAATATCCATTCAGTTCAGCCTATTTTACCCCCAATGTTGAATCAGAGGATGGCAAAAAAAACCCAAGGAGGTAGAAGCGAATTTTTCCTATTTAAGGGGAAAACATTCCGTACTCTAATCTGGCAATCAGAATAATCCCTGGATCAACAACCCTTTGTAGGGAACTATAGCATGGCTCTATACAAGTAAACCAAGTCGGCTGCAGTTCTCTGCACAGCTAGGTGGCCAGGAGTGCCGTCATACAGAAAGAACTTAGAAGGTGATGCAGCTCTGTGTCCTCTTCACTCTCAGAATTGGTGGGTGTCTGAGAGTTCAATCCTCCACCTACTATAATGTGATGCATATTTTAGGAATATGCCATCACTTTTTAGGAAAGGAAAACTCCTTTAATTTAAGTAATATCTATGGAGCATGTGCAAGATTGTTGCACAGTTTATGACAAAAAAACAGAGACAAGCTTTACATAAATCTCTCTGCATATTGTGATTGAATTATTAAATACTCGACAAATACAGCGGCATCACAATAGATGACCCCACCAGGGGAGAGCAGCAGAACTTCACACTACGTTGCACGCTCTGTGTAAAGATCTGGACAGCAGGATCCAAAAATATCAGTCCATATATTGTATGACAGAGCAGCAGTATCAGGGGGGTTAGTTATGCATATACTCACAAGAGGATCATAAGATCAAAAGTGCTTTAATTCAAAAAATGCGTTCCACAGCACTGCAACGTTTCGACCGTTCTCTGGTCTTCTGATTGAATTATTACATACATAAGAACTAACTACTTCTAGATTTTTCATGCAATGTATCGGCTTCTCTAAATGTTGTATTAGCAAAAATGTAGTATTATTGCAAAAAATAAAGGATAATGCAAATATAAAAAAAGCCTTTCCCTGTATTTGTAATAATAAAAATAAAAATAAAAATGCCTAAAATCATATTTGGTATTGCAGCATCCATAACAGTCTGATTCATCAAAGTAATGCATTATTCATCCCGAACGGGGAATGTTATAAAAAATAAAAAAAAATTACACAACACCAGAATTAAATTTTTTGGCCACTCTGTCTCTAAGAGAAGATGAAATAAAAAGTGATCAAAAAGTTATATGCACTTCAAAATGGTCCCAGTCCATCTCGCAAAAAAGAGCCCTCACACAGTTATATCAATGGAAAAATATAAAAGGCTTGGCAATGAGAATATGGCAAAAGTAGTATAGCAAAAAACCCAAAACTATATAGATTTCTTATCGTCAAAATCATACTGACACAAAGAATAAAGTTATCATGTGATTTTTGCTGCAAAACAAGACCCATCTGAAAAATGGTGGAATTGCATTTTTTATTGCATTTCACAACACTTTTTAGAATTTTTAAAAAAGTTTTGCAGTATATTATGTGGTACATTAAATGGTACAATTGAAAAATACAACGTATCTTGCAAAAAACAACTACTACTTCAATGGGAAAATAAGAGTTATGATGTTTTGAAAGTGAGGAAGAAAAAACTAAAATGAATCTGGATAAGACTAAAGAGAAGTGACGGCTCACCTGATGGAAATCTTCATCCCCGCTACTGTCGTCAGACCATACAAGATATCTTGGACGCTTTGTCGCCATCTCTGTAGACATATAAGAGCGCGATCCTCTCTATAGAACTCCTTCAACAACCCTCAACGGAATTATCCGTTACAGGGCATTTACAACCTCCCGCTGCATTGTGACATCATACTAGTGACATCACAAGTTGTGTGACAGTTACGTTTTGTGACATCATTAGTCATGTAACATTGATATTGTAAAGTCATTGGTCAAATGGTGAGCAATGTATACTACCAATACAAGCTACTATTGTGCTTTAGCACTATTCTTGTAATTAATAGACATCACACCATCTATTATATGTATATACATATGGATTACAATCTTTTGTAGATTTTGTCTTTTTAACTTATATTTATAGTGATTTATTCCATTGTTTTAATTTTAAGCTTATTTGAATAAATTAATGTTTTATATGTATTTTATTTTTAACAAACACTACAGTTTTTATTGCACTGAGGCATTAGTTTCCAATGCATTCGTTCACACTGGCAAATATACGGCCTGTAAAAACGTCTCACTGTAAAAAGTGGAACATACAAGACCGAAATACGCACCGACGAGTATGGTGGATAAAAAGATAGTTATGGTTCTATCTTTTGACTGATATACAGCGGCGACTCCCATAAACTCCTATGGGAGTTGGAGAAAAAAAGGGAGGGGGAAGCATTTTAGCAGCGTCCAATGATGCGAAAAGCTTACAAGTGCCTCTATTTAGGCAATTGAAGGCAATCCGAGGATTTATAAGGAGCGAGGGTTTTCTGAGGTGCAATGTTTTTTTCGCTTAAAACGTCGCACCCAGTTGTGTGAATGATCAGGAAAACGCTAATTATCTCTAGCTATGATCGCAGAAAAATGTCCATTCATGCGAATATATGGCGAGGACAATAGAATATAAAAATGCATACGCTTGTGTGAAAGAGCTCTCACTGTGAATGAAAGCTACATGTGATTTAATGTACCTTCAAGGAGTATTCTAGCTACATTCAGATACCTCCTTGCCACAGTAGTTTAGCAGAGAGGGTGGAGTGAGGGGCATTTTAAGAAGTAATGGGTGCGTAGTAGTCAGACCAACACTATTTTAACATTTGTCACTTATCTAGTGAATAGATGATAAATGTTTGGGGATGGATTACATCATTGTATAATTATAATAGAAAATAAGTGAAAATCAAGTGCTGTACAGCATAATGAAGTGTTCATCCCTGGGGACATACTACACCGAATCTAATGATAAGATATTATAAATCCTCATTCACTGGCCATGTGTCTAGATACACAAATTCATGCAAGCTATTGACTATCAATTGTTATATGGAGGTATACTTCCTATAAGGGGGCTTCTGAGGCTTTGTGGGAGCACAGGCACTGTCTGGTCATCATGTGATACTAAGAAAAGATATATTGAATGTACTCTGATATATCTATTGTTGCAATAAAAATTATTCAACCCCCATTGCAAATTAGGTTTACTTGGCAAATGTACAAACTTTTGGCTGTTTGCAAAGAACAACTAAACAACAACAATTAAAATAGCTTAACACAACTAAGATAACAAATGGTTTCTCCACACTAAATACAAAGGGCTACTTTAAATGAATACTGCAGTCATAGAATCATTCAATTTATTCATAACAAGAGTCTTTTCCAGTACTGGAAAAGATCTGTTTTCATCTCTCTACCAAAGGACGGCGACTCACAGAATTGCTCCAACTACCAAACAATAGCCCTCATTCCACATGCAAGCAAGATGCTCCTCAAAATTATACAGAAAAAAAGACTGATGTGAAGCCAGGATTCTGGTGAGGATGCGGAACTCGCTACCATATTGCAAACCCGCGATGGACCATGGAAAAAGCTCAAGATAACCAAAAGAATATCTACATGTGCTTTATCGACTACATCAAACCTTTTGATTGTTTCAACCATGACAAGCTATGGTAGGCCCTGCAAGAGCTGGGAGTATTGCCATATCTAGTCAAGCTGATAAAATCACTTTATACCAATCAAGAAGCCACTGTGAGAACACAGTATGGGGACACAGATTGGTTTGGGATCGGCAAAGGCGTCCAACTTGGCTGCATCCTCTCACCCTTCTTGTTTAACCTATATGCGGAAGTGATGATACGAAAAATGGACCTAGAGAAATTGGAAATTTGGGGTGAGATTAGGTGGGAAAAACATCAACAATCTTCGTTACGCAATTGACACAATTCTGCTTGCAGAAAAATAAACAGGTCTGAAGCAGCTGATATGTAAGATTAAAACTGAAAGTGAAAAAATGGGCCTCTACCTGAATTCACAGAAGTATAAAATTATGACAACTGCAAAAAAGGGTCAAATTTAAATCAAAATTGACAACAAGGCCATAGAATGCGTGCAAGACTTCATCTTCCTTGGTTCAAAAATTGATGAGTTTAGAGAATTTATGCTGGAGATAAAATGTAGGATAGCATTGGGGCGGAGCGCAATGCTAAACATGGACAAAATCTGGAAAAGTAGGTATATCAGCATAGCAACTAAATGCAGTATAGTGCAAACAACCGTTTTCACTATAGCCATGTATTGATGGGAATGCTCGACTGCAAAAAAAGCTGATAGAAGGAGGATTGATGCATTTGAGCTGTGGAACTGCGAAAGCTGCTGCGTATACCCTGGATGGCAAGAGTAACAAACAGAGTGGAAAGAGTTAAAGTTGAAGTTGGCTTCCCGTGACAAAAGAACATGCTTTATTCAGTGCTTAGTGCCGAAAAACATCAGCGCAAAGGACGCGTTTCAAAGCAATGTGGGTCTTGATCAGCTTAGAAAGAGCAACAGAGTAGTCCTGAATTGTATAAGAACCAATATATCACTTGAGGGAAGATGGCCCGGCTCAGACACACATATTTCAGCCATGTAAAGCGAGCAGAGTTGCTAGAAAAATCTATTATGCTTGGACAGATCGGTGGCAAAAGAAGACCTGGCCGCCAAAGAACATGATGGCTGATACTGTCAGAGCCGATACTGGCATGGACATCACGCAACTGAAAGAAGCAGTGCAAAACTGAAAAACATGAGGAAGCTCACCTTTAGGGGCATCGAGGGTCGTGAATGACTAAACGGCTAATAGCAACAACCAAAATTTGCTATATAATCTATGTTATGTGTAGATGTTGATGCAGATTTTGGTGTAGATGTTGATGTCCGGTTCAGAGGGCACCCTAAGTCAGTCAAGATTGATGAACTTAAGGAGTTCCTCATTGTTTTTTTTACACCTCTCCTCCCAGATGTTGCTCAAAAGGATTTGATTATTGACCAGTCGCATAGGTAGGTTGTTGAAACCAAAGTTCCTTTCTGCTTCCACTCCAAGGGATATTATAGCCAATATACCCTTTTTTCATATAAAAGAGAAATTAATGGAGGTGGCACCACTGTTCCCAGCAGTACCAGAACGCTTTAAGAAGATTTTGTTGTTCACAGATTTTTCCGGAGCTACATTATCACACAGAAGAGCATTTGTATTTCACACTAAAGTACCTTGTGAACACGTCATTCAGTATAAACGAGGTTTCCCAATGAAACTTCTTATCATTAAAAAAATGGATCTAAATACGTTGCAGAATCCCCAAGAATAGAACCTACTTCCGTGGGATGAGGCTGACTGTCAAGGAAGCGCAGCTCTAATCGGTTTATGAGTATTGGGCAAAAGTTTTGTATGGCTGGAATCATTCTAAATGACTTTCATTCTAAGCCCCAGGGTCTGTTTTGGTGTGGTATTATTGCATTGCTATACATTGGTTCCTTTCTTAGGACCATTTAAAATTTTCATGGGTTGTTTATCCACAAATTGCCATCCCTGGCACATAATACTCTGGCGTGAGAAATCCTATTCCCTTTGAGAAGTATAGTGATTCATACACTATTTAAACGATTTACATTTATATTGACTTTCTTACCCCATGTTATAGTGTGTAATGTTTGGTTTTCTGCCTTTGTACTATTTTTAATGTTGTTCCGAGATGACTCACTGTATTCCCTTACAGTCCTTACTTCATAACCTAAGTAGTACTTCTAGTATATGGGTCTAAGGGCAACTCATAGCTTGAAATTACTTTTATGTTTTACCACGGCACAATCACTGCTTTTGTCGCTTTTTAAACAATCCATGAAATGGAAAGGGATATGTGACTCAATTGTGGACACTTTTTGTGTTCCACAGATGATCTTTCTAGGCTGTCTCATAAATGCTTTCCTTATATTTTCACTTCCCTAGCAATACAAAAGACAGGGGGTGTTTCTATAGCTATTAAGGATACTATTGTGTTTTCTCTTACAAAAGAGGTCATTGATGGTCAGGGTCATTTTAATTTGTTCTATTCGATACAGCATAAATTCATTAAGAAGGTTATCTCCATTACTAACTGAACTTAAGAGAGATCTCTTATACTAGTAGGCGAATTTAATAAAACACTTTAGTCTTCAATGGACACATCCACCCAAGTACTTACTAGTCACCCCACATCACTCTCTTTAACGAGCACAATCTCTTTAATATGTGGAGGATACAACATCAGACTGATTGTGATTATACCTTCTTTTCTCACCCCCATAAGATGTACAACAGAATTGATTTCTTCCTTATAGATAAGAGTCTCCTCAATAACGTTACTTCCACAAATATTGGTGTCATAACGTGCTCTGACCATGCACCTTATGCAATGATAATCTCCTTCTCACTAGGATAAAACAATTTTACATTTATAGTTACTGTATATACTCGAGTATAAGCCTAGTTTTTCAGCACGTTTTTGTGCTGAAAAAGCCTCTCTCGGCTTATACTCAAGTCAGGCAAAGCTTAAAAAAAACCTCCATACTCATCTCCCAGCCGGCGTCTGTGTCTGCGGCGGTGGTGCCGCAGGCTGCTTGAATTCTCTCCGCTGTCATCCCCCGTCATCCTCTTTGCTCGGCTCTGTCATCCCCCGCTGTCAGCGCTGTGTAAGTAAGAGCTGTGATTGGATTGCGCGTCAGCCAATCACAGCCGGCGCTTGATCATTCACAGCCAATCAAGCTGCTTTAGAATTCTCCCCGCTGTCATCTCCCTGCTCGGCTTTCAAATCCTCTGCCGTCAGTGCTGTGTAAGTAAGCGCTGTGATTGGATCGAGTGCCAGCTGTGATTGACTGGCGCTCAATCCAATCACAGTGCTTACTTACACTGCACTGACAGAGTCAAGCAGAGAGGACGACGGGGGATGGCAGCGGGGAGAATTCATGTAGCTTGTCGCACAGACACCGACGCCGGCTGGGAGGTGAGTATTGAGGGTTTTTTTTACCTAGTATACACTCGAGTATAGCTCGGCTTATACTCGAGTCAAGAAGTTTTCTCAGTTTTTTGTGGTGAAACTTATTGTCTCGGCTTATACTCGGGTCAGCTAATACTCGAGTACATACGGTATTTATTTTTTAAATTATTATGTTGACATTAAATTAAAGTACTGAAATGAGTTTGCCAGTTTGTTTTGGACATTTTGATATATAATTTGTATCATTTTGCATTACAGGGCGGACATGGCAATGGTTTCGATTAGCGTCATATATATATAAATTCTTTTTGCTTGTTTGTTTTATGCTGTCCTTTTTACTTATTTTTGTAACTTTTTTTAACATCCATGTAACCAATGACATCATATTAGACCTCTGGGGGATATTCACATTGTATTTTTTTTTCACATTTTTCCACAGTGACTAGAGCATCCATAAGTGTCCCAGTTACAGGAAAAAACAGTCACTACACTAGTCACTGTAGTCTAGGGTCTGCTATGACCCTGCAGCTCTGACATGCTGGGGATAGTTGGGTCCCGTGTAAGAAACTAGACCCTGCATTCTCTATATCAGTGCTCCCCAACCCTTTTTTTGCATCTGAGACCGGCTTCAAGCACGACCATTTTTCCATGGCCCCGCAGGGTGGGGTGGGGCAGGGGCATGGCTTTGGTCATATGGGGGTGGGGTATCAGTGGCTTTAGTAGTAATGCTATTACTACTGGGGCCAATATAGGGGACACTATTAGTAATAGTGACACCCCACAGCGGCCCGCAGTAGTAATAGTGACACCCCACAGCAGCCCCAGTAGTAATAGTGACACCCCACAGCAGTCCCCAGTAGTAATAGTGACACCCCACAGCAGCCCCCAGTAGTAATAGTGACATCTCACAGCAGCCCCCAGTAGTAATAGTGACATCCCACAGCAGCCCGCAGTAGTAATAGTGACACCCACAGCAGCCCCAGTAGTAATAGTGACACCCAACAGCAGTCCCCAGTAGTAATAGTGACACCTCACAGAGCCCCCCAGTAGTAATATTGACATCCCACAGTGGCCCCCAGTAGTAATAGTGACATCCCTCAGCGGCCCCCAGTGTAATAGTGACATCCCACAGCAGCCCCCTGTAGTAAAAGTGACATCCCACAGCGGCCCCAGTAGTAATAGTGATACCCTACAGCAGCCCCCATTATAATAGTGACACCCCACAGCGGCCCCCAGTAGTAATAGTGACACCCGGCAGCGGCCCCCAGTAGTAATAGTGAAATCCCACAGCGGCCCCAAGTAGTAATAGTAACATCCCACAGCAGCCCCCAGTAGTAATAGTGACACCCCACAGCGGTCCCTAATATTAATAGTGACACCCCACAGTGGACCCCAGTATAATAGTGACATCCCATAGTGGCCCCAGTATAATAGTGACACTCCACAGCAGCTCCCAGTATAATAGTGACATCCACAGCGGCCCCCAGCAGTGGCAGTGCCCCCCTGAGACCCATATACATACCCCCCACCTCGTGGCGGCGCCGCTGCTCCTCTGCCTAGCACGCCGCTAGCAGCAATGATCCTGGATGCCTCCTCCCTTGCTCTTGCGGAACCAAGTAGTAGAAGACGTTAGGGGGGAGGAGGATCCCAGCTGCACACTGACGTCACAGTGTGGCTGAGATCAGTGCCGCTAGTGAATACCGGCAGGGGTGCCGCGGCCCTTGCCAGTATTCACCACTAACGGGGTGAGCGGCCGACCCCTGCTATATATAGCACTCACTGAGTGCTATGTAACCTGTAAAAGAGAATGCAGAAGTAATTAAAAATGCCTGTCTCTTCTCCTCTGGGTTATCGGCTGTGTCCGACTGTTCCCAACCTGCTCCTGCTGGATTGCTGGAGCAGCAGCTTTATTCCTATGTTGTATATTTACTTTCGGCCAGGATTAAAACCCAGGACCAAGCACCTATATCTCTCTTTTCCCAGGGCAAAGAAGTTCTGTATGTAAAGGTCAGCACAGAAGCAAATGGCAACCATTTTTGGGGATAAGAAGGGAGTTCTGCTAGTGTACTACTTCCCAAAGGGTTCAACCATCAATGGAACATATTACTGTTCGTTATTGACACACCTAAAGGGACAACGGTTTGGGAGTGTTTTGGAGACAACTAATGCTGCAAATGAGTGGTTTGACCAGCAATCGGAAGAATTCTATTTGCAGGGACTTAATAAGCTGCAGGAGAGATGTTGCATTGACATCCTAGGGGAATACTGTATGTACAATAGTGTGGCTGCTTCAGCTTCCTAGCTCAATTTTTTTCTGGGTAAGGGTGACTACCCACTACAGGTTCTTTTTCACTGCGAAATGCGCAGCGTTTTTTTTTCTGCAGGGGTCTATAGGACTTGTAATGTTAAGAATCGCAATTGCGCAAAATTGCAATTTACCACGAAATCGCGATTTTGCGCGATCGTGATTTTAACATTACAAGTCCCATAGACCCCTGCAGAAAAAAAAGCTGCGAATTTCGCAGTGAAAAAAAACTGTAGTGGGTAGGCACCCTAAGGCTCAATACTTATCAGCACCGCCTTGTAGTATATATAAATGAGACAACCATTTTTCAACTTTCAAAAGGGATGGTTATTACATTGTTGAGAGACTAGATTTTTGAAAATTAACCATCCAGCCTTGTTTGCGGAGGTGGTTAATTATTTGGTTTAGGTGTATGTCCATAGCTTCAGGGGTATTAGCCACCACTAGGAAATCATCAAGATAAGAAATTTTATTCTCATTTCTCTTATGGGCTACCATTTCCACCACAACCACCTTAGTAAATTTTCTAAAAGCGGTGGAAATGCCAAAAGGTTGGCACACAAAGTAGAAGATTTCTGTACCCAATCTGTCTGCAAATCTAAGGTACTTTTGGTATATTGCATCGATGGGGATGTAGAAGTACGTAACTTTTATGTCAATTGTATACAACATAAATTTTGGCAATTAGCAGAATTATGGATCTAATAATTTCCCATTTTAAATCTGAATTTATTAAATCATTTTTGACTAGATTAATTATAGTTCTAAAGAAGCAAAAAGGTCTACCTCACAAGGGGAATAAAAGCCTCTTCCCTGGGTACCAGAATAACCACACCCATAGACATCAGGTCCCGGACACCATTCTCCAATCTTTAATAGAGTAGTGGTGAGTGAAGGGGTTTTTCAAAACTTTGTGGGAGGAAGTGTTGTTAATTCTATTTTGAATCCCAAAGATATTGTTTGTAACACCCAAGGATTCTTAGTCACCCCTCTCCTGCAATCCTTGTCTAACCCCCACTGGTCTTGAGCCATTGTTTGGACTCTGATTTTGGATTGAGGAAGTTCCTACCATTAACAACCTTTTAGATAGGACAATCCCCCTCAATTTTACCTTTTTCCATTCTGCTCCTTAGGTTGAAACCTGGGTTTATGAAAGGAAGGGATATTTATAATTTTCTGTCCTCCAGAAAGACTTTGTCTGCAGCTTTCTTCGGAATTTTATTGTACTCAGGGTCGAACACATATTGATCCTGAAAGGTGATCAAACAGTTTATTCCTTGAGGTTGCACCTCCAGACTCCAATTTTAACCACAGTGCCTGTCTAGCACACTGTAGCCCCAAACCGTACAGTCTCAGCAGAGGCAACTGCCAGGAACCCAGTGGCTATCTTGGGTAATAACAAAAAACCATCTTAAACTGAAGGCCCCCTAGAGAAGACATAATTGACTGTCTGATTAAGCAGTATGAACATGGAGCAAGCAACTGAGGTAGCAGCAGCAACATTTGTTGCAAGAGTGTATGAGTTGGTTTCCCAGGATTTCCTTAATAATTAGAGATGAGCGAACGTACTCGGTAAGGCCGATTTCGCAATCGAGCACCGCGATTTTCGAGTACTTCACTACTCGGGTGAAAAGTACTCGGGGGCGCTGTGGGTGAGCGGGGGGTTGCAGAGGGGAGTAGGGGGGGGGGAGAGGGAGAGAGAGAGAGCTCCCCCCTGTTCCGCGCTGCTACCCCCCGCTCCACCACGCTACGCCCCGCCCACAGCGCCCCCGAGTACTTTTCACCCGAGTAGTGAAGTACTCGAAAATCGCGGTGCTCAAGTGCGAAATCAGCCTTACCGAGTACGTTCGCTCATCTCTATTAATAATGCATTGGTTTTCCTATCCATGGGCTCTCTTGAGTTGTGAGGGGTCTTCAAATGGCTGGCAGGTTTTAACAACCACTTTTGCTACTTGTATATTAATTGAAGGGATCTCCTCTCATATCTTGACATCCTCCAGATTGAAAAAAAAATCAATCTTCAAATTCTCGATAGATAGAGACAGTCTTTTCTCCACCTTACCCCATTCATACACTTTAATGTTTTATTTACAGGAAGAACCATTCTATGACAGGCTGAACATCTCATCCAAGATGGAGCCAAGTTATTGACCTCTTTCACTCTCATAGCGGAACTTCTCAAAGCAATGAGAGACACTATGTCATTTGAGAAAAAATAAGATTTCTTGTTCTCATCAGGGCAGGAGGCTACACCAACCTCTACCTAATTTAGCCTAAAGAAAATTGCTCTCCATCCAGCGCTTTAATGCAGTGTAGACAGCTAGTTAACTGAGTCAAGACTATTTGACCAAGGGTTCAGTTAGCTATACTAAAAAGTTTGCTGCCCTTTCTGCAGATCTAGATTTAAGTGGAGGGGTATTGTCTCCTCCTTTACTTACTTAGTCTAGACAGTCAGTAAACTGGGTTACTAGCATCTGACTGCAGGTCTAGTGAGTTAAACTAGCAAATCTGCTGACCTCTTTGCAGATCTAGATTTAACCTGAGGGGTATCGTTCCCCTAATCCTTATCTTTTTCTCTAAGCGCTGAGACACTGGTCTATACAGCAGGAGAATGGTGTTATAGAATAATAAACCATCTCTACGTTACCGATACTATCAAATCGGGTAGATCAATGGTAGCTACACACCAATGGTAGCTGCTAAGAGGGTGTATAAATACCAAATTTACACCTGCCAATCAGGAGAGCCAATATCAGAATTATTTGGGACTCCTATAAAATCTATCTTGAGCCGCCCCAGAAAATTCTTTTGCAACTATCAAAAATCAAGATACACCAGCAATTATTCTCTCGCATAAACAACTAACTACCGAGATATATCTACATTGATTCATATATCTGTCAAACCTTCCACATTGATGGACATATGTATTCTAAACAATTGACCACCCGGTTCTTGAAAAGTCGTGGGTCCGACTGAAATGCATTGAACCATTCATTTTGAATCAATCACTGAATATCTCGATTCAGTCAGTGATTACATCAACTCACTAAGGTCTAGAATTTTTTGGCTAATTATATATGAATATTAGAAGATGATTGGTCAAGTCTATCAACCAAACCAGTGAATGAAAACACTAAATTGGGACAATATCTCATACTGAGGGGTGATTCTAACCTATTTACACTACAAAATCTCAGATATAGGGGAGACACAACTAGGGAGATTGACAACGCCCTATTCCCCCATGTATATATTGTCCCTCTAATTGGAAGTTCCTATGGCACAAAAACTGTGTAGCCATACCTGGGATGTACAAACTGAGTCTAAAATCACACTTCCTTTATGTGGTAACACCGTGACCTATACCAGCACGTGTGTTCTGTTCATTGTTGTTTTGTCTTTGTCTTATTTTTTCATTAGTGGATGAGGGTCTTGAGCCCAAAGTGTGTTTTTTTTAAGTAAAAGTAATAAAATATTATAGTTTTAAGGGATCTTCTGTGATTTCAGTATGATGCAAGGTTTCCCCATTGAAGATAATCAGAGAAACTCCGTGATCCAGTCATGGTGGAGGTTTGCTACTTCCCTGACGTGATGCAAGGCAATTTGGAGATTGAAAAAAAAGCTCCTTGCATCCGCGGGGAAAATCGCATGTTGGTGAGTGCAAGATCAGTCCGTGATTCACAACCTCCTGCAACCCTTTCTGTCAACGTGTTGTTTACCTCCACATGATCCCCTTTCATTGGATAGATCTCCTTGATCACATCATTCTCAGTCCCAGTTCCACAAAGTTGACATATTTTGTAACACTGGGCCCATTTAGTTTAGAACTTCTGAGCATTCTCTTTCGAAGTCATTCAGATCATTCAATTTTTTTAAGTCCCTGCCAAATAGCCACAGTTTTTAGTATAAATATTCCAAGGAACGAAGTCACGAATGAACTAAGAAACAAGGGAGGCTCAGCTCCTAGAAAACTATTTATTGGTTGCAGGGTAATACATTACATTGGATTAGTCTTAGTAAAGTACAATAAATACAGGCATGAAAGGCAAAATGTAGACAGTTCATTCCTAAGATACTCAGAATGCTGTTCCTTTCATAATATAACTTAATACAGCTTTAGGCTAGTTTTACGCAGTTTTTTTTTGCAAAAATGCAGCTCTTTATGGTGTTTTGACTCAGTGATAGTTTTTTTATGACAAAAAAATACTGCGACCAGATGTTTGGTGAAGGTCAATATTAAAAACAAAGCGGTAAAAATTGTTTTTTTATACCGCCAGTTTTTCTCACTTTTACTGCATTTTTCTGCCTCCATGGTATTTTGTTTTTGCAAATCACAGCATGCACTGGTTATGGCAGGTTTTCCCACAGTTGTCTCTATAGGAAAAAAAACACCAATTTAAAAAAACAAACACATGTATGAATAAAAAATGGCAATTAAAAAAAAAACATAAGCATCAGTCAAAAACACATGTGGTTTTTCTGGTGTTTTTTTCCAACTCAGAAAATGCCTGAAACTAGCCTTAAAGAGTTATTCCCATCTGATACGTAAATGCCAGATAGGTGTGCGGCCCACCTCTCCAAGTAGGTGAGGCTGGATATATGATATATGTGTAAGATGGGAATGCCCCTTTAATGAATAGAAGTCAATTTGTAATATATGCAGAAGACATGCAATGTATTTTATTAGTGGGCCATTTTCAAATTTCAGTAAACTGTTTGTCCGTATTCAATAATTCACATTCTCTCATATCTGTTTCCTCTGAAGGTCTCCTAGAAAACAAAGCATAAAGATCAGATAATGTATCTACAAACCATCTAATCAAATATGTATACTGTATTCATTGCCAGCCTTGACTGCACAGGGCCAATGGCTCACTCATGTTATCCCACTTGATCAGCTGGCCGCAGGGAGCAGGCTCTGAGGGATACTGATGGGCGAGCTCTGGATTACACAGCCTACTCTTCTCTGCCACATTCCAGCCCGTCCATACCTCCTTCAGCTAAACTTCAACAAGGAGGGTGCAGCATTTTTAGTGCCATCACACTCATATGATCAAGGTCTTGTCCTGCTCCTCACACCATCAGGACTCCAATGAAGGTGGATCTAGTCGTTCTATTATTTATAACCAGATTCTGGCTGCTAGAGGTATGTGGCTGTCACTGTTTATGGGGTGAAAGGGTACTGTGGCTGTATGTCTCCGCATAACTTTTTTTATTTTTCTGTCAATGGAGCTGTGTGAGGGCTCGTTTTTTTGCAGGGTGACTTGTAGTTTTCATTTGTGAAATCCTAGCCTAATTCTAATACAAATATTATTACTGTCGCTATTGCTTTCATTATGTTCAGCTTAAAGGGGCTCTCATTCTTCAGGCTATTGATGACCTATCCTTTCCTGTGTAGTTTATATCCAGCTACATTTTGCATATCATAGCAATAATACAAAAACTCCCTTACCTCCTTAGAAACTTTCACCATGTTGGGTCTGATTCCTGCTTAATATTACATTCAACCTTTGAGTCTGTTAAAAAGAAGACAGAAACTGCTTAAGTGTTCTATAATACAAAATGCATTGCACAACTTTTATGGTTCTTAATGGAGAGGAATAGAAAAGTTTTTTGCTTTTTTTTTTTATTCTGCTGTTGAACAGTAAAGTGTATCTGTCATCAAATGTTAAACTCTTAGTTTATGATGTATTCTCTCGATGTATTGTATTTAGAGATGAGTGAACGTACTCGTCCGAACTTGATACTCGTTCGAGTATTAGCGTGTTCGAGATGCTCATTACTCGAGACGAGCACCACGTGATGTTCGAGTTACTTTCACTTTCATCTCTGAGACATTTGCGCGCTTTTCTAGAAAGACAGGGAAGGCATTACAACTTCCTCCTGTGATGTTCCAGCCCTATAGCACCCCCCTGCAGTGAGTGGCTGGCGAGATCAGGTGTCACCCGAGTATTTAAATCTGCCCCGCCCGCAGCTCGCCACAGATGCATTCTGACAGAGATCAGGGACAGTGCTGCTGCTGCTATAGGGAGAGTGTTAGGAGTTATATTAGGCTTCAAGAACCCCAATGGTCCTTCTTAGGGCCACATCTGACCGTGTGCAGTACTGTTGAGGCTGCTTTTAGCAGTGTTGCACATCTTTCTTTTTTGTATATCGGGCGTGCAGAGCATTGCGTCCTCAGTCTGCAGTCATTGTACATATTATAGGGCCAGTACTGGTGAGGCAGGGACAGTGGGAAAGGTGAAAGAGATATACTGTCTATATAGGCAGTGGGCTTTTTCAAACAAATTTGGGAAAAATACTATCTTTCGGCTGCCTGTGACCGTCTTAAGTGTACTGCGTGTCTGCTGGGGGTAGTAGTCCTAATTAATATGCAGCTAAGTGTTACAGCAGGCTTGCACAAAATTGTTTCCTGGCTCTGCGTTGCCCGTTACATCACTGCCGTCATCCCGTCCAGAGGGAAACAGTCTGCAGTAATTTTACATAGTATAGGGCCAGTACTGGTGAGGCAGGGACAGTGGGAAAGCTGAAAAAGATATACTGTCTATATAGGCAGTGGGCTTTTTCAAACAAATTTGGGAAAAATACTATCTTTGGGCTGCCTGTGACCGTCTTGAGTGTACTGCGTCTGCTGGGGGTAGTAGTCCTACTTATTACGCAGCTAAGTGTTACAGCAGGCTTGCGCAAAATTGTTTCCTGGCTCTGCGTTGCCCGTTACATCACCGCCGTCATCCCATCCAGAGGGAAACAGTCTGCAGTAATTTTACATAGTATAGGGCCAGTACTGGTGAGGCAGGGACAGTGGGAAAGGAGAAAGAGATATACTGTCTATATAGGCAGTGGGCTTTTTCAAACAAATTTGGGAAAAATACTATATTTGGGGTGCCTGTGACCGTCTTCAGTGTACTGCGTGTCTGCTGGGAGTAGTAGTCCTAATTAATACGCAGCTAAGTGTTACAGCAGGCTTGCGCAAAATTCTTTCCTGGCTCTGCGTTGCCCGTTACATCACCGCCGTCATCCCGTCCAGAGGGAAACAGTATACATATATACGCTGCCTACAGTATCTGTCTGCTGTCTCAGCTCAGCCTTTAAAAAAATTAGAAGCAAAACACTTAAGGCCTACTAGTGGCCTTTGGACACTTGACTGCTTCTGCGCTGTGAATTCCACTAGCTCAGTCATACGCACCTACGTCTCACTACAGGCTTGCGCAAAATTCTTTCCTGGCTCTGCTGTGCGTTCCGTAAGCGAAGTCAGCCTCCAACCACAGGCCAATAAGCGGCACATTTAATTACAGCGTTCTGTTTCTGCACTACTGGTAATACACCATGCTGAGGGGTAGGGGTAGGCCTAGAGGACGTGGACGCGGGCGAGGACGCGGAGACCCAAGTCAGGGTGTGGGCACAGGCCGAGCTCCTGATCCAGGTGTATCGCAGCCGACTGCTGCGGGATTAGGAGAGAGGCACGTTTCTGGCGTCCCCAAATTCATCTCACAATTAATGGGTCCACGCGGTAGACCTTTATTAGAAAATGAGCAGTGTGAGCAGGTCCTGTCGTGGGTGGCAGAAAGTGCATCCAGCAATCTATCGACAACCCAGAGTTCTACGCCGTCCACTGCTGCAACTCTGAATCCTCTGGCTGCTCCTCCTCCTTCCTACTAGCCTCCTCCCTCCATTACAATGACACATTCTGAGGAGCAGGCAGACTCCCAGGAACTGTTCTCGGGCCCCTGCCCAGAATGGGCAGCAATGGTTCCTTTCCTCTCCCACCGGAGGAGTTTGTCGTGACCGATGCCCAACCTTTGGAAAGTTCCCGGGGTCCGGGGGATGAGGCTGGGGACTTCCGGCAACTGTCTCAAGGGCTTTCAGTGGGTGAGGAGGACGACGACGATGAGACACAGTTGTCTATCACTCAGGTAGTAGTAATTGCAGTAAGTGCGAGGGTGGAGCGCACAGAGGATTCGGAGTAAAAGCAGCAGGACGATGAGGTGACTGACCCCACCTGGTTTGCTAAGCCTACTGAGGAAAGGTCTTCAGAGGGGGAGGCAAGTGCAGCAGCAGGGCAGGTTGCAAGAGGCAGTGCGGTGGCCAGGGGTAGAGGCAGGGCCAGACCAAATAATCCACCAACTGTTTCCCAAAGCGCCCCCTCGCGCCATGCCACCCTGCAGAGGCCGAGGTGCTCAAAGGTGTGGCAGTTTTTCACTGAGAGTGCAGACGACCGACGAACTGTGGTGTGCAAGGTTTGTTGCGCCAAGATCAGCCGTGGAGCCACCACCACCAGACTCACCACCACCAGCATGCGCAGACATATGATGGCCAAGCACCCCACAAGGTGGGACGAAGGCCGTTCACCGCCTCCGGTTTGCACCACTGCCTCTCCCTCTGTGCCCCAACCTGCCACTGAGATCCAACCCCCCTCTCAGGACACAGGCACTACCGTCTCCCAGCCTGCACCCACACCCTCACCTTCGCTGTCCTCGGCCCCATCCAGCAATGTCTCTCAGCGCACCGTCCAGCCGTCGCTGGCGCAAGTGTTTGAGCGCAAGCGCAAGTACGCCGCCACGCACCCGCACGCTCAAGCGTTAAACGTGCACATAGCCAAATTGATCAGCCTGCAGATGCTGCCGTATAGGCTTGTGAAAATGGAGGCTTTCAAAAACATGATGGCGGCAGCGGCCCCGCGCTACTCGGTTCCCAGTCGCCACTACTTTTCCCGATGTGCCGTCCCAGCCCTGCACGACCACGTCTCCCGCAACATTGTACGCGCCCTCACCAACGCGGTTACTGCCAAGGTCCACTTAACAACGGGCACGTGGACAAGCACAGGCGGGCAGGGCCACTATATCTCCCAGACGGTACATTGGGTGAATTTAGTGGAGGCTGGGACCGAGTCAGAGCCTGGGACCGCTCACGTCCTACCCACCCACAGAATTGCGGGCCCCAACTCGGTGCTGGTATCTGCGGCGGTGTATGCTTCCTCCACTACACCACCCTCCTCCTCCTCCTCCTACGCAACCTCTGTCTCGCAATCAAGATGTGTCAGCAGCAGCACGTCGCCAGCAGTCGGTGTCGCGCGGCGTGGCAGCACAGCGGTGGCCAAGCGTCAGCAGGCCGTGCTGAAACTACTCAGCTTAGGAGAGAAGAGGCACACGGCCCATGAACTGCTGCAGGGTCTGACAGAGCAGACTGACCGCTGGCTTTCGCCGCTGAGCCTCTAACCGGGCATGGTCGTGTGTGATAACGTCCGTAACCTGGTGGCGGCTCTGCAGCTCGGCAGCCTCACGCACGTGCCATGCCTGGCCCACGTTCTTAATTTGGTGGTTCAGCTGTTTCTGAAAAGCTACCCGCGCTTGTCAGACCTGCTCGGAAAGGTGCGCCGGCTCTGCGCACATTTCCACAAGTCCAAGACGGATGCTGCCACCCTGCGCACCCTGCAACATCGGTTTAATCTGCCAGTGCACCGACTGCTGTGCGACGTGCCCACACGGTGGAACTCTATGCTCCACATGTTGGCCAGGCTCCATGAGCAGCGTAGAGCTATAGTGGAATACCAACTCCAACATGGGCGGCGTAGTGGGAGTCAGCCTCCTCAATTCTTTACAGAAGAGTGGGCCTGGTTGGCAGACATCTGCCAGGTCCTTGGAAACTTTGAGGAGTCTACCCAGATGGTGAGCGGCGATGCTGCAATCATTAGCGTCACCATTCCTCTGCTATGCCTCTTAAGAAGTTCCCTGCAAAGCATAAAGGCAGACGCTTTGCGCTCAGAAACGGAGGCGGGGGAAGACAGTATGTCGCTGGATAGTCAGAGCACCCTCATGTCTATATCTCAGCACGTTGAGGAGGAGGAGGAGGAGGGGGAGGAGCATGAGGAGGAGGGGAAAGAGTCAGCTTGGCCCACTGCTGAGGGTACCCATGCTGCTTGCATGTCATCCTTTCAGCGTGTATGGCCTGAGGAGGAGGAGGAGGATTATCCTGAAAGTGATCTTCCAAGTGAGGACAGCCATGTGTTGCGTACACGTACCCTGGTACACATGGCTGACTTCATGTTAGGATGCCTTTCTCGTGATCCTCGCGTTACACGCATTCTGGCCACTACGGATTACTGGGGGTACACACTGCTCGACCCACGGTATGAGGAGAACCTTTCCACTCTCATACCCGAAGAGGAAAGGGGTTCGAGAGTGATGCTATACCACAGGACCCTGGTGGACAAACTGATGGTAAAATTCCCATCCGACAGCGCTAGTGGCAGAAGGCGCAGTTCCGAGGGCCAGGTAGCAGGGGAGGCACGGAGAGCAGGCAGCATGTACAGCACAGGCACGGGAACACTATCCAAGGCCTTTGACAGCTTTATGGCTCCCCAGCAAGACTGTGTCACCGCTCTCCAGTCAAGGCTGAGTCGGCGGGAGCACTGTAAAAGGATGGTGAGGGAGTACATAGCTGATCGCACGACCGTCCTCCGTGACGCCTCTGCCCCCTACAACTACTGGGTGTCGAAGCTGGACACGTGGCCTGAACTCGCGCTGTATGCCCTGGAGGTGCTTGCTTGTCCTGCGGCTAGCGTCTTGTCAGAGAGTGTGTTTAGTGTGGCTGGGGGAATCATCACGGATAAGCGTACCCACCTGTCAACCGACAGTGCCGACAGGCTTGCACTCATCAAGATGAACAAAGCCTGGATTTCCCCAGACTTCTCTTCTCCACCAGCGCACAGCAGCGATACCTAAACAATACGTAGGCTGCACCCGCGGATGGAAGCATCGTTCTCTATCACCATAAAAAATGGGGACCTTTTAACTTAATCAATCTGTGTATTATATTCATCCTCCTCCTCCTGCTCCTCCTCCTGAAATCTCACGTAATCACGCCGAACGGGCAATTTTTCTTAGGCCCACAAGGGTCAGTCATATAACTTTTGTAAACAATGTTTATACGTTTCAATTCTCAATTCAATAAAGCATTGAATCTTGCACCTGAACCAATTTTTATTTTAACTGGGCTGCCTACAGGCCTAGTTACAAATTAAGCCACATTAACGAAAGCGACAGTTACATTTGTACTGTTGGTACACCAATTTATTTGGGCCCTCGCCTACATTGTAATTCTAGTAATTTTTAGCCCACCTGCATTAAAGCTGACGTTGCCTCAGCTGTGCTGGGCACTGCAATGGGATATATTTATGTACCGCCGGTGGCTTCCTGGGACCCACCCATGCTGTCGGTCCACACGGAGTTGTAACTCCATGTGTCCACTTCTAAAGAACCCCAGTGTGACTGGGGCATGCAGTGTGGGCCGAAGCCCACCTGCATTAAACCTGACGTTACATCAGCTGTGATGGGCAATGCAATGGGATATATTTATGTACCGCCGGTGGGTTCCAGGGAGCCACCCATGCTGTGTGTCCACAGGGACTTCACATTAGGGATTTGTACCTGCCAGTGTCTATGTATTAAAAACCCCTGTCAGACTGGGGCATGCAGTGTGGGCCGAAGACCACCTGCATTTAATCGGATGGTACCTCAGCTGTGATGGGCAATGCAATGGGATATATTTATGTACCGCCGGTGGCTTCCTGGGACCCACCCATGCTGTCGGTCCACACGGAGTTGTAACTCCATGTGTCCACTTCTAAAGAAACCCAGTCTGACTGGGGCATGCAGTGTGGGCCGAAGCCCACCTGCATTAAACCTGACGTTACCTCAGCTGTGCTGGGCACTGCAATGGGATACATTTATGTACAGCCGGTGGGTTCCAGGGAGCCACCATGTTGTGGGTGCACACGGAATTCCCATTGCGGAGTTGTACCTGCCTGTGACTATTTATAAAAAACCCAGGTCTGACTGGGGCATGCAGACACCTTGACAGAATGAAGCTCCTGATGGAGGTGGCACAGGATTGGATTTCTCATTGCTTCTGTACAGCATTGTGGGCTATCGCCCCGCCCCTTTTAAAGAGGGTCGCTGCCTAGCCGTGCCAACCCTCTGCAGTGTGTGCCTGCGGTTCCTCCTCATGGCAGACGCACTTCTAAATAGACATGAGCGTGGTGTGGCATGAGGGCAGCTGAAGGCTGCGCAGGGACACTTTGGTGTGCGCTGTGGGGGGGAGGGGGGGCGGTTGGTCAGCATGTAACCCAGGAGAAGTGGCAGCGGAGTGTCATCCAGGCAGTGATTGTGCTTTGTTGTAGCTAGTGTGGTGCTTAGCAAAGGTATGCCATGCTAATGAGGGCTTTTCAGAAGTAAAAGTTTTTGGGAGGGGGGGGGCCCCACTCTTGCCGCTATTGTGGGTTAATAGTGGGACCTGTGAACTTGAGATGCAGCCCAACACGTAGCCCCTCGCCTGCCCTATCCGTTGCTGTGTCGTTCCCATCACTTTCTTGAATTGCCCAGATTTTCACACATGAAAACCTTAGCGAGCATCGGCGAAATACAAAAATGCTCTGGTCGCCCATTGACTTCAATGGGGTTCGTTATTCGAAACGAACCCTCGAACATCGCGGGAAGTTCGTTTCGAATAACGAACACCCGAACATTTTGGTGTTCGCTCATCTCTAGACCTTACCTATCTTTGGTGCGTGTGTTCCATAGACTCCTATGGGAACTGGATAACACGCACTTCGGATTGTGTGAACCGGCTAATTCGAATAGCTGGAATTAACCCGTTCACACAATCTTTAGCGCAGTATAGCTGCGATCTTTTCACGCGCCTATACTGCGCTTAAACAGCACTTGTGTGAACGAGGCCTTAGAGACTATTTAACTGCTACATTATCTAATGGGTTAAAAGGTAAGGAACAGCGATTTCCCTGATCTCAATCAATGTGCAGCAGTCAATCATGGCTGACCTCCCACTGTGACAGTGTCACCAGGACCTAATGTATGTCAAGATGCAAGAAATACCTTCTGCTGGCAGCGTACATGTAAACGAAAATGCATAAAGGAGGTAATAGAATACGATTAACAGAATGTCTGCTATTACTATTCAATGAAAAGCCATCAGAACCCCCCACTGCTTCATTCAAAGCATAGGGGATGGCTGGATTACATAATCTGTCTGTATTCTGTGAATGAAGTTCTCATTGCAGATGGTTTAACCCCTTCAGTGGCGGGTTTCTTACCCCCCTGTCAGACCCACCAGGGCAGGTTTTTAAATGGGCCAATCATTTAATTTCAACTAATTTTCCAGTCTCGTTCCAAGAGCCATGACTTTTTCATTTTTACATTGACACGGCCATGTGAGGGCTTGTTTTTTGCAGGACAAGTTGTACTTTTTGATAGCATCATTTTGGGTATATATAATGTATTGCATAACTTTTGTAAAAAAATTTGTAAGGAGATTGTGGGGGGGGGGAAATTCTGCCATTTGTTTTTTTGGATTTCATTTTTACAGCGTTCAGCGTGCAGAATAAATAATGTGATAACTTTCTCTGAGTCGGCACGATCCTGGCGATACCAAGTTTATACAGTTTTTTTATGTTTTGCTATTTTTGTACATTTAAAACATTTTTTTTCTTAAATGTTTACTTTTGTGTCGCCACATTCCAAGATCCGTATTAATTTTATTTTTCCACTGCCAGAGCTCTAGAAGGCCTTGTTTTTTGCGGGATGAACTCTAGTCTTCATTTATCTGTTTTTTAGGAACATGTAAAATTTTGATCACTTTTCAGGGCTATATCACTATGGGCAGTGGAGCTCGTCCCGCAAAAATTCCAGGTGTGCCACTGAAGTGGTTAACTGACATGGGAATAGCATTTAGAACAGCTTATGAGAACACAGACTTCAATATAAGCTGCTGATGGAACCTAATTTTCCTACAGTGTTGCACACTTATAATCAGACTGTAATTAGTTCTATTGCTGTTCAGTAAATTTTTATGTATTTTTTTCTGATCCTACTGATTTTCCACAATAAGACCTTTATTTATGGTGGAGACACCTTACCAAAATTGAATTCTCTTGTTTTCCTTTTGCATTGCACAGATTGCTCAATTCTTGGCTGAATTTCTGTGCACTTCGGCTTCTTATGTGCTGGCTCATACTCCCTCTCTGAAAAAAATAAATTAAACATAAAAATGAACCGTAAATCTAAGGCTGGATTCACACGAACGTATATCGGTTCAGTTTTCACACCGAGCCGATATACGTCGTCCTCATCTGCAGGGGGAGGAGGATGGAAGAGCCAGGAGCAGGAACTGAGCTCCCGCCCCCTCTCTGCCTGCTCTCCACCCCTCTCCGCCCCTCTGCACTATTTCCAATGAAAGGAGGCGGGATGGAGACGGGGCTAAGTTCCGAGAATTAGCCCCGCCCCCGTTCCGCCTCTCCCCATTGCAAATAGTGCAGAGGGGCGGAGAGGAGGCAGAGAGGGGGCGGGAGGTCAGTTCCTGCTCCTGGCTCTTCCATCCTCCTACCCCCCCCCCCTGCAGATGAGGATGACGTATATCGGCTCGGCGTGAAAACCGAGCCGATATACGTTCGTGTGAATGCAGCCCACAACATATACACAGTAGACTAAAACACCCATCTAAGTTCATACCACGTTTAAACTTTTGTCCCCAGGCTCTGTCACAAGTTCCCAGCTGTACAGCCGAAAAAAATCATCCAGGCAGAAGCCTCCATGGAACCATTTAATTACTAAAACGGAAATCAATAAAGTTTCCATTTGATGTGGGTTACATTGGTTTTTGGTATTTGTGTCAGGGAGACCTGCATAGAAGAACATGATATTCTCTCGAGCACAAATGAACGGAAACCTGTTCAAACTGAGACCTTATTGTTCCCTTTTTGAGCAATGGAATCTATAGTTCCATGTAGTATTCCGCCTGGATGTTTTAGAAAATCCAGATGGAAACCTGTGATGAACGCGGGGATGGAGGCCTAAATGTGGTGTGAACAGGACTTAAGGTTCATAGCACATATGTGCAGAGAGCCTAAACCAAATGAGAAACATTTGCAGATGAATACAAGGCAACCATATATACACTACAGCTCATTAATTTCAATACACCACCTACATTGCCAGCAAAATATAGTTTATGATGGATATGGCTCTATGTAGGCAAATAAATAAGTCCTGTGATCACTGCTAAGGGTGGATACTTTGATTTAAAAAATGTAAGGAAATCAAGGCTCAAGTACAAAGTAGGTTTATTTGGCTTATTCGTGGTATATTGAAATGAATGAACTGCAGTGTAGGTTATAATATACTTTGTAAACTCCGATACTTTAGTATAATTTAACCCCTTAATGACGCGGTCCCTTTTTTTCCATTTTCGTTTTTTTCCGCCACCCTTTTAAAACATCGTAACTCCTTTATTTCTCCATTGATGTCGCTGTATGAGGGCTTGTTTTTTGCGGGACGAGTTGTATTTTTCAATGGTGCTATTTAATGTACCATATAATGTACTGAAAAACTTTTTACAAATTCTAAGCGGAGTAGAATGGTGTTCTTTCCTTCTTTTTTTTTTCAGACGACGTTAACCATGCCGGGTAAATAATGCGCTACTTTGATAGATATTTTTCTTTTATGATTTATATTTTTTTATTATAGATATGGCAAAAGGGGGAGTGAGTTAAACTTTTACTATGTAGGATGCTTAAGCAATTCGGCTCATTAGCCATTGTGACAAATCCCCAGTTAACTTGCATTCCAGGTTCCGACCCTTTCCTGTTTTTGACCATTCTAACTTATGTGTTCCCCGACCTCTGCTCTGTATTTTGGACTCTGCTATTATCTGCCCTGACATTTTGGCTTAGACTTCTTTTACACACCTGTGCTACCTGCCCTGTGTATAGCTTGTTTCCTCACTATGACTCTATTCAAACCTACAGGTACCGTGCCACATAACCGGGACTATCTGTGTGTGGTTTGGGGACCATGCAGCAAAGCTGATATCCCTATTGGAGGAGTTAAGCATGAAAACTGGGGTTGCACAGGTGCTCGACCTCAGAAAACCCAAAGCCAAACCGGTGTGTGGCAAGGTGGATCCACATCATCTGCCTGCCATTTAGCACTGGGAGTTTGTGTATAGAGAGGAATTATGAGTACATTGGACCCAAGGATGCATGCATATACTGGTGTTGTACAGGGGTGTAACTATAGAGGATGCAGGTGATGCGGTTGCACCCGGGCCCTGGAGCCTTAAGGGGCCCATAAGGCCTCTCTTCTCCATATAGGGGAACCCAGTACTATGAGTAAAGCATTATAATTGGGTGCCCTGTTACAAGTTTTGCATCGGGGCCCAGGAGCTTCAAGTTACGCCTCTGGTGTTGTATAAAATGACTTCAGGGTTGTCTAGTAAATGCACAGTAATATGTATGAATATACATGGAATGTAGTGTAGAGTGAAGTTGCAAGATGTTGGTTAATTGTTATGATGGGAGAACAGTGACCAGGCGGAAGCGTCACAAGTTTTTTGCATGACACAATAAAACTTTCTAATATTGTAAATTGCCCACAAGCACAACGCCCGCTTAATGCAGAACAACAGAACCTAATGCCCACAAGATCATTAGGCTAGGGCCTTGAGAGAGTCATTGCCATTTCTCCTGGTTAGCTACCCTCCATTACTCCCATGGCTTCCTGTGCCGCAGGGATGCACTATCATTACTCTTTTGGAGTAATAATCACCATGCCCTCCTTTCTGAGCCTGCGTCTCCCACCACACCAATCTGCTGCTGGTCTGCGGTGCCATGGCACTCCTTTGCTCCCATGCACTGGTGCTCTACATGCTGGGCAGCCTGATCATCAGCGGCTATTCTCCTGACCCTGGACCTATGGTGTGGTCTCCAGTTGCAGGGATTTCTTCTCTCTTCCTGGGTTCCCTGGTCCCTGCTGCTGTCACTAATAACTTAGTAAAATAGTATGTGAGGCTGACAAAATACATGTCTGTCCAGATCAGCTTATTATCCTGCATTGTTGATCCAGAGGAAGGCAAAAAGCTCCATGAGGGTGAAGCCAATTTTCCTCATATTAAGAAAAAAATTCCTTCCCAACTCTAATCTGTCAGTTGGAATAATCCCTGGGTCAGTGACCCTTCTGAAGTAATTGGTGACTATAACCTGTAATATTGTAATGCCTAAAAAAAAGGCATCCAGGCCCCTCTTTACTCAATAAGTGAGTTCGCCATCCCCATGTGCTCAGGCAGAGAGCTCCATAGTGTCACTGCTCTTACAGCAAAGAACCCCCTTTTATGTTGGTGTAGAAACCTTCTCTCCTCTAGATATGGCCCCTTGGTACAGTTACAGTCCTGGATATAAATAGATGATGGGAGAGATGTCTGTATTGCCCCCTGATATATTTATACATAGTTATTAGGTCGCCCCTCAACCATCTTTTTTTTAAACAAAATAATCCCAATTTTGATAACCTCTCTGGGTATTGTAGTCCGCCCATTCTATTTATTACTTTAGTTGCCCGCCTTTGTATCCGCTCAAGCTCTGATATGTCCTTCTTGAGTAACGGTGCCCAAAACTGTACACAATATGTGTGGTCTGACCATTAACCAGTCTTAGGAGAAGAAGGCAGAGGACTATTAAGGGGTTTTTTTGTTTGTTTTTTTTATTGGAAAATATGGAGAAAGTTTAGACAAGGGTAGACTTTTTTCCCCACTGGATTAGAAAGATGGGGAGAGATTCGGTGTTCAGTGTAATCATGCAATCGTCATCGTGGTCACTAATCGGCACTAAAGATCGGCACAGATTAGACATCAACCGCTTCTGTGAAGTCCTGTGAATACATAACAATAGAGAGGAGTGAGCAATGTACTATGTTCAATACCAGAATTCTGGGTTGTATCTATAAAACTTGGCAAATTACTCCTTACGTTTGCAAATTGATGGTTCCTCGTCTGTGGAATCATCATAAGAAATCGCAATAAGATTGTTGAAACATCACAAGCAGGGGCGTAACTATAGTGGATGCAGGGGATGTGGTTGCACCCGGGCCCAGGAGCCTTAGGGGGCCCATAAGGCCTCTCTTCTCTATATAGGGAACCCAGTACTATGAGTAAAGCATTATAGTTGGGGGCCCTGTTACAAGTTTTGCATCGGGGCCCGGGAGCTTCAAATTACGCCTCTGATCACAAGTTTTAATAACTGGATTAAATCATTGATATCAGTAGATGAGAGAAGATGAAATAATCCAGAGCCCGGGAACCAGCCGGACGGATCTTATATGATAATAGACGCTGATGGATCTGAGCTCAACGCCTGTAGATGTCATTGCTGGATGATGGTTTAGGTGGATTTGTAGCTGAAAAAAAAGGAAAAAATGGATGTATTAGATAAATAATAGCACTAATTAAAAGAAAGCAAATGGTTTAACAGTTAAAGGGGTGGTCTCGCGAAACCAAGTGGGGTTATACACTTCCGTATGGCCATATTAATGCACTTTGTAATATACATCGTGCATTAAATATGAGCCATACAGAAGTTATTCCACTTACCTGCTCCGTTGCTAGCGTCCTCGTCTCCATGGTTCCGTCTAAATTCGCTGGCAGCTTGCTTTTTTAGACGCGCTTGCGCAGTCCGGTCTTCTCCTTCCAGCACGAGCCGCTTCAGTGTGCTCCCCGCTACAGCTCTTCTGCGCATGCGCAGACGAGCTGTCACTGCTCGGGAGCGCGCTGGAGCGGCCATTCTGTACCTTCCTCTGTTAGAGGAAGGTGCAGAAACTGGAGCTGCCGTCCTGAGAAGCCGCCCAGGTGTCCAGCTGTCCCGAGAAGCCGCCCAGGTAAGTGATGGGTCGGGGGTGATGTTCACTGACAGGTGAAGGCCCCGGAGCCCAGCGCTGGGCTCCGGGGCCTTCACCTGGGCTCCGGAACCTAGCGCTGGGCTCCGGGGCCTTCACCTAGGCTCCGGAACCTAGTGCTGGGCTCCGGAACCTAGCGCTGGGCTCTGGGGCCTTCACCTGGGCTCCGGGGCCTTCACCTGGGCTGAGGGTCTAGCGCTGGCGAGCCGGGGGTCTAGCGCTGGCGAGCCGGGAGCGTAGCGCTGGCGAGCCGGGAGCGTAGCGCTGGCGAGCTGGGAGCGTAGCGCTGGGGAGCCGGGAGCGTAGCGCTGGGGAGCCGGGAGCGTAGCGCTGGGGAGCCGGGGGCTAGCGCCGGTTACCTGCTGCCTGGCGGTGGGTGACTGGTCGGCGGCTGCGGTGGGTCTGGTCGGCAGCTGCGGAGCGTCGTGTTGTCATGGAGACACAGCTGGCAGCGTCTCGGGAGCGCGCACGTCGGGCTGCAGCGAGCGACGGGAAAAGAGACGGCGGCCATCTTGGGGAAACTTTTATAAGTTGCTGAAACGCTGGAACGTTAAGTACAAACCAGCTAGAAATGTCATTTACAGGGGGGCTTAATAATGTATGCTTAATGGGGGGGACTGCGCAAAAAAAAAAAATCACTGCTTCCTCGAGACATCTCCTTTAACACACATCTTATCTAGCAGGAGAATTGGGACCTGACCTCAGATGTCAGTGATTCGGGGAGCAAAACCACTAAACCCGGATTATGCTGCTATTGTCTTAAATCCAGATATTGTAAAGGCATACAGGAGCGTAATAGAGACATTATTATATAGGAGATCGGTACCTGGTTCTCTGGGTCTTGTCTTGTCTGGCAAACCTCCTTCCTGTTCTTGATCTGGAGGTTTTGGCTTCTTGGATGAGACTAGAAGAAAGAAACAAGATAAGAAACTGAACTGTAAAATGTTTTCCAAGTAGCCCAATAATGCAAATATATTCTAAAGATAAATACTTAGTAACTAGTAATAAACACCTATTAGCAACTCATAGGCAAAATGTAATGTTTTAATTTCACTTTCTGTGTAAGAGAAGCTGTAAGAGTTACTTAGCACTACCCCAATCATATGTATCAGGTTGGGTGGGAGAAAAACCTGATACATATGAGACATGAGATATTAACATGTGGATGAGGCAGTTTACATACCGAATAGTGATGAGCGAGCATACTCGTTAAGGGCAATTGCTCGAGCGAGCATTGCCCTTAGCGAGTACCTGCCCGCTCGAGAGAAAAGGTTCGCCTGCAGGTGCACCTGACAGGTGAGTTGCGGCAGTGAGCAGGGGGGAGCGGGGTGGAGAGAGGGAGAGAGAGATCTCCCCTCCGTTCCTCCCCACTCTCCCCCGCCACTCCCTGCCCGCAGCCGGTAGCTGAACCTTGTCTCTCGAGCGGGCAGGTACTCGCTAAGGGCAATGCTCGCTCGAGCAATTGCTCTTAGCGAGTATGCTCGCTCATCACTAATACCAAACCATTAAAAATTATTCTTATTATCAAATTAATGTAATTTTTGCAATTGCCCAACATACCTTTTATATTAGTTCCTTTTGGTCTTCAAGATCTCTGGTTGCTGTCATACAGGATCTTCCAAAAGACAAAGCGCGTCCTTGATGGTATTCTATAAAGAGTGATAATTAGAATTAATTATAAATGACATATAACATGTCTATTTTGCATATTTACTAGAAGAATACATTGAATGGGATTATTTTAAGATAAACAATGATATTTAAAGGGGTTGTCTCGCGAAATCAAGTGGGTCTATACACTTCTGTATGGCCATATTAATGCACTTTGTAATGTACATCGTGCATTAAATATGAGCCATACAGAAGTTATTCACTTACTTGCTCCGTTGCTAGCGTCCCCGTCGCCATGGTTCCGTCTAATTTCGGTGTCTTCTTGCCTTTTTAGACGCGCTTGCGCAGATCCGTCTTCTCCCTTCTCCCTTCGGCTCCGCTCGGCAGCATCGGCATTTTGGCTCCGTCCCCTTGTACGCATCATCGCGTAGCTCCGCCCCCGTCACGTGCCGATTCCAGCCAATCAAGAGGCTGGAACCAGCACACATCATGGGGCGGAGCTACGCGATGATGCATACAAGGGGGCGGAGCCAAAATGCCGATGTTGCCGAGCGGAGCCGAAGGGAGAAGAAGGGAGAAGACGGATCTGCGCAAGCGCGTCTAAAAAGGCAAGAAGACACCGAAATTAGACGGAACCATGGCGACGGGGACGCTAGCAACGGAGCAAGTAAGTGAATAACTTCTGTATGGCTCATATTTAATGCACGATGTACATTACAAAGTGCATTAATATGGCCATACAGAAGTGTATAACCCCACTTGCTTTCGCGAGACAACCCCTTTAAGACAGAATAAGCTAAGAAAATGATCATAAAGCTTCCACTGCTGGTCAGTGCCGGGCCAGGAGAGACAGCCTGTGATTATCCAGGTAACCACATGTCATTGGAAACCTCTCCTGTAAACCTCCTTTGTGTATGATGTTACTCTACAACTTTAATTATGAATAGCATATATACTTACATTTGGTAGGGCGCTTGCGTTTTATGGAACAGCCAGCAGTGAGTCTCATCCTGGTTTTTGGCTGGCTTGTTCCAGATACTGATCTTCTAGTTGGACCGCAGTTCTCTCTGGCCGCCCGTGTCGATGCAGTTTGACTAGTGGATGGACTAGTCGCTGTTCTTATCTTGGCTAAGCAGTGGACCCCCACATATTTCACAATATGTTCTCTCTTTAGCTGTGAAGGATCCATATCAACAGAGAAGAACGGTGATTAGTAGGCAGGTATTGGCCAAGAAGATGAATTAGTAGAGGAAGAACTTAGTTTTATACTAGAACAACATAAAGCTATGACCCCAGCGCTGCAAATCAAACATGCAGCCTAATATGGGATGGGGGTTGGGGTGAATTTTTTGTTATGGAGCCCTCTCTCTTTACAATTACATAGCAATAAAATATCACTTTACCTTTCTAGACATCATTCGCATATGTACTTGAATATTTAATTGTTCAAGTAATTGTGATACTTCGTCACTGGTGGTAGCTCTGGATGGACACGGGTGACCTTTTCTGCATAGGATATAGCGCAGCTATCTCCCTCCATACATTGCGGGTGTCAGCTGTTTATTACAGCTGACACCTGCGGGCAACAGCCCCGACATGCCGTGCAGCCGACTGGGGCTGTTAACCCTTTAAATGCTGCTGTCAATTCTGACAGCGGCATTTAAATCCCCCGAATCATGAGGGGGGGGGGGGGCTTCTGAAAGGTCCCAGGGCTGTCTTGGCAGTATGCCTACCAAGCCATCCACATGGGGTGGCTTGATAGACTACCTGTCAGAATGCGGTGCGATGTAATGCTATAGCATTAAATCATACTGCAGGAGCGATCAAAGCATCGCTAGTTTTGATCCTCCCTGGGGATTAAAAGAAAATGTAAAAATAAAAACAATAAAGTTTTACTAATTATTTTTAAAAAAGTAATATAAGCAAGTTACAACCCCCCCCCCTGTTGCCATATTTACAATAAAAGAATCTAAATTACAAAGCAAAAATACTTATTTGGTATTGCTGAGTCTGTAAAAGTCTGATCTATCAAAGTAGTGCATTATTTACCCTGCATAGTGAATGTCGTCCGAAAAAAAAAATAAAGACCGCCAGAAATGGGTTTTTGGTCACCCTGTTGCCAAGAAAAAATGTAATTAAAAGTGATCAAAAAGTCACATGTGTTCAAATATAGTACCAACGGAAACAACAGGAAGTACCGCACAAAATGAGCCCTCACACAACTATGTCGACTGAAAAATAAAAAGTTATTGTACGCAGGAAATGGAGACAGAAAATAATTTAAAAAAGAATAAAAGTAGTACAGCAAAAAAACCTATATGTTTGGTATCGTAGTAATCGTACTGACCCATAGAATAAAGTATCTTGTCATTTTTGTTGCAGTTTGTTATAGTACGGGACCCTCAGTTTGACCGTGGCATTTAAAGGGTTAACAGCCCAGATTGACCGCGCGACTCGTCGGAGCTGACGCCCATGATGTATGTGCCATATGTGCTGATGCCCATACACGTCCTGCAATGGCAGGATATAAAAACACTATAGGGTGGTCGCTAAGGGGTTAAATAGTACCATTAAGAAATACAACTCGTCCCGCAAAAAACAAGCCCTGAGGATTGCTTTACATGAGCATGTTTTTGTGTGTGCATACGCACGCACAAAAACACGCTTGTGTTTGCAACATTGCATTCCCTATGGTGTGTGCACATGTCCGTGCTTTACAGGCGTGTGCCTACAAAGATAGGACATGCATGATCCATTGGGAATTCTTCAATTCTCTACCGCAGCTGTCACACATGACAGCTGCGGTAGAGAATCCAGCTGCCGGCATCCCCGTCATTGGATTTCAGGGAAGGGCTTTAAACATAAGCCCTTCCCTGAAAATACAATAAAAGTAGTGTAAAAAAATGTAAAAAAACATACTCACCCTCCTTCAGCTGCCGGGGCTCAGCCACGACCTCTGGCGCTGTCCCCGGCGCTGTAGTTCTGAGCTATCAGCATGCAGGGATTTAAAATCCCCGCCTGCTGGTAGCTCTGATTGTGATTGGCTAAAGCACTCAGATGTGGCAGATGTAGCAGCAGGGAATTCTTTTAACTAGCGGGGTGAAGGAAACATCTGCAGCGACAGAGGGTAAGTTTTGGGGTTTTTTTACACTGAAATGATTGTTTTTCAGGGAAGGGCTTATATGTAAAGCCCTTCCATGAAAAACAATTCAGGGGTGCCGGCAGAAAACAATGCACGCAGCTGCATACACACGTGTTTTTGCTCGTACGTAGGGGCGTACCTATGTATGCGCAAAAACACGCTCGTGTGAAGCCACCCTAATACCACAACGTCGATGGATAAATAAAAAAGTTACGATTTTTTAAAAGGGAGGAGGAAAAAACGAAAATGGAAAAAACCCAAAAAGCTCCATCACTAAGTGGTTAACTTACAGAGGGGGACTTTTACATGTTTAGGTAAGCTTCTAAAGAGGGATCTTTATCTGCAAACAACCATTAAGGCTCGGTCCATACGGGGGCTGATTTGCAGCTGAATGTCCGTAGTGGGCAGTCGCTACAGATCGACCGTGGAAAGCCTGCCTCTAAACTCACAGTATTTGATGCAGGTTTTATCACGAATTCCTGTGCATAATTCACCTTCTTAATGAGAAAAGGTAAATTCCGATGTGGAAACGGCAATAAAATTGACATGCTGCGGAATTGAATTCCACACCACAAGTCAATTTCCGTACAGGTTTTGTGCGGGTTTTTCTGCAGCTTGTGAACAAGATTTTCAAAATCTTATCCACTTTACTGTAAATGCTGCAGAACTTCCGCGGGCAAATCCGCCCCGTGTGAGCCCCGCTTTAAAGATATGGCATCGTAACGAAATTGAATTAATGTCTTATTAACATTATCCTTCCAAGTTTACATTGTGTGACAGCCTTTTAACTACTGTACTGTAATGCTAGGAAATGACTTGTCAATGTCTTAATTTGAAATAATTTACTTGGAGCCTCTGACAAGTCAGACTGAATTGCAGGGAAATATGCACAATGCACTGGTAACATTTATTTCTGTAACACCACAAAAGATTCATGAATACCATTTGGTATGAATTCCAGAGAATATTCATCACATGTGTTATGGTAAGAGAATCTGCAAATAATACTCCGACTAAGAGACCATCTCATATGTTGTGTATCTTAAGTGTACAGAAAATTAAGAGCTGCAGATGGCTCATCTATAACCCCTCCAAGTTAACCCATCTGTTATAAAAATCCTCAAATAGGTTCACACAGGCGCATTGTCACCACATTTTACGCATGCGTCTTTCCCATGCGTAACACGTGGTGAATGGAGATAATGAACGTCAATGGACTTTCACTCTTTCATTCACACCTGTGTGTAGGTACTGCGTATTGATTCGCAAGAGAAACAAATCGCAGCAAGCTCTATTTCTCCGCGTATCATACACAGCCCTGGAATAGGCTGCGTAGGAGATGCAGTCCATACGCATGCATTTTGTAGGGGTGGCGTTTCGATGCACATCTCCGCTCTGAAAAGAGTGGGGAATTTGGGAAAAATAAAATCATCCTGCGCCTGTCCGTGACATCAGATTCCCAGACATGCGCAGTGCCAATTTCAGCCTGTACATGATTCTTGCCGACAGAGCGTATCGGCTGTAATGCGTACAATGCTGCAGGAGACTCGCAACGTTGTACGCATATGCTCATGAAATCGATCCCTTAGTTCACTCTTTTTTATTGTGGGATTGCCAAACTAGATTGCTAAGAAATGGCTCCTTAAATTCACTATAAAACATAAAACCATACCTGAACTTTCAGAATAAGTTGCCAAGTGTAGATACATGAAATATTACATTATATCTGGTCATTATATGACTTGTGTTCTGCATTTTTCATCAATTTTCCCCTTTGCAGGCTGTATCTTAAATTTTTAGTTGCCTCTGATCTGGGGAGAAGAGACTGCTCTATGAAGAGTCCATAAACTTTACATGAAGAAAACAGATTCTGCTCCCTGCCTGTCTTCAACAACGCAAACACATAGGTACTTTAAATCTATTGCTTTATATAAATTTCATCAAAAATACAGCAGGTATAGTTACCCAATTGCTCATAAAGTTCATATATTGCTTCATCTGCAGGCCCAAGGATCAAAGGCTTGCAAATAAATTCTAATAATCTTTATATAGTGCCAATATATTTTGCAGCACTTTACTAATACCAGGGTGGAGCGCAGTAATTTGCTAATTTGGGAGTGAAATAAAAAAATAATGAACTTGTAAAAACTTTATTTTATATTTTATTTACATTGAACAGTAGTGGAATTTACAAATTATTTGGTTTTAAATATTGTATCTGGCAAATGTTGACCTTCGCTATCCACACACTGCTGCATACGTTTTCTGAAGTTCTCATGCACTCTTTCAAGCATGTCAACTGGTATTCTGGCAATCTCAGCGTCAATATTGTTCCTTAGGTCTTCCAGGGTGTTGCTTTTTTGAGTTGCAGGTTGTGGCAGCGCTGTTGGTCAAAGAGAGGGGAGAGTGGGCGTTGCTCATAGTGGCTGACGGGAAGTTTGTCTGCAGCTGCTTTTCAGTTGCCATCATGCAGTGGACACGTGAGGAGCGTTCATTTTGTGTTGAAGCGTATTTTTCAAATAACCACTCGATCATTGCAATGCAACGTTCTTTTCGTTTGCGATTCGCTGTTCCCCCACGCGGACGTGTTCCTGGACGGCAATCAGTTGTAAATTGGGTAAATGTATTCAGAACAGCAGGGAATGTGTCATCTGTACGAAGAGGACCTGCGAGAAGTGTTACAACACCACAAAACATCGAACGAGTTAGAGCAGCAGTATTGCAATCTCCGAAACGCTCTGCTCGGAAGCAAGCACTTGCTCTTGGCATTTCAAGACGTTCTCTCCACCGGATTCTTCATAGTTAGAGATGAGCGAGCACCAAAATGCTCGGGTGCTCGTTATTCGGGACGAACTTTTCGCGATGCTCGAGGGTTCGTTTCGAGTAACGAACCCCATTGAAGTCAATGGGCGACCCGAGCATTTTTGTATTTCGCCGATGCTCGCTAAGGTTTCCTTGTGTGAAAATCTGGGCAATTCAAGAAAGTGATGGGAACGACACAGCAACGGATAGGGCAGGCGAGGGGCTACATGTTGGGCTGCATCTCAAGTTCACAGGTCCCACTATTAAGCCACAATAGCGGCAAGAGTGGGGCCCCCCCCTCCCAAAAACTTTTACTTCTGAAAAGCCCTCATTAGCATGGCATACCTTTGCTAAGCACCACACTACCTCCAACAAAGCACAATCACTGCCTGGATGACACTCCACTGCCACTTCTCCTGGGTTACATGCTGCCCAACCGCCCCCCCTCCCCCCCACAGCGCACACCAAAGTGTCCCTGCGCAGCCTTCAGCTGCCCTAATGCCTCACCACCCTCATGTCTATTTAGAAGTGCGTCTGCCATGAGGAGGAACCGCAGGCACACACTGCAGAGGTTGGCACGGCTAGGCAGCGACCCTCTTTAAGAGTGGCGGGGCGATAGCCCACAATGCTGTACAGAAGCAATGAGAAATAGAATCCTGTGCCACCGCCATCAGGAGCTGCACACGTGGGCATAGCAATGGGGAACCTATGTGTCACACACTATTCATTCTGTCAAGGTGTCTCTGCATGCCCCAGTCAGACCGGGCTTTTTAATTCATAGACACAGGCATGTACAACTCCCTATTGTGAAGTCCCTGTCGACCGACAGCATGGGTGGCTTCCTGGAACCCACCGGCGGTACATAAAAATATCCCATTGTAGTGCCCAACACAGCTGAGGTAGTAATGTCGTGCTTAATGCAGGTGGGCTTCGGCCCACACTGCATGCCCCAGTCAGACTGGGGTTCTTTGCAAGTGGACACATGTAGGTTAAACTCCGTGTGCACCTACAGCATGGGTGGCTCCCTGGAACCCACCGCCGGTACATAAAAATATCCCATTGCAGTGCCCAACACAGCTGAGGTAGTAATGTCGTGCTTAATGCAGGTGGGCTTCGGCCCACACTGCATGCCCCAGTCTGACTGGGGTTCTTTACAAGTGGACACATGTAGGTTAAACTCCGTGTGCACCTACAGCATGGGTGGCTCCCTGGAACCCACCGGCGGTACATAGAAATATCCCATTGCATTGCCCAACACAGCTGAGGTAGTAATGTCGTGCTTAATGCAGGTGGGCTTTGGCCCACACTGCATGCCCCAGTCAGACTGGGGTTCTTTTCAAGTGTACAGATGTAGTAAAAACTCTGTGTGCACCTACAGCATGGGTGGGTGCCAGGAAGCCACCGGCGGTACATAGAAATATCCCATTGCATTGCCCAACACAGCTGAGGTAGTAATGTCGTGCTTAATGCAGGTGGGCTAAAAATTTATATGATTAAACTGTAGGCGAATGCCCACAAAAATTGCTGTATCAACAGTACTAATGTACCTGAAAAAAATTGGCCATGGCCAATCAAGAGGGCAGGTGAAACCCATTAATCGCTTTGGTTAATGTGGCTTAAGTGGTAACTAGGCCTGGAGGCAGCCCAGTTTAACGAAAAATTGGTTCAAGTTAAAGTTCCAATGCTTTTCAGAGCATTGAAACATCTAAAAATTGTTTAGAAAAATTATGAGTGAGCCTTGTGGCCCTAAGAAAAATTGCCCGTTCAGCGTGATAACGTGAGGTTTCAGGAGGAGGAGCAGGAGGAGGAGGAGGAGGAATATTAGACACAGATTGATGAAGCAGAAATGTCCCCGTTTTGGATGGTGAGAGAGAACGTAGCTTCCATCCGCGGGTGCAGCCTACGTATTGCTTACGTATCGCTGCTGTCCGCTGGTGGAGAAGAGAAGTCTGGGGAAATCCAGGCTTTGTTCATCTTGATGAGTGTTAGCCTGTCGGCACTGTCGGTTGACAGGCGGGTACGCTTATCTGTGATGATTCCCCCAGCCGCACTAAACACCCTCTCCGACAAGACGCTAGCCGCGGGACAAGCAAGCACCTCCAGGGCATACAGCGCTAGTTCAGGCCACGTGTCCAGCTTCGACACCCAGTAGTTGTAGGGGGCAGAGGCGTCACCGAGGATGGTCGTGCGATCGGCTACGTACTCCCTCACCATCCTTTTACAGTGCTCCCGCCGACTCAGCCTTGACTGGGGAGCGGTGACACAGTCTTGCTGGGGAGCCATAAAGCTGGCCAGGCCCTTAAAGACTGTTGCACTGTCTGGGCTGTACATGCTGCTCGATCTACGCACCTCCCCTGCTACATGGCCCTCGGAACTGCGCCTTCTGCCACTAGCGCTGTCGGATGGGAATTTTACCATCAGCTTGTCCGCCAGGGTCCTGTGGTATAGCAACACTCTCGAACCCCTTTCCTCTTCGGGAATGAGACTGGGAAGGTTCTCCTTATAGCGTGGGTCGAGCAGTGTGTACACCCAGTAATCCGTAGTGGCCTGAATGCGAGGGTCACGAGAAAGGCATCCTAACATGAAGTCAGCCATGTGTGCCAGGGTACCTGTACGCAACACATGGCTGTCCGCACTAAGAAGGTCACTTTCAGGATCCTCCTCCTCCTCCTCCTTCTCCTCAGGCCATACACGCTGAAATGATGACAGGCAACCAGCATGGGTACCGTCAGCAGTGGGCCAAGCTGTCTCTTCCCCCTCCTCCTCATCCTCCTCATCCTCCTCCTCCTGAACGCGCTGAGATATAGACAGGAGGGTGCTCTGACTATCCAGCGACATACTGTCTTCCCCCGGCTCTGTTTCCGAGCGCAAAGCGGCTGCCTTTATGGTTTGCAGGGAACTTCTCAAGATGCATAGCAGAGGAATGGTGACGCTAATGATTGCAGCATCGCCGCTCACCACCTGGGTAGACTGATCAAAGTTTCGAAGGACCTGGCAGATGTCTGCCAACCAGGCCCACTCTTCTGAAAAGAATTGAGGAGGCTGACTCCCACTGCGCCGCCCATGTTGGAGTTGGTATTCCACAATTGCTCTACGCTGCTCATAGAGCCTGGCCAACATGTGGAGCGTAGAGTTCCACCGTGTGGGCACGTCGCACAGCAGTCGGTGCACTGGCAGATTAAAGCGATGTTGCAGGGTGCGCAGGGTGACAGCGTCCGTGTGGGACTTGCGGAAATGTGCGCAGAGGCGGCGCACCTTTACGAGCAGGTCTGACAAGCGTGGGTAGCTTTTCAGAAAGCGCTGAACCACCAAATTAAAGACGTGGGCCAGGCATGGCACGTGCGTGAGGCTGCCGAGCTGCAGAGCCGCCACCAGGTTACGCCCGTTGTCACACACGACCATGCCCGGTTGGAGGCTCAGCGGCGCAAGCCAACGGTCCGTCTGCTCTGTCAGACCCTGCAGCAGTTCGTGGGCCGTGTGCCTCCTATCTCCTAAGCTGAGTAGTTTCAGCACGGCCTGCTGACGCTTGCCCACCGCTGTGCTGCCACGCCGCGCGACACCGACTGCTGGCGACGTCCTGCTGCTGCTGACACATCTAGATTGCGAGACAGAGGTTGAGGAGGAGGAGGAGGAGGAGGAGGAGGAGGGTGCTTTAGTGGAAGAAGCATACACCGCCGCAGATACCACCACCGAGCTGGGGCCCGCAATTCTGGGGGTGGGTAGGACGTGAGCGGTCCCAGGCTCTGACTCTGTCCCAGCCTCCACTAAATTCACCCAATGTGCCGTCAGGGAGATGTAGTGGCCCTGCCCGCCTGTGCTTGTCCACGTGTCCGTAGTTAAGTGGACCTTGCCGCTAACCGCATTGGTGAGGGCGCGTACAATGTTGCGGGAGACGTGGTCGTGCAGGGCTGGGACGGCACATCGGGAAAAGTAGTGGCAACTGGGAACTGAGTAGCGCGGGGCCGCCGCCGCCAGCATAGCTTTGAAGGACTCCGTTTCCACAACCCTATACGGCAGCATCTCAAGGCTGATAAATTTGGCTATGTGGACGGTTAACGATTGAGCGTGCGGGTGCGTGGCGGCGTACTTGCACTTGCGCTCCAACACTTGCGCTAGCGACGGCTGGACTGTGCGGTGTGAGACATTGGTGGATGGGGCCGAGGACAGCGGAGGTGAGGGTGTGGGTGCAGGCCATGAGACGGTTGTGCCTGTGTCCTGAGAGGGAGGTTGTATCTCAGTGGCAGGTTGGGGCACAGGGGGAGAGGCAGCGGTGCAAACCGGAGGCGGTGAACGGCCTTCGTCCCACCTTGTGGGGTGCTTGGCCATCATATGTCTGCGCATGCTGGTGGTGATGAGGCTGTTGTTGGTGGCTCCCCGGCTGATCTTGGCGCGACAAAGGTTGCACACCACTGTTCGTCGGTTGTCAGGCGTCTCTGTGAAAAACTGCCAGACCTTAGAGCACCTCGGCCTCTGCAGGGTGGCATGGCGCGAGGGTGTGCTTTGGGAAACACTTGGTGGATTATTCGGTCTGGCCCTGCCTCTACCCCTGGCCACCGCACTGCCTCTTGCAACCTGCCCTGCTGATGCCCTTGCCTCCCCCTCTGAAGACCTGTCCTGAGTAGGCGTTGCACACCAGGTGGGGTCAGTCACCTCATCGTCCTGCTGCTCTTCCTCCGAATCCTCTGTGCGCTGCTCCCTTGGACTTACTGCCCTTACTACTACCTCACTGCAAGACAACTGTGTCTCATCGTCATCGTCCTCCTCACCCACAGAAAGTTCTTGAGACAGTTGGCGGAAGTCCCCAACCTCTTCCCCCGGACCCCGGGAACTTTCGAATGGTTGGGCATCAGTGACGATAAACTCCTCTGGTGGGAGAGGAACCACTCCTGCCCAATCTAAGCAGGGGCCCGAGAACAGTTCCTGGGAGGGTTCCCGCTCCTGAGCAGGTGTCATTGTAGTGGAGTGAGGAGGCTGGGAGGAAGGAGGAGCAGCAGACAGAGGATTCGGATTTGCAGCACTGGACGGCGCAGAACTGTGGGTGGATGATAGCTTGCTCAAAGCACTTTCTGCCATCCAGGACAGGACCTGCTCACACTGCTCATTTTCTAATAAAGGTCTCCCGCGTGGACCCATTAATTGGGCGATGAATGTGGGGACGCCAGAAACGTGCCTCTCTCCTAATCGCGCAGCAGTCGGCTGCGACACACCTGGATCAGGAGCTCGGCCTGTGCCCACACCCTCACTTGGCCCTCCGCGTCCTCGGCCACGTCCACGTCCACGTCCTCTAGGCTTACCCCTACCCCTCAGCATGCTGTATTACCAGTGATTTGATTTCCCAGGCAGGAAATAAATTGGCGCAAGCCTGCAGGCCAAATATAATGTTTTCGCTTTTTTGCAAAGGGAAGACCCCACTGCGTGTATTCAATGAAAAACAAGAAGTTTAATATCTGTGGTGTGGCCCTCAAAAAGTGTCACACAACTATAGTGTAGCAGAGTTATTAACTCTAGCAGAGCAGGTATTTGGCAGTCAGGAAAGACAATGGCGCTAGGCTGCAGTAAAGCGTAGCTGGTTGCGTCTGATTTTTGTACGTTGTCCACGCAGCACACATGTACACGCAGACCTTAGGACTGACACAGGCAGGCCAAATATAATTTCTTTTCCTTTTTAGCTTAGGGAAGCACCCACTGCGTATATTCAATGAACAAGAAGTTTAATATCTGTGGTGTGGCCCTCAAAAAGTGTCACACAACTATAGTGTAGCAGAGTTATTAACTCTAGCAGAGCAGGTATTTGCCAGTCAGGAAAGACAATGGCGCTAGGCTGCAGTAAAGCGTAGCTGGTTGCGTCTGATTTTTGTACGTTGTACACGCAGCACACACGTACACGCAGACCTTAGGACTGACACAGGCAGGCCAAATATAATTTCTTTTCCTTTTTAGCTTAGGGAAGCACCCACTGCGTATATTCAATGAACAAGAAGTTTAATATCTGTGGTGTGGCCCTCAAAAAGTGTCACACAACTATAGTGTAGCAGAGTTATTAACTCTAGCAGAGCAGGTATTTGCCAGTCAGGAAAGACAATGGCGCTAGGCTGCAGTAAAGCGTAGCTGGTTGCGTCTGATTTTTGTACGCTGTACACGCAGCACACACGTACACGCAGACCTTAGGACTGACACAGGCTGGCCAAATATAATTTTTTTCCTTTTTAGCAAAGGGAAGACCCCACTGCGTGTATTCAATGAATAATAAATGTCTTCTGTCCCTGCCTACACAATTCTATCCCTGTAGTATTAATGCCGGGTGCAATGCTCTGCACAGCCGGTTTTGAGAAAAAATAAAAATATGCAACACTGCTAACAGCAGCCTGGACAGTACTGCACACGGATAGAAGTGGCCCTAGAAAGGACCGTTGGGGTTCTTGAAGCCTACACTAACTCCTAACACTCTCCCTGCCTAACCCCCACTTCTGTCCCTATTGCTGGGCGCAATGCTCTGCAGATCCAATTTTGGACAAAAAAAAAAAAAATTACTGTGCTAACACAGTACTGCACACTAGTAGATGTGGCCCTGAGAAGGGCCGTTGGGGTTCTTGAAGCCTACACTGACTCCTAACGCTCTCCCTACAGCAGCACCAGCAGCAGCACTTTCCCTCAGCTAAGTCACAAGGCATGCGTGGCGAGCCGCGGGAGGGGCCGATTTATATACTCGGGTGACATCTGATCGCCCCAGCCACTCACAGCAGGGGGGTGGTATAGGGCTTGAACGTCACAGGGGGAAGTTGTAATGCCTTCCCTGTCTTTCAATTGGCCAGAAAAGCGCGCAAACGTCTCAGAGAGGAAACTGAAAGTAACCGGAACACCGCGTGGTGCTCGTTACGAGTAACGAGCATCCCGAACACCCTAATATTCGCACGAATATCAAGCTCGGACGAGTACGTTCGCTCATCTCTATTCATAGTGAACTGAATTTTCACCCGTATAAAATGTGCGTGGTCCAACAATTGTCAGCACGGGATTATGTTACACGACGAACATCTTGTGAAGACATGCTTGCAACCATACCTCGTGACGCAATTGTGTTCTTTTCTGATGAGGCACATTTTCACCTCAGTGGGTGTGTAAACAAACTAAACATGCGGTACTGGAGCGATACAAACCCCAGAGAAGTTCACCAGAGACCTCTGCTTCGGACCGCGTCACTGTGTGGTGCGCCTTATCACGAGTAGGCATCATTGGCCCTTACTTTTTTCCGGCAACTGTGAATTCCGAACGTTACTTAACTATGCTGCAGGATTTTTTCCAGCCAGCACTCGAGGCAATGCAATTAGAGGATACATGGTTTCAACAAGATGGTGCCACTGCACACACAGCGAGAGTTACCATGAATTTTTTGAGGCAAACGTTTCCTGAACGGCTTATCTCTCTGAGGGGTGATCTTAACTGGCCGGCACGCTCACCAGACTTAGCCCCATGCGATTTTTTCCTTTGGGGTTACCTGAAGTCTAAGGTGTATTGCAACCGTCCCAACACCCTGGAAGACCTAAGGAACAATATTTACGCTGAGATTGCCAGAATACCAGTCGACATGCTTAAAAGAGTGCATGAGAACTTCAGAAAACGTATGCAGCAGTGTGTGGATAGCGAAGGTCAACATTTGCCAGATACAATATTTAGAACCAAATAATTTGTAAATTCCACTACTGTTCAATGTAAATAAAATATAAAATAAAGTTTTTACAAGTTCATTATTTTTTTATTTCACTCCCAAATTAGCAAATTACCGCGCTCCACCCTGTATATAGACTTTATAAGCACTCAGGTGAATATACCTGATTTATTTTTGATGAAATCAATATAAATGAATACATTTAAAATTGATGTGTGTTTGTTGTATTACTTAGTGGATTGTGGGATCCATTTGTCACATGTCCTAGCCTGCTGTGTATTCTTTGGGCTGTATGTTGGTTGTATGTGCCCTAATGCTCTGTAGCACACACATAACATCATCATGGAGAACGTAATATAGCAGTACTGAGCAGTGTTGATGTGATACCAGTAGAAGTAAATCACTTATCAGTTAATGCCCATTTAGACACGATTATCGCTCAAAAGTAGTCTTTTGAGCAATAATCGTTGTGTGCATTTACAGGGCAAGGTGATCGCTTAAACGTTGAGCGATCACATTGCTCTCCAAGCAGGGGATGCAGAAGACAAGCAGGGCTGCTTGTCTTCTGCATTCAGCTGTTCTTTGGTCGGAGCACTCAGCTGTTATACAGCCGAGCGCTCCGAGCGGGCTATGCAGAACACAGCTGGACCGCTGTGTTCTTCATACCCCGTCTGTGTTCAGGAAGCGGGATACAGCTGAAACAATAGTATCAGCTGTACCCTACTGTGAATTCCTGATGTGACTCATCATTGTCTTTTAGCATGCTGAAAGACAACAGCCAGCGACTGCTTAACGAAAACTGCACGATGTCAGTGCAGTTATACAGTGATTATCGCTCAAAACACGGCTTTTGAGCGAATTTTGAGCGATAATTGTTGTGTCTAAATGGGCCTTTAGTTGCTGCAGTATCTGTGCATCTGCTTCTGTCTCTGTCCTGTCTTAGAAGGAAATTAGATTAGTCTGGCATGACTTGTTTGTTACAAACTCATGCTGGCTCTGTTTAATTGCTCCATTCTCATCCAAGTACTTGTATGCATGTTGTTAATAATTTAATAAGGCCTGTAGTTTCCTGGATCCATCTTTTTACCTTTCTGGACGATCAGGACAACTTTTGCCCTTCTCCAATTTCCTGAGACTTCTGTTCTCCAGGGATTTTCAAAGACTACAGGGGAGTGGTTCAGCAATTGGTTCTGTTGCTTCCTTCAGTATCCTAGGATGTTATTCACTTGGACCTGGAGACTTGAATACATGAAAGTTAGCCAAGTGTTCCCTCACCTTCTCTCTGTTTATAGCCTGAATTCTTTTATTCCTTTAATAGCACAGGGAAGATCAGTTGATGTTCCATCTACTTTCTGAGAGATAACGGATACAAAATTTAAAAGTTCGATCTTTTCAACATAATTTTTAACCAATTCACTATTTTCATCCTATAAACATCCTATAGCATCTTTGACTTTTTTTTTTGCTTACGACATACCCTCAAAATCCTTTTTTATTGCTTTTGGCCTCTCTTGCAAGACTCAATTAATTATTAGCTTTTCTGACACTTGCCCTACAGTTTCTGCAGACCGCATTATATTCTTCTTTGAATACTCCCCTCTCTTTCCATTTGATAAACATATTTTTCTCCCTTTTTTGCCTGGTCTTTTTGACTGCTTCTCATTCTTCCTTCTTTTAGAGATTATTAAAGATTGTGCTTTGAGAATTTCATTTGCAATATTTCCCAACCTTCTTGGACATTTCTGTCCTTAAGAACATCCAGCCATTGGATTCTTCTTACCCTCTTTCTGAGTCCATTAAAATCTGCCTTTCTGAAATCCAACTTAGAGGTCTAAGTCTTCTCAGGATTCAGTGGAAGGGGAATATGCAAATTATCTTCCTGGAGCTCCAATCTCTGGTCTGCCGATGTCCTTCGAGAAGCTAGACCCGGCTAAACCCAGAAATCTTCCCACTCAGAGTGACTCTTCACTCTTTTTAGAATGCATCGGGAATTTACCTCCTAAATACTGGATTAAATTTGCTGTACTTGTGCTGCCTTCAATAAGAGGAGTCATTATTAAATTCTAAGTGCTTGTTTCTTGAGCACGTCTTTGAATCCAAGTCCCAATTTAAATAGACTGCACTTGCGCTGCTTTCTATCAAGATGTTGTATTCAAAGTACCATTTCCCATGCACCGTGCATATGCAATGTCTATGACAGACGCGCGCTCTCTTTTCCAAAGGTACACATACGTATGATATCACGCACTCGATTACCTGCAGTACCCCTGGATTTGTCTATAATGGGACATGTACATGTAACCTTATTTATGTTGCCATGACATTGAGACAACTCAATATAAGGATTCGTGAACACGTCTTGGGAATTGAGGCTAGATTGGAGGATGATCTGGACAAATTAAAAACTATTCCTAAATATCTTAAGGAACATCACAACAGTAGGAATAAAGAATTCTGTGTCCGTGGCATTGATAGGGTATTTATTGCCCTTAGAGATGGAAACTGGAAGAAAATTTTGGCACAAAAAGAATGCAAGTGGATCTATACGTTGGATATTGTTTTCGCTAAAGGATTAAATGAATCTATTAACTTTTTTTCATAGTCTGTTACAGAGATTCTGGTTAGCTGTATATCCTTATGTGTCGTCACTCATTAAATGTATATATATTTTTTAACATCTTGAAAATTTAAAGTCTGTTTTTTTTTTTCTCCTATTAATTATTTATTTATGATACATATTATATATGGTATTCTTTACTGCAATGATCCCTAAAACTTAACTTTTATTGATTTTGGTCTAAAATATGATGGCCTAAAAGACAAACAAACATACACAAGGCTGTATCTGGAATAGTCCCACCAAATCTGCACACTTAAAGGTCAACTAACGTGCAGTGGGGGCAATTCTCCTGTAACAGCAATACTTGACCAGGATTGGTCCTAGAGTGTCCTAAATTCTGATAAAAATCAGACTAATAGTGTTCATGGTTCACTGATTCGTTCACAGATAGTAGTGCTAGAGTGTCTAATTTGTGATAAAAATCAGACTAGTGACATGCAGGGTTCAGTAATTCGTTCGACACGTTTCTGCCGCATAACCGGCTCCTCAGGAACTAGCATGAACCATTTTAAGCTCGCACAACAGTGTGCTAAAGTTAGAAAAAATGAGCTGCTTTGAAAAGGGCGATTCCAATAACCCAACAGCACAAACTGTACCCGTATCAAACAACGCTCTGCCAAAAGAACCAACATCTATCTGCCTGATACAAACTGCTGACACTGGTATCCCCAGGACCCCTTAGTACTGGAACAATGTCCCTACTAAAGCTTAAGTAAAGCAAAAAATAGCGGGGAGTCCATCCAATGAAGGAACCTGCATCTAAATCATATTCCCTCCAGGCTTCAGGTCTGATATCCTGTCTTATATTTCCAGGTAGGAAACAGGTAGGAACACTAAAATAAAAAAGCAGATGATCAAGCAAAGACCTCCAGCCTTTTAAAGTATTTCATTTGGATGGAGGCACGCTTTACATTTTTATGTACTTATCTAGTTCTTCTATTTCACTTTTTTGCACCCCTTATTTGCTTTATGTAGATTTCTGGATGCAGTTTCACCACACCTCATCGGGCACGTGTGTTCACCTTTGCACTTAGTTTTAATCCACATGTTTTTCACTTAGCATTTCTATATATGTTTATATGATATCACTATTCAAATATATTGATCTTACTTTATCTTATTTATTTATTTTTTGTGATATTTTAATGCAGATCTTCGGTTCACAGCAACCCGTGGTGTATTTTGTTTATGGTTTTGTCACTTATGTCTCTGTATACATAATTGCCTCTTTAATATATTGCTATGATTTCACTTTATTTAGATTTTTTTTGACACTTTATGATGATCTTTGGTTCATCCAGGATCTCCTGGTGCACTTTGTTCAAGTTTTATGATAATTTATACTTATGTTTTTTATGTGATATCATCACTTCAATATATTGGTACAATCCACCTTATTATTATTTTGATATTTTTGTGATATTTCAATGGAGTTTTCTGGCTCATCCAGTACCTCCTGGTGCACCTTGTTTCTATGATTTCTTTCAGTTCTATGTGATCTCTTGTTATGGCCCTGGCCCATCCTTGGGAGGTATTGGATTGTGTGCTATTTCTTAGGATTTGGGTTATTGCTATTTGCTATGTTCCTGGATGGGTGGATTTTTTTATGGAAACCCTATATATAATTGTGTGTAATTTCTCGGTTTGTTCATGACTTCATCCACTTAGGGGAGATAAAAATCGGACTTCTTTGCTCATTTACCCCTGGAAGAAGCAACAAACGAAATGTACATTGGGGCTTTAGTATGGCTTCTGTGTTGGCCGAATGTGGTGACAGGGCTTATTTGCACTGACTTTATGTAAATTACCTTTCTATCTATTGGTTATAATATATATCTGATATATATGTTTTGATAACCAGTAGAGATGAGCGAACGTGTTCTTCCGAGCTTGATATTCGTGCGAATATTAGGGTGTTCGGTATGTTCGTTATCCGTAACGAACACCATGCGGTGTCCGGGTTACTTAAACTTTCTTCCCTGAGACGTTAGCGCTTTTTTTTGGCCAATATAAAGACAGGGAAGGCATTACAACTTCCCCCTGCAACGTTTAAGCCCTATACCACCCCCCTGCTGTGAGTGGCTGGGGAGATAAGGTGTCCGCCTGATATGAAAGTCTGCCCCTCCCGCGGTTCGCTATGGATGCATTCTATATGCGCTCAATGGGGCCAGCGGCAGCAGCGCTGACCCCATTGAGAACATATAGAAGACAAATCCTTCTTCTCTGGCACAGCTGTAACAGCTGTAGCAGAGAAGAACGATGTTTGCCCATTGAATTCAATGGAGCGGCAATACAGCATGTTCCACTGAATGCAATGGGCTGCCGGCGATCGCAGGATGAATGGTCGGAAAGGGGTTAAATATATAACCCCTTTCCTGCAATTCATCCAGAAATGTGTTACACTAAAAATATATACCGGCGTATAAGGCGACGGGGCGTATAAGACGACCCCCCAACTGTCACCTTATACACCGGTAATACAGTGGAGCAAAGAATAAAAATCATTACTTACGTTTTTAGATGATCTGCGGCGCTCCTGCAGGCTGTCACTCCCTCCTGGTCCACGGCAGAGTATTGCTTTCTCCACGAAAGACTTTAAATCCCTGCCTCCAGAAAGACACGTGCCTTCAGCCAATCACAGCCAATGACAATGATGTCATTGAATGGCTGTGATTGGCTGTGTTTCTGGAGGCGGGGATTTCAAGGCTTGAAATCCCCGCCTCCAGAAACACAGCCAATCACAGCCATTCAATGACATCATTGTCATTGGCTGTGATTGGCTGAAGGCACGTGTCTTTCTGGAGGCAGGGATTTAAAGCCTTTCATAGAGAAACCTTGTCTGCCGTGGATTAGGAGGGAGTGACAGCCTGCAGGAGCGCCGCAGATCATCTAAAAACGTAAGTAATGCTTTTTATTCTTTGCTCCACTGTATTGCCGGCGTATAAGGTGACAGTTGGGGGGTCGTCTTATACGCCCGGTCGCCTTATACGCCGGTATATATTTTTAGTGTAACACATTTCTGGATGAATTGCAGGAAAGGGGTTATATATTTAACCCCTTTCCGACCATTCATCCTGCGATCGCGGGCAGCCCATTGCATTCAGTGGAACATGCTGTATTGCCGCTCCATTGAATTCAATGGGCAAACATCGTTCTTCTCTGCTACAGCTGTTACAGCTGTGCCAGAGGAGGACGATCTTTATGCTGACAGTGGGGGGGGGGGGCACTCTTGCCGCTATTGTGGCTTAATAGTGGGACCTGTGAACTTGAGATGCAGCCCACCATGTAGCCCCTCGCCTGCCCTATCCGTCACTGTGTCATTCCCATCACTTTCTTGAATTGCCCAGATTTTCACACATGAAAACCTTAGCGAGCATCGGCGAAATACAAAAATGCTCTGGTCGCCCATTGACTTCAATGGGGTTCGTTGTTCGAAACGAACCCTCGAGCATCGCGGGAAGTTCGTTCCGAATAACGAACACCCGAACATTTTGGTGTTCGCTCATCTCTAATAACCAGCCTTCAGACATACCTACTTTATGGACATTGCATTTTTATTCCAAATTTTTGCATGTAGTTTTAACTCTGTCTTATTGAGTAAAGTATTTTGCTTTTACACTACGTGCCTTTTTGCCCTGTGTATGTATTTTATTTGTGTCAGATCCTCATTGGTTATTCTACTGAGTAGTGTCTATGATGCGATAAGATCTTGATTGGTTTTACACACTGCCCTTCATTATTTGGCTCTGATATTTGTATCGGTGATTTAACTGCTTAGATTGTTTTATGTTTATTGTGCCTGTTTTTAGGTTGATTGGGTATCTAGTCAATAGTCACTCCTCATGGGTATAAGAGATCTGTCATAGAATGGGGTGCAATCAGGGAATCATTTAAAATAAAAGTTAAAAAACGAACTCCCTGGGGCTTGAACTGCATGGAAAATAATCATCCAGATTCAAACGATTTCAGCTACAGTTGGCCAAAATTTCCTAACAGGACAGATCACAGATTGATAGACTATAGCATGTTGTCAGTCATCATAAATGGCTGTTCATATTAATTTTTCACTGACTGTTTCCTAAAATGTCCAAAATTGGCCATTTCAGGTGACCAATCTCTCATATGTATGGTCACCTTAAAAGAGTGTTGGAGAGGTGGTGTTTCCTGGAAAAAAATGTTTTTCCATCGTTTAGCACATTAATGTGGCTCAATACTCTGGCTACATAAGAATCTGGTGTTTTATGAAACAGAAACACATCTCCTTAGCCTTGCCTGGAGCTCCAAAATACACGTAGATGAGTTTTACATTTTATATAAAGCTGTTTGAACTTAGCACTAAATGTGCTCTATGTTTGTAAAATACATCATGTCAGAATTTTATTGCAGTGCCTTGAAGTAGTACAACCTGAAACCCTGGCCCTCAGACCTACAAGGTTTGTGTATCCATGATGTAAAAGTATTAGGAATATTTACCGACTTCCATTAAGTAATTGGTAAAACAACCAATAAATTTGTAGCATCTGGTTTTCTCTTAAATAACTCATAATGGTTTTATTCAGAAATGACATGCCAGTGTGCCAGTAATGCCACCAGTCTTGATTTCTATTCATTTCTGCATCTGCAATTAGAATAGTTAATGTACAAACATCTAAGCATGGAGAAAATATTTTGGTAGTGTCTGCAATATTCTGGGCATTTTTCCAACTTCTGTACATGTTTGCGGGTTAATTTAGGACAACTTCTTTAAACCAAACAGACAACCGCTAGTAAAATGAGTATGCAAACTACAGTATTTGAACATAAAACATGAACCTGTTTTGTTTCCAGTTGTGCTCACAAAAATATAATTGTAAATTATCATGTTTTTCTCCTCATTTGATTGTTGTCATGGCAACATTATTCCTATATGCAAAAATATTTGCTATTTTTAACTCCACAGCATAGTTTAAACAATTGTAAGAAACGGTCACAATTCTATAATGGATTATAAACCACAGACCAGTTATGCCAACTATACTTCATATTGCTTGCGACTTTGTTTCCCAAGTTGGAAACATTGGTCAGGCAGAACATCATTGTACTTAGTTACAATGTATCCTGGGACGTAGCAGATCAGGTATCTATCGTTCATGCTAAGCCATTTCAACTGACCTGTGGCCCATATTCACTTCTAGTTGATGAGTGGCAGGCCCCTAAATTTATGCTTCAGAGCAGACAGTTGCTGACAACAATGATCAGCAAATACACAGACTGCGTGCGGCAAGGTCATCATGTAGCCCAAGCCTACTTGCCATTTCATGCGCCTCCGGTCAGGCATAAAGCCTTGCCTGTAAGCATTCCCCACCCTGAAAGAACTTAACCTACCCATTCCCCTATCTGGAAGAATTTAACCTACCTCGAAATTATCAGCAGCAGCTGCCATCTCCCACTTGAGGGTTGAAAAAAAAAGACGTTCCAACGAAAAAATTATCTGGCTCCTGCAGCTTCTCTGGGGAGATAGAAGAGGACCTGTCTGCCATGCTCCAGTGGAGACTGACTAAAAATGGCCTCAGAGCCCTGTTTTCGTGATGTGCATATCGCAACAAAGCCTTGATGACATCACAAAGCAGCTTATGGTCAGGAATCGAACTGGGGACCTCCTGTGCTCCAGTCGGTAGCTCTCACTACTGAGCCATCCAGCCTGTGGACAGTTCCCCTGCATGACTCTGTCTTGTTCTCTGATTCCAGTTATCCAGTTCCTGCCTCCTGGTCCTGATCTCACCTCCATTCCTAATTAGGTTCATTTTAAAAGCCTGACCCTGCCACTGCACCAACGCGTGATTATTGTGCTCCAAGCCTTAATCAAGCGCCAATTCTACCTGCTTCTCTGCAATTCTACTGAGACCTTCTGATACCAACCCCTGGCTTCCCTTCTGACTACGCCGTCCATGATTTTTTGCCCATTAAAGTACAGTATAATGCAATACTATAATTTTATATTATACTGTGTAAGTGATCAAACAATTGCCAGTTCACTATCGAGAATGGAAAAAAGTTAAGCTTAGTAAAATAAAGACTTTCATTATTACAAAAAATGTAAAGTTTTAAGCGCACTACTTTTCCCTGTCATTTTTACACAGTTTAAACATCCCACCCACGAAATGGTGCAATTGTGTTTTTTTTCAATTTCCCCACTTTGAATTTTTTTTAAGTCTTCCAGTACATTATATGGTGTGTTAAATGGTGTAATTGAAAATTACAAGTCATCCCACAAAAAACTCAAGCTCTCATGTAGCTATTTTGCTGGAAATTTTTTTTTTAAGTTATGATTTTTTGAAAGGAGAGATACCAGAACTGCAGAATGTGACCTGGACACAGGAGCATTAATAACCCTTACCCATAAAAGGGATAATTAGCATTTTCATGTAGAACAGGTTTATAGCTGATTGTAATAGTATTTGTGAGAAGAGGGGAACGACAAATGGTAACATAAATACAGTACACATATACAGGCATTTGTGGGAATGAAAGCTGAAACATTCATTTTCCATGATTTGAATCCTATTAAGGGCCCATTCAGACAGGCATATTATTAATGCACAGGCAGTACATGAACCCATTATAGTCAATGAGGCGATTGTCATGGATGTTTTTTCAGACCGACCATTGGTCGGTGTGAAAAAGATCGTAGCATGTCCTACTGAAAGCAAACAAGAATAAGGTATGCAGGGAATTGGGTCTGTAAAAAGTAAACAGCACATGGAAAGTATGTGTGTACTGTCCGATTTATTTATATATTTTTTGCTCCCAAATATGGGCATCTGAATACTACTTGAGTGAACATAAGCAGGCAGAAACATGAGAATTAAAAAAAAAAAAAAAAAGCAAGCACTGCAATACAGCTCTTGATAACCTATGCTTATATAGTGGCCCAGTACATAAATGTCATACATGTAATGTCTTGTCTTGATGCGCTGTGCAAAATGTCTTGTCATTTTGTTAGGTGTATTGCTCAGCTGCAGCGTGTGATGGGTTAAGTGTCTGCAATGCATGGAGACTGTAAATGTAGCAATTTACCCTGTCACGTGGTATGAGAGAGGCTATAAATGTGAGTGCTTGAGAGCTGGAAAAGGAGTTCCATGTCTTCACGAGTGGTAGTCGGGAGGTGCCCCCACTTCAGCCCCTATGTAGTAAAGCATGGAAGAGGAGTAGAGGTTTCCCGTCGTGAATGTATTTGTGAGGAGAAAAAGAGTGGGTCCCACCTGAGAGGAGTGAGAGCAAGAGCAGCTGTGAGCAAGTGCACATCAAGGGACGATGCAGAGGTACTATACATTTTATTTTTTCCTACGCGGCCGTCTGAAGTCTCGATCTCTGCGTAGTGGTACACCCTTTTGTCTGTCACACACTGGTTGACCTGAAGTCTGGGTCACCGTGTGGAGGTACTACTGTCAAATTTATTGAATTTGCCTGCACTGTCTCTTCTTCAAAGTGTGCCTTGTATTGCTGAAGTTTCCTGTAAAGTTCACAGTTCCCGGGAACCTGAGGTACTTAAACTGTCTGTGGCTCATTTATTTTGTCTCCGCCGATGTTCATGCCGGTGGGTACTGGAATGGTGGCGTTACCCGTGACAAATCCCTCTACACCTGTTATCCTGTTTATTGGGCATCCCCATACTGGGGGCGTCAGGAAGAGACCCATCGCTGCCCTGGCATTGGCTACATGCGTCCTTCCAGGAGGCAGCATGGTAAGTGCCGCCACAACAAGCCAGCACCTTGCCCTCCCAGCTCCGCAGCGTATGCCATGTGTCTGGGGTCACCCTACGGGATGCTGCACTTACACTCTCTTGTGTTACCTTTTTCTTGTTTCAGTTTTAGCCTAATTTTACTCGGGCTCTACAACATGCGATTTCCCTGTGGATGCAAGGTGTTTTTATATCAAAACTAACTTGCATCACTTTGGGGAAGTAGCGATCCTCTGCCGTGGCTGTTTTCAATGGGGATACCTCACACTGCACTTGCGTGCACCTAGCACGCGGTGCTATGCTGCCACCGGCCCCACTGAAAACAATGGGCGATGCGAGGGCACGCCCAAAGATAGGACATTCCATGCTTTGTTTCCCACATCGCTTTGAGATGCAGGAAAAAAACACTCATGTATATGACCTAATTCAAAATCATTTGAGATTTGTGCATCTTGCAATGCACAATCTCACGTGACTTTCTCGGCTGTGTGAAAACAGCCTTAAAGGAGATGTCTCGAGGAAGCAGTGATTTTTTTTTTTTGCCCAGTCCCCCTAATTAAACATACATTACTAATTACCCCTGTAAATTACTTTCCTAGCTGGTTTCTACTTACCGTTCCAGCGTTTCAGCAACTTATAAAAGTTTCCCCAAGATGGCCGCCGGCTCTTTCCCCGTCGCTCGCTGCAGCCCGACGTGCGCGCTCCCGAGACGCTACCAGCTGTGTCTCCATGGCAACCGGACGCCAAGCAGCCGCCGACCGGACGCCCCGCAGCCGCCGACCAGTCACCCACCGCCAGGCAGAAGGTAACCGGCGCAGCCCCCCTCCCCCCAGCGACAGCCCCCCCGGCCTAGCGCTAGTTCCCCCATCACAGCGGCAGCCCCCCCGGCGCAGCGACAGCCCCCCCCATCGCAGCGGCAGCCCCCCCCGGCGCAGCGACAGCCCCCCCCGGCCTAGCGCTAGTTCCCCCATCACAGCGGCAGCCCCCCCGGCGCAGCGACAGCCCCCCCCCCCCGGCGCAGCGACAGCCCCCCCCCCCGGCGCAGCGACAGCCCCCCCGGCCCAGCGCTAGTTCCCCCGGCGCCAGCCCGGCGCAGCGGCAGCCCCCCCCCCCCCGACCCATCACTTGCCTGGGACGCTTCTCGGGGCTGCTGGGCTGGGCTTCTCCGCTGGGCAGCTCCAGTTTCTGCACCTTCCTCTAACAGAGGAAGGTACAGAATGGCCGCTCCAGCGCGCTCCCGAGCAGTGACAGCTCGTCTGCGCATGCGCAGAAGAGCTGTAGCGGGGAGCACACTGAAGCGGCTCGTGCTGAATGGAGAAGACCGGACTGCGCAAGCGCATCTAAAAAAGCAAGCTGCCGGCGAATTTAGACGGAACCATGGAGACGAGGACGCTAGCAACGGAGCAGGTAAGTGAATAACTTCTGTATGGCTCATATTTAATGCACGATGTATATTACAAAGTGCATTAATATGGCCATACGGAAGTGTATAACCCCACTTTGTTTCGCGAGACCACCCCTTTAAGCAGCTCATACACTTCATACAACTGCCAGCCAAACACTTATTCATTTGACGGCTATCTCTACCCATCTGCCCCCCCCCCCCCCATACACATGCACGACCTGATCAGACGAGCATGCATGTGTTTAGAATGAAGAGAGGGGAGAAAGCCACAGCCAGACATCTCTGACAGTGGCTTATTTCCCTGGAGGACAGTAGAATAGGGCATGTTTAAATCTAATAGCCCACTCCCTCTTTCCTCCTGATACCAGCAATCATGGAAAGGCAGGGTCCCCCTATACAGATTAGATGGTTGGTTGTAGCCAATTGGTGGACATGTGCCATACTACTGGCATCACTGCTCAGTGATGGGAACTTTGATACTAATTTTGTGGCACATGACCGCTGCAGCCACTGATTTGCTGCACTGGTCAGGTTTTGTTTTAAGCAAAGATCAAGAAGACCACCAGATCTTCAGTCCTGGCTTGCTGGGGAAAGAAGGTGCTAGGACAGATGCACTGGGCCTCTTGTATTATGAGATGAGCCATATTTTCCATAGCAGCTAATTACAGTGAAATGATAGATGGTCTCTGAATATTTGATATGGGCAATAAGGCCACTTTTCGCTATGAGAGATTTCATGCAGTTCATTGTATATAGTGACTGTCCCAATTAGGCCAGATGTTCGTCATACTTTCTTTATACCAATATACTTTCAATTAATAGAAATTAAAGTAGTATATCTATTATCTATACAAGAAGTCATATGGTACTTATTCCACCTTTATAATGAATCTCTAGCATAATATAGTAAATCAATATGTGGTTGCCGCACTCAATTTTCCTTAACGCAAGGTGGGAGAAAAACTCAGAAAAAATGCCAGCTTACCTGGATATGGACCAAGTATCCAAAAACATCACCTCAAAAAAACAAGCAAGAAATGGATTAAATAAAGTGATGTTTTTTACTTCAGAAGATGGTCTGCTAATGCCTTAAACAAAACCCTGCATGCTGCTTACACATTTGTTTTATGAATCTCTAGCATAAAGTGCCTTATCAAATGATTATAAAATTACTTAATAGGGTTCATCTTGGACTTTAAAAAATTGAAATGAACACGAAATAATGAAAAATAAAAAATAAGCCATAATCACCATCTTAAGTGGCCCCTAGTCCCACTGGGTAGTCTAAGAAGCAGAGTTATCTTGGAAGAGCGTGAAGAGGCTGCAGGGACAGTTGGAAGGCATTAAGTAATATAATTCCACCCCCACCCCAATCCCTGGACAAATGTTATGCCCAGACTAGAGGATCGCTTTAAGTCTCAAAAACCCGTTCACTATACCAGCAATGTTTTCCATTAGCAATCCATGGATCTGGCACCAGTTAGAACAGGTCAGCCAACATATTTCACTTTTCCACTTGACCTCAATTCCCATGTGATTTAAAAGCTCAATTTATTTCTCGGAAACACACAAAAAAAGAAGAAAAATCATCTGATTTCCTCAGAGAAACAATTAAACAGTTTTCTTTTCTGTAAAAACAAATACATTCCTGTAACTGCCAGTCTTGTTTCCCATGTGTTTCTGAGCAGATTGTGGAAATCAGTAGTAGACGTTCCACTTATGTTCTACAATGGATGGTGTTTATTAATATTAACGTTTGGACATTCCAAGCATTGCAATAAGGTGATTGTTTTTGCAGGAAAATTACATTACCTTATTTAATTCTCTATCTTTGTAAGCATGTGTCCCAATGTATCGTGTAAATTGTACTGATTTTTATGATTTGCACTGTATACAGTATTTAACTAGAGATGAGCGAACACCAAAATGTTCGGGTGTTCGTTATTCGGAACGAACTTCCCGTGATGCTCGAGGGTTCGTTTCGAACAACGAACCCCATTGAAGTCAATGGGCGACCAGAACATTTTTGTATTTCGCCGATGCTCGCTAAGGTTTTCATGTGTGAAAATCTGGGCAATTCAGGAAAGTGATGGGAATGACACAGTGACGGATAGGGCAGGCGAGGGGCTACATGTTGGGCTGCATCTCAAGTTCACAGGTCCCACTATTAAGCCACAATAGCGGCAAGAGTGGGCCCCCCCCCCCCCAACAACTTTTACTTCTGAAAAGCCCTCATTAGCATGGCATACCTTTGCTAAGCACCACACTACCTCCAACAAAGCACAATCACCGCCTGCATGACACTCCACTGCCACTTCTCCTGTGTTACATGCTGCCCAACCGCACCCCCTCCCCCCCACAGCGCACACCAAACTGTCCCTGCGCAGCCTTCAGCTGCCCTCATGCCACACCACCCTCATGTCTATTTAGAAGTGCGTCTGCCACGACGAGGGACCGCAGGCACACACTGCACAGGGTTGGCACGGCTAGGTAGCGACCCTCTTTAATAGGGGCGGGGCGATAGCCCACAATGCTGTACAGAAGCAATGAGAAATATAATCCTGTGCCACCGCCATCAGGAGCTGCACACGTGGGCATAGCAATGGGGAACCTATGTGCCACACACTATTCATTCTGTCAAGGTGTCTGCATGCCCCAGTCAGACTGGTTATATGCACCTTAACAGTAACCGCGTTGGTGGTAATGTGGTGGTGACTGCGGACCTAGTACCACGGTTGTATTTTGTTGGTTTTCGGAATGTGGCCAGGATTAAGTGGGCTGTGGCGGGGGGATGGTGGGGGGGCTCTCTTGTAGTGTCGGTAAAGGTGAAATTCTTGGACTGCCACCAGACGAACCAATGCAAAGGCATTTGCCAACAATGTTTTCCCTGTTGGAGGAGGAGGGGGATGTTTTTGAGGCACTACGTGTCCTCTCCACGTGTCCGTGGTTATATGCACCTTAACAGTAACCGCGTTGGTGGTAATGTGGTGGTGACTGCGGACCTAGTAGCACGGTTGTATTTTGTTGGTTTTCGGAATGTGGCCAGGATTAAGTGGGCCGTGGCGGGGGGATGGTGGGGGGGCTCTCTTGTAGTGTCGGTAAAGGTGAAATTCTTGGACTGCCACCAGACGAACCAATGCAAAGGCATTTGCCAACAATGTTTTCCCTGTTGGAGGAGGAGGGGGATGTTTTTGAGGCACTACGTGTCCTCTCCACGTGTCCGTGGTTATATGCACCTTAACAGTAACCGCGTTGGTGGTAATGTGGTGGTGACTGCGGACCTAGTACCACGGTTGTATTTTGTTGGTTTTCGGAATGTGGCCAGGATTAAGTGGGCCGTGGCGGGGGGATGGTGGGGGGGCTCTCTTGTAGTGTCGGTAAAGGTGAAATTCTTGGACTGCCACCAGACGAACCAATGCAAAGGCATTTGCCAACAATGTTTTCCCTGTTGGAGGAGGAGGGGGATGTTTTTGAGGCACTACGTGTCCTCTCCACGTGTCCGTTCCATGTAAGCAATAGTAGCACTCAAGACAGGCCCCAGTAACAATTCTGAAGCAGCAGTATAGCGGGAGCGCAGTCTTCGTTCCATGTAAGCAATAGTAGCACTCAAGACAGGCCCCAGTAACAATTCTGAAGCAGCAGTATAGCGGGAGCGCAGTCTTCGTTCCATGTAAGCAATAGTAGCACTCAAGACAGGCCCCAGTAACAATTCTGAAGCAGCAGTATAGCGGGAGCGCAGTCTTCGTTCCATGTAAGCAATAGTAGCACTCAAGACAGGCCCCAGTAACAATTCTGAAGCAGCAGTATAGCGGGAGCGCAGTCTTCGTTCCATGTAAGCAATAGTAGCACTCAAGACAGGCCCCAGTAACAATTCTGAAGCAGCAGTATAGCGGGAGCGCAGTCTTAGTTCCATTTCAGTAGCCTTAGTATAGCCAAGGCACAAGTGACATTTATGTAGCTAAAGTGTAGGCCAACCCCACACACCTTTCTGTACCATGAGTGCAGGCGAAGAACATAGAAATTACTATGATTACACTGTAGGTGAGGGCCCCCAAAAATTGGTGTACCAACAGTACTAATGTACCTCAGTAAAAATTGGCCATGCCCAACCAAGATGGCAGGTGAATCGCTTTGGTTAATGTGGCTTAAGTGGTAACTAGGCCTGGAGGCAGCCCAGTGTAACGAAAAATTGGTTCAAGTTAAAGTTCCAACGCTTTTAAGCTAATTGAAACTTATAAAAATTGTTCTGAAAAATTATTTGAGTGAGCCTTGTGGCCCTAAGAAAAATTGCCCGTTCAGCGTGATTACGTGAGGTTTCAGGAGGAGGAGCAGGAGGAGGAGGAGGAGGAATATTAGACACAGATTGATGAAGCAGAAATGTCCCCGTTTTGGATGGTGAGAGAGAACGTAGCTTCCATCCGCGGGTGCAGCCTACGTATTGCTTAGGTATCGCTGCTGTCCGCTGGTGGAGAACAGAAGTCTGGGGAAATCCAGCCTTTGTTCATCTTGATGAGTGTTAGCCTGTCGGCACTGTCGGTTGACAAGCGGCTACGCTTATCTGTGATGATTCCCCCAGCCGCACTAAACACCCTTTCCGACAAGACGCTAGCCGCAGGACAAGCAAGCACCTCAAGGGCATACAGGGCTAGTTCAGGCCACGTGTCCAGCTTCGACACCCAGTAGTTGTAGGGGGCAGAGGCGTCACCAAGGATGGTTGTGCGATCCGCTACGTACTCCCTCACCATCCTTTTACAGTGCTCCCGCCGACTCAGCCGTGACTGGGGAGCGGTGACACAGTCTTGGTGGGGAGCCATAAAGCTGGCCAGGCCCTTAAAGACTGTTGCACTGCCTGGGATGTACATGCTGCTCGATCTACGCACATCCCCTGCAACATGGCCCTCGGAACTGCGCCTTCTGCCACTAGCGCTGTCGGCTGGGAATTTTACCATCAGCTTGTCCGCAAGGGTCCTGTGGTATAGCAACACTCTCGAACCCCTTTCCTCTTCGGGAATCAGAGTGGGCAGGTTCTCCTTATACCGTGGATCGAGCAGTGTGTACACCCAGTAATCCGTCGTGGCCAGAATGCGTGCAACGCGAGGGTCACGAGAAAGGCATCCTAACATGAAGTCAGCCATGTGTGCCAGGGTACCAGTACGCAACACATGGCTGTCCTCACTAGGAAGATCACTTTCAGGATCCTCCTCCTCCTCCTCCTCCTCAGGCCATACACGCTGAAAGGATGACAGGCAATCAGCCGGTGTACCGTCAGCAGCGGCCCAAGCTGTCTCTTCCCCCTCATCCTCCTCATGCTCCTCCTCCTCCTCCTGTACGCGCTGAGAAATAGACAGGAGGGTGCCCTGACTATCCAGCGGCATACTGTCTTCCCCCGCCCCCGTTTCCGAGCGCAAAGCAGCTGCCTTTATGGTTTGCAGGGAATTTCTCAAGATGCATAGCAGAGGAATGGTGACGCTAATGATTGTAGCATCGCCGCTCACCACCTGGGTAGACTCCTCAAAATTACCAAGGACATGGCAGATGTCTGCCAACCAGGCCCACTCTTCTGAAAGGAATTGAGGAGGCTGACTCCCACTGCGCCGCCCATGTTGGAGTTGGTATTCGACTATAGCTCTACGTTGTTCATAGAGCCTGGCCAACATGTGGAGCGTAGAGTTCCACCGTGTGGGCACGTCGCACAGCAGTCGGTGCACTGGCAGCTTAAAGTGATGTTGCAGGGTGCGCAGGGTGGCAGCGTCCGTGTGGGACTTGCGGAAATGTGCGCAGAGCCGGCGCGCCTTTACGAGCAGGTCTTACAAGCGTGGGTAGCTTTTCAGAAAGCGCTGAACCACCAAATTAAAGACGTGGGCCAGGCATGGCACGTGCGTGAGGCTGCCAAGCTGCAGAGCCGCCACCAGGTTACGCCCGTTGTCACACACGACCATGCCCGGTTGGAGGCTCAGCGGCGCAAGACAGCGGTCGGTCTGCTCTGTCAGACCCTGCAGCAGTTCGTGGGCCGTGTGCCTCTTATCGCCTAAGCTGAGTAGTTTCAGCACGGCCTGCTGACGCTTGCCCACCGCTGTGCTGCCACACCGCGCGACACCGACTGCTGGCGACATGCTGCTGCTAACACATCTTGATTGCGAGACAGAGGAGGAGGAGGAGGAGGAGGGTGCTTTAGTGGAGGAAGCATACACCTCCGCAGATACCAGCACCGAGCTGGGGCCCGCAATTCTGGGGGTGGGTAGGACGTGAGCGGTCCCAGGCTCTGACTCTGTCCCAGCCTCCACTAAATTCACCCAATGTGCCGTCAGGGAGATGTAGTGGCCCTGCCCGCCTGTGCTTGTCCACGTGTCCGTAGTTAAGTGGACCGTGGCAGTAACCGCGTTGGTGAGGGCGCGTACAATGTTGCGGGAGACGTGGTCGTGCAGGGCTGGGACGGCACATCGGGAAAAGTAGTGGCGACTGGGAACTGAGTAGCGCGGGGCCGCCGCCTCCATGATACTTTTCAAGGACTCCGTTTCCACAACCCTATACGGCAGCATCTCAAGGCTGATGAATTTTGTGATGCGGACGGTTAACGTTTGAGCGTGCGGGTGCGTGGCGGCGTACTTGCGCTTGCGCTCCAACAGTTGCGCTAGCGACGGCTGGACTGTGCGGTGCGAGACATTGGTGGATGGGGCCGAGGACAGCGGAGGTGAGGGTGTGGGTGCAGGCCATGAGACGGTCGTGCCTGTGTCCTGAGAGGGGGGTTGCATCTCAGTGGCAGGTTGGGGCACAGGGGGAGAGGCAGGGGTGCAAACCGGAGGCGGTGAACGGCCTTCGTCCCACCTTGTGGGGTGCTTGGCCATCATATGCCTGCGCATGGTGGTGGTGGTGAGGCTGTTGGTGTTGGCTCCCCGGCTGAGCTTTGCGCAACAAAGGTTGCACACCACTGTTCGTCGGTCGTCAGGCGTCTCTGTGAAAAACTGCCAGACCTTAGAGCACCTCGGCCTCTGCAGGGTGGCATGGCGCGAGGGGGCGCTTTGGGAAACACTTGGTGGATTATTCGGTCTGGCCCTGCCTCTACCCCTGGCCCTGGCCACCGCACTGCCTCTTGCAACCTGCCCTGCTGATGCCCTTGACTCCCCCTCTGAAGACCTGTCTTCCTGAGTAAGCGTTGCACACCAGGTGGGGTCAGTCACCTCATCGTCCTGCTGCTCTTCCTCCGAATCCTCTGTGCGCTGCTCCCTCGGACTTACTGCCCTTACTACTACCTCACTGCAAGACAACTGTGTATGATCGTCATCGTCCTCCTCACCCACAGAAAGTTGTTGAGACAGTTGGCGGAAGTCCCCAGCCTCATCCCCCGGACCCCGGGAACTTTCGAATGGTTGGGCATCAGTGACTATAAACTCCTCTGGTGGGAGAGGAACCGCTGCTGCCCAATCTGAGCAGGGGCCCGAGAACAGTTCCTGGGAGTGTTCCCGCTCCTGAGCAGGTGTCATTGTAGTGGAGTGAGGAGGCTGGGAGGAAGGAGGAGCAGCAGACAGAGGATTCGGATTTGCAGCAGTGGACGGCGCAGAACTGCGGGTAGACGATAGGTTGCTCGAAGCACTTTCTGCCATCCAGGACAGGACCTGCTCACACTGCTCATTTTCTAATAACCGTCTCCCGCGTGGACCCATTAATTGGGCGATGAATGTGGGGACGCCAGAAACGTGCCTCTCTCCTAATCGCGCAGCAGTCGGCTGCGACACACCGGGATCAGGAGCTCGGGCTGTGCCCACACCCTGACTTGGCCCTCCGCGTCCTCGGCCGCGTCCACGTCCTCTAGGCCTACCCCTACCCCTCAGCATGCTGTATTACCAGTGATTTGATTTAACAGGCAGGAAATAAATTGGCGCAAGACTGCAGGCCAAATATAATTTTTGCCCTTTTGGGAAAACGAAAGGCCCCACTGCCTCTAGTGAATGAATAATCTAAGTTTAATAACTGTGCTGTGTCCCTGCTTATGTGTCACAGAACGTGAGGGTAGCAGAGTTATTATAACTCTGGCAGAGCAGGTATTTTTTTTCCCAATTAAGGAAAGCAAATGGCGAAGCCAGCAGTAAAGCGTAGCTGGGTGCGTATGATTTAGCAATGTTTTTCACGCAGCTCACACGTGTCCACAGGCGTTAGGACGGACAGAGGCTGGACAAATAGATTTGTTTTCAGTTTTTTCCCACCAAAAGCCAGCACTGCGTATATTCAATGAACATGAGAAGTTTAATAACTGTGCTGTGTCCCTGCTTATGTGTCACAGAACGTGAGGGTAGCAGAGTTATTATAACTCTGGCAGAGCAGGTATTTTTTTTCCCAATTAAGGAAAGCAAATGGCGAAGCCAGCAGTAAAGCGTAGCTGGGTGCGTATGATTTAGCAATGTTTTTCACGCAGCTCACACGTGTCCACAGGCGTTAGGACGGACAGAGGCTGGACAAATAGATTTGTTTTCAGTTTTTTCCCACCAAAAGGCAGCACTGCGTATATTCAATGAACATGAGAAGTTTAATAACTGTGCTGTGTCCCTGCTTATGTGTCACAGAACGTGAGGGTAGCAGAGTTATTATAACTCTGGCAGAGCAGGTATTTTTTTTCCCAATTAAGGAAAGCAAATGGCGAAGCCAGCAGTAAAGCGTAGCTGGGTGCGTATGATTTAGCAATGTTTTTCACGCAGCTCACACGTGTCCACAGGCGTTAGGACGGACAGAGGCTGGACAAATAGATTTGTTTTCAGTTTTTTCCCACCAAAAGGCAGCACTGCGTATATTCAATGAACATGAGAAGTTTAATAACTGTGCTGTGTCCCTGCTTATGTGTCACAGAACGTGAGGGTAGCAGAGTTATTATAACTCTGGCAGAGCAGGTATTTTTTTTCCCAATTAAGGAAAGCAAATGGCGAAGCCAGCAGTAAAGCGTAGCTGGGTGCGTATGATTTAGCAATGTTTTTCACGCAGCTCACACGTGTCCACAGGCGTTAGGACGGACAGAGGCTGGACAAATAGATTTGTTTTCAGTTTTTTCCCACCAAAAGGCAGCACTGCGTATATTCAATGAACATGAGAAGTTTAATAACTGTGCTGTGTCCCTGCTTATGTGTCACAGAACGTGAGGGTAGCAGAGTTATTATAACTCTGGCAGAGCAGGTATTTTTTTTCCCAATTAAGGAAAGCAAATGGCGAAGCCAGCAGTAAAGCGTAGCTGGGTGCGTATGATTTAGCAATGTTTTTCACGCAGCTCACACGTGTCCACAGGCGTTAGGACGGACAGAGGCTGGACAAATAGATTTGTTTTCAGTTTTTTCCCACCAAAAGGCAGCACTGCGTATATTCAATGAACATGAGAAGTTTAATAACTGTGCTGTGTCCCTGCTTATGTGTCACAGAACGTGAGGGTAGCAGAGTTATTATAACTCTGGCAGAGCAGGTATTTTTTTTCCCAATTAAGGAAAGCAAATGGCGAAGCCAGCAGTAAAGCGTAGCTGGGTGCGTATGATTTAGCAATGTTTTTCACGCAGCTCACACGTGTCCACAGGCGTTAGGACGGACAGAGGCTGGACAAATAGATTTGTTTTCAGTTTTTTCCCACCAAAAGGCAGCACTGCGTATATTCAATGAACATGAGAAGTTTAATAACTGTGCTGTGTCCCTGCTTATGTGTCACAGAACGTGAGGGTAGCAGAGTTATTATAACTCTGGCAGAGCAGGTATTTTTTTTCCCAATTAAGGAAAGCAAATGGCGAAGCCAGCAGTAAAGCGTAGCTGGGTGCGTATGATTTAGCAATGTTTTTCACGCAGCTCACACGTGTCCACAGGCGTTAGGACGGACAGAGGCTGGACAAATAGATTTGTTTTCAGTTTTTTCCCACCAAAAGGCAGCACTGCGTATATTCTATGAATAATAACTGTGTTGTGGCCCTGCCTATACAATTCTTTCCCTGCAGTATCAATGGAGGGTGGAATGCTCTGCAGAGGCGATTTTGAGAAGCCCAAAAAAAATGCAGCACAGCTAACAGCAGCCTGGACAGTACTGCACACGGATAAATATGGCCCTAGAAAGGACCGTTGAGGTTCTTGAAGGCTACACTCACTCCTAACACTCTCCCTGCCTATGCAGCACTTCTGTCCCTAATGCCAGGTGCAACGCTCTGCAGAGCCGATTTTGAGAAAAAAAAAAATGCCACTGCTAACAGCAGCCAACACACAGCTATCAGTGGCCCTAATAAGGACCTTTGGGGGGTCTTGAAGCCTACACTAACTACCAATTCTTTCCCTACAGCAGCTCCGGTATAAACAGCACTGTCCCTCATCTAACTCACACCGCATCTGAGGCGACCCGCGGGAGGGGCCGACTTTTATATTAGGCGAACACCTGATCTCGCCAGCCACTCACAGCAGGGGGGTGGTATAGGGCTTAAACGTTGCAGGGGGAAGTTGTAATGCCTTCCCTGTCTTTCAATTGGCCAGAAAAGCGCGCTAACGTCTCAGGGAAGGAAGTGAAAGTAACCAGAACACCGCATGGTGTTCGTTACGAATAACGAACATCCCGAACACCCTAATATTCGCACGAATATCAAGCTCGGACGAACGCGTTCGCTCATCTCTATATTTAACCCCTTAGTGACAAGGCCTGTTTCGAACCTAAGGATGTGATGATTTTTTTTGGGGGGGGATTTTAATCTCACTTTTCAAAGGCCAGGAGTTTTTTTATTTTTTCTTTGACATGGCCATATTAAGGGCTTGTTTTTTTTCGTGTTGCGAGCTGTAGTCAGGAACAGATGGGTTGATTACCAGGCCAAGAATAACAAGTTGGTAGAGAAAGTCAATGTTTTTGGAGGAGATATGTAGGTTTAGTTTTAAATTACCGGTTACTTTCAAAGAAGTTAGGTGGTGAGAAGTCAGCAGACTCATTGCCATCAACATTGGAAGAGAAGTTAAAGGGACCTTTCACACAGGACGGAATTAGGATGCGCAGGCTTGTCTGTATCACATTGTTATCACTATGAGGCTTGAATTCTGCACCTGTACAAATCTACGCATCTTTACTTCAAAACTGCAATATTTAGGACTAAAGTCCACGGACGTGTTATTAAGTAAAAAAGGGTTTGGTATTGTGTTAGCCAGTAAAGAGTGATGGTTGTCAGTAAAAGAAACCAAGTAATCTTGCAGATAGGTTACTTTTTAATGGCTAAGAAAAATACATGATGTTGCAGCAAGCTTTCAGAATATCGCCTCTTCCTCAGACTAATGAATGAAACTAATTTGGGTGACACATAATTATAACATACATATGCAGAGGGGGGTGGGGAGGACACCCATCTCAATCTAAATAAATGTTCACACACAGAAATTTGAGACGTAAAAAAACACAAGACAGCCTGAGCAGAGACACAAATACTAAATCAGTCCACTGAGCTGAGGAATGTGACAGTTTTATGATGTCTCTTATCGCTAACGCATATAGAAGAGGATAAAAGAAGATGGAAATACTACCTCAGCAGCACCACCTATTAGATGGAAACATTTTAACAATCAATTTTTGAACTTTTATGAGAAAAACAAAAAATGATTGGAAGGGGGACACCCGTCTTGACCTCTTTCAGACCTATCATATCCCCCACTTATGCAAGAATCCTGGGCTGAGGTTCCGCACGTACCTGTCACTTCTTCTTCTGTACTCTACTGTGATGGTGTGCACGGCTACCCTTCAGACATGCGCAGTAAAGATTTTTTTTTTAAACTCCCTGCTCTTCCTGCGCCCATTGCCTAGGGATGATGCGGAAACCGCGACCTTTCCGCAATGTCAATTGCTTAAGGGCCGTGGGTCGGACGGCTTCCATTGACTGCAATGGAAGCCATCCACGCAAAAATGCAGCATGCTGAGATTCTTCCTATGTAAGCGGAAAATTACAATTGATTCACGCTCATATGCAGGAAAAAGCGCTTTTCCATAGCATGCTATGGAAAGTATTTGCTGTGGAATCCGGTGTGCAGCCGGCCTAAAGGTATCATTTCTATAATACTTTTGCCTTTTTGCACAAATGTATTACCAACACAATTTTTCTGGCTAACCCAGTGCCCTATATTTGTTCTACACATAGCCTGTCAAGATGTTATGACAAAGATCAAGAAACCTAAAAATGTACAAGCTACTGCTGTCTTATGTCAATTTACTATTCCAATATAAAAAAAATCTAGGGAATCACTATTTATGTAACTGCAAAATATAATGTAAAAAAAAGCTTCATAGCACCATTATGACTACCTAAATGTGGTTCTTTATAGGCATGCAGATATGTACTTGAAATGAACCACCAAATATTCCCAACTTCATTAGCCACTGTGTTATTTTTGCATTTGTATATACAGGTAGATACTTGTGTAACCATCTGAGATATGTAAGCACATCCAGTGCTGCCTAAGTATGTGGCTGCAGTCTACTGAGTTTTACAGAATGGTTGGATTGGAAGCTACTGTTAAGTAAATACCACAGCGGTCTGCGGGTTCTTGGGTTCTTTGCATTTTGGCCATTTTAGTAAAATCATCTGAATGCTTATTTCAATGTTATATAATGTGGTTTTCTTTGGAATTTCAGGTAAAGAAACCTAAACATATGCAACCTGCCACTCTCCCCCTAAAAAAACAACTTATTTTAACTTGGACTTCTAATATGTACATTTTATACTTCCAAATGCACACAACGGCACGCATGTACCACAACATTAATCAGCATAACAACAGTGTCTATTGTTACCATTCTGTTTGGGACATTTAATCCTTTTATAGCAGGCCCTTTTTTGGCCCTGGTGACTAATTTTTCAGTTCTTTTCATTGTAACATTCCTAGACCCATAACTTTAAAAATTTTCTGTCAACATAGTCATATGAGGGGCTTTTTATACTTTTAAGGCCTCGGTCAGACGACCGTTTTTTGCCGTGATTTGCGCATCGCATGTCGGATGCGCATCCGCAAATCGCGTGACCGGGGCCGAAAAATCGCCCGAAAAATCTGCTGCTAGCAGCGTTTTCGGGGAAAAGGCCTCGATCAAAGGAGCGCTATTCAACCCATTGCAATTCAATGGAGCCGGCACTACAGCCGGCTCCATTGAAAGCAATAGGCTGGTGGTGAGAGCGGGATGAATTTTCGGGAAGGGCTTAAATATATAAGCCCTTCCCTGAAAAGCATCCAAAAATGTGTAAAAATAAATAAATAAAAAATATATATATATACTCACCTTGTCCGTGCAGCCGGAGTTCAACCGCGGCTGGCCGGCAGTTCTCCTGATTTAAAATCCCCGCCTGCTGAATGGGCTGCCTCTGATTGGTCACAGCCCTCACCAATCAGAGGCAGCTCTCACTCACCCATACATGAATTCATGAATGGGTGAGTGAGAGCTGCCTCTGATTGGTGAGGGCTGTGACCAATCAGAGGCAGCCCATTCAGCAGGTGGGGATTTTAAATCCCCGGCTGCTGAATACTACCCAGAGCAGTTCAGGAGAACTTGCGGCCGGCCGCGGCTTAACTCCGGCTGCACGGACAAGGTGGGTATATTTATATTTTTTATTTTTACACATTTTTGGATGCTTTTCAGGGAAGGGCTTACATTTTTAAGCCCTTCCCAAAATTTCATCCCGCGCTCGCCCGCAGCCCATTGCTTTCAATGGAGCCGGCTGTATTGCCGGCTCCATTGAATTCAATGGGTGAACATCATTCTTCTCTGCCACAGCTGTTACAGCTGTGGCAGAGAAAAATGATTTCTGTAGTATATGTTCTCAATGGGGTCGGCGCTGATGCCGCCGGCCTCATTGAGAGCATATAATAAAACACAAGGAATCGCAGATAGGCGCGATCTGCGATTTCTTGTGTCCTATAATTTATCGGACAAGAGCATAAAAAGCGCCCATGTGTCCAATACCATTGCAAAGCAATGGTTCTAAAAGATCGCAGATCGCATGCGCAAATCGTGCGAAAAAACGCCCGTCTGACCGAGGCCTCATGGTATAATTTGTCTATACATATAATGTATTGTATAACTTTTAGGCTTTATTCACACGAGTGTATATCAGCCGCTGTTTTCATGGCTGGCCAATATATGCTACCATCTGATGCATTGGATTCCAATGCATCAGATCACACACGCGTATTCCCGCGGTGTAAAAGCACCCGGCTGGCTAATTTAACACCAGGTGCTTTTACGCTGGCCTGGAACTATCTTTCTGTCTGGAATATGGCGGCGACTCCATAGACTCCTATGGGAGCCTATGACAGCTGCCAGAGAAGGCAGGTGGGAGGGAGTTTAGCAGCGTGACTGCTAAACTCCCACCCCCTTCCCTGCTCCTCTCCACCCCTTGCCATTTGCAATGGAAGGGGCAGAGCTAGTTGCTGAGCTCCTGCCCCATCCCACCTCCTCCCCTTGCCAGCGAGGGGAAGGGATGGGGGAGACAGGTTAGCAGAGCTAACCTGTTTCCTCCTGCCCAACGTGTGCGTTGGGCCCGGCGTCTGAACGGGCACACAAACGTTATCTTTGTGCACCTATTCACGCTTTTACGGCGTCGGCGGACGAACGTAAAAACGCCAACGCCCATGTAAAAGAGCCCTTAGTAATATTTTTTTGAGGGGGGAGGGAGAATGTAAAAAAAAAACCACAATTTTGTATCACCACATTCAATGACTGCTAACATTTTTTTCCATCAGAAGTGCTGTGTGCTGTTTTGTTTTTTTTTTTTTTTTGCAAAACGAATTATACTTTTTAATGGTACCATTTGGTGATCTATACAACTTTCTGATTGTTTTCTATTCAGTTTTTTGTGAGGCAAGATATGCAAAATTAGCCACTTTTGCCATGTTTTTTTTAATTTTATTTTTTTACACTGTATGCACTGTGCAGAATAAATAATAGTATAACTTTTTTATGTGGGTCATTACGAACATACTAAATTTGTGATCATTTTTTTTACATAGTAAAGGAGGAAAAGTTTGGTTTTAACTTTTTCTTTTTTTAAAATATTTTTTACAATTTTTTGACACTTTTTTTTTTAAAGTCTTTTATATTTGACCCACCACAGGGTTTGAATGTCACGCCATTTGTTAGTTGGTATAATACACTGCAATACTTCCTTATGTATTATATTGGCCTGTGAGGCTTAGTTAGAGGCTGAGCCTCATAGGCCACCGAAGATGGCAGACTTAGAAGCCATCTTCAGGTTAGCTCTGGGTGCCATAGCAACACTTCCGGACCTCATGATCACAACCCCCTCCCCCTGTCAGTATTTTCCTGTTATTGTTACATTGCTCAAGGGTTAAACATCTGGAATTGGAGGTTCCTCTGATCCCTGCTATTACAGCTGGGCCCAACTCCTACCAGCAAGTAAAAAACACATGCAATAGAACAAAGTCCATTAGTGACTGCCATAAAAAGACACGACTAAGGGGTTAATGATGTAATTGATGCATTGTGGAGAGTTTGCAGAGTTAGGGCGCACACCCACTTGCATTTTTTTAACGCTACGATATTGCTGCATTTTTTTAATGCGATTTTCAATGGGACTTTCTAATGTTAAAAACGCATCCCAAGTTTGTGCTTTGCAATTTTTGTGCAATGCGTTTTTAACATTAGAAAATCCCATTGACAATCGCGCGAAAAAAATGTGCAAGAAAAACGCAAGTGTGCAGGAGCCCTTAAAGTGACATTTTTATCTTTTTTAAAAAGCAGCAGTTATCATCTAATGGCTTTTAAGGCCTCCTGTCCACAGCAGTTTATTCGCCGGTAGTAAACCGCCGGCGAATCACGCCGGCTGAAGCTTCGCATAGCATTGCTATGGAAAGCGCCGGCACCTGTCCACGAGCGGAGAATCATTGCGATTCGCATGCTGCGAATTGCCCCGATTCTCCGTGGTCAGCCACTGGACAGCCAGCCTTACTATCAGTGCTTCATAGAGTCCAGCTTCTGTATTCAGAAATCATTCTCTTTCTGCACCGAGTAATTCTCAAGTCAGTGTTATTCTATGAAACGTTCCATAAGTCCATGTTTCCATACAGCTCTATTTCTACATATATTCTGTATTTTTTTATATTCTGCAGGCATTATTGTGTGTCCTATGATGACAGCATTTTCCGCTTGGCAATAGTTAGAGCCAACTCGATATAGCAGAACTCAGAGCATCAGCAAACAGCTCCCTCTTGAGAGGACTTTGTGGAACCATTTATTATTGTCTATGGTCAGACATTTGTTGCTGCATGAGAAATATATATCTTTACTACTGTACACTAACAAGTGACAAAAAACCCCGAAATAGCCTGTCTGCAAATGGTTGTCTTTTCCTTCTGTTGAAGACTTTTGTTTTGGCTTGTATTCCCAGCCATGTTACAATGTCTGTTAGAATGTTGGACATTAACTTCAGGCACACAGAGTTTCAGATAACTTTATAAATAGTTTGCAGCAAAAAAAAATAAAACTGACAAGCTCACTAATTTTTTACCCCAAAAAGTGGGCGTGATAAAAAAGCAAAAAGGGGCGCTAATAAAACCTAATGAAAGTTGGTATAAGTGAAGAGGCATCTGGCGCAAAATTTTCAGCATGCACTCCTTTTGGCACATTTTTTTCCACAAACCCACCTACATAGGTTTATTTTTTATTTTGCCCCCTTTGTTTTATTAGCATTATTTTGACTATTGACTAATTATTTAATATTAATAGATGTTGCAGAACAAAATTTTAAAGCAAAACATACTTATGAATACAAACTGGTGCAATTTTGGTGCATGTAGTAGTGTTATGCGGAAATTTGCACATTTTGTGGTGCAAAATAAACTAGATAGTGTTTTTTATGCTTTTGCCCCCCATTTATGTGTTAAAATCAGTAATTAGGCTGATGGCTAATTTTTTTATATTAGTACAGAAAGCAGAATTTAATTTGGGGTGGTAAAACGTGTTTTGGAATGCAAATTGACCCATTTTTGGTGTGTGCAACACTGCTATAAACAGTAAAACCTCTACTAACATTGGTAATCCATCCGAAAGCAATCGGCTTTACCTGAAACCGTAGCTACTCGAGGTAATTATTTCCATAGGAATCAATGTAAATCCAATTAATTAGTTCTAGACATTCAAAAAAACACACCAAACCACATTTAATGGAGAAGAAATATGGTCTTTAATACCAGAAACAATAATAATAATAAATGAATATAATTGACTTCTGTAAAGAATAAATGAACATTTAACATGTTATTGAACATGTTACTGTATTTTATCTGTGCTGTTACATAGGACTGCAGATCACATCTACTACATCATTTGTCCTCAGCATTATCACTGTGTTCTCTGTGCTGTTACATAGGACTCCAGGTGACCTCTGCTGTACTACAGTACATCATCTGTCCTCAATGTTATCACTGTGTTCTCTGTGCTGTTAAATAGGACAGGTGACATCTGCTGTACTACAATACATCATCTGTCCTCAGCGTTCTGACTGTGTTCTCTGTGGTGTTACATAGGACTGCAGGTGGCATCATTATCTGTCCTCAGCGTTATCACTGTGTTCTCTGTGCTGTTACTTTGGAGCGTAATTATACAGTACTGTACTGTACTAGTGTATTACCCGTCGCTGATGATGAAGAAGGGTGGGTTGCATTAGCAGCAGAAGGAGGAGATCACGTGGGTTCAGTAGTAAGGTCATGGGGGCCAGCACACGCTGGTGTTATTAGAGGCAACCAATGTTACTAGAGACAAAATTTTAGCTAAAAAAATGGCCTCACTCTAAATTGGCCTAAGTAGATGTCAATGACAGTAGACACATTTTTAGCACATTTTTAGCACATTTTTCCTATTTTTGGTGCAGCGTTAATTGTGTCAAATTTACAAGTCTGTGTGACACTTCTGTAAATCTGGCGCAATTTAAGATTGTTGAACTCTCAAAAAATTGGGGCAATATAGGCCAATATCCATAAATATGGGCAAGAGTTTTAAGTGTTTTTTTTTTTGCAGCACATTTCTGCACTTTTCTTGAGGGCTAAAATGCTGTGGCCGGATGTTAGAAAAAATGAATCTACAAAATAAATAGAAAACACCATTAAAATGCCTCCAATGTATGCTCTGTTTTACATGCATTGAGAAGAAACTGCTTGTCTACAGAAGCCCTAAGGCCAGCTGCACACGACCGATTCTGATTCCACGTGCGGGAGCCCACAGAGGAATCCGACCCTGTGCCCAGCCAGTGTCCGTGCGTACCTGTCATTACTTCTTCCCTTCTGTACTGCGCATGGTTTGCACAGATCGCCGTCGGAAATGCGCAGTAGAAATTATTTTTCTTAAATTGCGAAAGGGCCTGGTCTTCTATGTAAGCTGTCTGCACAAAAATAGAGCATACTGCAAATTTTTCTTTCGTTATCAGAAATAATCGCAATTAGTTTCTGCTATTGTGCAGGAAAAAGCGCTTCTCCATAGCATGCTATGGAGGGTATTTGCTGCAGAATCCGGAGGCGGACATCCGGTCGGGGTTCCGCAACGCAAATCCGGTCGTGTGCAGCCGGCCTAAATCTCCTTACCTATGCCTGAGATAATACTAATGTATACCATGAGACAATATTTTACTGTGGTGCTATAGTTGGCTGAGCTGCTCTTGCATAGATTTGAATCCAGGATCCCAGGCAACATTGGTAACCACTGACAGCTGGATGCACCAAAACGGTGTGAATGTAGATTTTAAAATATTTTACTGTAGACTTTTAAAAGCCACAGCATTTATGGGCTCAAAAATGCCACGAAAACACCAACAAAAATGCAGCAAAGTGTTTCATATGATTTGACCAAGACAGATGTATATTTATTATATAACGAGGTTTGAAGTAGGTGACAGCCGTAAAATCCCTTTCTCGGCATGTTCAACGGGGACACGGGGAGACCTTGGGTATGGCTACTAATAAAGACAGTTAGTCCCTTCTATCAACTATACCACTCCTACAGCTAAATCAGTTTGTATGCAAGCAGTAGGAGAGAACCAATGAACAAATGAAGTCCATCAATACAGACCATAACTCAGAAGGACAAATATTTCTAAGTAAAAACCAGGCCACAGTAAGGCCGGTTTCACAGGGGTGTAAGAGCATTTTGGGCGCGCAAATGCACCACGTGTTTGCATGACCAAGATGCTCTTTTGCACATCCTGCGCATTTATGCAAGTCTATTGATTTCAATGGGCTCTTGCGGTGCACTAATGCACACAATGTCACATATTTTTTCACGCAATCGCACATTGCATGAAAAAAGTCTGCCCATGCGAATGAATCCATTGAAATCAATGGGTTCTATTCAATTCCCATTTTTGTGCACTTAATACGCTATGCAAATGTAATCATGCCCTTAGGATCCATTGTAGAGAGAGAAAAGACACCACCAGTGCTATCAAGAACAAACAACTGGGTGGGGGCAGTGTTCCCCAATGCACGTGACAAGACAGGGATTTTACAGTAAGTAACAAAATCCTGTTTTCTCATCTGTGTTATTGGAGGACACCGCAAAACCTTAAGATGATCAAAGGCAGTACCCAAGAGGGTGGGAAAAGAAAAAGATGGTGCTCATAGCCTGTAGCTCCCAGTGGATGCAAGTAAGCGACAGGGCCACCAGCAGCTGCCAAGTAATACTTTTTGTTGAAATAGAGGTAATGAGGACAGGAAAGCATTCCTATCAGTAGAAGCGCCTAATACGATGGCCATTGTCAAGAGAGCGCCTGCATCTTTAGTGGGGTGGCACCGCTGAGGGGAGGAAGATGCCCTTGTCCTTTAACTGTTCGCCCTACTTAAAGCATATATAGTCAGACTAGCCGGCAGTGGGTACCAGTATAATCAGAGTTATGTTTGCTGAGGGCAACTGATTTCTGTAGGAGGAGAGGAAGAGACATACTTGATTCTCAAAGTGCTGAAGAACGGATGAGAAAGGCAAAAAATGAAAGTACTGTGTGTTCTCCAGTTTTCTACTTAGCAAAAAAGGCAAACCAAGATCATAGTTGAACCAACTCTGAAAAGAGAGACTTCATCTGAATCTTCTCCAGAAGAGCATTCCAGAACAGCAGGAACCAAGCTCTGGATTGCTCTGTGCTCGACAGATGATGCTGTCCCTCTGGCTGCCTGCTCCCAGATGTAGAAAGTCAGGAGAGCTGTGTTGAGGCTGACTCCCTGGCTGTTCACCATTGCATGCAGAAAGCCAGGAGAGCTGTAATGTGGAGTTTAGTCTGCCATTATAGCTGGATATTGCTAATACGGAGAGTTCTTGCTTCGTTAGCTAGAAAGGCCATTTTTGCAGTCTGATTATAGTGGACTAGAACAGAAGATGAATGAAGTAGGTCTGGCCTGGAGTCTGAAGGACAGAAGATTAATGGAAAGAACTTAGCTGACGATGCCTAGGCAGGATTCTCGTTGGTTCTGTCCCAAGACGATAGAAGGGAACGACCGGAATCCTCTTAGAGTGGCAACAGTCCCACTGAGAACGAACAAGGGTCAGGATGTTCCAAGTCTCTGCATCATTGTTCCATCCATTAGAACGGCTCCCAGAAGGAAAGGGTGAGGTACTTGAAGAAGGATGGGGTTGTGTGAGGCTAGGATGCCCAAGGCGCGTATAATGCACAGACTTCTCTTTTTTGGAAATGTGTAATGAAGACGCATGTCAAAGATGGGCAAAAGAAAAAACACATGAGGTGCCTTGAGCTTCGATACTGACTGAATGAGATGCATAGACTGTCCCACAGTGAAAGTTAAAGTCTGTGGAACATAGTTACTACACCCAAGGAAGGAGGGATGTAGCATCCTTACATTGCTGAACTGCCAGCTTTGGGAATGCTAGCTAGCAAAATAGGAGGAGTATATGTTGGGAGAAAATCATTAGAGATGAATACATAGGAATGTACCAGTTTGACGTACCCACTAAACGTGTAGGCTTTTAGTTACCAATGTGAGTAGGGAACTTCTTAACCTTTCAAGTGCAAAGGTTGCAGTAGTTGACTGATACGTTGAATGTTCTTCAGCGTAGCGCAAACAAGGCCTTTGAAGCCTTGTCAGGAGAGCATTAGGTGGTACTGTCCTGCTGTGCAGCTACCGGGAGGACCCAATGATGATTACAAGGTGTCCATAGATAGGATAAAGGATTTGTGTTGCCTGTTAGCAGCTACTGCCCACAATGTCAGATACATATTGCAAAAGAAGGAGCAGTAGCCAGGCAAATGCACAAAGCAGTTAAATAATTACATACGGTACAGAGATTAACCCTAAAATTATTACTTCCTCACGGAAGAGGTAAAGGAGGCAGTATGGTGGCTGCTACAACGAAGCCTATAGTAGCATTAACTAGCAATACAGCAAGATGAAAGAATACCTTTGCAGCGCCACCTATTGGAAGGCAGCATTCCTGCAAGTCAATGTCAGGCTTTTTAAACAATACATCAAAACATAGTTAATAAGAAGCACAAACCTTTTTACACTGAAATCAGTGAGGTAGATATGCAAAGCCCATAGGATTGTAAACCAACGATCCAGATAGAATCTAATATAAGCAGATAAGGGCAGAAAAAAAAGGTGCAATAATATATCCAAAGATATCTTTTATTCTTCTGTGACAATCAAAAGCAACAACGTTTCGACTTACTAGGAGTTTTCGTCAAGCTTAACAAAGACTCCTAGTGAGTCGAAATGTTGTTGCTTTTGCTTGTCACAGAGGAATAAAAGATATTTTTGGATATTTTATTGTACCAATTTTTGCTGCCCTTATCTGCTTATTTAGGCTTTTTTAAAAAGCCTGTGCATGATTGTTCTGGCTTTAACTAGCCAGAAACCTGCTGCACACTAATGAGGGGCCATCACCCCGAAACTGCTGTCCGTGCATGGTTATTTTGGCTTTGGCTCACAATTCCCAGTCATTGTTGTAAGGCTTGTTTAAAAAGTCTGACATTGACTTGCAGGAAAGCTGCCTTCCAATAGGCAGCACTGCAGAAGTATTGTTCCATTTTCCCATTTGCTTGTTTTCCAGAGGAGCATGGATGGCCTTATGTCTCTTTACACACCTTCTATGTGCTCACCTTAAAGAGAAAGAATACCTTTCCTGACCCACATCTATACGCCTCTCACTAGCCAACCCAGAAACCTGCTGCACACTGATGAGGGGCAATCACCTCGAAACACCTATATGCGCATGGACTGGCTTTGGCTCACAATTCCCAATTACTGCTATAAATTTTGTTTAAAAAGTCTGACACTGACTTGCAGGAATGCTGCCTTCCAATAGGTGGTGCTGCAGAGGTATTGTTCCATCTCAATTCCCAGAGGAGCATGGATGGCCTTATAAGTCTCCCTATACACTTTCTAGGTGCTCTTCTTAAGGAGAAACGTTCCCTTTCTTGACTAGCAATATCAGTTCAGTGAAAGGAATGGAGTACCAGACCTTCCAATCCAGCACAAGGTGATGAGGTTACTGGTTGACCCACATATATGAGCAGCATACGAGTATAAGTACATTAGATGCAGACTGATTGTAGATACCTGTGTTGCCCTGAGCAAAAATAGCTTGACTACATACAAGTAGGGAAACTAGTGATATACAATAATACTGCATGGAATGTGATGAGGTAATCTGATATAGTCATGCTACCAGAAACTAATGGCAACAACGTTCTGTCTCCTATGGATCATGTATTGACCATGTCTTGCAGAAATACAGCGACTCCAGCATGAAGGGTGTGAATTGACCGTTAGCCTTCAGCGTAGGGGGTGGCAGTAATCTAGATACGTGTTGTGTAACAGAGGTAATGGGAGTGATTTATACTTTATCCACTGTGTAATCAAATACCGAGTTACTGGAGATATATTTATTCCCACTATGGGGGTGAGGAGAGGAGGGAAGGAATGAAGCAGTCTTACTTTTGCGAGACTGCTTAAACATGTCCTATGAAGAGCAGAGCAGCAATGCCATTCTTCTACCCACGGATGAGGATATGACGTTGCCTAACAGATGCATTCACTATTTTAGCATGTGTGAAGCGAATGTAAAAAATCTACAATACTATTCCTGAGGAAAAGACTGAAAAGGCACCCTATACTTGGAGTCACTGCATTTGGACACATAGAGAGATCAAAAGTAAGACACCGATTCCTCTTGGGAAGGGGGTAACGAGGCTGGTTTACACTTGTATATGCTGCCAGAAATGCAGAGTGCAGGTGTAATACACTTACATCCTGAGCTGGCAGTAATATGGTGACCTCATAGCTGCCTCTGCCAACCTGGCCAATAATGTGCCTGGTTGTAATCCATGGATTCTTCTTTGAGAGAATGGTCAAGAAGGGCAGCACAATATGAGCGATACAGAGTATGATAGCGCTACAGTTACTCCTGCATTGAAAGGAGTAACGAGGCAGACGCTGCTCGTCATAATTGTGTAGACATGAAGGGTGCGGAGTCTCGTAGTAATATAATTACTCCTCTTATGGAAGGGGGTAATGAAGCAGATAATGGTTGTTGTCATTGAGTAATTGTGTGGGATACAGTCAATAGAGATATTTTTACTTCCCTTTGAAAGGGAGCAATGAGACAAATGATGGATGTCATCATAGAGTAGTTATAGGCTATACAGAGTCCTGAGACATACAGGGACCCACTGTAGTACCATTACTCCTCCTGTGAAAGGGGGTAATGAGACAGGTAATAGATATCATCCTAGTGTAGTAGTGAAATATACAGAGAAATGAGAGGTACAGCGTCTTCCTGTACTACACTTACTCCTCCTATGAAAGGGGGTAAGGTTGTCATGGGGCAGTCAGGAGAAATATGGAGTCTTGCCATACTACCATTACGGCTTCTCTGGAAGGGGTAATGAGTCAGATGACTCATGATACAACTACGTAGTCATAAGAGAGACAGTAACATACTATATACCATTACGCCTCCTATGGAAAGGGGTAATGTGCCTGGTTGATGCTTGCCATCACTGTATAGTTGCGTTAGGTGTAGACTCATGCTACGCATGAGTATGACCACTCTATGTGGGTATAATACCATGACAGGGGGAAGGCTGCCCAATCCAGATGAGAGCCCAGTGGCTCTGACTGGGTACAAGGGTTAACTGATGGCTCCTGTCTGGGGACTCTCCTTGTGTTTGTGCCGAGGAAAGAAGATGATATGCGAGTATGGCATCCCTCAGGGTAGATGATACCTGATTTGTGAGCAAGCCACTGAATAGCTACTGAAGAGCTGCTCTGAGTTCCCCTGGGATGCTGCTGGAGGAGACTGGCTGCAAGGAAGGTTCCTAGGCCAGAAGTGGGACAGTCAGGAATAGCCAATGACCTATAGTGATACAGTGCGGGGGAGAGGAAGTACTGTGCACCAGCTTTAAGTGCCACCAGTGGTTTGTGTAGGCTTAGAACGGGGGCTCGATTAGTAGTGCTGGCCAACGAGATGGCCTTCCCATAACAGCGCTGAACATGGGCCCACCAGAACGAGGGAATTCATGCCGTAAAGAAAGGTGGGAAGAAGGACCCCAGTCTGTGGTTGAGAGAAGAGAATTAAGACACCCAAGAAGTGCTGAGAGGTGATGAAAGTATGGAGGAGAGGGACGATGGTGCCATACTTACCTCATCTTCATCCTCTTCTCTTTGGCTCCCTCAGGGCACCAGCAGGGTCACCAGGCAGAAATCGCAGGTGAGCCCATGGCTGGTGAGACACAGTGTGGTTACTGCCACTCTGTTCCACTTTGTCTTGTTGGAGGAAGGAGTAACAGTGTGTCTCATGCAACGCTGTTCGCCCTCCCCACTTAGCGGCAATAAGGAAAGTTAGCTCAACCCTGATTCCCAGCCTGAGGAGAAGAAAGGAAAAATAAGAAACTAAAATAAGAAAGGACAGAAGACCTGCAGATCAGGAGGTCTGCCTCCTACAGACACTAAGCTAAAACTGATTTAGCTCAGTGCCTGCAGGAAGGTATAACTCTTTCTTTACTTAGTGTCTGTCTTCTAGTGGCAGGAGCTGTACCCAAGGCCTTTCTGTGTCCCCTGAAGTCACGGATGGGAAAATAGAAGTATATAAAGTTTCCTTGATGCCGTTTTTGAGGCAGTTTTTTTGAGCTAAAGCCGGAGGTGGTTCCAGCAGGAGGAAGGTCCGAATAGGAGAAAAATCCATAATGAATCCTAACCACAGATTTTACTGCAGTATTTGCTGGGGATTTGATTAGGTGAAATCCACTGTGAAAATCTAAATTGACATGCTGTTGTAAAAAATTTGCACCACAGGTGGATTTAAGCTGCGCATTATTTACGCACCATGTGGATGAAAGGCCATCTTCACGCACGGTGGAATTGCTTCGGAATTTCTGCTCCAGAATCGCAGCAAAAATTCTGCAGAATTTAGGCCAAATGTTTACTTGCACACGGATTTCACTGCTGAATCCCGCAGCAGAATCCGTGCATGCCCATGGCCATGGGGAGTAAAAGACAGTTTCTTACCTCTCCGGATCCAGCGCAGGTCTCCTCTGTGCCGGCCAGATCTTCCTTCTTTAGCACGGCGGGAGCGCCCAGCGCAAGCACAGTACTTCGTCTTTTGTTTTTAAATCTCCTGCTTTCCCGCGGATCTGCGGCATGTCCACAATGACAGCTGTGGCTGTGCCTTGCATTGGATGGCTTCTATTGACTTCAATGGAAGCCGTCCCTGCAGGATCTGCAGGAAAATGGAGCATGCTGTGAATTCTTCCCGCGAATGCGATCTGCACGCCAGAAAATAAAAAATCACACCTGCATGCTTTTTACTGATAATGCATCCCTATGGGCTGCTTGATTTGCAGATCTTCTGCGCAGATACTGCAAATCAAATCTGCCCGTGGACATTGGGCCTTATAGTGCAAGACGTGAAATCTCCTTCATCTGCTGTGGAAAATTTTTGGCAAAAATTTCTGCAAGAATCGCAGCGTTTTTGAAAAATACTGCAGATTCTAAATCTTGAGCATGTCTATTTATGCAGCAGAATTCAACCCTTGAAATACAAAGGTGCCTTCGCACAGCCTGAAAACGCAAGAAATTCTGCATCTTAAGGCCTCTCTCCCACATGTGCTTCATCGCGGCATACTGCTCTATTGATTTCAATGGCGTCTCGCATACATGCGCTCGAACATGGCGCTTTCTAGCGCTGTCTGCTCTATTTTCCGCGTTTAGCGCACCTCATCACCCATCACAGTAATGGGGTGCACTAAAACCCGCTATCAGACGTAGGAACTTGTGTCCGAAAACGAAAGTAAAGTTGCAGCAAACCGCTGTGATCAAAATCGCGGCGTTTTGCCAAGCGGGTGTGTGAGAGTGGCCTAACCATACAAGCCATCTGCAAGAGATTTCAGAAATCTCCTTCACACGGCGCAGAAATTTTCCGCAGCAAATCTGCAGAGTTTTTGAAAAATGCCACGACTTCTAAATCTGCAGCGTGCCTATTTATGGGGCGGCATTCAACCCGTGCAATACAAGGGATAAATCCTGCAGCAGATGCACAGTGAGAAACGTATCCAAACCTGAACCTAAGTGGTGCAGATATGGCCAGTGAGGATTTGGCTGGGTTCACACCGGGCGGATTTGCCGCGGTTTTGCCACAGCAGATCCGCCCGCGGCAAAACCGCCTGCGGCCGCTAATCTCGGGATTAGCCAGCCATGTGGACGAGGTTTCTCAGAAACCTCGTCCACACGGGACGGCTAATCCGCAGCGGTAAATCCGGTTGCAAAAGTAAATCCGGTTCCAAAGATTGAGCATGTCTGTTTACTTTTGTTTTTTTGTTTATTTATGCCACGGCCGTTTTCTCCTCTATGGGAGAGCCGGCCGCAACGGAAAAGCAAGCGGCCGCCGCGGCTTGAACCGCGGCGGTTCTCCCGGCGGAAATCTCACGGTTTTTGCTGTGGCCAAACCGCGAGATTTCCGACGGGAATACGCCCTGTGTGAACCCTGCCTGAATTGCTGCGGGTATTAAGTTGCGGAATGCCAGCAGCGTTTTTTTTCTGTAGCGGAATGCTGCGTGCGAAGGGACCAGAGGGGTCTGTTCAGATCTGGTCTCTTCCTCTATTTTGGGCTTCTACATGGAAACCCAAATGGAAAACCTGAACAGGACCAAAGGAGACCAAAAGGCGACCGTTCGAGCGGGGTTCAATGCCAACATTTGTGCCGGAAAGAACAGTGTCTGCGGTGCCGTGTGTGCCTCAATGTCCACGGGCGGATTTGATTTGCGGTTCAAGCCGCCCATAGGGAAGCATGGGACGTCTGCACTTCAATTAACACCTGCGGATTTGATTTGTGGATGCCACGTGAGGAAAAGAAATCGCAGCATGCTCCATTTTACCGTGTATTCCGCGCAGATGGGCTCCATTGAGCTCTATGGAAGCGAGCGATCCACAATTTAATTGCGCATTTGTAGGCAGATGCCTCTCAAGCAGGGAGGAGGGGGAAGGCAATCACTTTGGACTTGCTATTTTTTTTTCCCGTGCGGACGATCCGCGTACAAAACAAACTCATCCGCGATCGCCGGCAAGCATTTACAATTCATTTCCACACTGACTCGCAGGTCTTCCACTGCGGAGATCGGCGTGGACATGAGGCCTTATGCTACGGGGAGCCCTCCCTTCAGTCCTTCCCTCACATTCCTTTAAATCCAGTCATGGCTGAAAAAAATTGCCACAGAAAGTGCCTGTGTGACGGCGGTGCTGCAGCCATGACTGCTCAGTGGCCACATGTCTGTAAGCCATTGTCCTCGGGGCACATGACTGGGCGCATTGTTGCTGCCAGCACAGCTGTGTGAATCCAGGTCAGTGCTGTGAGGAGACCGTCAGCAGGTGGTGCCATATTATCAGGCATTTTCTGCTATTCCTCTTGTGTTGTAAACACACAGGGGAGGCGGCCTGTCATGGCACCCCGGGCACCATTCCCCTCACGTAGCATCTGCCACATTCTATGCACTGAGTAGGGGGGCTTTTACTAGGCAGGTAAATGACTGTTTCCTTTGAAGCCTCCATTAGCTGTAATGTATGGCGAGTGTGAGCAGCAGGCTACCTCATGGGTGCCCAGTATGTAATGAACACCACAGCGGTATTTATAGTGGCTGGCATGCGTGTGCCCGCCCGGCCGGCCGCGGGTGAGGAGGCAGCCGGGATCACGTCAGGGACAGAGGTGTGTCTGGAGATGTGTGCAAACTTTTATCTAATGACTGGGAGGGAGTGAGCGCGGACGCCCCGCTGCGGTGCCGGTGGTGAATGCTCTTGTCTCTCCACACAGCAGGGACATCACCTCGATCTGCCCGGGGTCGTGCACTCGCCATGCCCGGTGCCAACAGCCTGACAGCGGCGCTGCTTCTCCTGCTGGTGGCTGCGGAGACCTCGCCTGCCAGTGAGTACAGGGGTGTCGGCTGCATTGTATGACGGGGGACCCCCTGGGGTCTGGGTGTTTGGTTACAGTCACCCATGGTAATTGGGATCACACAGGACGTGCCAGTTGTGAGAGGGCAGCATTGCGCTAGCAGGCTCCATGATTGCTTCACCAGGCACATGGGAGGCAGGGCAGCAGCTGGCATGGGTTTGTTTATATTCTCTTGGGCAGGTCACCACCGACGGAGCAGTTCGGTCGCCTCCATAGAGCACAGGCTTGGAGAAAGTCATTGTTTGCAAGTCTCCCTTGCTGTTATAATGGGGCTGGCGCTGTATGTAGCAACACAAATAAACTTCTAACTGAAGCAAACCTGGAGGAAGGAAGACCACCGATCTGTCGGCCAGGGGTGTGCAATGTTTTTGTTTTTTACTTTCTTCAGGTTTTGACTATTAGATGGGGCACACATATTGGTGCTGCTGGGTTACAGGTTGTTTTGATCTGTGCCCATCTTTACGCCTGCTGTGCCCATCTGAGGCAGCATCACATTCATGATAGTGGCTTTTAGTTTTTTGTTCTGTACTGAGGCACATCTGCCTGTTCTAAACCTCTATGTGCTGCAAAGGAGCATTAGACTGATGCCATGCACTATGTAATGATCAGCCAATATAATGATCAGCCAATATGTAATGATCAGCCACATTATTTAACAGTGCTGTTCATTGGAAAAGTATTCATTCCCACCTTCCTTGGACTTCTCTTTTTGTAGCATTGAATCACAATAGATATAATCAGTGGATATAATTGGACTTCACACGGGGTGAAATCCGGGCAGCAATTCTGTAAATCTGCAATGGCCAAATCCGCACCATTTAGGTGTTGATTAAGCTGCGTTTTTAATTGCACATCTGCTGCGGGATTTAACCCTTGTATTTCAAGGGCTGAATTCCTCAGCATAAATAGACATGCTGCCGACTTAGAATCCATAGCACGTTTTTAAAACTCTGCAGATTCATTACAGCAAATTTCGGCACCTGGGAAGATCTCTGAAATCTTCTCAATGTGGCATGTACTGTAAACGCTGTGTAACTTCAGCAGCAAATCCCTTGTGAAGCTGGCGTTAGGCTGGCCCATGCGGGCAGACCGGATTCAGAATACAATCAGCAACCCTGCGTACCTTTTTTTTGGCTGTATTGCGAATGAGCGCGGGGGCTTGATGTCGATCATGCGCAGTACAGTGTTTTTTTTTTTTTAATGTTTGTATTTTCCACACCATCGCTTAGCTATGTTAATTGCTTATGGGCTGTGGGTCGGACTGCCTCCATTGACTTCAATGGAGACCATCCACTACAAAATAGAGCATGCTGCAATTTTTTTTCCTCCGCTCCTGGAATACGCAATTCATATCAAAGAGTGAGCAAAAAAGCGTAAGTACATGCTTTTTAATGCATGCTCACTTTTTGCCACAGATCCTCTGTTAACGCCAATCACAAATTCCACAATTGGAATCCGCTTGTGAGCCTGGACTTAGGACAGCATGGTGGCTCAGTGGTTGCCACTGGTGCCTTACAATGCTTGAGTCCTAGGTTCAAACCCGACTAAAGACAACATCTGCATGGAGTTTGTCTGTTCTCCCTGTATTTGTGTAGTTATCCTCCCACGCTCCAAAAACATGCTAATAGGTGAATTTACTAAACAAAATGAGCCCCATTAGTGACAGAACCCACAATGTAAAGTGCTGCATTATACGTATGTGCTATATAAATAATGGTGATTATTATTTTTCTGGCACATTTTCAATGGGAACTATTTCTATCAAAAACTGGGATTGCAAGCAAACAGTGCATATGATAGGAACAGCTGCCCACCCAGCCAATCACTCCTAATATTGCAGGTAATTTTGTATTATTGGTGACCCTTTAGTAAAACCTATTATATCACTGGTAGGGTGCATTCACACGAACGTATATCGGCTCGGGTTTTACGCCGAGCCGATATAGGTTGTCCTCGGGTGCAGGGGGGGGGGGGGGGAGGAAGGAAGAGCCAGGGCCAGGAACTGTGCTCCCGCCCCCTCTCTGCCTCCTCTCCACCCCTCTGCACTATTTGCAATGGGGAGAGGCGGGATGGGGGTGGGGCCTGTTCCAAGACTTTAGCCCCGCCCCCGTCCCGCCTCCTCTCATTGCAAATAGTGCAGAGGGGCGGAGAGGAGGCAGAGAGGGGGGCGGGAGCTCAGTTCCTGCTCCTGGCTCTTCCATCCTCCCCCCCCCCCCCTGCACCCGAGGACAACGTATATCGGCTCGGCGTGAAACCCGAGCCGATATACGTTCGTGTGAATGCACCCGTAGGTTCAGGGCTAAGATTCCTTTCACATTTGCCTTCACATATCTGTTACACAATCCAATTACATTATGTTTTGTTCTACTTAAATTCTGCTAAACCCAGAAATATGTTGAGAGATGAAGTAATATTTTTGTATGCTATTGTTATATGTTGGCTGCAGGAGTCGTGTTGCAGGCCAGTGAGGCTGCTCAGTTCCTTCGCCCCAGGCTGAAGAGGGCAAACAGTTTGTTTGAGGAGACCAAGCAAGGCCACTTGGAACGGGAGTGTGTAGAGGAGATATGCAATAAAGAGGAGGCCAGGGAAGTTTTTGAGAATGATCCTGAAACTGTAAGTATGAATACATTTCTAGCTCCAACACTTATCGTGTATTTAGAGATTATAAGCATTTATTGGGCCACTTTTACAGTAGCTTAGATGCAAGATGTGATACGGTGGGCATGGAGGCGTGCAGGTTCCATATGGTATCTTGCGGTATTTCAGTCCACATTTGCTGTAACTGATCCTCTTGATCATGCAAACTCATAGAGTGTTGAAGTTGGCGTCTCACATGGTCCCATACATGTTCTAATCTGGTGACCAGGCAGCCATGGAAGTGTGGCAATGTTGTGGAGACATTCCTGTGACATCCTTGCTGTGTGCGGCCGAGCATTATCCTGCTGTAAAATACCTTCTGGAAGCCGCCATGAGAGGAACACATGTGGCTGCAGGATGTCCTGAACATATCGCTGAGCTGTCATTGTCCCTCATACCACCACTAGGGGAGACCAACTGTGGTATGCGATGCCCTCAGACCACCACACCAGCAGTGGGGGCGCAGTGTGCTCAAGGCAGGATTGAAGCGCTCACCCTTAGGTCTCCAGACATGAACATGGCTGTTGTCAGTGCACAAACTAAACTTGGATTCATTGTTGAAGACAATCTGGTTCAACTCCATAGCAGTCCAGTTTCATCGTTCACAACACTACGGCAAACAGGCGATGTGGGTTTCAAAGGCAGTACACGTAATGGGTGCCGTAAGACCAAATGTCCTTCAGCCAAGCATCTGGAAATGGTTTTGAGAGACACATGGGCCTGTAACGATGGTGCCACCTCTCTGCATGGTGGGAAATGAAATAGATGGAGTAGTTTGTGCTTGACAGACCACCAATAATAGAAAAGATTGTCGAGGGAAGGGTCAGCGTGGTTGCCTTGTGTGCCCTCACGCATCCACTGGTCCCAACACCTCCCGACAGTCTGGTCACAACGGCCTAAGAGACAGCAATTTGCCAATATGACCATCTAATTCCATTAATGTGCCTCCTCTCAAACTGTTAACTGGGTGAAATCTCTTCAATTGCATCGTAGAGGCGTCTAGTGGTCTACAAGCTCTACACAAGCAGAAAAAGAGGTCACTACAAACAAGAAGCCTCTGGGTGTCTCTTTATAGGCCAAGGGTGTAACCACTTTTAGGGCCTCAGGTGACAAGACCATTCATCTAATCACCACAACTCTAATCATTTACATACCTGCCTGAGATGTAACTGCATTGCTGAGATTTACAGTTTGGGCTCCTGTCCACAGATGGATTTGCATAGTGGAGTCCGGTGCGGAATTTCGCCTTCGGACGCTGCAGCAAATCCAGCCCATAGCATGCAATGTAAAAACGCAATTTCCTGCCCATGAACAGAAATCAATTGATTTTTTTTAAAATTTATTTATTTATTTTTTAACTCGCGGAAAAGAAATCGCAGCATGCTGGGATTTTGTATGGGCTATGCATTGATAGCTTCCATTGAAGTCAATCGAAGCAGTCTGTCCTGCGCACATTACGCAATCATCATTGCAGAATGGCCACGGGAGCCACGTCATCGCCCAGTGACGGTGCAGCCTTCTCTGTACTGCGCATGCGTCCCGGAGCGCAGGTCGGCACATCCGCAGCACAGAGAAGAAGACGCCAAACAGGTACGCAGGGATCACCGGGTTGAACTCCCCTGCAGGATTCCACATGCAGGGTCCGACCCGCCCGTGTACAGGAGCCCTAAAATGACAACTTCTAGGTGCTGGATTTCTTTTTTTTTTTTTGTACAGCAAAATATGTTGATGTGATATACACAACAGGAAATAACTAATAGTTGATTTGCAACAGTGAGACTCTGTCTAGCTGCAATGGCTCCCAGGCATGTGAACACATGATTTCTAATGACTCAACATTGTACTCAAAGATAAGACATGCAAAAGGTAAAAAACTCACTCAAAAGAGTAGTACCATTCGTCACAATAAGTTGCTTAAACTAGAGTGTGAATCTAACGTAAAATAACTTAATCTAGGGATGCACAGCAACTTTTGCCAAAACACGTCGTGTGGCCAAAGATTACTCTACGACCCTGCTATATTGCATTACTTACAAGTTGCCACAATCTAATACCTCTAGTAAGTCCAAACCTGCTGGGTTTCTTGCTATTGTCGGGTTATAGAACCTTGCGGACACAACATGACGGCAATCAATTAAAGTAGGATGTGATTTAGCAGAGCCATACTGCGGTCTTTAGCTGTGCAGTGTATCACGGCCAAAGTCACCTTGTAGCTCCAGCATAAGGCCTCATGTCCAAGTATTCTGCATGCAGGAGCCCGCAGCACAACCTGACCCTATTCACGGCCGAGGATTGTTCTTCTCTGCCCGGGTCTTCACTGCGAATGTGTGTGGATTCACCTACCGCACATGCGTAGTAGAGATTTCTTTAAAAAAAAAACAACTCCTGCTTTCCCGTGGAATCCGCGGCCCATGCGCAATTCAATTGTGGACAGGACATGAATTGGACGGCTTTTATTGACTTCAATGGAAGCCGTCCGTGAAGGAACTGCAGCAAAATAGAGCATGCTGCAATTTGTTTTCTGGACCACAAGGTCCCCAAAATAAATCCGTATGCTTTAATTAATCTGCGGACGCCAATGTCTCCTCATGGGCGGCTTAAATGCGGATTATCTGCGCGGATTCCGCAAGTCAAACTTACCTGTGGACATTGGGCCTAACTCCTAATCTGACATACTTCCATGTACTGTATACTCCTCAGTATTGAAGTGCAATAATACATCTGATTCCCGCTGCTCGTTAGTCTGTTGTGGTCCTTTGTTTGCTGGGCAGCATCTCTTCCTGCTTTGTGCCTGTGTAACGTCAGGCAGTTGTGAGCATCACGTCCTATCGGTTACATTACTGATTGGCAACGTGCCCTCAAACAGTTGTCTTTTGTTCATATATTGAAAAATAGTAGCGCTGGAGTAAACTGCCAGAGGCTGTCTGCACTAGGATCTCCTTTGACCTTAGAAATTAAAGCCACACGTGTGACCTTTTTCCAGGGTAGAGGTGGAGACTCGGGTCATCACCATTAGCTTCATTAATTAATTTGTGCAACTGTGTGCCATTTCACCGTGGCAGAAATGTCAGGAAAACAACCCTGTAAAGATACATTCATGCGATATTGGGCCGGGTTTCTTGGCCCAATATCTCACGCTCACCCGTGTGACTCTGGCCTAATGCAGATTGTGGGCTTTATAGTACATACCGGTATATTTATTGTAGGCTGTAATGTGAATGGAGATAAGTTTTTGTATCGTTTAGGCCATATTCAAAACAACCATACGTCAGTTGCGCCCAAGAAACTGTGGCACAGCTCACAATGGACAGCATGCGGACACCTGTCAGCGTGTGCTGGCCAATACCCATGGACCCCGCACATTGCATTTGCTATTCGCATTTGTGAGAATAGGACAAGCAGCAGTTTTGTTTTCTTCTTTTTATATACCAGTCGGTGTTAAAGAACATTGATGTAAATAAACTAGTTTGCTACAATGGGTCCTGTGGAACATACAGACATCTAAATGGGCCTTTAGGCTGGAAAGACACATGTCGTTTTTTTTAGCAAAATATCCAATAGTGGATTCAAAAGAATTACAAGTATAAAGAAAAGGCTGATGCGTCGCCTCTTGTATGTTTGAATATAAATGCTTAAAAAACTGCATGTGATTCAATTACCCAATTTTGAAAAGCCTGTGCCTCATGACTGGTCACTAAATGATGAGTTGTCCAAGAGATCCATTATATGATGCCTATTCAAACAAAAGCGTAATGCAGGGATATGATGGGTCCGAGAGGAGAGGTGCACTTTCCACTCCAGATAATAGAGGGGATTCCTGGTAAGAGGGGCATCCCTACACCTCAATAGGACCTATAGATTGGGTTGTCTACAAAATCTAACCCCTTTGGTAAAATGGCTTCTGTTTAGATTTCTCACCTACACTTGTATATTTCTAGACCTCAGGATGTTTTGCATTTTGAGGCCGTATTCATATGGTTGTTTGCAAGTTTCTCCCATGTAAAATGGGTGCAAAAAAAAAATCCCATGGACACCATGTATGTGTTGTGCAATGTTCCCGCACTCCTACACTGCATGGCCTACTGTCATCCATGAAATGAGAATGGGACACACAGCTAAATAGATTTTTTTTTTTTATATCCATGCGTGTGAAACATCAGCTGTCCAAATAACCTCATAGGCTATTATGGGGCTGTGTGATGCTTGTGCAATACACTGAGAATATGGATATTTGAATGGGCCCTAAATTGGCATTTGCCAGTTTCTGCTGCAGATTTTTTACCATGAAGTTCACCACTTTCAGTCTAGGGTGGTGGAATTTGCAAATTTTGCTGCATATTTATGGTGACGTCCGCCACGTGTGCACCTACCCTTAAGGGCAACTTGCAATGTGGCATTACATGGGATGTTATCTATGGGATCATATAATGTAGCATAAGTGTACATGTATGTGATTACGTAAATCCACGATTGTAATAAACCCAACAGTCTCTCTCCCTAGACTCAACCATTATGGCTTATATATTGCATGCCAACTTGCACTGCGATTTGGCATGATATAATGCCCTGGATTTAGTGCTATACGGACATCTGTACAATACAGATAAAGTTGACTGTAATATTGGATTAGTGATGCAACACGGCTGATCATTTATGCACCAAATCATCCGAGACAGCAAAGGTCATTCTAGCTGATTTGTAGCTAATGTGCCAGTAGATCCAGATAGCTTTGCTTAGTAAAGCTCTGATAAGCTGAACAGACCCGCCAAAGTATAGGTTGAGTTACTGTATATATTTTCTGAGGTGCTGTCTGGAAGTTCTTGCTGACATTTTCATACACGGCGGCTCTTGATTTATCTTTCTGGCTGTGATCAATTCTTCATTACAGATGTTATACCCTTCAGATGGTTTTTGTATCCATTTGTGTATCACTTGGCCATGTTCTGTAGCATGGATACATTTTCTAGCAGCACAGTGTGTTATGGCCTTCAAGGACATCAAACTGTTATTCATGTATCGTGTTCTAAACAAATATTTTAGAGAAAAGTGATAAGTAAAAGTTTGTGGATTGGAAAATAAAGGCAAACGGCTGTGCACGTAAAACACATTGCTAACTAGTAATACCATGCATGTATTGTTTGTTTTGGTGGGACTCCCTGTATGTGAAATGTAGTATATCTCTATTATTTTAATCTTGGATTAACCTAGTTCTTCTGCAGATTAGGGACTATTGTGGTAGAAGGGGGTAATGGCCAATCGTGTACACGCTGCGCAATAAATCAAGAGTCCCGATACGAATAGTCTGGCCAAAATAAGGCAGCATCTGAACGGAGTCCCTGCTGCAGATGTGAATAAGCCCCAATATGTGTCATTTAGAGAGTTTTTTAAATTTTGGCTTCTCTCTAACTTTTGCTGAGGGAGGAGAGGATGGCAGAAGGGGCACCGTCTCTTTATAGAAGGGCTTTTCAGCATCTGATATTAATACAATTGCTTTTCTACTGGGTTTGCACTAAAGTGTATCTCCTTAATTTCAATGAAAACTTTTTAGATGACTCCACATCCAATTTTGTCATGTCTTCTACTTTACCAAACTTAGTACAGGAGCCATGCTGAATGTAGGACAGCAGAATCTGCAGCTAAGTACAGTATAATGCAGCTGAATGGAATTGGAACAAAAACTATTCAGATGTGGAAAAGTATAGATGTTCATGGCATAGTGAAGACCTTCATATGTACAGCACGCCTTTGTAATCTGACACATGCAAATGTCGTGGTGGTCTCAGTGAAAAAATACAGAGCGTGGCCTTATACTCCTATTAGGTTTCTCTTGAAAACCATCTAAAAATCATGGAGTCTATCCTTTCGATTTTTTTCGAATAGAAAAATTGGAATAACAAAAAAAGAAGGGTGGGGATGTAGGCAGTACAAAGAGAGGTACAAAATCAGGCTATCACAATACCTAGTGGTAGGTAAGTCATAATTTAAGTAGGAATTTAAAGAGCACATATATTTAAGAAGTGAAAAGAAGGGTAGGGCTGGATGCCGTAGAGCAGGGGTCCCCAACCACTGGTCCGCGGACCAGGACCGGGCTGTTGGGGTTTTTTTTCCGGTCCGCAGCGCCGCCCTTCCCCCTCTAACATACTGGCACTTTTGATCTCGACCAATCCCGCGGCCCTTTCAGCTGTGCTCTGCACTCCCACACTAAAGCTGCTAGGCTTGGGCCCTCTCCTCTCTGCTGGTGTGGAAGTAGCATGCCGCGACCAATCACAAGGCGTCCTCCTTTTGAACGAGCTATTGCTGGGGAAGCACTGAGGACTACGGCCTAGACTGAGAGAGCAACCAGTGGGCAAGTAGGAGGGAGGGCGGTATTAGTGTATCTTGACGCCACCGGAAGCTAGGGGTTTGACAGGGGGAATGCCCCTGTCACACCCCTAGCTCCCGATAGGGTAAAGACACAAAGGTCCTAGTAGCATCTCCATTGCTTTTAGTCTGCCTTGCTGGTTTAGGCTTAGGGTTCCTTTTCCACTTGGGCTTAGGCTAGGCTAAGAAGAAAAGGAGCCTTCACTCTAAGCCTGCAAGGCCGGCTAAAAGCAATGGAGACGCTGCACATGTGACTCACCGATAGTTCCGATGCCACTTCTTTAGGCTGCCTCCCGGGCCAGCGGAGAATGAGGCCTCAGTCCCGGCCGTCGGCAGATTGTTTTGTCGCATACACCGGGTTGCTGCTCCCAGCAGTCCCGCAGCTGTGAGTTCCGTCATGCGCGGTCCCCTGCGCACACTTCCTGCTCATGTCCCGCTGCCGCTGACACTCCAGATGGTGTGCCGCAGCTATCTGCCATCCCTGCAGTGCTGCTGCCGTAATCTGCGGGCGGCGGCCACCAGTGTTTTCTTCCCCCGCTGCTGTGGGCTCCCTGCTGGTAGTTGAGCTGCCTTGCCTCTGCTTCCCGTCCGCAATTTTACAATTACATCGCGGCGGTGGGGGTGGGGGGAGGGGCTTTCTGGTTTCTTGCCGCCGGGGAACAGCCTTTAATCTGGGCCAGCCTTAGTGGGCTGCCAGGACCTACAGCCCAACCACATATGCAGCCAATCACGTACAGGAGGCATCACCCCCTGTCAATCTTGACTCCACCAGGACTTCCTGGTGGCATCAAGATACACTAATACCAGGGAGAGCTGCCTCTGTGCCAGTAGTAGCAGCCGCGTCGGTTAACAGAAGACCTGCACAATCTCTTATCCTTAATAGGAGCTCCAAGGTAATCCTGCCACATTCCTGACCAAAGCCCCGCCCCTGCCCCACCCCCACCCTGCCCTGCCTGGCCATGGAAAAATGGTCTTGCTTAAAGCCGGTCCCTGGTGCAAAAAAGGTTGGGGACCACTTCCGTAGAGAACATCTTATGGAACCTGGTCTTCAAGGATTGCTGTAATAGGTTTATAGTAAGTTTCCTTCAGGGTGACCGAAGATGAAGTGTCCTATGTTAGTTAGTATAGAATCTAGATGCAGGTGTATCACTCAAGCAGACACTGGTGGAGACTGTAACCCAGAACACTATATTCGTTGTACCCTGTATGCTATCACACCCTGAACATGGAGAAATTGGAGTACTCACACTGATAAGGGTGACCTCAAATATCAATAATCTCAAAGCCCAGAATAACCCTGAAGGGGCAAGGGAACATGTTGGCACCTTTTGAGCCTCAAAACTGTTATGGGGCTCAGAAGTAAGGGAACAGGGAGTACTTCTTTTATTGATCTCTATGGAAGAGCATGCGCACACAGCCTTCTGAGAAGAGTTTGGGTGGATTCACACCGCTGAGTACGAGTTGCGCTCCAAATTCTTGGTCGCGACTTGCATCGCACAGGACCCAGTTACTCTATGGGCTCATGTCCACGGGCGTGTTTGAATTGTGGAATCCACGTGGTGAATCCGTGCAGAGGATCCGCAGTTCAAGCTGCTCATAGACCATCATGGGCGCCCGCAGCTTAATTAAAGCATGTGGATTTGTTTTGCGGACCTTCTGGCCCGGAAACAAATTGCAGCATGCTCTATTTTGCCACGGACCCCGCAGGGACGGCTTCCATCAAAGCCAATTGAAGCTGTCCGATCTGCGGCACACCCGCAAGTGTCACCGCGGAAAAGCAGGGGATTTAAAAACAAAAATCTCCACTGCGAGTGTATGTGTGCGGGGTGGGGCGTGCCAGCCGGCGAGTCTGCCCACATACTGGTGCGTGCCCCCACATCCACGAAGGAGAGGACGGACGACCCGCAAGTCCACGCAGAGGATCTGGAATGGTAAGTAATGTCCTCATGCCGTGGGCAAGGTGGAATTCCGTGGCGGGGCTTCTGCCCACAGAATCCGACCCGCCTGTGGAAATGAAGCCTATCCTGTCCGATGTACGGGAGACGCATATCTGCATGTTCTATTCTCATTTGCATGAAATAAAACATGCTACAATTTTTCTGTCTCGGAGCATCGCTGCGAGAGAAAAATCGCTGTGTAAATAGACCCATTGAAAAGAAAGGGCACAACTGGAGTAATTTTCATCGCCCTTATACTGTGTGCATGTGCTGACTTTTCAGGGGCACAGCGCTGGAAGGGGGGACCTGGTGAGGATAAAAAGCTCCTTATTTCCTCATATTTGAGCCCCACAACATAGTTTGAAGCTCAAATCTGCTGACAGCTTCCTTTTTAACATTCATGGGTACATGAAGGGACTAATGCACACAACCATAAACCACTGTTTATCAACCAAAAGCAATAAACTCTCCAAAGTAATAGTACTAGTGGAGACAGTGGCTGCACACCAAGCATGGACCAGCTAGAGTAAAAAAATAATCATAGTTACCAAATGTAAACTAGCTGGCAAGATCTAGTTATAATAGCATGGGGCACAAAAATAGTAGGACCTGCCAGGGCTGTATTTGGAGTTCATGCTGCCCTAGGCACTTTTAGTGATCACACCCCTATTGCAGAATCAAGTTAAAACTGCTGTCTGCCAAACGCTTGTCAGGCTCTAGAACTGATCTTAGTTCATAGATAAATTACCAGAACTGAGCTTACTGCATAGGTACAGTACCAGAATGTGTTGACTGCTGGGGAGACCTGACATGCGGTGGTCCATACCAATAGTCTGACTTGACGTTTGGCATGCACACTTTTGTTTAGCTTGAGTAGCCATTGACCATTGCAGGTGGCATCTTCCTGCGCAGCTTGATAAACTTTCCTTCCCCAGTCTTGGTCTTCTGCACCAATCAGATCATCCTAGAGGAGGTGGATTAATCAAGTCACACATAAAGGTGCCCCATAGAAGAGGTTAGTTAATGCGTGCAGTGGCTCCATCAGAGACCCCCCCCCCCCCCCTCACACTACCTCTACCCCGACACTGCTACAAAGATGGTCTGTAAAAGGTAGAAAAAGTAATGGAATAAAATGAGCCAAGGATCATCAGTCTGCTCTTAGGGCCCCCCCCCTAGAACTGGATGCCATAGGTACTACCCATCAGTGCCTAGTGGCGAATACAGCCCAGGAAACTGTGTACAATGGCAAACCCGAAGCAGCAGGAGCAGTTTACATAGCATAGCTGTCAAAGGCCGTGCATTACTGTGTGAACATTTATGTCGGAAGAACCTACCTCTACGCATATCACTCCTGGGTACATGAAAACCTGCATATCTGTCACTGAAGGGTTTAAAAAGGAGGGCATTAATAAGATGGACATAAAACAAAGTGCAAAGTGCAACACTCCTGGTTGGAAAGTGTGGTCCCCACTTTCAAAGGCTTATGTCTAGAGATGAGCGAGCATACTCGCTAAGGACAATTGCTCGATTGAGCATTGACCTTAGCGAGTATCTCCCCGCTCGGCAGAGGTTTGGCTGCCGGCACGGGTGAGAGGTGAGTTGTGGGAGTGAGCAGGGGTGAGCGGGGGGAAGAGAGGGAGAGATAGATCTCCCCTCCGTTCCTCCCCTCTTTCCCCCGCAGCTCCCTGCCCACTGCCGGCAGCCGAATCTTTGCTCCTGAGCGGGCAGGTACTCGCTAAGGGCAATGCTCGATCGAGCAATTGCCCTTAGCGAGTATGCTCGCTCATCACTACTCATGACCGAACAAGCAAAAAAAGAGATGAGCTCGCATTTTGGGATACAGATGCAAAAACCGTGGTGGTTCATTCTAGATGCAAGCAGAAAGCATTAGTGGGCCTAAAACGTTGCCGTTTCTGCTATTCTGTTTGCATCTGGAATAAACTACTATTATTTTTGTATCTGAATCCCGGATTATGTGCTTGCCATTTTTTTTGTTTATTAAAATAGACCTATTGATGAGGCAATATAACTTGCCACAACGCTGTCCCCATCCAGGTAGATGGTTAATGTAGAATAAATTTAGAGAATATAAAAATGAAGCTGAAACCAAAAAGTGGAACACCGATATAACCGTGCAACCCCAACCTTCAAAGGGATAATTTACTCAGTATAATGTTACTGTATGTAACAACCAAAATTCAATTGACCATGTGTGGTTGCACTGTGCATAATCTAAAAAGTCTCCCTGGAGAATCTGTCAATTCCAATAGCTGCCACGTGGCAGTGGATCAATTCATTCAGTACCAATACATTTCAAGCATTTGATGTTACTGTTATGCAACTCATTTACATGATGTGACGTATACTTGTGATGTCTGATCTCGTTGTCTCGATGTCTGATGTTCGCCAATGCAACACAGTAGCATATGTCCTTGTTTATAACCCCTTTAAAGAAAAAAATGTTTGTTTTTATATTTCTGAAGGGTGACAGTAGTAAAGAATTCAGTGAGTAAGTCTGCCTGTCCACGTCCGTGACGGAATATCGCTAGCGATATTCTGCCACGAGGGGGGAGCACTGAAAAGTCTCCGCGATGAGCCTATCTAATAGGCTCACCTCGGAGAATCGTTGCAAATTGCAGCATGCCGCGATTTTAATCTCGCGAGTGGGGAATCGCTGTGATTCTCCGCTCGTGGACGTCAGGCTGTGCTTTCTATAGTTAGCCTATGAAAAGCGTTCCCCGCGGGCGGATTATCGCCGCGGATAACGCAGTGACTTATCGCCCGTGGACAGGCTGCCTAAGTGTGTACATGCTACACTCTCTCTGCAGTGAAAACAACCACATTTGTTTCCAACCAGGTACCCCTACTTTGACCAGAAGTATATTGGCTATGCACATTACATACTACTAGGTTTCAGAAACATGCAAAGTGTAGGAAAATCTAATATAGAATTATTTTTATATAAATCGCCGACTTTACATTATGCCCAGAGACTCCCAAGCTCCAAATTTAAAGTCTGTGAGGGTGGAGGCTAAAAAACGTAAAGGAAGGGCCGAGATCGGAACCAGAGATACTGATGAGAGAACATAATGCTGCCAGACGTGGGCCGAGACTATAAAGCTCAGTAAGGAGTGAGAGGATAAAGGGTGAGATTTAACCCCCAAAAGAAAAATCAGAGGGACTCCTAAGATGGGGGACTCTATCGATGCCTTTTATTCCAAGAAGTCCACCAATGTTTGGTCCTAAAGTGCTGCGTAAACATAACGTTTAATGTTAGGGGCTTTCATATCACCTATTTCAAATTAAATTAAGAATAATCTGTGTAGTTTAGTAAAGAAGGAGTTTGGGATAGAAATCGCTGTGAATCTAAAAATGTAGAGAACGCTTGGCAAAACCATTTTAACTGCTGCTATCCTTCCCGCCCAGGAAATAAAAGGTTTACGGAAGTTATTTAAGAGTTGTGGAATGCAGTTAAGCATGGGCGAATATTTTTTTGTGTGACTGTATAGGAGCTCGGGCTTGTTAAATGAATACCTACCTTATAGATAATGTATGGAATGGTAACTCCATGCATACAGAAAGGAATTAATTATATCTTGCCTAGTTTTACAGTCGATCCCAACACCCTGCAATTCAGATTTTGTATTGTATACCATATAATATGAAATTTTACAAAATCAATGGGGTCCATTGAAGCTAAGATGACGTCATCTGCATATACTCCTATTTTGTATTTTTGATGTCCTAATTTAAATTTTTTTTCGATGTTTGTTCTAATCTGTTTGTTCTAATCTGTTTAGCTAGAAGGTCCATTAGAAGGGCAAAAGTAATGTGAGAGGGCAGCCCTGTTTAGTACCACTAGAAAATGTAAATAAAAGGGAAATGTACCCAGATGAAAAAACCATGCAGATGGTGCTGAATATAGCAACAAGAGTGCAGATTTAATGGACCAGAGAAACCTAAAGTAGCCTCTAAATAACCCAAGTGAATCCAATCAAACACCTTTTCTGCCTCTTGGGCTAGGAATAAAGAATGTGCATGTCCAAATTAAGCAGTCTTAATGAGATTCAGGAATCTCAGAGATGGGCAGGTTCCATGGGGAGCCTGTCTCTGTGGGACAAAACCCACTTGATCTGCAGAAACCAACATTGGAAGAATAGAAAAGAATCAAATGCTGAGGATCTTGGCATAAATTTTGCATCCGTATTCAATAGGGAAGTGGGATGAAAATTAGCTGGGTAGGTTTCTTTAGCAGGTTTGAGTAAAGTGACAATAAGAGCCTCTAACATTTCTGAGGAAAAGGAACCCTTATCCACTGCCTCATTAAACATCATCACCAGATAAGGGGCTGGAAGGCAAGAGTATATTTTTTTATAATCGCCATTAGAGAAGCCATGTGGGCCCTGGGATTTGAGAGGTTTTAAGGTTTTGATGGCTTCTAGAACTTAAGACCTAGAGATCGGTGTAGAAAGAGAGGCTAATTGGTCAGGTGACAGGCACAGGAGATTAATGCTCTGGAGAAAATTTGAAATCTCCTTCAATTGTCACTGATGCGTATTTGTATCTTCTCTTAGATTATAAAGAGGGGAGTAATATGAAGCAAATGCATTAGCGATTTCTTAGGGATTAGTAATTTTCTATCTAATCCTATCCTTAGATTTAAGTCTTTTAAATTGTCTTCTGTTCTTTGAGGTGTTGGATTAGATTTATTTAGGGAGTTAATATTATTAATTTGAAAGGTCAGTAAATTAATTCTTCCTCTTTCTTTTAGCCCTAGAACAGTATTTTATAAATAACCCTCTCATATAGGCTTTGTGGGCATACAACACTGAGAAGTTAATGGTAGAAAACTGACTGAGTTAATGGTAGAAAACATTTGTAATTCGGTTTTCAAGTTACATTCATGTTCTGGGTGAGAGAGAATATATTTATTAGGTCTCCAATGGAAGAAAGGAGAATAGGGAAACGTATGTAGTGACAAAGACACTGGGGCATGATCTGACCAGGTGATGGTTCCAATCTCAGTCCGTATAACCTCCCTATATCCTCTGGCATCCAATAGAAATAAATCAATTGAATTGGAAGATTAAGGCAAAGACCCATGCAGATAGCGCCTCTCTCTGCAAAAGTGGGACTATAGGGAAAGGTAATTTAGATCCGGAAGTGGAATTCAGAGTCTGATCCATAACTGATTGAAGTCATCCACAATATTAAAGTGCCCTTTTGTATCTTAGCAGTTTCTTTCAAAATATGTGAAAATTTTTAAGCTTGCTGCTTACATGGGAAATATTCATTCACTAAAGTGAGAGGGGCATTATTTATCTCACAGACAAGAATTATGGAACAACCTAAAGGATCTATGGATAAGTCCTGCTGAGAGAATGAATTACTGATTGCAATTAATACTCCTTTTTTTAAATTGATGGTCTCAAAATGAATATTGTTCCTTGCTTCCTATATCTGTTTCAGACACTCCCCATTGTCCCTCCGGAGAATTTCTCCAAACAACTGGAAACAGCATTTGCTCGACTTGTATGGGGAGGGAACCGTACTAGGATAGGTATTAAAACACTAACAAGACCTAGAGGGGATGGAGGAGTGGGGCTACCTGACTTAAGGATCTACCATTTGACCTCCATTGTAATGCATTTATTTGACTGGCATTTCCACAGGGGGTGCAAACAATGGGTGAGTCTAGAAGAGGATTTGTTGAAAACGAGACCTAATACGATAGAGCGCTCTCCTTTCGTGGAAAACTTCCTGAAAATGTGGGATAAATCAGCAATAAGATACAGACTGTCCAATAAGAGGGGACTATTAACTCCCTTATTTGGTAATCCAGATTTCCTGCCTGCTATGGAGGCTTCCAGCTTCCCAGGTTAGTCAGTAACAGACAGCATTCGAGTGTACCAGGTTTTGAGCAAGGTGGGGGTCCCATCATATGAGGACCTAAGGGCAGCACAACCAAAAAAATCATTATCATTCTACATGCAATTGACACATTTCCTGAAATCCAATTATACAAATTTCTCAACTCCACCCACTCCCTTTGAAACACTATTTACTAAGGGATTGCCCCCACTTAGATGCCTGTCAAAAATTTACCAAGAAATTATGGGGAATACCCTTGATTGGGACCCCATATTTTATGAAGCAGTGGGAACATGACCATGGATGTTCGATTGAACCCAGGGAGGGGGAGAAGGCCTTCTTACTGGCTCACAGGCTGTCCATGTCCTGTAGAGTACAAGAATGGAATTACAAAATAAAAAGGTGCTACAGATGTGCAGCTATGTTGCATCGCATTTCCCCTGCGGTTTACCGCCGGCGAATAAACTCCCGTGAACAGGGGGCCAAAATGGGGTAAATTATCTGCTGCCTCATTGGGTTTTTTTTGCCTTCCTCTGGATCAACAAGAGGGTGTGCAAACAGTTTGAATTGAATTGACACTGTCTTTTTTTCAGCCTATCATACTGTGTTGCTATGTTACATGTACAGCAATTTCTTGCTAAGTACTTATTATCAGAATTGTTGCATTCAATTATGCTAATCAGTATATATTTAAAAATTGCTGTAGATGCGAAAAATCGAAAGAAATTAACCCCTTAAGAGTCTTAACCCCTTGAGTGGCACGCCCGGAAAAGTTCTGTGACGAGCTCCACTGCTCATAGCAACATAGCCCGGAAGATTTCCGGGCTATGTATCACTATGGGAGCTGCAGAGCACAATGCCACAAGCTGTGACAGTGTGCTCTGCCTGCACAGTCCCACAGAGAACAAAGCAAGGGCTTTGAAAAACCAGCAGAAGATATTGCCGACATGTCGGCAATGTCCTGCTTTGTTTACAGGTTGCCATAGAGACCATCGGCTTGTCAGAAGCAAGCCGATGGTCTCTGTGGCAGGGAGAGCTGGTTGTTAGCTGTCAGAGGACAGCTAGGTACTAGCTCTTACAGCAGAGATCAGAGAAAACCTCCGATCTCTGCTGTGTTAACCCTTTACATGCTGCAGTCTATGTGACTGCAGCATGTAAAGGGCTGCCACTGCAGCATGTAAAGGGCTGTCACCATCGGACCCCTGGAATGTGATCAGGGGTCCTGATGGGTCCCTGTGGAAGTCCCCTAAAGGGACAAAAAAAAATAAAAAAATTTTAAAAAATTAAAAAAAAAAAAAGGAAAAAAATTATTAAAAAAATAAAAAAAACACTTGTCTCCCTTTACTTTGTAAAAAATCAAAAATACAATCACACATGTGGTATCCATGTGCGTCGTAATGACCCAGAGAAGGAAGTTAATACATTATTTAACCCCTTAATGACATGGCCCCTTTTTTCTTTTTTCCCCATTTCTTTTTTTCCTCCCCCCTGTTTAAAAAAACACAACTTGTCCCGCAAAAAACAAGCCCTCATACGGCCATGTCATGGGAAAAATGAAAAAGTTATGGCTCTTGAGACGCAACTGCAAAACTAGTTGAAATTCAATGATTAGACCATTTTAAAAAACCTGCCCTGGTGGGCACGACAGGGTGGTAGGAAACCTGCCACTCAAGGGGTTAATATGTTTAGCTTGTTTTAGCAAAAAGAAGAAAAATCAATATGAGAATCAAGTAGACATTGGGGGGGAAAAAAATCAAGATTTCAATTTTAGGCCAAATCGCGTATCCCTACTTCAAGGAATGAAATGCAATTCAGTTTAGAAATTTCCTTTCAAGGAAACTGTAATCTGTAGATTGAGGGTTACTCGTAAGGTGAAGAGGAATGGACTGCACCCACGGTAGCATTTTGCCAATAGCTTGATATTACAGGTGAGGTTCCAATTCACTTCATTGGTTTGCAATAAGAACCACTGCAGTGGGAACAGAGCTGTCTACTACCTGCAGAAATCAGTTTATTGCATGAGCACACCAGTCCGGTAAACAGCTGATCGTCGGGGGTCCCTGATGGTACCGCCCACCCACTGATTTACTATAGATGGACTATTCTGCACATAGGCCCTTAATAGTTTACAACTGGACAACTTCTTTAAAAGGTTAACAGCTGCAATCTGAGTTATCTTTGACTGCCGTTGTTGCTGTGGATGTCTATATACATCCTAACTGCACGAGGCATATGCAGTTAGGGCGTGTATATATAGCCATGTGGCTAATGGCAAGGGGTTAAACATGTTTTTTTTTTAAATTTTGTTTTACAACTTTGATGCCATGATCTATATTTTTTTTTAAATCCTGTAGTTTTCACATTGACCACTAGGCCTAATAATAGTCTGACATATCCTGTTCTGTAGAGAGAACTTTTCATCACAGGCAGGACTACAATAAAAGGTAAGACCTATTTACAGACAAAACATGATTCACAATAGGTGATGGTCACAGCTTACCTACTCCCCCTCTCTGCATAATGAGCTCTGCAAATGCTGACAAACATGCCTAGATCCTCCTCCCATAAGAGTTAATGAGTCAACACCTGTCCATTATGTAAATGACCCATAAGCCTGCTGTAAAGCATATCTCTAAAAGCGGCTCTAAAGCATATCACTGCAGCAAAGACAAGACGGCAGCTCCCATAGTCATGTATAGGCAATAGAATAAAAATTCACAATCAGAAAATAAAAATAAAAAAGTAAAATGTTTCTGTATCTGGCTTTCCTTACTAAGTAAATTATAGGTGAAAATAGGTGATACGTTCCCTTTGATGGATACTTGGAAAATTATGCACAGTTGGCAACTCTGATACTTGTTAATAATGGACAACAAGTACTGTTCCAGCTGTGAAATCTTGGAACGGAATAAAAAGTAACGAGTTTAACTGCTGTGCACTTTAGGAACCAGAATAATGAGCTCATGACCTTGCATTTTTGTACACTTCTTCTTTTTCTTCTTCTTTCAGATACCCTGTTAATTACAGCTTTGTAAGGTGAAGCCATGTCCGCACCGCTTTAAGGCTCTATTTATATGGGCAAGTTTGTTGTTGCTAAGCTCTTACAAGTCACACACCTTAATTTACACATCAGAAGTGACCGCAATATTCAGAAAATGAGGTATGGGGCTGGTCATGCAGAAGCATGTGTTGATCGTCAGTTCATGATCAGGCCAGAATGTATTCCTAAAGGGGTATTCTGGGCAGATAGTCACACTAATAACATAGAGCGGCACCTGGTGGTCTGTTCTGATCTCTATAGTTGTATCTGTTTAAATTTTGCTATAAGCACCAACTTGCACTCTTGCTCATCCCATTTTAGAATAACCTTTTTGTTTCTATTTCTGACAAGGCATTTCCATAGTCGAACCTGCAGGCATGCTGTGAGTGAATTCAGCCATACACATAAAATAACGATTAGCTGTAATGCGGCCAATCAGTCGTCCATAGGACCCTTTGTGCGGACGGTCCCACGAGCCACACTGATGGTTAAACTGAACAATCCAGGGAGTCCGTTTAAACACTAAAAAAACTGGAAATTACGCTTGATGATCCGTCTCTTCATATATGATGTAGTTGCAGCCAATCATGCCCAAAATTTTCCAATTTGCTGAATCACATTTTTAGCAGACGTCTGCCATCATGAACTATGAAAAACTAATGACGATCACTCAAAATGGCTAAAATCTGCAATTTTCAGGTGACTTTTAATTCGTGTGTATGGGCACCTTTTGAATGGGGTTTTGCCACTACCCAAAGTTCCTCTACAGCCACTCTGCACTTCCTGGTTGCCGCTGACTTGGACCTGTGACTGCTGCAGCCAATCACTGGTCACAGCAGTGACCTTCTATAGACAGTGATTGGCTGCAGCAGTCACAGGTCCAAGTCAGCGGCAACCAGGAAGTGCAGAGTGGCTGTAGAGCAGTTTTAGGTGATGGTAAAACCCATATTAATGTGTAGAGGGAGGGTTGTCTAGATAGCAGAGTTCTAATTTTGCACTTTTCTTGAGTGCTTTTGCTGCTCAAAGTTTATTTTAAATAAAGAAGATAAATCGGAAAAGTCATTGCTATATTTTTATGCCATCTCATTGTTTTGATGTGCATTTGCACCAAATGGTGTTGATTTTGATGTGGATTTTTCCACAGTGGAAGATCCGCAGCGAGTCTGCATATCTTAAGACCGGGCTGGGCAGCAGTGTCATGTGTTAACATATCTTTCAGGATGATTTCTGCATTTTTAAAAATTCTTCATTACTGACGTCTACTAATGGAACTAATAACTGTAGAGGCCCGCTGTGGACTGCAGCTGTAACCCTGCGTACAGCGGCTAAATTCTGCTGCACATAACAGCATACTCACGCAGGCAGTCATGCGCAGTACACTTTTTTTGGGGTGGGGTGGGGGTTATGTAATTGCGTATGGGTTGTGGGTATATTCGTGACCGTAGAGAACAATAAGCTCTGTTGCATATACATGTGGTAAAGTAGAACCTGGTGCATTTTATTTTCTGCTTGCGGATTACACAATTCCGACACGCTAATGTGAGTGGAGCTGCGCATTACATGGATCATACGCTCGCGGAATCCGCAATATAAAACCGGTCTAAGAGAAAGCCCACTGATTATTTTGCTTTTCACAACAAATATTATGCAAGTACTGTGTTTGCAGAACCAGGACAGAGTTCAATGCCCTCAAGTAAGAATAAAAGAGACGCTATAGATGGACCAAGATGAAGGTTCATACAGTCTTGTATGAACAACCAAGATAGGCAATGCTAAGGATTTTCTGTACTTCTGGTATCTCATTACTTATTGATTTGTACAGTATCCCCAGAGTGACACTCTTGATCTAATGCTGAGTAATTCTATACGTTCAGTAGCAGGCTTGGTAGAGCACATAGTTTACGCTGGATAACATCCGGGTAGTTCGCTCCATACTGAAGTAGTTTGTGATAAAGGGCTGGCCATTCTTTTAATAGTTTTGGATTGCCCCTCTACCGGCTGTATTTTTTGGCAATACTAATTGAATGTCTGCGAAATGGACACTTGCAATTTGATTTGCAAAGAACAGATGTTTTCTCTGCTGTCCAGCAGCTTTCAATAATATTCTTTAGAGTTGGCAAATTAGAGAGGAGTCAAGCGGAGATCTGTGCTGCCAGCGGGGATTGCTGCTGTGCTCGCTGCTGCTTCCACTTCTTATTCATTTTCATCCTTTGTAAAACAAATGAGACAATAGACAGCTTATATGTGTTGGAGGAGAAGAAGGCTATTGCCATACAGGCTTTCTTCACGGCCATCAATGCGACAGTTGCTGCACACTGGCCCTTTGTAATGTGTTTATACGTGAAATATAACATGACGTTACCATCAAGACAGTTGCAGCATAGCAAAGTTCTGTATAGTTTGTGACTTTTCTTCAAAACGGTTTTCTGTAATGAGACCAAAATTGTATTAACCATGACTTTTCTACATGTCCTACAGAATACATGTTCTAAACCTTCCCCTCCAGACGCATATATGTATTGCAGTTGTTTAGTGTGCTAAGGCCTCATGTCCACGGGCCCACACGGTTTCCACGTGCAGAATCCTGCAGCGGATTCCACCCGACCCGCAGAAATGAGGCCAGAAAATAAATTCTACTCACCTGTCCGGTCGCTGCGGGCTCTCCTCCGCAGCGTCCGGATCTTTCTTCTGCACGGCGGATGTGCTCTGGATGCCGCACGCATACGCCATGCCGTCTTTTTTTTTTTTAAACTCCTGCTCTTCCGCGATCCCGTGGCATGGATGCAATGACAGCTGCGTCTGTACCGCAGATCGGGATGGCTTCTATGGAAACCGTGGAAAGCCGTCCGTGCAGAAAAACCACACAAAAATGGAGCATGCTGCGGTTGTTTTCCCGTGTGTGCGATCCACACGCCAGGAAAAATGACACCCAAGTGTATTTAATAACCTGCAAGTGCCCAGTGATTCCCTTTGGGGAGCGGATCACGCATGCAGGAGTCCCGTGCGGTTTTTAAAATTACATTTTTACCATGTACCAAAGGCCTACATGTGTTTTGAGCCAACTCTATATAAAAAAATGGTGATCATTCCACAAAGTTTACACAAATTCTAACACTTTTGATCTAATTTACTGAATACAATGTTTAGGGCTAGACAATAAGCACAATTGGAAATATAACTACTATAATTCCACATCTACAGCAAACAAATATTTCAATTGAGTAAATTATGTTTCAAAAGCTATGTTTTGAAATGGGCCCATCATGATGTGTACAGTTGCAATAAAAAGTTAGCAAGCTCAATTGTAATTATCTGGATTTCTGCATTGATTATTCATAAATTATGGTCTGATTGCTATGCATGTCACAGTTATAGACAAACACAATCTAACTAAATTAACAGCCTACAGTTGTAGCAGTCATGTCTTTTATTGAGCACATTGAATAAACCTTCACAGTTCAGGAAGAAAAAAAGTGATTCTCTGTGTTAATGTTTCTTTTCCAAAGAAAATTGGAAGACTTTAATTGGAAAACGGTGTTTCAGTTAAGAAAATGAGATTGGGAAATGTGTTTCTGAGGTGCCTTGTCCATTAAATTCAGGCATACAAAGCTTGGTTACTCAGAAATCAGTTTGCATTAAAAAATGATGCATACTAACCAAACAACTTCCAGAAGATGTGTATGAAGGGCCAGACGAAAGTGGAAAAGGCCACAAAAGCATTGCTAAAGACATGTATGTACACCAGGGTACGGTTCGACAAATTATCTACAGATGGAGAAAATTCAGGACTTTTGCTACTCTCCCTAAGGCCTCATGTCCACAGGCGGGAGCTCGCAGCGGAATCCGACCCGGCCGGTGACCCTACTTACCTGTCCGGCTCTTCTTTTTTCTGCACCTTGGATATGTGCGGCCAGCGCACATGCGCAGTGCTTTTTACAATTTTTTTTTCAAACTCTTGCTTTCCAGCGGATCGGACGGCTTCCATTGACCTCAACAAAAGCAGTCAGTGCGGGAACCGCACCAAAATGGAGCATGCTGTCATTTGTTTTCCGCCGCATGCGAAATGTGCAAACTGAAGTGCGGACGCTCATACTTCCCTATGGGCGGCTTGAAGTGCAGATCTTCCGCAAATCAAATCCGCCCCTGGACAATGGGCCTAAAAGTGGGCTACCTGTTAAGATTACTCCAAGAGCACAACTGACAATCCTGAAAGAGCTGTGAAAGAACTCAAAGGTAATAGTAGAAGACTTTCCAAATAGCAAAAAGTGTTGTTTGGGTGTCCACCATTTGAAAAACACTGAACAAGAATGGTGTTCAAGTAAGCATACCACAAAAGAAGTCACTGATGTCCAAAACAATCGTTGTCGTCCATCTTGTATGTCCAAGACCATCCGAATGTTCCACAGTGCTTCTGGGAAAAATATTCTATGTACAGATGAGTTAAAAGTGGAATTTTTTAACGGAAATCTACAACAATATTTTTAGAGGGAAAAAAACACTGCAAACTAAAATCTCATCCCAACTGTAAAGCATCATGGAGGAAGTATCATGGTTTGGGGCTACTTTGCTAACTCAATGCCTGGAAGCCTTCTAGGGTGTATCAAAGCATTTTACAGGGGAATACAGTAAACCATGAGTAGCATTGCTCTTAAGCTGTTTTCAGCTAAAGTCGATGTGTCAGGGCAGCAGCAGTCCCTCAAATGAAGTTGCATTCCTCAGATAAGGGCGCTGACCGCTCCATGACCCCGGGCGCCATTCAGTGTGCCGGCGCGCAGCTGATGCTGGTCACTTCCTGCTTCTCCTGCATCAGCGCACACGTACTCCTCCCCCTTCCCTCTCCACAGTGCACAGTGCCGTCTGAACGTTGCTGTGTCTGCCTGCCTCCTGACACACTACAGCAGCTGAATCCCCAAAGTGCCGGCTGAACGCTGCCTGCCTCCTGAATCCCCACTGTACTGCAAAATGTAAGTACTGTACAGATGAGTACAGTAAAGAAACATTTGCAAATAATGTAATTGTGATTTTGATAAGAATCAGATCACGTTTTATTCGCAATCCATGAAGAGATCCAGGTAAATCCAAAAAGTTCACAACTTTTTCTGGAACACGTTCCCTCCTGCAGTTGCAACATATCTTGGCTCATGTCATGTGATATATGCTGTAAATATAATTTTATACTAATTGATACCAATATAAGGTCTGCAAGGGGTGGGGGTGGCGGCAATTGCCCTCAGGGATGGTTGTCTGGAGAATAAAGGCCCTTTAACAAATGCCACTTGACAAAGTATGTTGATCAGCACTCACCCTTGCCATTCACACTTGGCAGAGGATCACTGGCATGGGGCTGAACAATTGTTGGTATGATCATTCGGCCCCCATACAGAATATATTATGCTCTTCGAAAAGGCACAATTAGTCGAATGAGTGTTTTGGTCATTTATTGGCTGATCAAAGCACTTTCAAATTAGCTAATTAAGGAAGTAAATATTCGTTTTGATCATTGGCCTGCATAAAAGGGCCTTGAGGCGCAAAAGACAGAGGTCAACTTTCATCGAACATTTACTTAGCAAGTTTACATTGTTCTTCAATTCCCTAACACCAGGAAGGAGTCCAAGGTCTGCTTCGGCACTTTAGGGACAAGCTCTCAATGCCAGTAATATTCGGCCACTTAAGAAGTCGCTTTGTGCAAACAGTCAATGTGATCAAATACTCTTCTTGTCATCTTGAACGGTTACTCCCCAGCGCCATATTGGTTAGTGCATGGTCTAACTCAACCCTGGAGAGTCATTGCATGTCATAATATCATTTAACAGGGATATATAACGTAAACCTTTTCCTCCGAACTCCTCCTGCAAAGAAAAGTATGTCCCACATAAAAGGGACTTTACACTACTAAGGACATTTTCTCTTCTGGTTATTTTATCTGTTCATGTCAGCTACCTTTAGTAAAGCTATTATGAACCTTCTGAGAGCTCACCTGTATTTAAAGGGGTTGTCCCGAGGCAGCAAGTGGGTCTATACACTTCTGCATGGCCATAATAATGCACTTTGTAATATACATTGTGCATTAATTATGAGCCATACAGAAGTTATAAAAAGTTTTATACTTACCTGCTCCGTTGCTAGCGTCCTCGTCTCCATGGTGCCGACTAATTTTCGGCCTCCGATGGCCAAATTAGCCGCGCTTGCGCAGTCCGGGTCTTCTGTAGTCTTCTATGGAGCCGCTCGTGCCAGAGAGCGGCTCCGTGTAGCTCCGCCCCGTCACGTGCCGATTCCAGCCAATCAGGAGGCTGGAATCGGCAGTGGACCGCACAGAAGAGCTGCGGTCCACGAAGACAGAGGATCCCGGCGGCCATCTTCAGCGGTAAGTATTGAAGTCACCGGAGCGCGGGGATTAAGGTAAGCGCTCCGGTAAGCTTCCTTTACTTCCCTGCATCGGGGTTGTCTCGCGCCGAACGGGGGGGGGGGGTTGAAAAAAAAAAAAACCCGTTTCGGCGCGGGACATCTCCTTTAAGAGCTGCTAGTGGAGGTTCTCAAATCGGCTGATAAGGGGGGGAAAGTTTTCTAAGTTTTCTTTTAAGGGAATTTATTAATTGATTTACATCACTTTTCTGCAAAGAAAAGTCACAAATCAAGGCACATGCCATATTTTCGCCCAAATTTATAACTTTTCTGCCACTCGTTTTGCACAGTGGCAAGAAAAGTGGGTGGGGTTAATGGGAAAATGGGCATGTTCTCCACATTTTAACATACTAATTTTAAAGCAAGAAAGTAATGCCACTGTAGCGCAAATCTATGAGCTGTTGTGGATTTCAAGGCAGATCAAACTGTGAAACATTTTATTAAAGTGTATACGCCTTTTAGTAAAAGTGGTGCAAAATTATCCAATGAGCATTAGTTTTAGATTGCCGTGTAAAACCTCATTTTTAATGAATTTCCCCCTTTTGTGCTTTATAATCCTACAATTTAGTCGGCTTTTCTCTTGCCCTAAATGTCCTCTTATGTATACAGGCTACATTCACCTGCAGGCAAGTCTAGTAGGTCTTTTGAATTGTGAAAAATTAACTTTTAGTTATTTATTAATTTATCTATCGCTATTTAAAGGGCATTCCTCATACAAATGAGGGCCAAGAACACTGGGCAGAAGTGTTATCTTCAACTTGTGTAAATCTAATCTAAAACTTTTGGAGCAGTATTTATAAAGATATTAATTTCTGCATACATTTACCGTAAATTGTTTTAGTTTTAGACTACGACTGTTAAGCACATACATGGTTAAATTAATGGATTCCTTTATTTCTTTTTACAGGAATATTTTTATCCCAGATACTTAGGTAAGTGCTAATTGTCTTTTAGATAATTTTTGATTCGCAGACTGTGAAATCAGAAATGAATAGCCATTCTATGTCACTGTGATTGGTAACTGCTTGTGATGAATTAGATGGTTAAGCTGTTTCTGCTGTTTTGATAGAGGTGTGAGAGGTTACTATTGGTACTGACAGGTGTTGTTGACATATTCAGCTTGGACGCAGTATATTTACGCAAAGAAAGTGTAGTTTGATGGGTGGCTTCACGCACAGATTTTTTCCCCCAAAAATAGCCTCAGTTTTGTTTCAGTGTCTTAAGCCTTTTTTTTTTTTAACCAAAACCTCATATTGATCCAGCAGGACAAAGAAGTCTTACCTTTTATAACTCCCATATTCTTTGAGTTGCCTTTTGGCTTTGGCTCAAAAAAACTGCAACGAAAACTGCACAGTTTTTTTTTTACAAGAAAAAAAACCCTGTGATGAACCCTACTCTCTGAGTTTTCAAATATAGCAGAGCATCTAATACAATAATTCGAACATATAAAGAAAGCTGGCTGCCCGTCAAATACAGAATACAATTTAAACTCCCCACCGTCATCCACAAAGCGCTCCACAGCACCGCCCCGCCCTACATTGCTTCCCTCATCTCAATTCACCAGCCAGCCCGCGCCCTCCACTCTGCTAATGAAATCAGACCAAGTGCCCCTTTAATTCAGACCTCTCATTCCCGCCTCCAAGACTTCTCAAGAGCAGCCCCTGTCCTCTGGAACGCGCTACCAAAAGATATCCAGGCAATCACTGACACATTAAACTTTAGGCATGTGCTAAAAACGCACCTCTTCAGGGAGGCATACCATATCCCCTAAACCAAACCCCTCTGTACTCTGCCTGATAACATGCTCCCTGCCCAGCTGACTGCAGTTCCTGCAAGCCGTAATCAACCGCCTCCTACAGTCATACCGATTCCGCCATTATACGGCCTGACCATTATCTGTGTGTATAGTATCCCACACTCTCCATCTCGCCTTACCGTGCAGATCTGCAGCCCCTTTACCTTCTGTAGCACCCTACTACTTGTAGTATGTAAGCTGGCTGGAGCAGGACCCTCACCACTACGGTTTCCATCAATTGATTACTTCATGTAACCGTGGTCTTGTGTTATTTCCCCTGTCTTGTAAGCGCTGCGGAATATGTTGGCGCTATATAAATAAAGATTATTATTATCTACAATGATACCTATTTCAAATGACAACGTCTTCAGGTTTGATCACTGAGCGCTATATGTAATTGCTCATAGAAACATTTCATTTACAGTAGATATTACTGCCTACTGCACGGCACTGCCCTTAGTACAGTGCTGCTCCACCAGGAGCTTGAAGGAAACGCTTCCCTGCTGACAGAAATTTCATAGATGGAAATGTCCATCAGATCCAACAGTTGTTAGTTGGTGACTTGAAAAAGTGCTTACTTTAGACAGAATTAAAGGAATATGAAGCTTACCAATAGTTCAGTGGTTTGTTCTACCAATGCAAGTGAAAGGGAACCATAGGGAACATACAAGTTTCTTGATATCCAGATTTTTACTAATATGGAAACCCAAGATAAATGTTTCTCCTCCCATGGAACCGCTACCTCCAAAAGAGCATGGCATGGAAAAATAATTTCATAACTCTTGTATTCTGGCCAAAATTTTGAATGGGTTCATTCACACTTGCGATATTTCCCTGCATGGCACCGCATTGCGCTGCAATGTGGGAAACAAGTTGCAGCCTGTCCATTGTTTTAGCGCTATCACCAATTGCTTTCCATGAGGCCGGGGGCAGCATTGAAAGCGATGGGTGAGCTTTGTGATCCTCTGCCGATGCTGTGACAGCAGTGGCAGGGAATTCCGTCATCCCCTCATCACTTAACACAGCTGCTGTCCCATTGAAAGCAATGGGATGAAGGGATTTCCTGCAGTGATGCGAGGCTGTTTTCACATGAAAGTGTCTCACATCCAGGGGTCTTAGAAGGTTTGCGAAAGCGATATCGGGTCTTGAATCACAATCCGATTTCGTTCTCGCCAGTGTTCAGGAGCCCTGAGGGAATTGCAGTATACTCTGAGTGATCCGAGGATCATATGTTCAAGTCTCATGCTAAAACGTAGAACAAAAACAAAGTGTTTTGAAAAATAAAAAAATTGCAAATAAATCCAAAAATCACCTTTTTTTTCCGCTTACCACTTGCCTTAGATTTATAAAACAAAACTCTTTACATAATTAGTATCACTATATCTGTAATAAGCCATACAATAAAGTGAACACAACAGCATGGTAAACATAATGACACAAGAAAATATTAAAAATGTGTTCTCTTTTTAATCTGCATATATAAAAAATAGAAAAAAAACAAACAAAAAACCCACTATATTAGCTATAGATATATTTTGATAACTTTATCCTGAAAGACATTTTGGTTAGGAAGATATGTAATGTATACTGCACAGTGAATGTCGTGAACCAAAAAACATTGTGGAATTATTGTTTGTTTTTTTTTTCATCCCCTTGTCCCCAAAGAAAGATGTAACAAGTTATACAATACATTATGTACCCCAAAACGGTTCCATTTGCATTAGGCAATACAAATCAACCCATGAAAAACAATGTAGGAGATTTGGTTCTGATTTTGCAAAATTTTCTGCACTGAATCCGCCCAGAGAAACTCGGCAGAAATCTGTGGCAAGTCCGCTACAAATATGCACATGGATTTAGCCCTGTTAATGGGCTAAAAATCAACCCCACACACAGTGTCACTGTAATGATCATGGACCATAATATTAACTCCATACTGTCACTCAACAACACCCACTATGCCAAGACCAATCTTACCAATAGTAACCCTGCATATCGTCACACCATCACATATTACCACCAGATAGTGAATAATACCAACACACTGAATAAAGCTCAATATTACCAATAAGAAGACTATATGAGAGCCAAATAGTACCCCCAAACTGTGACCACATTATGTCACCATAGTGTTACTGGAAAAAACACTACGAGGACCAATAATACACCCCCAACCCTCATACAGTGACCATATATACCAGATCTACACAGGCACTTTACAGACCATATAAATGATTACAGTATCGTTATATCCAGTGATCACAGGTGACCTCTCCTCTGACTGGAGTCATTCACTTTCCCTTTTTACTTCAACCGGCCCAGGCCATCGTGATCACTTCTTCCGGTCATAACTTGTCTCTGCTGAATTTGACAAACCGACATCTGTAACTCCTCAATTCATTTTACAAACTTGCGCATAATCTCCCCATTCATCGTGCCACAGATAGTAGTGATGCCATCTGAGGTGGCATCACTACTATCAGTAATCGTATCCCTCCTTTAGTGCTCCCTGTAGACCCCACATAGTAGGTGCCACTCTTCATTTCTTAAACACAGTAAAAGTGCCCCGCTTAATAATAATGCTCCCCCTATGCGCTCACTCAGTAATAATGCCACAAATAGGCCCCCACTCAGTAGTAATGCTCCACATAGGCTCCAAATCAGTAATAATCCCCCTCACAGGCTCCGTTCAGTAATAATACCAGTCACAGGCATCCGTTTAGCAAGAATGCCCCATATAGGCCCCTACTTAGTAATGGCACCCCATATAGGCCCCAACTCAGTAATAATGTACTTCACAGGCCCCCACTCAGTAATAATGCTCTATATAGATTCCTACTAAGAAGTAATGCCCCATTCAGTAATAATCCCCCTCAAAAGCTCCCATTCAGTGATAATAGGTAGTTATTCCCCTCACAGGCCTCCACTCAGTTATGATGCCCATCATAGGCCTCTGTCCCCCCCACTCGGTTGGACTCGCCTATGCTGCTCCTGGCCTCTGCAGTCCACACTGCCAGCAAAGCTCACTTCCAGGTAGAGGGATCATGTGATCGTTGAGGCCAGTGTGTGTCACACTGCGGGTGAGCAGTGCTGGCAGCGTGGACTGCAGAGACTGGGAGCAGCACAGGTGAATGTAACATTTCACTAGCAGCGGATTATCAATAGAGGTAATTTGGTCGGTTGTGGGCCCGATGCAGCTGCCCCTATTGCCCTATTATAATCCGACATTATAACAGTTTTGCCTTCATTGGTTTTCCAGCAGTTTGAGTCAGTGTTATACTTGAGGCCTGCTATATTAGTTTTGGAATATGTAGATGACACCCATGAATTATTCATTGATGTATTTAAATTACCATATTGTATAGACTACATGATGTGAAACCTCTGTTTTCCAGAATGCTTTGAGAAGTATGCCTTTACAGACAGGAAAGACCCAGATCTCTCTACATGTATCCACAGTAAGTCATGCTTGCCTTTCTGCAAAATCCTTTTACTCATCCTCCAGCCTTATTCAGATGGCTGCATCTCCCTTCTGTGTGCTGTATGTGTATTCATGGATCACACCGGGACCTAATAGAGCCCATGAGGCTATTCACATGGGTGACGTTTTACACAGACGGATGGAAATAAATCACTGTATATCCTATTCTGCTCCGTATCTCGTATGAGTATAGGCCATGCAGATCGGATAGTGCCCAAGATTCCCAGGCACTAATTCCATAACGGCCATCTGAATGTGGCCTTAAAGTGTTTTTGAACATTTAATTACATTTTTAATGCAGTATTGACAAGTTATAGTTTTGTAGAAATATTCTCCCTTCGGTGCTTCCAACATATTAGGCCACCTGCACACGGGCGGCTTTTTGCTGCGGAATCCGCAACGGGCGTCCGCCTCCGGGTTCCGCAGCAAATACTTTCCATAGCATGCAATGGAAAAGTGATTCTTCCTGCACACGAGCGGAAACCAATTGCAGTTTCCAATCGCAGGAGGAAAAATCGCAGCATTCTCTATGTACCTGCGGTGTCCGCACAGACCGCTTCCATTGAGGTAAATGGAAGCCGTCTGACCCGCAGCCTGCCTGCAGTTGACATTGCGAATGGGCTGGGGATTCTGCGGGAAAAGAAGGAGTTTAGAAAAAAATCTGTACTGCGCATGTCAGACGGCGGCTTGCTGTGATCATCTGCAGTACAGAATGACAGATATGCAGGGTTGCCGGAATCCGCTGTGGGAAAAAACAATTGCACCAGTTTTCTGTTTATTTTTTTTAAAATTTTACAGTGTTTATGATGTGGTAAAAAATGTGTTTTACAGGTCAGTACAGTAATGGAGATATATATATATATATAAATCGGCTGGGTATTCACGCCGGCCGATATACGGCGTCCCTCTCTGCAGGGGGAGGAGGCTGGAAGAGCCAGGAGCAGTGCACGGAGCTTCTGCCCCCTCTCCGCCTCCTCCCCACCCCTCTGCACTATTTGCAATGAGAGGAGGCCGGACGGGGGTGAAGCTAGGTTCTGTGAGTTAGCTCCGCCACGTACTGCCCCTCCCATTGCAAATAGTGCCGAGGGGCGGAGAGGGGGCGGGAGCTCAGGGCACTGCTCTCCTCCTACCCCTGCAGAGAGGGACGCCATATATCGTCCGGCGTGAATACGCGGCTGATATATGGTCGTCTAAATAAGCCCTAATAATGTAATAAAATACTTTGAACTTTAAGGGTTGCAGTGATACCAATTATGCTTTTTTTATTGTTTACAATTTTTTTAATGGGAAAGGTTTTTTTTTGTTTTTGTTTCTTTACTTTTTTTTTTGTTGTTTTATCTTTTTTCTAGTAAACTTGTGACCGATTAATTGCATCTACAAAATACAGCAATACTTTTACATGGGCATATTAGGTTTAAACACATGGCAGCCTGGGAAGCCTTCACCTGCAGTTGACTGCTTACATGCCGTGGTTAGCTTCGACCAAGGCCTGCAGTCGTTGGGTTTGCAGTGTGCTCCTTTCCCAAGCCTGTGTCATACTCATCCCACACCTCTGTGATGTGCATCAATTGACATTGCGGACGGGCTGCTGGTCGGACGGCTTCCATTGACTTCAAACCACGTCAAAATAGAGCATGCTGCGATTATTATATTTTTTTTCTTTCATCTGCGAGCAGAAACTGCAATTGGTTTCCACTCATGTGCAGGAAGAATCATTTTTCAATAGCGTGCTATGGAGGGATATTGCTGCGGAATCCAGAGGTGGATGCCCGCTCCAGATTACGTACTGTAGCTAAACTATAGTCACAAATCACAGCTCTGTCCTAATAGAGCTGAGCAAAAAGCCGTCACAGAGCAATAAATAGCATGTAACCATCCCCTGTAGGGGCTGACTTGCATGTACGTACCAATTTTGAGCTCCTGACTGAAGGGTCCCTTTAAATCAGTATGAAACATTAGCTGATCCAAAAGTCAGTGTGGAATTTGAAAATAGGATATCAAATCAAAACTTCTTTATGTAATTGTTGTTAGTGGACTCTGAGTTATATCAGCTATTTTGTTGATATTGGAATCTGCTCAATAGTTCACTTATAAAAGCTCATTCAGCAAATATCTGACATTCCACACTGATTCATCAGTTCCTTCCTCATTTCCCTGAAACTCACTGCACAGCTGCAAGATAAGACTTCCAAGCAGCGCTTGTTGACTGCAGAAAGGCTGCACCTGATCACATCAGTGTTTCTGTAAAACAGAAACCCACACTTTCTAGAAGTTTCCTCTTTGAAACTGTAAACAAGGAAAATGCACGCATAGCCTGACATAACTCATTACAAGAGTTGTCCAGTTAGTTTTATGTATGACCCTTGACTTTGCTCTTACTTTGGGACCCTCTTCGAAAGATGGTGCAGGCTAAGCAGCAGCACATGTAAAAAAGACTTGGGTATACTAATAGATCATAGACTGAACATGAGTCAACAATGTGATGCAACAGCCAAAAAAGGCAAACACAATTCTGGGATGTATTAAGAGAAGCATAAAGTCTAGATCACATGAGGTCATTATCCCCCTCTACTCTTCCTTAGGCCTTAGTCAGACGGGCGTTTTTTCGCGCGATTTGCGCATGCGCATGCGATTTGCGCATATAAAGAACCAATGGTTCGCTATGGTATCGGTCACATGTCCGCTTTTTATGCGGATATGCGATAAATTATAGGACACGACGATTCGCAGATCGCGCCTATCTGCGTTCGGCGTTTTATGTGCGCGCCAAAATCATTTTTTTCGCTGGTCAGTCTCAGTTTCATGCGCATTTTGATGCGCACGGCGATTTTTCTCCGGTCAGACGGGCGTTTTGCTGCGACGATTAACGCGGCTAGGTGCAGATTTTTCCCGCGATTTTTCGCCACCGGTCATGCGATTTGCGCATGCGACATGCGATGCGCAAATCGCGCGAAAAAACACCCGTCTGACTAAGGCCTTAGTCAGAGCTCATGTGAAATACTGTGTCCACTTCTGGGCACCCCACTTTAAAAAAGACATAGACAAACTGGAGCAAGTTCAGAGAAGAGTTACCAAGATGGTGAGCGGTCTGCAAATCATGTCCTATGAGGAACGGTTAAAGGATCTGGGAATGTTTAGCTTGCAAAAAAGAAGGCTGAGAGGAGACTTAATAGCTGTCTGCAGTGTGACAGCCCTTCAGATATTTGTAGAGGGATCAGTCCTATTCTCATTTGGACAAGGAAAGACTAGAAGCAATGGGATGAAACTGAAAGGGAGGAGACACAAATTAGATATCAGAAAAAACTTTGACAGTGAGGGTGATCAATGAGTGGAACAGGTTACCATGGGAGGTGGTGAGTTCTCCTTTAATGGAAGTGTTCAAACAAAGGCTGGACAGACATCTGTCTGAGATGATTTAGTAAATCCTGCACTGAGCAGGGGGTTGGACCCAATGACCCTGGAGGTCCATTCTCACTACCATTCTACGATTCAATTGAGGCAGACACACAGCTCTAAATTTAAATCATTTTCCTCCACATGAGATACAGAGTATAATGGCTGCCAGAGCATGGTGATAACGGTCTTAACCCTTTTTACGATCAAGTGTGCTAAATTTATGATGCTTTGTCCTGGGCTTTAATCCTGGCCAATAGCAGAAGTATGTCGCAGTACTAAGGCTCCTGCAATCAAGCAGGAGGAAATCGTGTCCTCGGCTGTTAGTGTTAGCCGGGGACCAGAAGGAGAAGGTTAATTGCTTTTGTCTTCTCCTTTCCAGACTATGTAGTGCTCAATGAGCGCTAGGTAGTGCAGAGAGAAAGAAGAAAATAGTTACAAAAAGTTTCAAAAAATTACATATTCAACATAAAAAAGAAAACGAACTGCTGCCAACCAAAACCGTCGTCATAGGCACCCTGTACTCCAAAACGACACAAATGATATATCAAAACATCGTGAACAAAATAAGGAACCCATTAGTGTAAATATACTAATTTTAGAGATAAGCAAATTAAAAAAAGAAAAAAGATTTTCATTTATAATTGCTTTTTACCCTAATAAAACAAACAGGGAAAAAAGTTAGTGAAAAAAAATAGCCCTACAGTTCATAGGGGGAAAACGCAGTAAAAATAATTTTGGTAGCTGAAGAAAAATAATAGGGCAGTAAAACCACCGCATGAGTAAAGTCCCCGAAAAGTATCTGACCCTTTAGGACCAAAACACGCTGGTTCTTAAGGGGTTATCCCAGAATTTTAATCTTTTTTGGAAAGCCCTTTAGCCTACTAGCATATGTTAAGTAGCCTAAATAATGCTCCCAGACGCTCACTGGCTACTTTCCTGTTGCCCTTTTTGGCTTCTGGTCCTCCATGACTGTCTCTCTCTCTTTCCAGTGTGAAGCGAGCGGCCTATATGACTATATTTCCCTAAAACACCTTGTTTCTCCTCGAAATACATTGAAAAGATTTATGAAACTGTCATTATTATCCATATCAACCAATCAAAGCACAGCCGCCGCCTTGTATTCTACTCTAGAAAAAGCTGCTGTGTGATTGTCGCACAGCTGGATGGAAGGACCGAATGATGGCCTCTCACACAGGCGATAAAATCGTGGTAAAATCACATCTTTACTCACATGATTTTTGAGCATCAGCAATGCTATTTCTTAAGAATAATATTGCATCGCTGCCGCCTGCGATAAAATTGCGCAATTTTTATCGCAAAATTCAATAGGACTTTTTAATGTTAAAAACGCATTACACAAAAATTGCAATTTCGTGCGTTGCAATGCGATTTAAAAAGAAGGCTCCACAGGGAAACATAGGAGATTAAAAAAATCTCACATCACAGAAAGATTTTTATTTTTTTTTTTCCCGCAACATCGCATCAGTGAAAATCATTGGTTTCATAATTCTTCGTTTTTACTCACCCCTGCATTGCATGAAAATCGCACAATTTTTATAAGCCATGTGAAACCACCCTTACGGCACATTCAGACAGTGGATTTTCCTATCAGAGTGCTGTCTATGTATCTCATGGGCAGCACACGGACCCATTATAGCTATTGAGGCTATTCACATGACTGTTTTTTATTGTAGTATCTCCTATTCCGGTCACAGACCAGAATCAGACATGCAGTGTCCATTGCATGTAGGTATTGGACTGCACAGGAACGTGCCTTGGTTGTACTGCAGGCTGTCCATTCACTTCAAATAAGACTCAGCCCGCAATACCAACCTGGGCCACTGTGCAGTGTATGGAGCTGTCTGCTTCCTGCAGCAAAACAGCTAAAAGTGGGGCAACCCCTTTAAACAGGGCAATAGTTTTGCACACAAACACTCAAGCAATGCACTGTAAACACTTTATGTGCTTTTTTTACCACATGCGTCTGCAGACATGCATAGACATTTCCTGACTGTACTGGCCAAAACCCTGCTGCAGATTTATCCCTGAGGCAGTTTTCCTGTCTGATTGATACAGAGAAATGTGTTGAGACACATTGTTGCAGTTGCTTATAAGTAAGGGGACTAGATTTTCTCAGGGTAAAAGTGAGAGAAAGGGGTGTGGTCAAGGGGTGGGGCTTATCACAACCTATGATTTTACCTCCGCCATTATAAAGAATACTGGGCCATTTCAAAAAAGACAGGGAGCAATTCCCACAGCATTTTCACATCCAAAAAAACTGTCAAAATCCGTACCAGCATCACATACCAGCGGCGCCACACCTAACCAGACCACTGGGAACTGGTCTGTGGGGAGAGCTGACTTTGGGAAGCCCTCGGAGGAGGGGAGGGGAATACCGCATAGTATGAACTCTGTTGCAGATACAGCTGATGTCCAGTCAAAATCCACACCAATGGATTTTTTTTGGATGTGGAATTGTGGAATTTGCTGCAAAAATTTCAGCTGCAGACATTCCACAGCATTTTTGCCACTTGCAAACATACCCGAAGTCTGCTTGGGGTATGCTGCCACATGCAGAGTAGCCTCAATAGTAATAGTGTCCCCTATATCAGCCTCAATAGTAATAGTGACCCCCCCCCCCCCAGTGTCCTCAGTAGTAATAGTGACCCTCCACCACAGTATCCCCAGTAGTAAGTGTCCTCTATATCAGCCGCAGTAATCGTAGTGGCCTTAATAGTAATGGTGACCCCCACAGTGGCCTCAGTAGTAATAGTGACCCCCTTAGTGGCCCCCATTAGTAATAGTGTCCCCTATATCGGCCTCAGTACCAATAGTGCCCCCCACAGTGTCTTCAGTAGTAATACTGTCTCCTGTATTGACCTCAGTAGTAATACTCACCCTTATATTGGCCCCAATAGTAATAGTGTCCCCTATATTGCTCCAGTAGTAATAGTTATCTTGCTTGGACGACAAGGGTTCGTAGCGCCGATCTTGAATGATCACGACTAAGAGCATTGTTCCATTCAGTGTAGATGTCGGAGCAGGTACCGTTGCCTATTTGTTGCACCCATGAGCCCTGCGGACGACTAGTAATAGTGTCCCCTATATTGGCCCCAGTAGTAATAGTGACCCTCACAGTGGCCTCAGTAGTAATACTACTACTACTGGGGCTGATATAGGGGACACTATTACTAATAGTGTCCCCTATATCGACCACAGTAATAACAGTGACCCCCCTCCCCACAGTAGTAATAGAGCCCCCCCTGAGACCGATATACTCACCTCCTCCTGTTGTTCAGAGTGCCGCTGCACCTTCGCTCGGCGCTGCTGTGGGATGCACACACTGATGGCAGAGTGGACTCCTCCTCCCCTTTCCTCTTCTCCTGTGGAACCAATGAGGAGAGGTCAAGGGAGGATGATCCTGGGTGCACACACTGCCATCAGTGTGTGTGTGTCCCACAGCAGTGAGTGATAACCAGCTGTGAACCCTGGCACTTCGGCTGGTAATCACCTTCATGGTGACGCCCGCATCCTGAAAGCAGGATAAATGGCTGTCCCACTTGGGACCCTGGGGAAAGCAGAACGCAGGGTCCCAAAGTGGGACTGTCTCACTTAACGCCGCATGCACACAGGCGGGTTGGATTCCGCATGCGGACCTGGCAGCAGCGACAACCGCAGATACCTGCTTTCTTTTTCTCTTCTCTGTACTGCAGATGGTCCGCACAGCTCGCCATTGGACATGCACAGTACAGACTTTTCTTTTTTAAACTCCTGCGAACTTCCCGCAATATCAATTGGCGGAAGGACTGCAGATCGGATGGCTTTCATTGACTTCAATGGAAACTGTCCGTGCGGAATCCTCGCAAAAAATGGAGCATGCTGCGATTTTTTTCCTCCGAGCTGAAACCACAATTAGTTTCCGCTCGTGTGCGTGAAGAATCACTTTTCCATAGCGTGCTATGGGCAGTATTTGCTGCAGAATTCCGGAAGGGGACGCCCACTCTGGATTCCGCAATGCAAATTCGTCCGTGTGCACCCTAAATTGGGATGTCTGGTTACCCTTTAGGTAGTTTTACACACGGGCAGATTGAAAATTCTGAAGCAGAACATGGAAAAATCATGAAAGGTCAGGGGAAGAAATGTAGTCAACAACTTTACTCCCATTAAAATCAATGGGAGCACTGTGCTTCTATTATACTTCCTGTTCCTCATTAGGCCAGGGTCGGTCCTGACCACTGATGACAACATTTGGCCCCACCATACCAACAGAGGGCCAGAAGATCAGTTGGTGGATGGGGTTCCTGAGCGGCGAATTCCCGTTGGATCAACTACTGATGACCTTTACAGGGGATAGGTTATCCATTGTAAAAGCCCCAAATACCCCTTAATGTTTTGCAATGTACAACTGCTATTAGTCCCTTTTTCCATGTATTTTTCAGAACTACTGAGGAGGGAATTAAAGTGTGTAACACAATAACATGCTTTACTCAATATTTCTCTCCAGTGAGTAAAATGTCTAAAAAATCTCCAGCATATTGGGCCCATATTTATCTGTGTGTAACGAAGGGAAGCTCAAAGCTGTCATTATTATTCTTGTTTACTGTATCGCACTATTATCTACCAGGAAGCTACACAAATCAAATTAATATTGTGCCTTTTTCATAAAAAATGTCACACTAGCTAGTCATGGAGTATCCTAAAATATTCCTCAGAAGTTGCTGAAGTTTTCCTTTATTTACACCCCTGTATTATAGTTCAGTGTGCAATTTCTATGTTTAGAGCTAAAAATGAGATCACCGTTGTCAGTGAAGCTTACCTAAATGCACACTGAGCAGTAATACAGAGCTGAGGATGAGGACTGAGTCACCCGTGACTTGCACTATGTTCACAGCATTGCTGGGACTCCTGGGCAACTTCAGTGTTTTCGTGTGGGAAAGAAAGGTGCAAGTGGCCTTGGAAAAATTGGATGAAATGCAACATGCACACTGCTGATCCTTCACATGGGGCATTTTGGGTACGTCAAAACCCGCACCAAAATCTACATCAAAATCCACGTGTTACATGCGAATTTTGAAGTGGATTTGAACCAAATCTGTAGTGGAGTGAAGAGCAGGAATTTGAACTGGGACTTGGGAGGCGGGAAGAGCTGCTGTTGGCCAATTGGCTAGCACCCAAAGATTATGTGCATGCCCCAACACCATAAAGTATTCAGTATAGAAAAGACAGGGCATATTGGCAATAACTCATTACTTATGGATTTTCTGCAGCAAAAATATCCGCTGTAGATTTTTGTGCAAATCAGCATCAAAATCTGCATATAATCCGCATTTAATCCCTGTATTTTGGTAGAGCTATAACCGCCTATGTTTAAAGAGGTCAAATTCGCACTGTACAAAACCAAAAAAAAATAAAAATTATTTATATTATGTATTGGTTGCGAATCACTCTTGCATTCACATGGCTGAAATGACAGCAGATTGGTTGAGGAAGTCCAAGATAATCGAAATCTGCATGTGGGGAAAAGGGGGACATGTCACTTCCTGATGCGGAGTCTACTTTGGGAAATCCTTATGCAGATTTGCACAATTGGCCCATTTAGACACAACGATTATCGCTCAAAAATCGCTCAAAGCCATCTTTTGAGCGATCATTGTTGTGTCTAACTGCACTGACATCGTGCAGTTTTCATTAAACCATCGCTCATCGTTGTCTTTCAGCGTGCTGAAAGACGACTATAAGCCTTATCAGGGATTAGTAAATCCTGCACTGAGCAGGGGGTTGGACCCGATGACCCTGGAGGTCCCTTCCAACTCTACCATTCTGTGATTCTATAATTCACAGTGGGATACAGCTGATACTATTGTTTCAGCTGTATCCCGCTCCCTAATGACAGGCTGGGTATGAAGAACGCATACGCAGCCGGGCACTCCGAGCGGAGAACAGCTGGATGCAGAAGACAAGTGGTGACACCCTACTTGTCTTCTGCATCATCCCCTGACAGCGCTTGGCTGTATGACAGCCGGGTGCTCCCAGCAGGGAACATCTGGATGCACAGAACAAGCGGCCCCCCGCTTGTTCTCTGCATTCTCCGGAGTGCAGAGTGATCACTCAATGTTTGAGCGATGATCTTGCGCTGTAAATGGCACAACAATTATCACTCAAAAGAGTGATAATCGCTGTGTCTCAATGGGCCTTAAATTTGCTTGCAGATACATGTTAAACTCAAGTGCATATCTAGAGGCCCCTTTAAGGCCCATTTACACCAGCCGATGATCGCAAAAAAAATCGGTGATCGTCTTGGCAATAATGGTTGCATCTAAATATGCACCCACCATGCGCTTTTCGGGCACTGCTAGGTGATCGTTATATTCAGTCCAACCTAAAAATCATCCTTCACTCTTATCAGCAGTTCTCCACGGGGAGTGCTGGTAGCATTGTTTCCCCGTTGAGAACAAAGGATCTGAGCGCAGAAAATAGACCTCGGGCTATTAACTGCATTCAGCGTATGCTTAATTGGCACACTTAAGGCTGCATTCCCACGAACGTATATCGGCTCAGTTTTCATGCCCAGCCGATATACGTCGTCCTTATGTGCAGGGGGAGGAGGATGGAAGAGCCAGGAGCAGGAACTGAGCTCCCGCCCCCTCTCTGCCTCCTCTCCGCCCCTCTGCACTATTTGCAATGAAAGGAGGCGGGGCTAAGTGCCAAGAATTAGCCATGCCCCCATCCCGCCTCTCCCCATTGCAAATAGTGCAGAGGGGCGGAGAGGAGGCAGAGAGGGGGCAGGAGCTCAGTTCCTGCTCCTGACTCTTCCATTCCCCCCCCCCCCCCTGCACATGAGGACGACGTATATCGGATCGGCGTGAAAACCGAGCCAATATACATTCGTGGGAATGCAGCCTAAGGCCCATTTACACCAGATGATGATCACAAAAAAAATCGCTAATCGGCGATCATTTTAGCGATCATCGGTGCGTGTAAATGTGCGCCCATCGTCTGCTTTTCGGCTGATCGTTAAATTCAGTCTAACATAAAAATCGTCACTCACTTTTATCAGTAGTTCTCCACGGGGAGTGCTGATAGCATTGTTTTCCCTGGAGAACAAAAGGATCTGAGCACAGATATTAGCCTGGGCTATTAGCTGTGTTCAGGAAAGGCTTCATTTGCATACCTATTAGGTATTTAAGTAGCTGAGTAGCTGCTTAAATACCAATTAATTTTTATGCAAAATGATCTCCAAAGCTGTCACTCAAACTCTCTTTTGAGCGATCTTTGAGTGATCATCAGCCCGTGTAAATCGGCCTTTACACCAGAGATAGGCCCCCTGCACACGGGCGGAAATTCCACGGGGGGATTTCCCGCAGAATTTCCGCCCATGGCTGCTGCCATAGGATTTCATTAGAAAATGCAATCCTAGGCAGATGGCTGCAATTTGTCCGCGTGAAATCATGCGCGGAAAACAAATCGCGGCATGCTCTATCTCTGTCACTCCCCGCCGCCGACTTCGCTCTGCACATGCGCAGGCAGCCGGCACATCAAAGAGCCGGAGCCGCGGGAGAGGTGAGTGCCGTGCTGGTTCCTGCAGTGGCTCGCAGTGGGATCTGACCCAGCCGTCTGCAGGCGGCCTTAGGCCTCATGTCCACGGGGAAAATCAGATCCGCTGCAGATTCTACATGTAGAATCTGCAGCGGGTCCCTCCTGCCCCGCGGACATGAGGGCTGAAAATAAGAATTTAAAAGTATTTACCATCCGGCGCGGGCGGAGAAGATCAGCTGTTCCTCACGGCCGGATCTTCATTTTCGGCCGGCGGATGAATCCCTGACGCCGGCGGCACGTCGCCGGCACGTCGCCGACGTGCCGCGCGCATGCGCCGGGCACATCCGCCGAGCCGAAGCAAGGAAGATGCGGCCGTGAGGAACAGCTGACCTTCCCCGCCCGCGCCGGATGGTAAATACTTTAAATTCCTATTTTAGGTCTCCCGCGGATCCGGACGGCTTCCATAGGCTTCAATAGAAGCCTGCGGGAGCCGTCCCCGCGGGAGACCCGCACGAAAATGGAGCATGGTCCGGATTTTTCCATGCTCCATTTTTTTTAAAATGCCTTTTATTGACGATCCGCGGGTATTTATCTACCCGCGGGTGGTCAATGCATCCCTATGGGATGCGGATCCGCATGCGGGAGATCCGCTGCGGATCTTAAATCATAATTTGCCCGTGGACATGAGGCCTTAAGGCGCATTTAGGGCTCATGTCCACGGGCAAAATGTGATTTAAAATCCGCAGCGGATCTCCCGCGCGCGGATCCGCATCCCATAGGGATGCATTGACCACCCGCGGGTAGATAAATACCCGCGGATCGTCAATAAAAGGCATTTAAAAAAAAATGGAGCATGGAAAAATCCGGACCATGCTCCATTTTCGTGCGGGTCTCCCGCGGGGACGGCTCCCGCGGGCTTCTATTGAAGCCTATGGAAGCCGTCCGGATCCGCGGGAGACCTAAAATAGGAATTTAAAGTATTTACCATCCGGCGCGGGCGGGGAAGGTCAGCTGTTCCTCACGGCCGCATCTTCCTTGCTTCGGCTCGGCGGATGTGCCCGGCGCATGCGCGCGGCACGTCGGCGACGTGCCGGCGACGTGCCGCCGGCGTCAGGAATTCATCCGCCGGCCGAAAATGAAGATCCGGCCGTGAGGAACAGCTGATCTTCGTCGCCCGCGCCGGATGGTAAATACTTTTAAATTCTTATTTTCGGCGCTCATGTCCGCGGGGCAGGAGGGACCCGCTGCAGATTCTACATGTAGAATCTGCAGCGGATCTGATTTTCCCCGTGGACATGAGGCCTTACACTGGACGATTATCGCTAAAACTTCGCTCATTGGCGGTCGTTTTAGCGATAATCGTAGCGTGTAAATGGGCGCGGGCCAAACGCATTGTGGCCTCTTTTCGCAGATCGTTAAAATCAAGTGAGCTTGATTTTTGCCATCAGTTTTATCAGTCGTTCTCCACTAAGGGGAAGGGGGGGGGGGGGAGTGCTGATAGCATTGTTTCCCTCATGGAGAACAAAGGATCAGAGCACAGATAATTGCCTTGGGCTATTAGCCTGTGCTTAGTGAAGGCTTCATTAACATACATAATTGGCATTTAAGTAGCTGAGAAGCTACTTAAATACCAATTATTTTTTAAGCAAAATAACCGCTGAAAGCTGTCGGATAGTTTGAGCGATTATCTGCTCGTGTAAATGGGCCTTTAATCGCTCTACTGCCAGAAGATTGAAAGATTTAACGATGGTTTTGCATAAAAGTACCTACTCATCTCTGTCCTTATTAGGAAAGTAAACTTTAGTAGTAGTGCCGGTGTGTGTTTGTCGATGGGATTCTGCCCAGTGGATTCCATGGTCTTCTGGCATCTATTTGCCTTGTATACGCCATGTATTCATTGTGTCATTGTTCAGATGAAAAGTGCACGACGGCCGCCTTTACATGTAGCAATCATCGCTCATTTTCGGACGCTCGAACGAATTTTGAGCGATAATCAGTGCATGTAAAAGGACCTTAAGACAGAAAACCACGACTTGACCACAGATTTTGCAGCATTGTTTTTTCCACAGGTTTATTGTGAATTAATGGCCTGTTTGAGTAACAGTTTACTTCCACCATCTCCGCTAGCTCATCATAACTGGCTGCATTACAAACAGTTAATCACTTCCCAGCACTGAAAACATTTCTGGCCTCGTGCCCAGTCAATTGTTCATGGAGTTTAATAAAATACAAAGGTGATCATCTCGTTTTGTTTTTATATACATATTTAACACGGAGTTCCACAGTTTGTTCTTTTCCAACAAATGACTGTGTTTACAAGAATCTTTGGGTGGGCTCTGCTGTTGGATCCCACTACAAGTATTGTAGTGGAGCTAGTCTGGATTTATGCATTCAGTTTCTTCTTTGTTTGTGTAATGTGATTAATGGATGTCTACTACAGCAGACATTGAGACTTCTTCAGCCTCGCATTATATACACAGGCTGGGATAGTAACTAGCATGACATCGCTAATCAATAAGAATGCATTAAGCTAAATGTGCATGCAACTTTCATGTGATTTTCATAATATTGAGTTGTCAACAGTAGGTGCACTGGGTTATCGGTGCTAATATGTTGGTGGTTATGGCACACGTCTTAAATATGTTGACTGGCGGAAAATATGAAACTGGTCAGTCTGAGAATTTTATGAGCTATCTGGCCTCACGCACACAGCAGAGGCAGATTTCCGCCGTAGAAGACCTGCGATTCATTGCGGAAAGTAATTTAAAATGCTTGCGGGCGATCATGGTTTCAATGGTTTTTCTACACAGATGTATGTGGATTCACAGCGGATTGTCCGCATGGAAGAAAAATCGCAAGCCCTTCCACCTTCTCTCTGCCTGGTCTCCAAGCAACCTGAGAAGTATCTGCCTACAAATCCGCATTGCATCCGCAGTGTAATTTCGAATGCATTGCGGATCGAACGCTTTCATAGAGATCAATGGAGCCTGTTTGTGTGGAATCCGCGCTAAAATGGAGCATGCTGCTATTTATTTTCCACTCACGGAATCTGCAAATTAAATCCACATGTGTGCACGGAGCTGCGGAAGCTCATGCTTTTCTATTGGCGACTTGAGCAGTAAATTGTCTGCGCAGGTGCCGATCGCGGATTCCGCAGTTCAAATCCGCCCGTGTGTGTGAGATCCTAGGTTATCACATGGGTGACACGATACTGCCATTTTGTAGCACCACATGCGAGGACTTTTGGGGGGTGTAGGGCTTGAAATATAAGCTCTACCCCAGCTTCTTCTCGGTCCCCGGCACTCTTCTTCTTCATCTCTTCTGGCCGGGGATTGAAAAATGAATCTATGAATGGCTGTGATTGGTTCATCGAGCGCTGGCTGTGATTGGCTAAGCGTCAGCGAATAACAGCCAGCGCTTCCAGGAGGCGGGGATTTTTAAATCCCCGGCCAGAAGAGATGCAGAGAAACATTCCCGGGGACAGAGAGGAAGCTGCAGCATCATCTGACAGCACTTCTAAGGTGATGTATACTGTTGTTTGTTTTTTGTTTTTTTTTGGGGGGGGGTCCTGTAGCCAGGGCTTACTTTAGAGTTTGACAGTAGGATTTCCTACTGTCAAACTTGCATAGCACTGCAAGAAAATTGAGTTTTTGTGCAATGCAACACAGGAATGTGTGAAGTAACCCATAGAAAAGCATGGGCTTCACATACATGTGACTTGCAGCATTGTCGCAACGCGACCAAATCGTGCGACCTTGTCGCCCATGTGAAGGAGGCCTAAAGGATTATAGCAGACTTCCCTTATAGAAAACTACTGTATAACTGAACGTTGACGAGTGCGTGCTCATGCCATTACTTTGAGCACCATACCATTTTAAGAGTTATTAAATCTAGTCCTCGGGCATATTGAAAAAAGCCTGATCCTTTTATCTACAACATGCTGACATCTGTGGAATTTTTGACGTGATCATAATTCACAGACCAGTTAGCACATGGCACAAAAACCAGCTCCGAGATTGTAACAATCAGTGTATAATGGAAAGATCTTATTGATCTCTTGTCTCTCTGCCTGTCTAGATAGAATGGGGGGAGGTTTCCTAAACTGTAAAGAACTGAGGGGGTAAACATATGTTCATGGATTACTAATTGCCTAAATTCTACTGCACTATTTGCACATTTTCACATTGGAGTAGTGGTTCATAGCAACCCATTAATTTTCTGCATTCATTTTCCTTGGGCCAGGCTCATACGGCCGTATGCTCATTGCCTATTACCCACACAGGTTTTGTGTGCGCAATACGCAGTAGTAATCTCCCATGCACTTTCATTGTGCCGTTCACACAAGCCACGCGAAATACGTACGCAAAAAAAATTGCGGCATGTTCTATCTTGGCACGTATTACTTGCACATACACACCAAAATAGTGAATAAGGATTGGCGGCACATAGCAAGTACGCATTGTCATGTACTTACAGCGTGCCCACGTGGCACACCGGTTATGTGAGCCTGGCCTAATGACTTCTGAGAGCTGCAGTCAGAATGGCATTTCAGTAGGTGTCAGAAGTTATGAACGGTTGGGGTTTAGCTGGTTGTTGACATGCTGAAGCAATCACTTGCCTTTCTTTGGTTATTTCTCCTGGGAGGAGCAGGGTTATTGGAGTACAAGCCATAGACTTTCTATGAGATTGAACGCTGCCTGCTTGGCTCACCCAGGAGTTCAATACAAAGCCAATTGGTGGGGGATCTGGGTACCCCAGCTGTCACTGACGTGTCATACATTACTGAACAGCAACTTTCCTTCAATTGTGACTGCTTAATATTGAAATTCAAAAGTAATTGCATTGAAAAATAGTGGTGCTAACTTGTATCACATTTACGAACCCACGGAATAATATGTGACGATGAGATCCATGGTGCCAATCGGGTCTGAACCAAAGCACCTGAGTAGTACTAAGTGACGGCCTGTACAGCAGATAATGACACAAATGGGTTTTTAAACATTCTGACTGCTATATTGTTTTTTAGAAGTGCTCTAGCATTCATAGTCCACCCCTTTTAGGACAAAGCCTAGTTTTAGTGACTTTGTGATGGCCGTTTATTTTGTTTATGGGGTGGGAGTGGTGGTTTCAACACTTCAAAAGCCATGACTTTTTTTATTCTTCCTTCATCATGGGACTGTTTTTAAATGACAAGTTGTATTTTTTTTAATGGTATAATTTTGGGGGTACATATAATGAATTGTGTAATTTCTATTAATTTTTTTGTAGGGTGAAAAAAAAACTAATTTTGCCATTTTTTTTTTTTTCATGGTAGTATATTCTGCAGGTTCTTACAATTACAATCATGCCAAATATGCACATATTCTGACATGCCCCAAAAATGATGGCATAGCAGTATGTAAATTGATTATAAAGTGGCGTTGCCTCAGGTGACAGCTTGGCAACACCCACACCTGTAGAAGTTGTTAGGTGTTATCTTGTGAGTGAGGTTGAACCCTGGCCAGCATGCTCATGGCAAGACAGCATTATGTTCGATGAGACATTCCATTTCCTAAGTTGCGCAGGCATTTAACATTCCTCGATTTACAGTGTCACTTGTGTACTGGGAACACTTCATAGAAAGAATCACCACCCACAGTGAACAGTACAGAGCTTAATGATCACGACCTGGGATACTCCAGCAGGATACCATTGGACCCAAACTGGCTAGAGAAGCATTCTAAAGAGTTCCTATGAATGTTACACCCTGCACGTTCACCCCACATGAGCCCAATTGAGCATTTATGAGATGTGGTGGAGAGGTCCATTCACACCCAAGATCCTGGCACCCATAAATCTCATGGAGCTGTGGCCCACTCTCCTGAAGGCATGGCTTAATATTCAGCATCCCTCAAGACGTCTTCTGTCCAGTTGTGGAAACAATGCGCTTTAGCGCGCTAGAGATGGTCTTGCATACTATTATTTCTGTCCCATAACTCTTGTTGTGTCGTTTGTAAAGAGAAACATTGGTATAATTGTGGGGGTACATATGAATTTTTTTTTAATCACTTTTTAGGCCTCGTTCAGACAAGAGTATTTTCACTCCTTAGGCTTGCTGCACACGACTAGATTTGCATTGCAGAATCCACAGCGGGCGTCCGCCCCCAGCTTCCGCAGCAAATACCTTCCATAGCATGCTATGGAAAAGTGATTCTTCCTGCACACTTGAGGAAACCAATTGAGGTTTCCGCAAGCAGAGGAAAAATCGCAGCATGTTCTATTATTGTGCGGTGTCCGCCCGGACGGCTTCCATTGAGGTTAATGGAAGCAATCCGGCCCACGGTCCATCCACAATTGACATTGTGGGTACTCACGTCATCGCCTAGCGATGGTGTGGGGGGAAATGAAAATCTGTACTGTGCATGTCGCTAGTAATATTCCGCCATGGGGGAACGGGGGAGTACTGACAGGTCTCCGCGATGAGCCTATCTAACAGATGGGCTCACCATGGAGAATCGTGGCAAATCACAGCATGCCCACGATTTTAATCCCGCAAGCGGAGAATCACTATGATTCTTCGCTCATGGACGTCGGGCTGCACTTTCCATAGTTAGCCTATGGAAAGCGTTCACTGTGTTACCTGCGGCTGGATTATCGCCACGGATAATGCAATGACATATCGCCCGTGGACAGGAGGCCTTAGTTACATTCATTGGTATTTTCTATTGCACAATTTGGAAAAAATCCAGTGACCTTAAGCTGAGGCAAATCCATGCAGTGAAATACTGGTGCCCATACAGTTGCAATGTCATCTGTAACATGTCTGTACTATGGCCATGTTACAATGCGTTTGTGTGAAACTGACCCTATTGAATTCGGGGGAGGGGGAAAGTATGGTGGGAGGGAGGCGGAATGAATCAAATTTAGCATTTCTCCTTTTTTTAAAAATTTTTTAAAACCTTTTTTATTTAAATTTTATTTTCCGTTCCCAGTAGAGGACTTGATTTCTCAGATAATACACGATAATACTTTTCTAATTATTTTTTGTATTTCATTTACTGTACATTTGACAACCATGTCAGGCCTGGGGTTGATTATTAGGTTGTAAGGCCCCCAAAGCAGGTACCACTTAGATGTTGCAGTTGTTATTAAATGCTGCATCGAAGGGTTAAATGGCTGCTGTTAGACATATTTCCACTGCCGGTCTGCCTGTAACTTATGTTATGGGCCAGCTTCTGAGCACACGCTATCACCATAGCACACTAATACAGAGCTTCATGGGTACAACAGTCCAGCAGCAGGATGGGAAGGTGTTAGAATATTTTCCAGGGGAAATTATATAATGACACTACGTTTTTATTGAGGAAAGAAATAAGTTGTCAAATTACTCGTATCAACCCATCTCATTGCTTGGGCCACTAATCTTGCAAGTTATCTGCTGGAAGAGCATACAATTGCTTGTTTTCAATGCATTGCACAGCAATGTATATGTACCTTCTGTGTAAGAATGCATGTGGGCCCATAGCAATGCTTCTAGAGAAGAATACAGCAGCACATATAGAGCCTAATGGAGAATGCCACAAGTTTTTCCTGTTATGTTAGTACGGGCAGTAAATACCCTTGTAAGAAACGGGACATATGTATTTTATGTGGCATGTAACATTAGATTGAATACAGTGAAACACCTTCTAAAGCCCCCGTTTTAGAGAAAAACCACCCCCTAATCCAGGCCAGATTTCCTACAACAGATTTTCAATACCAGCATATATATTATGCATCATTGCCATCTTCTTTGGGAATTCCCCTCAAAGACTGCCTTTCCATGCAATTTAGGGTGGTCATCTCAAAGAGGTTTCTCTGTTGTTACTTTTAGGCTGGAACTCCATCACTCTTTACCTTATGCAAATAAGAGAGATGGAATAATACCTCCACAGTGCCACCTATTAGAAGGCAGCATTCCTTCAAACCAAAGTTTGACTCTTTATACAAGCCTTGTAACAATGACTGGGAATTAAAAGCAAAACCAGACTCCATGCACAGACAGCTGTTTCAGGGTATTTGCCCTTCACCACCTAGTGAGAGGTGTGGGACAAGGGTCAGTAACACTATCTTTTCTCAGGGAGAGCACCTAAACTGTAAGTGAGGAGACTCAAAAGGCCGTTCATGCTCCTTCATGGCCTTCCAATAGGTGGCACTGTGGAGGTATTATTATTGCATCTTCCTTATTTGCATATTACCCAGAGGAGCATGAATGGCCTTCTGAGTCTCCTCTCTCACCATCTAGGTGTTCTCCCTAAAGCCTCATGCCCACAGCAGACTCTTCCAGCGGAATATCGCAGTGGAGTCCACTACGGCACCCCCAAAAAACCCCATACTCGCCTCCCGGATCTCCTGTGTGAATTCTGTCTGCCGGGTCGGCGTGCATGCGCAGTACAGCGCATGACATGCCGGCAGTGGCCGATGACACGGTGGGCGGGGACAGCGGAAGTATAGCGTCACGCCCGGCTTCCATCGACTACAATGGTAGCCGGCCACGCGTATTCCCGCGGCAAATAGAGCATGGAAATCTTCAGCGTGAACATTGAGCTATTAGGTTCAATAGAACCTAATAGCTCTGGGGTGACGCCGCGGATTTCCGCTACGTAAAATGCGGCAGAAATCCGGTTGTGGACATTGGCCCTAAGGGAAGAAGATAGCGTTTCTCTACCTTATGTAATGTGATGTGATTTTGCATAAATTGTCACCGCAAGATCACGTGCAATAACTAGCTTGCATTATGATTATTTTTTTTTCATGATTTCAGGATGAACTCTCTTACCTTCTGAAAAAAAGGGAAGATTGTTTGCAGAATGTCGCAATCACTGCAGTTTTAATATAACCTTATTGAGGGTGGAGGAGGAAAATCTTTTGCATTTATCACAAAAAACACTTGTGATCTTCTGCGGCGCCATGGGGATTCGCTTTATATTCTCACACTCAGCCCATGTAGTCTTACAGACTTAAAGGGGTTGTCCCGCGCCGAAACTGTTTTTTGTTTTTTTTCAACCCCCCCCCCCCCCCCCCCCCCCGGTTCGGCGCGAGACAAACCCGATGCAGGGGTTAAAAAAGAACACCGGACAGCGCTTACCTGAATCCCCGCGCTCCGGTGACTTCTTACTTACCCGGTGAAGATAGCCGCCGGCATCTTCTCCCTCCGTGGACCGCAGGGCTTCTGTGCGGTCCATTGCCGATTCCAGCCTCCTGATTGGAGCTACACGGAGCTACACGGAGCCCCACTGAGAAAGCAGAAGACCCGGACTGCGCAAGCGCGTCTAATTTGGCCATTAGACGGCGAAAATTAGACGGCAACCATGGAGACGAGGACGCCAGCAACGGAGCAGGTAAGTGAAAAACTTTTGATAACTTCTGTATGGCTCATAATTAATGCACAATGTACATTACAAAGTGCATTAATATGGCCATACAGAAGTGTATAGACCCACTTGCTGCCGCGGGACAACCCCTTTAACATATACTGTATATCTAATGCAAGGCTATTACATGACTAAGAACATTTCAGGGTTTGTTGTAAAGCTTTGCTTTGATTCTAGATGTAAACCTGTGATTGTCTTCTGTAATGCACTTGGAGCACATATTTGGTTCCCTTTTATGTTTTTATGTCTCGTTCTTTCAACACCCTCTTATTTAGTTTTGTGATTAGATTATTGCATGTTAGATCTCCGTACAACTTAGTTGATCCTCCCATATCTTTAGACTTGTCTTCACATGACCAGGTTGACCCTGTTTATAAAACAAAATAGAAATTTCCTTTTCTTCTTCCCCTTGTTTAATATTACATTGCGGCAAAACTTGAAATTCTAGTCCTTTCAGCAGAGATAACTCTTAATATAAAATCAAAGCTACAATTATAGTACATAGATGAAACAAAATGCAATCAGGTGGCTTGCTTCAAGGAGGTACAAGATGTTTCTTGAAGGGCAAATTGATCAAGGGCCTTCTAAATAAGTTGTTCAGAAATACAATATCCGCAAAAAATTGGTTATATTTTACTAATGAAAAGTTGATTAGTAGCTGATTGTGTTTTATCTACATAAAAGGAGAGATGGGCCTTTTTCTATTCAGCTGTGGTAGATAGTTTTATTAAAATGACAAAATGTGAAGCTATATTCGCTTTAATTAGCTTTTTGGAAATTGATAGTAAAACTGTCACTTTGTCAAATGGGAAGATGGAACAATACCTCTACTGCGCCACCTGGTGATAGACCGCATTCCTGCAAGTCAATGTCAGACTTTTTAACAAGCGATACCCTGCCTGACGTTTTTTAATGATGGTACATCTTAATGTTATTTCCTGAGGGGAAAAAAATCAAAAGTGACATCCAGTAAGGTAGCACTCCCAGTTGGTAGTATTGAAAACTTGGCCACCAAAGCTGGATAGAAAAATGAAAAGAATAATCAAACTAACGCAAAAGCATTTTGCAAGTGTAAAGTTAATCTGTCAGCTAGAACATGTTGTCCAAACTGCAGTCAACATATTATAGAGCCGGAGGAGCTGAGCAGACTGATATATAGTTTTATGGGGAAATATTCAGTAGAACTTGTACTTTACTCATTTAAACCTCTACACATTCTAAGCGTAAGTGGTCCAATGGGCAGTCCTATCAGCGATTGACAGCTTTCTCCCCTGTGTGTACAGTCATACACAGATAGCTGTCAGTTACTGATAGGACCACCCAGGGGCACAGCTAAAGGCTCGAGCCCAGGTGCAAAGGTTCAGCATACGTTACACCACATGGTCGATCTCGCTATATACAGCAGATATATATACATCTTACTGTATATAATAATATCAATCAAGCAGTTATACTAGGCCAGGGTATACAGCATATTCCATATCACTACATACAGGATGTATAACATATATTAGTTGCACATATATAATTATAAACAGGAGGTAATAAAATAGTAGAGTTGGAAGGGACCTCCAGGGCAATCTGGTCCAACCCCCTGCTCAATGCTAGATTCACTAAATCATCCCAGACAGATGTCTGTCCAATCTCTGTTTTGAAGGCTTCAATTAAAGGAGAACTCACCCCCTCCTGTGGCAACCTGTTCCACTCATTGATTACCATCACTGTCAGAAAGTTTTTTTTCTAATATCTAATTTGTGTCTCCTCCCTTTCAGTTTCATCCCATTGCTTTTAGTCTTTTCTTGTACAAATGAGAAAAGGGCTGATCCCTCTGCACTGTGACAGCCCTTCAGATAATTGTAGACTGCTATTAAGTCTCCTCTCAGCCTTCTTTTTTGTGAGCTAAACATTCCAAGATCCTTTAACCGTTCCTCATAGGACATGATTTGCAGACTGCTCACCATCTTGGTAACTCTTCTCTGAACTTGCTCCAGTTTGTTGATGTGTTTTTTTTAAATTGGGCTGCCCAGAACTGGACATAGTATTCCAGATGAGGTCTGACTATCGGCTCCTGACGATGAGATGGGCTCCCCGCTAGCGATATTCCGCCTTGCCCGTGGACAGGGGGCCTAAGGAAGAGTAGAGGGGGATAATGACCTCACGTGATCTATACTCTATGCTTCTCTTAATACATCCCAAAATTGTGTTTGCCTTTTTTGCTACTGCATCACATTGTTGACTCAGTCTGTGACCTATTAGTATACCCAAGTCTTTTTCACATGTGATGCTTAGCTTAATTTTTTCTGTGCTTTTTTTATTTCTCTTGCTCAGATGTAGGACTATTCATTTCTCCTTGGCCATTCACCTTGTCTCCTGAGTCCTCACCATTCTTCTGGTGGAGACCAGATACACCAGTACCACAAACAACTTTATAGAAACGTAATGGCTATAATTGAAGCAACCAGATCTTATGTAACGCTTGAAGATTTTAACTGACTATCTTTATGATGATTGTTTATCGCAATTTTTTTTCTCTTTTCTTTCTTCCGTTTAGATTTACGGGATCAGTGTTCTACAAACCCATGTCATGGCCCTGGTTCTGTTAAGTGCTCGGATATGCGTGGAGACTTCTTCTGTAGCTGCAAGAAAGGATGGACGGGGAAAACATGTAGCACTGGTATTTAAGATGCAATTTTCTGTGTGCATTTTTGTTCATAAGCAAACGTATCTAGAATGTTATTTGCTGCCATGTGCTGCGATATCGCATTACCAGTGTTTTTCCATAGGACTTCAGTCAAACTAAATGAGAAAATAACAAAAAAACATGATTGAAAAATTGTGCCCTACTGCATTTGATAATGTTACAAAATGATAAAGTAAAATATTTATAAATGTTGGTCATATATTAAAATGATCTCTATGGTATTAAAATATGTAAGTATGTAAAAAGCAATGGCATGTACAAATATTACATTATGTAAGACAGTGACCCTTACACGGGTTTTCCACAAAAAAACTATTGACGACCTATCGTGACTCATCACATGATCGAGCACCTGCTGTGACAACGCCAGTACTCATAGGTGTCGGAGCGGAAGCCCCTGCTTCGAACCCTGTGTAGTGGTCGGCAATTGTAACTGCAGCGCTCATTGATTTAGACAGGTCATGTGGCAGGTTCACTATAACAGCATTAATTGAACACACATTTAACCTTCATTTGTTTTTGCTTTCTTGATAACTTTTTGAAGTCTAATAAAATAACTAGATGTCAGGAGTATATATAGCCAATTCTGCTCCATACAATGCATTTGCTGGCTGTTTCTCACAGCTGACGCCCACCAGCAACAGCCACAATCGGTGCTCACGCTGATCGCAGCTGTTAACCCTTTAAATGCCATTGTGTCAGCAGTATTTATAAGCACCCCCCACCCCGCAATGAGTGGCTTGATAGACTGCCTGTTAGATCACATTATAATGTAATACTATGGTATTACATCCTACTACAGGAACAATCAAATCAGCACAAATTCAAGTCCCCTATAGGGGCTAAAAAAAAAAATGTAAAAATCAGTTAAAAAAAGTTTTTTTAATGTATTTTTAAAAAATTAGTCGTAATAAATTTAAAAAATCACAATAGAGAAACCCATAAAACATTTGGTATCAGTGCATCCGTAAAAGTCCAATCCGTTAAAGTAAGGCATTTATCTCGTGTGGTGAATATTATCTGAAAAACAATACATAGTGTCATTATTGCACTTTTTTGGTCACTCAGTGTTCAAGAAAAAAATTTAATAAAAAGTGATTTAAAAAGTCAAATGTACTCCAATAGAGACTACAGGACGTCCTGCAAAAACCGAGCCCCCAAACAACTATGTCTATGTTAAAATAAGAAAGCTATGGCTGTCAGAAGATTGCGGCAGAAAATAATTAAATTTTTTTTTCAAAGATATTTTATTTTTAAAAGTAGAACAAAAAAAACAACTAAATAAACTTGGTATTGTAGTAATTGTACTGACCTATAGAATGTGTATGCCCTAGAAGCAAGACCCCCCCCCCCCCCCCCAAGTTGTCGGAATTGCATTTTTTTTTTTCAATTTCACTCCACTTTAAAAAAAAAAGTTTTTCAGTACGTTATATGGTGCATTAAATAGTACGACTAAAAAATACAACCCGTTCTGCAAAAAACAAGACCTCAGACAGCTACAATGAAAAAAAAAAAAACATGATTTTTTCAAAGGGAAAAGGATAAACCAAAAATTAAAAAGGGAAAAAAAGGGCTGTGTCCTTGAGGGGTTAAAAATTAGCTGAATTTTTATAATGCAGGGAACATAGAATAGTTTGTTATTTCCTATTTCAAAAGTTTGTTCCGTTTCTGATGTAAAGCCCTTTTACACGCAATAATTCGCTCAGAATTTGCTCAAAAGCCATCTTATGAGCAATAACACAGGTCTGCGATGAAAAAATTGTAGCATATTTAATTAGTGGGTTTAACAGTATTTTTTGTGCCGATTACGGTAAAAATAGTGAAAAAATTCCATCACCCCTAGATAAGTCACAAATTTCACCTGAAATTTTCTTATTTTCAGGGTTTTTCAGGTTCGGTACGCGTACGACAACGAATCTAAACTGTCTGCTAGGCGTGACCTTGACTGCAGTCAGTGACTCCGTGTGGAGCCAGCCACTGTGGTATACGCATCAAACAGTTTTTAGAAGAAATGGCTACTAGAAGATGTGTCAACTCTCCTAACTGTTTCTGTTATATTTGTGGGTCTTATACCGTCAAGAAGCAACAAAGGAACATTTCTAATTTTGTTCAGAAGGTGTATTTTGCATACTTTGGTATGAAATTAGGAGACCAAGATAAATCTTGGGCTCCCCATATAGTGTGTTCTGTGTGTGTTGAAGAACTGAGACAATGGTTCCAAGGTAAGAAGAAATCGTCTCGTTTTGGAGTACCCATGGTTTGGAGAGAGCCTAAAAATCACAGTGATGACTGTTATTTTTGTTCTTGTTCAGTGCAAGGTTTCAATTTAAAAAACAGGAAGGACATTTCGTACCCAACCAACATACGTTCGGCTATTCGCCCTGTTCCTCATGGACCTGACTTGCCTATTCCTTCACCTCCGGATACCCTGGACAATATTTTAGACGATTTAGACCAAATGTCACATAGTAGCAGCGATAATGATAACCGCTATGATCCAGGTACCAATGACCCATAACTTTTCTCTCAATCAGACTTGAACGATTTAGTACGAGATCTGAGCCTACCAAAGGATTCAGCGGAAGTGTTAGGGTCTAGACTTGAAGAAAGACATATGTTAGCCTCCGGTGTTTCATTTTCATGGTACTGACTTAGAGAAAAGGAATTTTGTCCCTTTTTTTACACAAGAGGGTGAACTAGTTTTCTGTAACAATGTGTCTGGAATCATGGAAATGTTCAACATAACGTATGACCCAGAGGAATGGAGACTTTTCATAGATTCGTCAAAAAGGAGTTTGAAAGCCGTACTTCTTCACAATGGTAACCAATATGCTTCTGTGCCTGTTGGACACTCAGTCCATTTGAAAGAATGCTACGAAAATCTTGGGTTTGTTCTTAATAGGCTCAGCTACTCTGACCATAAATGGACCATTTGTGGGGATTTGAAAGTTATTTCCATGTTACTAGGTCAACAAAGTGGTTACACAAAGTTTCCATGTTTCCTCTGTGAATATGATAGCCGTGACAGGAAACAACACTATGTCAAGCAGACCTGACCAATCAGAAAGGCTCTTATTCCTGGAGTTAAAAATGTTGAAAGACAAAGTTTAGTGGATCCTAAAAAGATCTTACTACCACCACTTCATATCAAATTGGGACTAATGAAACAGTTTGTGAAAGCATTACACAAAGGAGAGTGTTTCAAGTATCTTTGTGAACAGTTTCCTGGTCTATCAGATGCTAAGCTGAAAGAGGGAGTCTTTGTTGGGCCTGACATAAGAAAACTTTTAAAAGGATGAAATCTTTGTCACTAAAATGGAAATGGAAGAAAAAAATGCCTGGAATTCATTTAAACTTGTTGTAACAGGCTTTCTTGGAAATAAAAAAGACCCAAACTACAAAACTTTGGTTGCTGAATTGTTACAAAACTACAAAATCTTGGGCTGCAACATGAGTGTCAAAGTCCATTTCCTTCACTCACATCTGGACTACTTTCCAGAAAATCTTGGGGCTGTAAGTAAGGAACAAGGAGAACGTTTACATCAAGATCTAAAAGAAATGGAGCGCGGATACCAAGGTCGATGGAATGTCAACATGATGGCAGACAACTGTTGGATGTTAAAAAGGGAAAATTCACAAGAACACAGCCGAAAAAGTACCAAAAGAAGCTTTGATGGAAAAAGAAAACGTTTTTACAAAGACTTATAATAACTTTGCAACACATGTGTATCACTATTATGCTTATTTTAGCTAGGTATTGTTTTTTTTTGCTTTTACTTCATGTTAAAATAATAAAAACAAATAAATAATTTTCCATTTTTTGTATTTTTTCCAAATACTTCAACTTTATTTTGTAGGCAAGTCTTATGTGATAGAAAAAAACCCATGTCATTTTTGAAATCTGTGCAAAAAACTACATAAAGATGATTTAACAAAATCAAAACAAGTTTAAAAAAAGGTTTTTTTGCAGACCTGTGTAATCGTTGTGTGTAAATGGGTGTCCATCGTGCACTTACCGTTCACATTTCGTCCATCGCTGAGTTCAGCTCCGCTTACTATCCATCGGGACTGCTAAGAGGGACCGCACACTGAGTTCTCTGCCGGCAAGGCTGATAACACTTTTGCAGCAGCTGTTCTGCTGGAGAACAATAGCAATATATTTAGAGAACAGACCACCCGCTGTTCTCTAAATACATGCGAATGAAGCTAGTTAGCTACTAATAGGCTGATTAGCCTATTAGTACCTATGCAAAATGATTAAATGACAAATTTTTAACGATTATCTGTGCGTGTAAATGGACCTTAACTTTTCTAGACATGAGTAGCCAGACCAAGCTCTATACAGGAATTAAGAAAGCAAGCAACGCCAGTTGTGAGATTCCATTGCTCTTATGAATACACTGGCCACCATTATTATCATAAGAAGTTACCAATATACAGTCTCAGTTTGCATGTGCAAAAAGTTTTCTTGTCTTTTCCCCAGATATAAATGAATGTGCTGCCCAGAAAGGAGGATGTTCCCATTATTGTATCAACAGACCTGGAACATATCACTGTTTTTGCCGGAGTGGCTATAGTCTTCTAGCGGACAACAGAACTTGTGCAGGTGAGTTTTATTGTCTTTTTTTCTTTCAGGAAGGAAGGGGGAGGGAGAGTATGTCTGCCTATTAGTTTATGCCACACTAGAAGAATTCACTGGACTATATTTCAATAGCAATCTTTAACCTCTTAATGACACGGCCCCCTTTTTCTTTTTTCCATTTTCGTTTTTTTTTCTCCCCCCTTCAAAAATTTAAAGGGTTAATAGCCGCGATCGGCCGCACGGCTGATCGCAGCTATTGCCCGCGGGTGTCAGTTGTAATAAACAGCTGACGCCTGTGCTGTATGAAGAGAGGTCGCCCCGCCAAGCACCCTTGCCAAGATGCTCACAAATCTCAGAAGTTATTGAAACAACATTGCTCTCTGTATTAAGCTGTTTACATAACTCCCATTCATTTCCATGGAAGTTACGGAAATGGGGTAGCACGGATTGCTCTGTTTCAGTAAAACAGTTTACGACTTGGAGCCTGGATAGAGTGGCCAGTGAAAAAAGAGCAGCGGGTCCAAGATGGGAATACACTTTAAATGGTATTCCCATCAATAAAATAAGAAGAAATGTCCACAGCACTCATTGCTTAACAATCAAGGACTTTATTTAACAGGACAAATCTTCATGTGATCTAAGGATATTTCTCCTTCAGTAGGGCAGGGGGCGGGGGGGGGGGCATTTACCTCTACATCAGTACCCAAGGTTTTATCCTATGGAGTAACGGCCCTTTTACATTGGATGATATCGCTCTGATTATCACTAGATCTGAGCAATAAACATTTGGTGTAATCTTCTCCACTGACTAACAATAATTTCGTTCGCTAATTGTTTGTCGTCCACTTTAGGAAGGCATAAAAATCAATTGACGACGGCCTGTGTGAACAGACAATCTTTCATCTATGTACATCTGCCTGTTTGCTGTGAATGAAGGCAGGCAGTGTAAGTGATCTCTGGCTGCTCCGCCTCCATTCACTGAGCGATTATCGCTCCTGCATGAAAGTACAAGAGCGAAAATTGCTGGGACAACTTTTTGCACATGAGTGCCCAACAATCTTCCTGTCTACAAGGACCCTAAACTTTTTTTTTATTAATTAAGGATGAGTGCCGTGGATCGATCTTCTTTCATATGAATTGAACATTATCTTTTTACACTGAGCACCACTGTACCACCATTGCTTCTGTCACCAGAAAATCCTTTGCTACGGCTAAATAGCGAATTTCGCTGCGACAGGGGTTGTGTAACCAAAGATCGCTGTGTAGAACTGTGATTTTGCTCTGTGATGACATTGTTCCATCGAGATTGGATTTTTTTTGCTTCATGGACATAACAACCTGCAACTACATTGAGATCAGCGATGTCGCGGTGCTGCACAGCAATCTTTAGTTGTACTATCCCTATTGCTGCCATGTAGCATGACTTTTTGTCTTTCTACAAAAATTGCTGTAAAAGTTTTCTCCATGAGAATGCATTACGTTGTCACAGTCACTGCAGTCAAGCAAGTTACTACTTTTTATAATCTCTATATGCTCAGAACGATTTTAAATAGCAGCTGCTTTTATTTCTCTGTAGTGTGGTATAAATATTGCTTGGAAATTTCTTGAAAATCACTTGTTAACATAGTATGCTAGGCTGAAAAAAGACAAATGTCCATCAAATTTAGTCTGTTTCCACCCTCCCTTGTTAAAGGCGAAAACTCCCAATGAGGCAGAAGCCAATTTACCCCCAGTCTAGGGGTAAAAAATTCCTTACCGACTCCATAATGGAATAATCCCTAGATCCCTAGTTGGAATAATCCCTAGATCAACATTTAAGGTAAATCACTGAGTCAGAAGAATCAATTAATATTATAAAGGTATATCAAAGTGTTGACCCCTAAAAATTAACTTTTATTGAAACCTTTTAAAATAGTGAGCCACACAAAACGAAAACAGAACACACTGTAAAGAAAGAGGGGTGAAGCTAGAATAGAATTATGCTTCCCCAATCCTATTATCTTGGCAGAATAAACCTGCCAACCAGCACACTCAAATCCTTAGAAAAGAAGAGTAGGGAGCCTTAGCTAAAAATCACTGATCAAACAGGGCACCTCTCAACTCAAATTAATGACTTGCAGACAGGGCCAAATAAAGATTGCCCCTAATCATACAAGTAAATCACGACAGGGATAACAGGGTTAAAAACCCAAGAATCCTTCAATAGTACTGTTAAATCCTCAACCGAGTCATGGATCTTGGATAGTGTGTGCTGATATTGTCTTACAACACTGTAAGCTGGTACAAAATTATCAACAAATGTTTGATACTGAAAATAGGTGGAATATCAGCATCCATAAAGATTCACATAGATCGAATCGTATGTTGGTTCAGATTGGTTCGACATGCGTTTCAGTCATGCAAACGACTCGTCAGGTTTCAAAGAAAAGTTAATTTTTAGGTGTCAACACAGTGATATATCTAGATAAACATTTGAGATCAACAAGCCTTCTGGTTATTTAATGTCGATATCATGTAATATCGTAGTGCTCTAAAAAGACGTCTAGTCCCCTTTTAACCACCTCCTATTTTTTTTTTTTTTGTTGTTGCCATCACTACATCCTCAGGAAGAGCGTTCCACAGTCTCACTGCTCTTACAGTGAAGTACCCCCTTCTGTGTTGGTGATGAAACCTTCTTTCCTCTAGACATAGAGTACCCTCGCTGTCCAATTTTTCCAATTATTGATGTGAGACTTACCGGCCAGTAGTGATCAGTCTCTCTTCTTGACCCCTTCTTGTATATTGGAACCACATTGGCGATGCAATATAGTCCCTTTTAGCACTTCTTCACTGCCTTCTTGTTTTAGTAATTTAAATGCTTTCTTTTTTTCACTTATTGCCCCCCTTACCGTCTTGTTGAACCACATTGGTTTATTTCTATTCGCAGTTCTTTTATTTTTGAAGGGTATGAACTGCTCTTATGAAGTATTTAGGATGTTTTTAAACTTCTCCCATTTGTCGCCTGTACTGTTATTTTTGGGGGCATTTTCAATTTAATGTTGTTGAGAGTAATTTTGAGCTGAATTTTGCTTTACTAAGGTTCTGTTTTTTTGTCACGCCCTGATAAGGCTTCCCATTGAATGACAACTGAAAATTAATTATATTGTGGTCACTATTTCCAAAGTGTCCCTCAAGCTGCACCCCTGTGATTTCTGTCCAGTATGTTGGTTGATAATAAGTCCAGAATGGCCCTCCTAGTTGGCTCCCTTACAAGTTTGGTAAGGTAGTCCCCCATAATTACTTCAGAGCGGTCTTCCCTCCCTGTATTTCTACCCATAAAGATTTCACGTGTTCATCTCCTACACCTACATCTCGTAGTCTCTGCATTAGGTAGATTTTAATATCCGTCCCCCTTTTCAGGTTTCCATACTCCCTTCTGAAGAGGTTCTAACCCTGTAAATATACCGCCCAGTTGCATTCTTCATCAAGCTATTTCCGTTATTCCTACTATATCGTATTTTTCTTTAGACATTTTCATTTCAAGCTCATCCACTTTACTAATCAGACTTCTTGCATTTGTTGCCATAAAGTTTATATGGTTTGTAGTTATTTGTATTCATTATGCTACTTATGCTCCTGTCAGTTCTAACTATACTAACCCCACCCCCTGTTCGACCCCCATTTCCATTCCTTAATCCCAGAACTGTCTACACTGTTTTTTCCCTATTCCCCAGAATATCTTGTTGTCGTCCTCCCCAGTCCCTAGTTTAAACATTCCTCTAACCTTCTAATCCCCCTCTGCCACAGCACAGCTTCACTCTCCCCATTGAGATGCAGCCTGTCCCTATGGTAGAGCCTGTAGCCAACAGCAAAGTCTGTCCAGTTCTCTAGGAACCCAAACCGCTGTTGCTTAGACCAACTATGGAGGTTCTGATTACTCATTAACAAAAAAATCTTATTACAGAAATCCTAGGTACAGCCCTAGCTTTAGATCTTAAACCTTTAGCTTTCTTTATAGGGCCAGTGAATAATGCAATTCCTTAATATAAGCTATAGACGGGTCCTACATCTAACGCATCACTTTTAAGCCTGTCATTTCACTTATTCGCTGATTTGCTGTGGACCAATGACATTGCAGATGCATTGCCTAGTATTCATGAGGACAGAATTTTATTAATTGCAGTGATTTTATGTAAATAAAGCCCAGTCGTCGTACTTTTAAATATATGTAACTTTTTATGCTTTGCATTTCAAATCATTTTCAAGACCTCCGTTTTACAGTCAGTGAAAGGAAATACTTGTCTTTTACATTCTGAGATTGAAAACCTGTTTTGACCTAGCGCTGCCCACATAATTGCTGGGCACATTGCATTCTATCTTGCCATTTCCTACACACTGGATAGTCAGTTGCGCTGCCTTGCTAGAAAAAACAGTGAAGGGGTGCAGCACTAAGCTAGTTCTGTGGCCCCTTCATTCTCCCGATCCGTTACGGTCCTGGCAGTCAAAGCCCAAACTATCAGAAAATGACAGTGCAATCTCCGAAAAGCAGCAAGAGGCCTGCACTCTGAGCGGTTTCTAAGGCGTGGTTAAGAAGCTGTGTCATGGTGGCAATTAGTGCAGCTCTCGCTATACAATCTTGCACACAGGTAAAGGAAGACAACCGGGTTTGGTCGTGTAGTGGAAAGCCATGATGCCAGTGTCTGGTTGAAATTAATTTTGTTAAGAAATAAGATTATCACACGCATTTAGGTGAACTGCAGGCCCACCATTAAATTTGAACGTGGCAGTCTGAAGGAATCTTGAACATGAGTAAACACAGTTGAACACATTGATAGCCTGACAAATAAGCTCTGGAAAGGAAACCCATTTGGTCCAACTAAGAGTAAATTATCAGCCTGAAGCACGACCTAAAATTCTCCAGTGCTCACTCAGCAGGACCATCTGTAGGTTCTCTGGTGTCAGCAGCTTGTAGTGCTGTGTCTTTTCTGGCTGTTCGGTGAAAGCACAGAGGGAAAGCACCGCTTGGAAGGATTTCTGGTCTTGAAGGCAAGCGCTGGCTCCTCTTAGCTTAGTAGGTGAACGATCAACAGCACAAGGGGTTCCTTGAAGTTGTCAGCAAGCTTCTGCAGTGTCAGACAGGGAGGATGCCAGCAGAAATGATATCTTCTCCTGCACTCCTCTGGCTGCAGAACCTCTCCTCCCCCTCCTTCTGACTTGACTCCCCTTCTCTCTCTACTTCTGACTCTCCTTCTGACTCTACTCACTTTTTGCCCGCTCTCAATATTTTTATACTTTGCTACTGTGACACAGATCAGGGCAAAGGGAATTTCCTCAGTCTCCTCCAACCCTGATAACTCATATTTTTGCAATACCCCATCACGGTACTAGTGTATCTTGACGCCACCAGGAAGTACTGGTGGAGTCAAGATTGACAGGGGGTGACGCCCCCTGTACCTGATTAGCTGCAAAGGTGGATGGGCTGCAGGTCCTGGCAGCCCAATAATGCTTAATGGGGAAAGCATACAGCTTCCCTTGCTGCAGGAAGGCAACCAGCCCCACCTGCAAGGTCCTTGCCCGGAGGCCAGCCACAATGCGTGGTTTAAGAAACATACCGCAGCCCCCGCTGCAGCCAGCCAGGCTAAGCTGAAAGTTCGTTCCCCAAAGCGCACAGCAGTGTCGCCATCAGGAACAGCTCTGCGCCTTCAATCTCCTTCCCTGGTGCCGCGACCCATTCACCTGAGAGGGCCGTGTCAGCAGGGACACCACAGCGGCTTCAAGCGCCTTCCCTGGTGCTGCTGCAGCATGGAGCAAACGGCGCTGTGGGACAGAGAATCACCCCCAGTGGCCGCAGCCTTTTGCAGTAGGAGCAGGAGAGCTGGGAGGCCATACAATGTGGGGGGGGACAGTGACAGAGTGCCAGCGGCCTCCGAGTACCAGCACAGGACAGCAGGGAGGACAAAATGGTGTGAGAGGCGGCGCCGGCAGAGTACCACAGCAGGACGACAGCATGGACTACATTCAGCGCGGCGGGGGACAGTGACTCACTGCTGCAGGGAGGCCACATCGGCGGGGGACGCACAGCAATGGCAACTTACACTGAGGCCGGGGAGTACTGTCACAGGGCTGGGACATAATACATCCTCGGACCTTCCAGGACCTTAAATTCTTGCACCTATCGGGAACTAGGGGTGAGACAGGGGCGTTCCTCTTGTCACACCCGTAGCTTCTGGTGGTGCCAAGATACACCAGTACCTCAGGTACCTTATTTAATTTTCCAAAGGGCTTCTAAAAAATAAATGGTGGAAATTACAATGTTCCCCAATGTGTTTTTAAGGGCTTTCTGCAGTTCTCCTTCAAAACTGCCGTATGTGCTATTGTTTTTCTGAATTTCTGCTCATTGACTACACTCCAGTACTAAAAATCACATGTAAAAATTACCATGTGCTACTACAATCCCAGTTTTCAATAGAAGTAATCCTTACTGACCTGTTTCTTAAATGAAAATTACAAGCACAGTAAAACTACTATAAAAATGCATATAATGAGGTAATGTCCCTTTCTGTCTTTTTCTGTGACAAGTTTTACTTGGTAGTTTCCTTGCAGATTTTAACTGCCCCACAACACAATGTGTGAACCTGGCATAATATTGCCCTCGGGCATGCTGTCCGAATTCATAGAAAAACAAGTGCCAAGTCTTGTAAAAATTCCAAAATATGGCAGAAAGCTTGTAAAAAGCAATCAAAATACTTTGTAGGGGTGAAACAAGCAGCAGACCTTCATAATTAATCTGACACTCAGAACCAACCTAATTCTTTGGCTAATGGCACTAATTTCCCTCATTGTCTCCGCTAGTCATGCACACTGAATATTGCTTTGGAACGTTTAAAGGGATATTGTTTGATGCCAGAACGGCTGTTTGTTTTCTGTGGCTGAAAGAAAAAAGAAAAAGGACTTGTGGCGTTAAAGTCTTCCAGTTCTATTAGCCAGCGAGTATTATTTTTCAGTGGTGGGCTGGCGTGTGCATTGGAGAGAGGATTAATGTCTGCAGCGGTGGACACTGTAGCCAACAGCTCTATGATTTTAACACGCAGCATTTCTGCACCGAGCTGCAATGAAAAACAAGACCGGACATGTATATTTTCCTAGTCTCCTGCCGTTGGAGCACCCGTATGATTTCTCAGAAATAGGCCAATGTTTACAAATCCTCCAGCTGCTTACCAATGAAATGAATTACTTCTCTCTAGTGGTTTACCAAAGAAGTATCAGCAATCCACACGTATTCCTGGAATTATTTCCTGATATATTTGGGAATGTGTTGTTTTCTATTTCTTGTTGTTTTTAACAATACGCTGAAAATATTTTCATGTTATGCAATAGATTGTAAATTCCAATATTAGAAAAGCCCAATTTATTCAGGACATTCATCTTGACATAGTATACTGCCATAATCCTATAGAAGCTACTCCTACAGTCAGTTGAGGGATTTGATATTCCAGATTGGGTTCAAGTTTTGCGGACTGTAATACAGAGTCAATGTAAATCTATGTATGTATTTACATGGCTGTATTTTTTCATTACCCTGTTTTAAAAACCAAGCATATGCGCTGTTTGTCTCCGTAGTTGCACTCATTAGTAATATTTTCTACTGACCAAATACAGATCCTCATTTGCCCAGATGAAAATAAAACCAATGATGACAAATACGGAAGAAAATACAGATCAAACAATGATGCAATTGCAATGTCATCTGTGACAGGTCCGTATTACGAACACATGACACAGCGCTCATGGACTTATGCAACATTTGACTTAAGTTGACCATACAGATAATGAAAACATTAATGAACCCAGAGAAAATTACTATTAGGCCCAGTATCGAAGGGCGGAATGAAATTGCAGATCTGCAGTTCAAGCCGCCGATAGACAATCATGGGCGCCCGCAACTGAATTTAAGCATGCGGATTTTATTTGCGGACCTTTTGGTTCTGGAAAACGAATTGCAGCATGCTCTATTTTGCTTGTCAATGGAAGCCGTCCGATGTGTGGCCCTCCCGCAGCTGACACTGCAGACGAGCTGCGGATCCTGCGGGAAAGCAGGAGATTTAAAGAGAAAAAAATCCACTGTGCATGTGCGGCGGTGCGCCCGCCCACATCCGCAATGGAGAAGATGGAAGACCCGCACAGCCATGCAGAGAATCCAGATGGGTAAGTAATGTCCTCTTGTCGCTGGCAGAGTGGGATTCTGCTGCGGGCTCCTGTCCGTCGGAATCCGACCCATTCGTGGACATGAGGCCCTTATTGTCACACATCGGCCGAGTGCCTCATTGACGCAGTATTGCAAAAGTAGCAGGTTTGTACCGCAGTTTTGCCTGATGCTCTATTTGGTGTGGTTTTTACCACAACCAAACCACTCTGTGTAAATACCCCCTCAGGCTGGTTTCACATGGCCAATAAAATCTCGCTCAAATATGAACCCCATTCAAATATACATTAGCAATGTTTTCCTGCATGGCACCGCAATGTGATGCTATGCAGGAAACGCATCGCAGCATGTCCTATCTCACTGCGTTATTGCTCAATGTTTCCAATGGGGTCGGTGGCAGCAACGTCTGCCCCATTAAGAGCAATGGGAGAACTCCGCAATTCCTCTGCAGCGGCTGTGAAAATGCCTTGCATCACTGTGGCTTTTACATGGATGGCGAGGGTGTTATCTGGCTGTGATTTCGCCCTCGCCATGTGAAACTAGCCTTAGTCATAACAGACTGAGTACTATCTTTTTTTCCCTGATCATTACGGATTAAACGCTAGGATTGTGGCATGCAATCTGATATTACAATAGAAAATACATTTGTAAATTGCAGAATCCACAGGGTCAGCATTCCAACCATTGCACTTTTTTTTCTGATTATATTGATGAGCATCTTTACGTGAATGCAAAAATAATGTACATACCAAGCATTTTTAAGAGCTCAAGACATATACACAGTATGTAGGGTAATTGTAGGTTTTGGGGATAATAAACGTTTATCCATATTCATTCGGTGTGACAAATATGTTTTATACCTATTTTTTCCTACAGAAAGTCCTGAAATAGGAAGGGAATAGGAAGCATGGAAGATACGTTAGGCTGGATTCACACGAACATATATCGGCTCGGTTTTCACGTCGAGCCGATATACGGTGTCCTCATCTGCAGGGGGAGAGGATGGAAGAGCCAGGAGGAGGAACTGAGCTCCCGCACCCTCTCTGCCTCCTCTCCGCCCCTCTGCACTATTTGCAATGTGGAGAGGCGGGAAGGGGGCGGGGCTAATTCGAGAAACTTAGCCCCACCCCCGTCCTGCCTCTTTTCATTGCAAATAGTGCAGAGGGGCAGAGAGGGGGTGGAGAGGAGGCAGAGAGGGGGCGGGAGCTCAGTTCCTGCTCCTGGCTCTTCCATCCTCCCCTCCCCCCTTCCCTGCAGATGAGGACACCGTATATCGTCTCGGCGTGAAAACCGAGCCGATATACGTTCGTGTCAATCCAGCCTTAGGTTGTATTTTTTCCAATGTAGTTTTTTTTTTACTTTGGAGGGTTTTTATAAATTTATATTCAGAATTTCAAAATAAACATAACAGACATGTCTCATTTGTTTCTATAAATAATACCCTCTGCTGGTGATCAATACCAAAAAAAAGTGAAAGCTACATTATTTATGATTATTTATTATAGTGTCTAAACAGACCTCTCTGACTGAATTACTTAAAATCTACACCCAAAGGTTAATAAATAACCTTTTCAGTAAGTCCTATAGTAATGTTATGGGTCACCTGGCTCAGGAAGGCTATGGTTTCTTCTTAGAGAGAGCATCTAGTGGGGAGACTTATAGGGCCATCTATGCTCCTATCTATGAAGATGGAACAATACCTCTGCAGTGTTACCTACTGGAAGTCAGTGTCAGACTTTTTAACACTCCTTGTACCAATGACTGGGAATATAAGCCAAAGTCTTCTCCAGAAGGAAAAGATAACCATACACAGACAGCTGTTTTGTGGTTTTTTCCCTTCATCAGTGTGCAATAGGTTTGCTGGCTTGTCTAGGTGAGAGGCCTTTGATGTGGATCAGGAAGGGTATGTTTTCTGCTTCGTGAAAGTACTTAGTGAGGAGACATAAGGCCATCTATGCTCTTCTGGGAAATTTATGCAAATGGGAAGATCGGCATTGACTTGCAGGGGTGCTGACATCCAAGAGGTGGTGCTACAGTGGCATTGATCCATCTTCCGTTTGCATGATGGGTCACTTGCACATGTAGTCCAATATTTACTATTCTGATTCTAACTACTAGTAGTTGCTGCTAGTATCACAGCAAGACACTTTTTTGTCTCAAAGGTTTTATTACTGCAAGATCTGATGGAAAGCGTTTGCAGGTGCCTGAACTGCTCTTACTTTAAAATACAGTATTTGTATTGTCTTAAATAACTGAAGAAAATTGTTTTGTAGATATTGATGAATGTAGGATATCACCGGACATCTGTGGAACAGCAGAATGCAAGAATATGCCAAGTACTTACACTTGTCTTTGTGAAGAGGGTTTCGTGTACGACGAATCAACTAAAAGTTGTCAAGGTATGCTTATCTTAATCAGAGTAATGCCATTTTCAGAACCATGCATTAAAATGATTTATTCTTTACAAATCCCATTTAATAGTTGACTTAAAGGGGTTGTCCCGCGAAAGCAAGTGGGGTTCAGCACTTCTGTATGGCCATATTAATGCACTTTGTAATGTACATCGTGCATTAATTATGAGCCATACAGAAGTTATTCACTTACCTGTTCCGTTGCTGGCGTCCCCGTCGCCATGGTGCCGTCTAATTTCAGCGTCTAATCGCCCGATTAGACGCGCTTGCACAGTCCGGTCTTCTCCCTGGTGAATGGGGCCGCTCGTGCCGGAGAGCTGGTCCTCGTAGCTCCGCCCCGTCACGTGTGCCGATTCCAGCCAATCAGGAGGCTGGAATCGGCAATGGACCGCACAGAGCCCACGGCGCACCATGGGAGAAGACCCGCGGTGCATCGCGGGTGAAGATCCTGGCGGCCATCTTAGTAAGGTAAGGAAGAAGTCGCCGCAGCGCGGGGATTCGGGTAAGTACTAAACGTTTTTGTTTTTTTTAACACGTGCATTGGGTTTGTCTCGCGCCGAACGGGGGGCCTATTGAATAAAAAAAAAAACCCGTTTCGGCGCGGGACAACCCCTTTAAAGGAGTTCTCCTATAAAAAACATTGTTTCTAATTAAATCCAGCGCATAATTTTAAACATTATTTGTATTAACACTTATTAAAGCAAATGTTCCTATCCCCAGATATTTCAGGACTAATGTTAGAATATGTCACCTGCTGTTTCTATTGAAGAGCCTTTCTGTGTCCACCTTAGTAAATGTTCCAAGATGGTCACGCTTCTCTGCAGTAACGTTGTCTCTTATCACTTACCCAACATCTCTCCTGACATCAGAGAAGATGCAGCAACATCAGAAAGAGCTGTCCTCCATATACCCAGTGGAGCAGAGAGAAGCAAGACTGAGCATGTGTGACCACCTTGAAACCATTACTGAGGTGGACACAGAACTGAAAAAGCAGGTGGTGCTGTTCTAACATTAGTCCTGGAATATCTCGGGATAGACACATTTTTTTTTCCCTAAGTGTAAAAGCAAAAGAGGTTTATATTTGTGGGCTGAAATAAACTAGATACAGTAATTTTTGTGAGAAAACCCCTTTACTTTTCTGCAAGAGACATAGTTTCTGCATAAGGGAACTCCTGACAGATTCCCTCTGCTAGTTGGTTGAGATTTCTAAATATTTTCTGCTATTGCATTGCAAGTATTTTAAACAATATAAACCTAATCAGAGAATTGTAATATTTACTGCAAGCCACTGATGTTCCCAAACTGTGCTGCATATGCCTAGGAATCTAAAATATTTCTTAGAATTCAAATCTTTCACATTTTGAATATATATTCAATGTAAGTCTCACATTGCTAGATATCTGCAACAATATTTCCTTTTGTCTTAAAAAATTGTTCTCATGGTTTTCCATTGCTAGAGCTTAACAATGAACATAAAGACAAAACATGTATATTGCTTTATAATATGGCTCTGTATATTGACATTTAGTACCCCAAGACTTTCAATGGACAGACTTTACTCGATATTTACATTAATCCACAAAATTAGCCCACTACAGGGAATAAAAATCACCAATACAAATCTAGTAAGCTGTACTTTATTAATTTCATGGTACAAATATGTATGTGTATTATTGAATCTATAGATTTGCCTTTTTTTTTTTTTTTTTGTCCCACCTGATGACCTGTTGTACTATAGAGGCCCATCATTGTGTCATAGCCTGGGCCCCATCACAGGATCCCCTGTTTTTTTTTTGTGGGCCAGAGTGACCCTGCCTAATCCTATAAGAATCAAATACCTTATGAAGCTATACACATGCAGTCTTTGCTGTTTACCTACTCAGTAACAGATTTGTTTGCGGTTTTAAAATGTGTACAAATTATGCAGCATAAGGCCTCCTGTCCACGGGCGATTTTTTTAAACCGTTTCCCGCAGCAATAATCTGCACACGGGTAACACAGTGAACGCTTTCCATAGGATAACTATGGAAAACGCAGCCCAAATGTCCACGATTTGCTGCGATGAACCTATCATTATAGATAGGTTCATTGTGAAAAATCGTGGTTCCAAAGTTCTCCCCGGTGGCGGCGGCTCCCGCAGCGGAAATCTGCAGCGGGCTATCTCTACGCCCGTGGACAGGCGGCCTAAAAATGAATGGCCATTTATCGACTGCGCTACATGGGCTTTAATCATCAAACACGTTAGTGAATTTTGATATGTGCTAATTAAGCAAGTGTAACTCTTTCCTTTATTAGTAGAATAATAAAACTGTACATTTAATCAGCAGTTTTGTTACAAAGACCAATGTATCCTTTCCTGATGAAAGCTGTGTTTGCATTGTGAGTTTGTTACTAAACAATGAGAACTAAACAATGAGAAAAAATGTACAAAAGCTGTTACATAGAATCAGGAGGATTTAGAGAAACCTTGGTAGTCTTTTTCAGGCCTCAGTCACACGGGCGCATCGGCACCCGTACACCGGCGCCGATGCGCCCGTGTGACTGAACCACCAGACGGACGTACCTAAAGACGGCCATCTCTCTGCAGCGCCGGAGGAAGACCCGGTCACATGTTCTTTCCTCCGGCGCTGCAGAGAGACGGCCGTCTTTAGGTACCTCCGTCTCCTTCCTGCAGTCACACGGGCGCATCGGCGCCGGTGTACGGGTGCCGATGCGCCCGTGTGACTAAGGCCTCAGGGTACATTTACACAGGTGAGTGTCATGTGACTGCAATAGCACACTTGCAGGCCTGTAATTTTGTATGCAAGTGCGATGCGATTGGTGAGAAAACAACATTGCACTCGCATCGCAGCAATTCGCTCGCGCATGAAAATCTCCCAATATTCCCTATGGAAGCAAAAGAAAAATAAAAAATTGCATTGCAATCGTATGAAACACACATGTACAAGCGAGCGTGATGTGTTTTTTTTAATTATTCTTTTTGGATCCCATAGTGAAGAATGAGCAATATTGCCCTGAAATAGGACATGGGTCAAGTTTTCTTTCTCAGTGCTACAAGAAAAAAATCCCAGATGTAAATGTGCCCATTAAAACAATAGCTTATTTTCCTGTCTGAATTCTGTCTATCTCGCTATGTACAGAAATTGTGTGGAAAAATCACCCATGTACATGCACCCTGAAGAGGTTTTCCAGAAGTAAATGATTGATGATCGATCCCCAGGATAGGTCATAAATAGTTGAATGGCAAGAATCCGCCGCTTGGGATCCCCGCAATCAGCTGACTGAAGTGACAGCAAATGAGCACCGCTATCATTTCAGTCCATATTCATTCTATTAATTGAATGGCTGTGATTGGTTCAACGAGTGCTGGCTCTGATTGGCTGAGCTGAGGCCCTCAGCCAATCACAGCCAGCACTTCCTGGAGGCGGGGATTTTCTGATCCCCCCATCTATAAGAAATGCTGAAGACCAGTGTCGGGGAGAAGATGCAGCGGAGCTGGACAGCGCTTCTAGGTGATGTGTGTGTATTTTTTAAAATCTTTTTCCACAGCTAGGGCTTAGTTTCAGGTTAGGGTTAATATTTCAGTAGGCCTAAAGTTGGAATGAGTGAATGAGTTAGAGATGTGATTTTTAATATTGTTGCATCACAGTTTTGCATCAAAATCATCCATAACACTATTTAACTGATGTAGATGACTCTTTTGTGTTTGTGATTGTATTGTGCAATGACTGATACCAAAGTTTAGTTGAGGCATTAGAGAAGTTAAGTAACTCACCGCAGCTAGATCTGATTCTGTATAAGTTTCTGATAGGACATGGAGGAAAAAGTAAGCATTTATGGAGAGGAGGTTTCTTTACATCAGCATGGTCAGTAGTAGGAGAATGAGGAAAGGTAGGCATACGTTGTGAACAGTACATATTTGGTTTGAAGGTCTTATTGTCAGAATTGTCAGAGGCAGGGGACAATTGGAATATCCTCAGGACACAAAAGGTCCTTAACAGAAGCAAATGGTTGGGAAAGCACTCCTAGCACTTTGTGTGAGTGACAAATGTCATATCAAGATGTAGAAATTGGGCCTAGGTCATTAATACAAGCAGGTTAGGAAAGGAAGCCACTGGCATTGCTGTGACGAAGAGCTGTGGCTGGGAGCAGAGAAGAAGCCATTCTTATTTTTACATGAGCAAGATAATGGAGGTGCCATGGACAAGGGAAGGAGGAAGCTGGTTGAGCTAGTGTTTAATGCAGTGATGTAAGAGGCTATGGAAACGTTTGTGCATGAAAAATAAATACACATATCTTGCTAAGTCCCTGCAGAACAACTGATGCACTTATCTATTTTTTTACATTAAGTTTTCCTTCTCATGTATTTAGAAAGAATCATACTTGCTTTAGGCCCAATGTCCATGGGTGGATCTGATTTGCCGAATCTGCGCGGAAGATCCGCAAATCAAGCATAGGGAAGCATGGATGTCCGCACATGAATTGCAGCATGCAGATTTGTTTTGCGGACCCTTTGGTCCAGAAAACAAATCGCAGCATGCTCCATTTCAGTGCGGTTCACGGGCCGCAGATTCCATGGGAAAGCAGGAGTTTTTTTTAAAACTCCACTGCGCATGTGCGGCGGCGTGCCGGCCGGCCGGACAGCGCTTCCGCACACATCCACAGGGAAGAAAATAGAAGAACCGGACAGATACAGTGTCCTTGGCTGTGAGCAGTGTCAGTTTCTGCTGCAGGCTCCCGCATGCGGAATCTGATCCGCCCGTGGACATGAGGCCTTGCAGGCTCTCCTACATTCAAGTTTCTGGCTAAGGGGCATATCCAGCATGCACAAGCTCAGCTCCTACTCCCCTCTCCTCTTTCAGCAGCTGTTTAGCATGATCATGCTTACTCAATACTACACAGCTATCTCCTCCTCTCTCTGAATAGCTACTAGTTTATTACCCCTCAATGCTGATGTTGAAGAGCAGAAAATTCAAAAACGCCTCACATCACTTCTGTCAAACAGCGATCCTCCGGATTGCAAATGTTTCCCAATGATTTCAATTGGAAACATTACATGGCACTCACATGCACATCGTGCAGCATGCGAGTGCCATGCAATGTCTTTTGAGGTCCCACTGAAAACCATAGACCTGGTGTTCCGCAGGAACGCCCAAAGATAGAACATGCTGCGTGTAACATTTCACTCATGTGAATAAGTCCATTCAAAAGAATGGATTTTATGTTAGTGCGATTCACACAAATTACGCGCAATATTCTCGCTCGTCTGAATAAGCTCTCAGTCTGTAGTGCCTTGGAAAACTATACAAGCATAGAAATCAAACTGTCGGAAATTTTTAATGAAACCCAATTACAAAAAGTCTTCAGTTTTAAATGCATGTTGATTTTTAGAAAAAGTGCTAAGGTGTAACTTTGCATAGCACTGGGAAGTGCTGGCTCTCCTTGTTGAGATTCAGCTCAAGTACTGACAAGATGCTGATTTGGCTGATATCCCTAGTCAGGTTTCAAGATTCTTTAAAGATCTGTCACCACTCCTGACATGTCTGTTTTAAGAAATGCTTGAATCTTCCATGAAACAACAATTCTGGAACGTCTTGTCTTATAACTCTATATTTTGATGGTCCTCTGTTATTCCTACTGAATGTTTGAATAGATTAACACCTGGTTGTTGGGGGTCTCCCTACACAGTCCCACATTATGCAACTTGTGCAGTCAGTAGCCTGTTGTGGTGGAACACCCCTTCAAGGAGAACCATAATATCCAGATGTCAATCTTTTCACAAGTTTCTAGCAGGAATTATTGGTGATGTTATTAATTCTTAAATAACAAAAGCCTAGTAGAAATAACAGAGGAACCGCATAATGTAGAGTTATAAGAAAAGATGCTCCAGTTTCATGGGGTTTGCAAGTATTTACTAAATCAGGAGTGGTTACAGGTCCTCTTTAAAAGGATTTTTCGCACATTTACAATTAATGACCCATCCTCAGGATAGGTCATCAATAGTTGATCGATGGGGGTTAGCTGCTCAGGATCCCTGACAATCAGCTTATTCTCCAGCCTGCTGTCAGTGCGTTGGAGAAAGATGTGCACATCAGGGTCAGAGACGGAAGTTTAATGGAAAGCATCCCTCCCATTGGGACCCCTGCTGATCAACTATTGATGATTTATCCTGAGGGCCGGTCATTAATAGTAAATGCGCGAAAAACCACTTTAATGGGTAGTTACCTATAGCTGGCAGTAGAGAGGGGACAGCTGATTTGTATAATTTTGCATAGAAGAGTAGGTCTCTCTGACTCAAGAGACACAGCCTGCAGGCTGTCTTCCCTCCCTAAACATTCCCATTCAACTTTAAAACAAGACTTTCTCTGACTTGCATTTTTGCCTTCTCTATACTGAATAGAAGTGGGCTAAAGAAGAAACTGGGCTGGACAAGTTTCAATTCTGCAGAAAATGTTCAGTATTTAAAGGTGTTTTCCATTGTTTAAAAAGGGGCAGAGAACTTTTAAAAACAAAATAAAAAATCTATACTTGCCTTTAAAAGTCTCGCCGCTCAACTGCAGCTGATTCCTGCCGCTTTGATCCCAGAAGCCTCTACAGCTGTCACGTGCCGTTCATTATTCATGTGACTACTGCTGCACATCACCACTGAGGTCAGTTATTGGCATTGTGAACGATGAACATTACATAATCACTGCAGGAGCTTCAGGGACCCGAGTGGATCGAACCACGGTGCTGAAGCAACAGGACTTTTAAAAGAGTATACATTTAAAAAAAAAAAAATTTTAACCCTTGCTTTACACTATGCTCTCTCCATTTTTTTTTTCCATATTGGAAACCCCCTTTAATGTATTTAACATAGAATATAATTAATTTTAGACCTGTTTTGAAGCAAAAAAATCAAAAACAGACCGTTCTCTCTTATTGATAAAATATGCGGTTATAAATGTAATTCAACTTTGTATGCCTTTATATAAATTAGTAACCATTTAAATTGGCAAGAGTAATTCCAACTGCCCAGGAGCATTCATAATGTTCACCCTTTAAAGAGAATATGTCGGCTCGAACGTGCTGTCCAAACCACAGGCAGCATGTTATTGAGCAGATTGATATGTAGTTTTATGGGGAAAGATTCAGTGTAACTTGTATTTAATTCATTTATATCTCTGCTCATTCTGATCTGAAGTGTCCAATAGGCGGAGCTATCAGTGATTGACAGCCATCCTTGTATGTAAATGTACAGTCATACACAGATATCTGCTATTCACTGATTAGAACAACTAATTGGACTGTTCAGGTCAGTATGAACAGAGATGCAAGTGAACATAATAGAAGTTATACTGAATCTTTCCCCATAAAACTAAATAACAATCTGCTCAGCTCCTCCTGCTCTATAACATGATGCCTGCGGTTTAGACATCATGTTTGAGCTGCCAGATTCCCTTTAACCCTTTCCAATCTACTGTCTGACGTCTAAAGACATTCTGATTGAAGGCTGTACAGCTCTGATGTCGGAAGACGTCCGGCAGGGTATTCTTACTGTAGATTACTGGCCGCTCTGTTGTCGGGGGGCTCTCCAGCATGTCCCATACCGCAGTACTGGCTCTAGCCAGCAGATGGCGTCATTGTATAATGGCAGAAAGAGAGAGCCCCCTAGGAAACTTTGAATCCAAAATTGGATTGTAAAAAGTTAATGTGCCAGTATTGTAAAAGTTTATTTAATCTACTTGATGCTGTATTTCAGCCTAGTGAACATCACAAGTTTTGTCATTTTTTTCACGTGAACCCTTTTTCTTTTACTAATGCAGTTTTGTTGTACATTTATTTTTTAGTTAGTGGCAGCTTTAACCTGTTACAGCAGATGGTGATTATTTAGGTTAGGGTCCCAGGACTGTTCTGACCATTGTCAACAAACATGACACTGTATACAGTTATGTGGGGTACTTGGCAGTCCAGAAATACATAATGACATTTATAGATTTGGCACCAGGGTGAAAAGAAAGCAACAAATTTAAGTTTGTTCCTTGCAGTACTGTCTCCAAGAACATGTCATTTTACAAGGAGTTTCCATCATTCTGTCGCATTTGTTGTATGTCTCCTATTACTCTGTATTTCATTTTGGCAGTCTTTGTTTTATTAGCTGGAACTGTTTGAAAATAATTTATTTACTGCTCTGTTTCTTTGTGGTGCAAGAGGATTCTTTTGGGACAGAATTAAGAGATGAAAGCAAAAAAATGTACATAAAAGGTCCAGCACTCAGTCTATCACCTAGAATGCATTCAATCATAGTTGTGAGGAAGCACTTACTTGAAAGAGGTGCCTGGTGAAGAATTAAAAGATGGGCAGAGACGATTGTGCTAAGCACTGCTGCCATCCTGTTCCTGAAAGAGCCTAGTGATAGAATGATGGGGATATAGCTCTGCATAGAATTGGACAAGTGCAGTAACCTCATGCTGGCTCTCACAGGTCTGCTATAAACTTAAAAGCATAGCATTGTGAAAGTCTGATTGAATACTGATTTGCAATCAGTGCTATTTTCCTCCTAAATTTGACCTGCGCACAAATGCCTAAAGTCTGATATGTATGGGGGGTAGCTCAATTTTTCCCTGGCAGATTATTTTGGGGAAAAAAGTATCAGGAATGTGGTTTCCTGAGAGTTAAGCCAGCACCAGAGCTACCTGGCTGTAGCTTACCTCCCTAAACAAACCAATTTTTGGCTGATATGAATGTTCATATGTATGGAGAAGTCAGTGAAAACAACTGTCAGATGAACAGTCGTCCTAGTCAGTGTATGGGCACCTTAAGTCCTGGAATGCTGTTATTTAGTGATTCTGCTTTTTTAGGCTTTGTTCACACTGGCATCATGGCCTCCATTTGTAATATGAAACTGTGCTGGATCTGTCATATGATGGATCCAGATGGGGCAGATGGACTCCATTATAATGGGGTCTATTGGGGTTCCATTAAAGTTTTTGGCATTTTGATGGCAAGAATAGCATGCTGCTCTATACTGGCCAACAAAACTAATGGACCCCCCTGTGGAGGCTCTTGTGTTTATCTTAGTTGATTCATTGTTACTCCATAAATAATAGCTACATATTCCCCAAATATATACATATGTAGATGAAATTAACTTATTCAATATAGCGCTTTATCTTCTCCTACATAGATATCAATGAATGTGAAGAGCAGCGTTGCGAACAAGCTTGCGTCAATACACCTGGAAGCTATTCATGTCATTGTGATGGGCGGGGAGGAGTAAAATTATCACATGACATGAGCACTTGCGAGGTACTCTTTAACTTGTATTTTTGTCAAGCATTAGATGTGTTTAGAATGTTCCACTGATGTACTTGTTATACTGTTTGTCTGCTTTTTTTTGCCTCCAGGACATAATGCCCTGTGCTCCTTTTGCAACGGAGAAGAGCATCAAGTCTTTGTACCTTGGCAGGATGTTCAGTGGGACTCCAGTAATCAAACTTCGGTTTAAGAGAAAACAGCCCACCAGGTAGGAGGTTACATTGTTGCTGTATTAAAAGAGATCTAAGATAACTTGACTACAACCAAGTTTGTCCTTGTTTCTATGCAATCTTTTAATTAATCACGTTCACTACTACATTGTGGATAGTATCCTTTCGCTACTGCACACCTGGCATTCAGATTTGTCTGGATTTTCTTTCTGAAAACATTTCTTGACATTTTCAGTTTTCTCCATTAGGGTGAAAGAAAAATTTGGCACAAATGTATTCCGACTTAAAACTGACTTAAATTTGGCTGTAGAAATTTAACTTTTTTGGCCCCGGTCATGGAAACAATCCTGATGTCTTTCTCTGCAGTATTTCCTAACACTGCCATTAATAAGTTTAGTGGTTTTTATGATTTCTCACTCCTCTTTGGCACACAGTTTGCAGGTTTCTTCTAAATTCCTAGCTTGACCCGTTACAGCTAGGTTTCTTCTGTTTGTATAAAGAGAACAATAACATTTAATGTTAAATTTGTTTTTAAAGTGTAGCGCCATGTATATCGATTTGCTTATTCAGAACAATTGCTGTATTTAAAGGCATGTGACCTGACTGGACTAATCTTTTGTCCTGACACTGCCTTTTACACTGTGACTGCAGAATGCAGACTAGATGAATGATGAAAAAGACCACAAAGTTCATCTTACCACCCTTACAATGTCTTACGCAAAACAAGTGGTGCAATGGTTAATCTTTTTTCAGACTCCTTGGTTCAATCACCATAGTGGTCAAATTATATTTTTATGCTGTTTACCAGGATTTCAAGATTCGTCATAGCAGTTTTGCAGGGTTTCCCTTGTATTCTTAGTTTTAGGAAGTCCTAAATCCTCTTCTAAAGCATCAAGAGTCCATCTTGCGCTACATGTCTTAGTTCTTTTTTTTTTCCTTTGCTTTAATTTCTTTCTGCTCCATCCATTTTCTTGTCCAAGGTCATTCCTTGCTCTCTTGGACCCTTTCCTCTTGTAAGACTAGTTGCCTTTCTTTTGACCTGGCTCTATTACTGGTTGAAGTCGCTTATTGGAAAACAGTTTCCATAACCTAAGTTTTGTAATACTGTCTTTTATATACTTGGATAAAGTAGGTCTATTAAACTCTTTATTTCTTGGCACATTGTTAGACTTGTGGCAGAATTCGACTTTCGAACGTTTGATCCTGAAGGTGTGCTTTTCTTTGCTGGTGGCCATCAAGACAGCTCATGGATAGTCCTTGCTCTCCGAAATGGAAAGCTTGAGCTACAACTGAAATATAATGGAATAGGACGAGTGACCAGCAGTGGACTGATAATGAACCATGGTATTTGGCAAACGGTAAGTAGCTCCCAGATATTAGCATTGTGTAAAAGGGGTGTTTAAGTATGCTGAAAATAAATCTTAGCACTTGGACCCCCACTAATCAAAACTTGTGACATGTCACTATTACATGCTAGAATTTTATGAAATAATAGGTACACTGTAAATATCCAACATGAAATGTAGAAGATTTTTCTTGGGTACAAATAAGATAAAATGCTGAAACTAGATTGAACAGGAATATACTTGTTTTACTAATTCTTTGCTTATTCTGCACCACTGAACCTACTCCAGTTGTGGCCCTTCACTTGTACAAATTGAACGTAATAACATGGTGTCCATGGTATTTGTAAACAAGGAGGATGGTGATCAATGGTACAAAAACCGTGCAGATTCACTGAGGTAGTATCCAAAAACATACAGATGGGTTCTGTCCCATCGGGGCTCACGATCTAAATTCACCTATCAAGTGATATGACGATTAGATATCAGAAAAAACTTTGTGGAACGGGTTTCATAAAAAGTGGTGAGTTCTCCTTCAATAGAAGTCTTCAGACAGAGGCTGGACAGACAGAGGCTTTGCACAAGGAAGACTAGAAGCAATGGGATGAAAGTGGCAGGAGATTAGATATTAGTAAAAACTTTCTGACAGTGAGGGTGATCAGTGAGTGGAATAGGTTACCACAGGAGGTGGTGAGTTCTCAATGGAAGTCTTCAAACGGAGACTGAACAGACATTTGTCTGGAATGATTTAGTGAATCCTGCATTAAGCAGGGGGTTGGACCCGATGACCCTGAAGGTCCCTTCTAACTCTACCAATAGAGAATGCCCACACATTGTAGACTTTTGGGCAGATATATACACCTTTTTGTCCCTACTCCTACCTATACAGACTAAGATATTTACTTTGGACCCAAAGATAGCGCTGTTTGGTTTAATGGAAGAGAGAATATGGCCATCCCATACCCAAATTTTTCTCAGAGAAGTGTTGTTTCTGGCCAGGAAGGCAATAGCTATGAAGTGGATGGCTGTGGAGTCCCCCTCTGTCAGGAGTTGGCGGAAGCTGGTGGATGTAGTAATCCCATATGAAAAGATAATCTATAAACACAGGGGATGTCATGACAAATTTCGGAAAATAAGGGAACCATGGCTTAAGTCGCACCACACATTGTAGATGGATTAGCTGCAGTGGACCCGATGGGTACTATGCATGTAAGTGATGAAACTCATATGGAGGCCAATAAGTTTGTTTATTGAAATGTTTATTGAAAATATATAGTTAACAAATTCGGAGTAATTTCTGTTTATAAGCAGGGGAATAAAATATTTGTGAAGAAATGTTGTACTTTCTTTATAATATTGCCATATTTTGTATTGCTCTTTTGTGTACAAAGACCGAATGAACGCTGTAAAATCTGTGTACAATTACGAATCTTGTACTAAAGTTGCAACATCTTTGAATGAAACGAAGTTTTAAAAAAAACAAAAAAAAACACACCTGTGGGAATGTCTGAGGACTGACAAGAATTACATCACCTGCGCAATACTGAGGAAATCCTAAAAACATGACCTGTTGGCGGTCCCTGAGGACTGGAGTTGAGAAACACTGTGATATTGCACCTCAGCCCCATTCTAGTGAATGAGTCTGAACTGCAGTACCAGAGACAACCTGATGACGGAAGCAGTGCTGTTCTTGCCTAAGCAGATTTTTTTTCTAACCTCTACAATTTTTCTATGCAGGACAACTTGTCTCATGAACTGTATTTTTTTTCATATTGATGAATACTAAACTATAAATATCTTAGTCTTTGGCAGTGATTTTTCTTATGCTCTTAATTGAAATCTAGAGAACATGGTATTTGAAGGATGAAATAGATTTCTCTTAACATAAGTGCTAACATTTCCGCAGCATGGGATCATGTCTAGTCGTCTATTTGTCTACCGCATTACATACATCTAGTCTGAGAAAAATCAAACCACTATGTTAATGTTTTCTGCCAGCCTGGATCAAATAAAGTTTAATGAAGATTTCTAGGGCATGAAGTAATCATTAGTTTGAACAGAGTTACAGGAAAAGTGAGTTTTGGTGACTATAAATAAATGCATAAATAAAAAGACATTTTTTTTGTAAAATTAGTGTAATTACTATTGCAATTAAATTCTCTTAAAGGTTATGGACACCTTTTGGAGAGCAAACTTTTTTTCACTGAAATGCATGTATTTTGGGCTGACAATCATTTTTGCAGTAGGATTTTTATTAGAAAGTTTGCAGCTTCTACTTATGTTTTGCATTGAACAGCAGTCAAGCACTTAACCCCTTAGTGACCAAGCCTGTTTGCACCTTAATGACCAAGCCAAGTTTTGGAAATATGACATGTCACTTTAACATAGGATAACTCTGTTAAGATTTTGCATATCCAAGTGATTCTGATATAGTTTTTTCACCACATATTGTACTTCTTGATGTCAGAAGACGTCCTGCAGGGGGGGGTGGGGGGGGGCATGTCACATACTGCTGTACTGGCTGTAGCCAGTAAATGGTACCAAGGTAAAATAGCAGAAAGAGAAAGCCCCCTAGAAAACCCTGAATCCAAAATTGGATTGCAAAGGGTTAAATGTGCCAAACTTGTGGAAAAAATTAAAAATTTGACATTTTTTCACATTTTCAATTGCAATATTTAAAATATGTGCAAACATTCTGTACAAATTTTTGATAAGATATATATTTCCATCTGTTTACTTTATTCTGGACGCACATTTGAAAAACTTTAGTTTTTTGTTTTTTTTTAACCATTTAGGATGTACAAATTTAACATTGATTAGCAATATTTTGAGAAACACTTTGTTTTCCTACACCAAGCCAAGATTGCAAAGGCTCATAGGTGTCAGAATGATAGATACCCCCACAAATGACCCAATTTTAAAAACTACACCCCTTAATATATTCACTAAGGTGTCATGAGTATTTTGACCCGACAGTTTTTTTTCAAGAGTTAATGCAATTTATGAGAAAAAATAAAATTACATATTTTTGCAAATACATCATTTTAAAGGCAGTTTTTGTTCTATAGTGCACATTAAAATGAGAATTTACACCCCAAAATGGATACCCCCGTTTGTCCTGTGTTCAGATACATACCTGTTGTTGCCCTAATATTATATCTATATGCACAATGGGGCCCAAATTGGAAGGAGCAGCAGTGGCTTTCAGAACAGGAATTTTAGCCTGAAGATGTTTTAGACCCCATTGCACATTTGTAGAGCCCTTGAGCTGCCAAAACAATTCAGAACCCGCGCAAATGACCCACTTTTGAAAACTAGACCCCTTAATGAATTCATCTAGGGGTGTACTGCTTATTTTCATCCAGCAGTTTTTGAATGAATTCAAGCAAAGCATAAGGAAAAAATTACGATTTTCACTTTTTAGCAATGGTATCATTTTTAAAAAACGTTTTTTTTGTACAGCACACATATGAATGAAGACTTTCACCCCAAAATGGGTAACCCTGTTCTTCCTGTATTCAGAAACATACCCATAGTGGCCCTAATCTACTTACACGACACATGGCTAGGCCTATAATGGAGGGAACAGCCGTTGGATTTCAGGCCACAACTGAATACATTCCAGGCTCCATTGCTCACTTGTGCAGAAAAGAAATTGACTCTCTAAAATGAATCCCCCCCTCTTCTCTGTGCCCTTTTTGGCGTTCCCTAAATCTTAGATAAAAGTAATAATGTAAACTGCGTGGTATTTCCGAAGACAGGTGTAATTACGGAGGCTCGGTTGGGATGGGCACATGGGGCAATAAAATCGGGTATCCCTCCTCCTCTCATGCTTTTTTGGGGGGATATTTCTTGACCTCAGCGGCAGGGATAGGGTGTAAAAAGTGGCGCTCTGTGAGGCTTCGTAAGCTTGCTGAGGTGCGGCGGTCTCACACAACAGGCTCTCAACAAGCTGCTCCTGGAACTGCAGGAAGGCGAGCGTTCCTGGGAGCTTCTTGTAAATTGCATATTACAGGTAGCGATCTGAATAAGGCCGGGCTCACACAGCCGTATATGGGACTGTGGAGTCCCGCAGTGAATCCCAGCTGTGAGCCGGGACGTGACCCTGCCTATGGCCGCGTAATACATTACGCATATCTGTACACTCACACAGACGGCCATGCACAGTACATCTTTTTTTTGTTTATATTTCCTGCGCTGTCGCTTAGTGATGACGCGGGTACCAGCAGCCCATACACAATATAGTTACGTATGGGCTACGGGTATATCCCGACCATAGACCACAACGGGCCCTATGTTGCAGGTATCCGCGGTAAAAATAGAACATGCTGTGTTCTGTTTTCTGCGAGTGGATTATGCAATTCCGACCCGCTAAAGTGAGCAGAATTGTGTTAACGCATGCAGAATCCGCAATTTCTATCCTGTCATGTGAGGCTGGCCTAAGGTAGATCGCTACATTTTTATCATGTGACCGGGGAACGCTCAACGAGGCCACCGGTCACTGCTCCACGCTCTCGGCTACTGTTGGTAGCCGGGAGCAAGGAGATTTCAAATTTCCTGAGCTCCTCGGCTCCTGCTTATGTGTCTGGCATTTTGCCGGCGGCGATTGCTCAAAAGCAGAGAAAGGTCCATGGAGGAGCATTGCATTGGGTTTCAAATGTGGAGGCCTCTGGTAAGGAGTTTCAACTCCTCTCACCGATTTGCATCAGTGATGGGTTTTCTCAGGGTGTCATAGTGCAGGTCCCATCCTCCCAGCGTTGCAGGGGTTTTTATTCGAATCTGTTTACTGTTGCCAAAAAAGAAAGCTCATTCTGGCCAGTCCTGGATCTGAAAGCCCTAAATTGCTACATTAGAGTTCAGCATTTTCGCATGGAATCTCTAAGGTCAGTTGTGACATCCATGGAGCCGGACAAATTTATCTCGTTTTATAGATATCAAGGATGCCTATCTACACATCCTGATTTGTCAGGCTCATAAGCGTTTCCTGTGGCTTGCCGTTCAGTGTAGGCATTACCAGTTTGCAACCCTCCCATTTGGGCTGGCTACTGCACCCCAGGTTTTTACCAAGGTGCTGGCAGCGGTAATGGCACTCCTTCATCTTAAAGTGATTGTGGCCATTCCTTAATCGGATAACATCCTGATAAAATCCTCTCACTGTGGGGTTGTTTTGTGGGGTCTCAGCAGAATGATGGCTTCCCCGGGGGAATGGGAACTGCAAAGTATTTTAGTTAAAATGCTGTAGTTGCAGCCACGGACATGGATCAGATGGCCTCCAGGTTCAACCACAGGTTACCCGCCTTTGTGACCTCATCTTGGGATCCCCTAGCTTGTGCAGTGGACACCATCCTGATCCCTTGAGAGGAATTCTGATTCCCTCCTTTCTCTGATCCTGCGACTGCTCAAGAATATCAGGCAGGAGGGCCTTCCAGTCCTCCTTGTGGATCCAGATTGGCCACGCAGAGCATGGGTCTCTCAGGGACCCCTCTACCACCCTAATTTGTCCACGCTACATTTACCTGCATGGCTGTTGAGACTGCTGTCTTAAGATCTCACGGCTTTAGAGAGTCGGTCATCCAGACTATGATAAAAGCTTGGAAGCCGCCTTCTTCCAAGGTCTATAATCAAGTATGGAGGAGCTTCTTCCTCTGCTACAAGCAGTGGAAAGCCCACCTGACGCATTTTTCTCTGCCTCAGGTCCTTTCCTTTTTGCAGATGGGTCTGGAGCCGGGACTGAGCCTCAGTTCCTTAAGCCTCTTTCACACGGGCTACAAAATCATCGCTACAAAACGCATGTACGTGAAGCCCATTGTTTCCAATGGGTTCTTTCAAGCTGCAAAACATCACTCATGTGAAAGAACCCATTGAAAACCATGGGCTTCACATACATTCATTTTCTAGCGATGATTTTGTAGCAAGATTTTGTAGCCCATGTAAAAGAGGCCTTAAAAGGACAGGTGCCGGCCCTCTTGATGCTTTTTCAGTTTCCTCTGGCCTCAAGGTTGGTGGACCGCACCTTTTTGCAAGGTGCGCTCGCACCGTTCCTCCCCATCGTTCTCCAGTACCATTGTGGGACCTAAACTTGGTACTGACGGCATTACTGTCTACCCTCTTTGAACCACTGAAGAAGGTTCCTATGCATCTCTTGACGTGGAAGGTTGCCTTCTTGATGGCCATTACTTCCATTCACAGGGTATTTGAGTTGCCAGCTCTCTTGGCTAAACCACCGTTTACCATCCTCCATCACAATAGGGTGGTATTACGGTCTGTTCCGTCGTTTCTTCCTGAGGTGGTATCAGCCTTTCACCTTAATGAGGAAATCGTCCTCGCCTCTTTTTCCCCTGTCGCCGATCATCTGAGGTTAGGGACCCTGCACAGGCTGGACCTGGTGCTGGCTTTTAAGATCTATCTCTCACAGACGGCCTCTTACAGGCTTTGCATTTCTCTTTTTATCATCTATGAGGGTCCGAAACGTGGGCTTCCCGCCTCCAAGATGGCAGTCTCCAAAGCCTACCGCGCAGAAGAGAAAAGGCCCCCTTCTGGGTCACAGCGCATTCGGCTCTGGTGGTGGGGGCATTATGAGCTGTGCAGAATGGGCCTTCTGCCACCTAAGTGTGTAAGGCCGCCACTTGGTCTTCCTTGCACACTTTTTCCAAATTTAGTCAGGTCGATGCAATAGCATTCGCAGATGCCACTTTGGGGCGCAGAGTTCTGTAGACTGGCATCAGCTGTCCGCATGTGTCCTGGAGCTCCCACCCTAGACGGGAACTGCTTTGGGACGTCCCATGGTCTAGAGCTGTGTACTTAATGGGACAGATGAGTAAAACTAGACTTTGGTACTCACTGTAAAGTCCCTTTCTTGTCTCGTCCATTGGAGTACACAGCACCCACCCAATTCAGGTACTCCGTTTTTTGTTGACCTTCCTCGTTCGAGGTTCTCCTTTGTTGCCGTACATGGTACTATCCTGAGTGGATTTATTCTTATACGTCTTTTTTCTGCTGTATGAGTGTTGGTATAATTTCTGGAGAATTTGAAGGAAAGCAGAAAGAGGTAAAACAAGAAAGCACTTTTCAAAATGGCTACTCTTAGTGACCAGTAGCTATATCCCATGGCCTAGAGCTGTGTACCCCAATGGACGAGACGAGAAATAGACTTGACAGTGAGTACCAAAGTCTAGTTTTTTTTTATTCCCTATCCCATCTTTGGAATGACAGGTCAGATTCTTTCATGCAAATGTACAATAACCCAACTCAGTGGTTAGCACAGTTGCCTTCCAGCCTTGAGGTCCTTGGTTTGAGTCAAATGAAAGGATGGCATCTGCATGGAATTTGTATTTTCTCCGTGTGTTTGTGTGGGCTTCCTCTGGGTACTCCCTATTTCCTCCCTCACTCGAAAGATATAATGATAGGTTAATTGGCTTACTATCAAATTTGCTTTTAGTGTGCGTGTGATGGAGAAATTACAATATAAGCCTCAATTGTAGCAGGGACTGATGTGATTGGTGGCAGTGTTTGTAATAAAACAAAAACAAGTCACCATACTACAATCTAGTGATTAACAACCAGCTGGACCATACAATAAATGTACATCTAGGGGTGCAAAACTAACTGTGTCCTTTTTGTCTGCAGATTTCTGTGGAAGAACTTGAACGGAATTTGGTGATAAAAGTCAATAAAGATGCAGTCATGAAAATAGCCGTGGCTGGGGATCTTTTTACATTTGACAAAGGATTGCATCAGCTAAATTTGACAGTAGGAGGAATTCCCTTTAAAAATACTGACCTGATTCAGCCAGTAAGTGCCATTCTAAAGAGTCATAATACAGAGGTTTGCCATTTTTAACTCTCATCCAGAAATATGTTAACCTGTGTCTGCCCTCAGATGAACCCTCGTATGGACGGCTGTATGAGGAGCTGGAACTGGCTGAATGGAGAGGACACCTCTATACAGGAGACTGTGCAAAGGACAGAGAAGATGCAGTGCTTTATGGTTGCCGGTAGAGGATCTTTTTACCCAGGAAAAGGATATGCGCTTTTCTTCATTGATTATAGTAAGTAAGAAAAAAATGAATATAGCATAATGGAGAAACTTATGAAAAAACACTGCAACTAAAAACAGTGTGGTTTTCCATATCGGCTTGTTCCTATATTTTCTTTTTAAGGTGATATATTTACCACACTTTGCAATTCCTGTTAAAATAGGAAAAAGGTTTTTCTCCTTTTTGAAACTAGTTGAGTAACAGTAAATGGCCAACTCTGTTGACATACTGTAAGTCCATAGTGCTTTCAGATTAATGTCTCGTTCCTAAGGGCAGATTAAAACTGCAGTGTTGTAACATGATGGCTGTGGGCCAAATCAGTAATCAGACGACAGGTATTGCCCTATCCGCCCCATTAAAGGCCCATTTAGACACAACGATCATTGCTCAAAATTTGCTCAAAAGCAGTCTTTTGAGCGATAATCGTTGTGTGTAACTGTATTGACATCGTGCAGTTTTCGTTATCCTGTCGCTCATCGTTGTCTTTCAGCGTGCAGAAAGATCAGTTATCAGGGATTCACAGCGGGATACAGCTGATACTATTGTTTCAGCTGTATCCCGTCCCTGATAACAAGCTGGGTATTCAGAACAGAGCGGTTCAGCTCTGTTCTCCATACCCCGCACGGAGTGTTCGGCTGTATAACAACTGGGCGTTCCATGCAGAAAGTAGCTAGATGCAGAAGACAAGTAGGGCTTGTTATACAGCCGAGCGCTCCGTGCACAAAACAGCTGGATGCAGAAGGCAAGCGGGGACACTCCGCTTGTCTTCTGCATCCTCCTCTCCGAGCGCTCGACTGTATAACAACCGGGTACTCAGAGCGGGGAACAGCTGGATGCAGAAGACAAGTGGGGATACCCTGCTTGTCTTCTGCATCCTCCGCTGGCAGCCCAAGTTGATCATCTTGCGCTGTGAATGACACAACGATTATCGCTCAAAAGTCGCTTGAGCGACATCTTTTGAGCAATAATTATTGTGTCCAAATGGGCCTTAGCCTGCATGCTTAGCCAAAGTGAGCTGCTGCCGAAGGCTTCTCATAATAGCTCATCTACTAACAAAGGAATCGGGCTCAGTGAAATCCAGCATCCCTGATTCTTGGGCTAACGCCGTACACATTGGGGCACACATGCTAATACTGCCTAACAGACAGTGCAAACTTTACAATTTTCAAATGTGTTGATTTATTACAGTGACTTATGTTGGCCTAGACGTCTGGCACCTCTTTAGGCACTTCTGTCGAACTTTATATCCTGTATTAGTTGGCTTAGTTTACACTAGTTTTTTTTCACCATAATTTTGGCACAGTTTTGTGCATATCATCACATTTAGGTCAGGCCCTTTGGTGTGAAGCCACACCCTTTTAATGGGCATACCAAAGAAAGTGTGTAAACGTGTCTATACACATCATATGGCTAAGTTCGCAATAGCGGTTTTTGTTTCTGTCTCGCTGTTCCATAGTGGGAGCATCTAAACGTAAAGAAAACGAAAATGCAACACTGAAGCAAGCGGATAGCTTTTCGTTTCCTTCCGTTTTTCACCGACGGTAGTGTTAAAAACAAAAAACGTAGACTGTCTTAGTTCTGTTTTTTAAACTGGAGACAAAAGCTAGTCTTTCTGTGTGAAAAACGGAAAATACAGAAACTGGTTTGAACTGGAAGTCTTCAGTTTCAATGCATTTCTATGGGCCAGAAAACTGAAACGTCTTCTTTCAATTTGCTGTTTCCCACAACAGAACCGTTAAATGGAAAGGGTCATTAGAAAGCAATGGCCTACACAAATAACGTAAGGCTCTGGACAGATGTTTGGTACATTAAACAAGTGTAATGCATCTACATCTGTATGTTCTTCCCAATTTTGTGTATGTTTTCTCCATTCTCTCAAAAACCTACTGATAGGTAGATTGGTTACCTGTTAAACTAAAGCTTTGTATGGTAGCATGAACTAGGGAAATTAGACAGTAAGTCACACTAGGCATGAGGACGGAAGACAGTCCATTCTCTGCATGATGCTGCTAGTTTAAAAATGAGATCTGAATATATTATATAAGCCTCTTATGATATGTTGTCTTAATATTACCCTGATTTCTTGTAGTGCATCAATCCAACGAGTCAAACTGGAGTATAGAGGTCAGTGCGGAGATAAGCCCAGCAACAGATACTGGACTGCTCTTTGCTCTTGTGTCAGAAAACAAGGAAGTCCCTCTGTCACTCGCACTTGTCGATTATCATTCCACTACGAAAGTAAAACGCCAGGTAAGAACTGCTTACATAAGCCATGCAGACTATTATATATGCTTACTTCAGCAGAGGCCCTGCAAACATAGGGACCAACACTTGTCAGTACAAGTCACTACTTTTATGTCAGTTGATTTATAAGGCGGAATGCACACGGGCGTATTTGCACTGCAGAATGCTTCCGCCTCCGGATTCCGCAGTAAATACCGCCCATAGCATGGCAAAACGCTATTTCATCTACACGACCGGAAATCGATTGCTACATGCTTCAATTCTGTGCGGAATCCGCATGGATGGCTTCCATTGATGTCAATGGAAGTTGTCTGACCCGCAGCCCTTCTGCAATCATCATTGGTCACAAGATCGCCTAGCGATGGCGCGACATTACCTGTCTTGCGCATGTGCACCAACGTGCCAGCTGGTACATCCGCATACAGATAAGAAGAAATCTGGATAGGTATGCAGGGGTCACAGAGTCTGATGCTGCTGCGGGATCCCGCATGCAGAATCCGACCCAGTAGTGTACATTTGGCCTTAATGTGTTGACTGCCGTGATCAGAGGAAACTATAAAGTACATCAGCCATTATCTAATAACATTTTAGTATAAAAATGTTGGACTCATGCTTAGTAGTACAGGATATTCATCAGAAGGACTCTGCCTCCACCTCCTCTTGCCCTCCTCAGTGTTAGGGGCAGAGCTGGAAGTACTTTATAATATGCCGCCTTTAACCCCTTGAGTGGCGGGTTTCCTACCACCCTGTCGTGCCCACCAGGGCAGGTTTTTTTAAATGGTCTAATCATTAAATTTCAACTAGTTTTGCAGTTGTGTCTCAAGAGCCATAACTTTTTCATTTTTCCATTGACATGGCCATATAAGGGCTTGTTTTTTGTGGGACAAGTTGTGATTTTTTAAACAGGGAGGAGGAGGAAAAAAAGAAATGGGGAAAAAAGAAAAAAAGGGGCCATGTCATTAAGGGGTTAAATAATGTATTAACTTCCTTCTCTGGGTCATTACGACGCATGGATACCACATGTGTGATTGTATTTTTGATTTTTTACAAAGTAAAGGGAGACAAGTGTTTTTATTATTTTTTTTATAATTTTTTAACTTTTTTTTTTTTTTTTTTAATTTTTTTTTTTTTTCTTGTCCCTTTAGGGGACTTCCACAAGGACCCATCAGGACCCCCTGATCACATTCCGGGGGTCCGATGGTGACAGCCCTTTACATGCTGCAGTGACAGCCCTTTATATGCTGCAGTCACATAGACTGCAGCATGTAAAGGGTTAACACAGCAGAGATCGGAGGTTTTCTCTGATCTCTGCTGTAAGAGCTGGTACCTAGCTGTCCTCTGACAGCTAACAACCAGCTCTCCCTGCCACAGAGACCATCGGCTTGCTTCTGACAAGCCGATGGTCTCTTTGGCAACCTGTAAACAAAGCAGTGCAGGAGTTTGCCGACATATCGGCAATATCTTCTGCTGGTTTTTCAAAGCCCTTGCTTTGTTCTCTGTGGGTCTGTGCAGGCAGAGCACACTGTCACAGCTTGTGGCAGTGTGCTCTGCAGCTCCCATAGTGATACATAGCCCGGAAATCTTCCGGGCAGTATCGCTATGAGCAGTGGAGCTCGTCCCGGAAAATTTCCGGGCGTGCCAGTCAAGGGGTTAAAACATCATTCTTAGGTTCTCTACTCACAGGTGGGTGCGATATCGGGCCGTGAAACTCGGCTCCATATGGTGCTTGTGAACGTGCGATCTACCAGTGGATGTAAGTAATTTTTCAGGCAAAAACGCCTCGCATTGCATTGGTGAAGTTCCGATCCTTTCTGCGTGACAAAGAATAGCAAATGTTTTCCATTGATCAATGGGAAACCTCTAATTGCACAGCATGCGAGGCAATAAAGCTGTGAGGAATGTGAAAATTTAGAACTTTCGCTCATGTATATGACTCTATTTAACAGAATGGGGTTCAAAATTATGCGAGATTTGTATGTCTTGCAACACACAAATCTCACTCTATTTTCTAACCCGTGTGAAACCAGCTTTAGTTGTAGCTTAGTTGTAGTCTCTGAAAAATCTACATACAGCAGCGATGGATGGGGCTGTCTCGTTGCAGAGATGCATATGGAGATTGGTTGTCTGTGAAATATGCCCATTTAACTATTCTGATAAGGACCCTTTTATACAGAACGGTTATTGTTCAATTAAAGGGGTTGTCCCGCGAAAGCAAGTGGGGTTATACACTTCTGTATGGCCATATTAATGCACTTTGTAATGTACATTGTGCATTAATTATGAGCCATACAGAAGTTATCAGAAGTTATTTACTTACCTGTTCCGTTGCTAGCGTCTTGTCTCCATGGTGCCCGTCTAATTTTCAGCGTCTAATCGCCGGATTAGACGCGCTTGCGCAGTCCGGTCTTCTTCTTTTCTGAATGGGGCCGCTCGTGCCGGAGAGCGGCTCCTTGTAGCTCCGCCCCGTCACGTGCCGATTCCAGCCAATCAGGAGGCTGGAATCGGCAATAGACCGCACAGAAGCCCTGCGGTCCACCGTGGGAGAAGATCCCGGCGGCCATCTTCACCAGGTAAGTAAGAAGTCACCGGAGCGCAGGGATTCAGGTAAGCACTGTCCGGTTTTCTTTTTTAACCCCTGCATCGGGTTTGTCCCGCGCCGAACGGGGGGGCTATTGAAAAAAAAAAAAAAACGTTTCGGCGCGGGACAACCCCTTTAATTGTTGGATTGTGCATAACTGAACTATAATCTGTCAGTGTAAACGCTGCCACCGATTGAAAGATGGGCAAAAATTTGGTCACTTGTTCATTTATTTTATGCAGGCAAAAAATCATCGTTCATAGTTTACCAGGCATTTTGTTCAGTCATTTGCAGGCAAGCAGAGGAGGGAAATTGTTACGTGTTTTTGAAGCCACGAAATCCCCAGAAACGGGCAAAATAACTGAAAAATGTGAGCGACTATCTGGTTGTGTAGATGGACTTCCAAAGCAAACGACTCAGTCATCGTTCACTTTTTTCAATGATTGATTTCTCTGTGTAAAAGGACCCTAAGCTTTTGTCTGCTTGCCCTAAAACTTTGATATTTTGACATGGCACTGATCGTATGATTAGCTGGTTATTACACTTTAGTTTACATTTGGTATATAATAGTTAATGATGAAATCATTACCAATTAGTAAGTTACAAGTTATTAAGTCCGTATACAAATGCACAAAATAAAGCTACAGAACTACACTATCAGGGACCATAATCTGGAGCAACAGTGAATATAATACAAGATTGTTTTACTAAAGCAAGGCTGGCTGAGGAAACAAACTGTTGTGAGGAAGCACCCCGAACCAGCCCAGCAGTACTGCCAGGCACGGGCGTCTGTGGCAGATTCCTAGTCCAGATGTTTTGTTTCCAGCTAGAATAATAAGTGAGTGGTGATGGCTCTTTATTTACAATGATTAATGCTTTACAGTTTTAACAGTGTAAAACCTTTGGGCCTGATAAAGTCCTTTCCGTGGAGCATTGATTACCATTTTTGTGATGTTTACTGGTTTGCTTTCATATTTTTTTTTTCATTTTTGTTACAAATAAATTACACTAGTAGGGATGATACACACTTAGTATTTCTTTTTTTATTGATTCTATACATGGTATGGGTGAAACAGCTTATTTGTTTAAAGGGGTTCTCCTACTTCTATCTGTTTTCAGACAGCGCCATACATTGTACAGTGGCCCAGGTTGGTACTGCAGGTTAAATTCTATAGAAGTGGCCTGCAGCAGCAACCCCGGCCACTGCGCAATGCATGGAGCTATATGGGAACAGCTTAAAGTGGGAGAACCCCTTTAAGTAGAGCTTTCAGAGTGAAACACTGAAAGCTGCTGCTGTCATATTCACCCTTGTCACATAACCAGCCAATAATAGCTGCAGCCTGTCCTAGACTCTGGCAATAAAGCAGAAGTAGCTTTTTGCCTAGATTATAGTGAAGATCTGCTGAGGACACATTTTCTGACACTAGTGACAGCTGATTTATCATCTCATTTCTCTTTATATGCAGTTCATCATCTTGTCTGTAAAAACCACTGTGGTTTGCCGGCTAGAAGTAAATGTCTGTGATAAAGACCACTGGGTGGAGATTTCTGCCAGTAAAGACCACGTGCAGCTTTCCTTTGACGGGACCCTAGGAGTAGTGGAATTGTTTGAATCAGAACTACAGATCGTTCTTTCAACCTTAAATGATCACATGCAACAGGGAGTGAAGACTTATATAGGAGGATTACCAGGTAAATATGAATGTGGAAAATAAATAATGGCATTTTCTATATCAGTACTATTGTGTTCCCCCAAAATAAGCCCTAGCCTAATTTTCAGGGAGTGGGGTGCAAAATATAAGCCCCCCCCCCCCACGCGCACACACACACACACACACAAAAAAATAAGCCCTAGCTACACTACATGAAAAAAACACAACTCACCTTGCAGGCGCCGTTTGGGCTGCGGCACTCCAGCAGTCTTCCGTGTACTCCTCAGCGTTGAGTGAGCATTCTCATCCTGATAACGGGGCTTGAATACCTCGCCTTCAGCAAGAGATTGCTGTTATTGGTTCAGAAACACTGCCTTAGCCAATCATAGTCGGCACTCAATGAACCAATCATAGCCATTTAATGATGTAATTCAATGAATGGCTGTGATTGATTAGTTCATCGAGCACGGGCTCTAATTGGTTCAGGAACGCCGCCTCAGCCAATCACTGCAATCTCTTGCTGGAGGCGGGGTATTCAAGCCCAATTATCAGGAAGCGAATTCTCTTAGAGCTGAGGACTACATGGAAGATTGCCAGAGTGCCGCAGCCCAGCGACAGGGACCCTAACAGTGACTGCTAGGTAAGTATTAAGACACCCCCTGAAAATAAGACACTGTATCTCTTTTGGGGCAAAAATTTATATAAGATAATGTCTTATTTTCTGGGAAACACGGTAGCTATTGCAATCGTCTTCAAGATCAGAATGCTGCTAAGATATTTATAGTTAGAAAAAAATAGTAGCTGTCTAGCTTTTATTAATGAAGTTTTCTTATCCATTCTGTATAGATGTGGAAGTCACTCGTACGCCGGTCACTGCATTCTACCACGGTTGCATGACCATCAATGTTCAGCAGCAGACCCTGGACTTGGATGATGCTGTTCACAAACATAATGATATCACCTCCCACTCATGCCCACCCATTAAGTCTGTCAAATAGTTACACCACAGTTTTTACACCAAGTATCTTTTTTTTATACATGTATAAATTATTCTGCAGTATTGTGTGTATAGTTTCGTAAAACACTGAAATTATGTAGAACCTACTGATTTTTACACGGTGTCAGGATTGAGAAGTTCATTTTATTGATTTAAGGATTGTAATATATTGTAAATATTTCAGAAAACTGATGTTAATTACCAAACATCTGTGCGGTAAGTACCTCATGGAGGCTTATTAACAACGAGAACTGTGGTAATGTTGTGGAAAAGAGATGCAAAACTGGAAATGTATTATATTTTTTAATGGCAAGCACTGCTTTTTAATTAACAAGTTAAAATAAAAAAAATATTTGAAAATGTTTTCATATTATTTACATGATTTTGTATCCACATGTCCCCTATGCCTATAAAATATAGCAATGAGCTCAACAACTCTACCTGGAAAATGAATTCTAGCTGGCACCCAGTACTTGTGTGCTGGTAAGGTAATTGAAAATTCCTTGATAGCACTAAGCGCAGTATTGCTGAAAATAATGTGTTATACTTAGTGTCTTAATATGCAACTGATGTCATAATTCCCCAGTGTGGTCACCTCACCAGGGCTGCAAGCCAGGTTGGAAACTGCTGCCAGTTCTATGCATTAGCAAAATCCAAATGGGCTCATCTCATTGCTGTACATGGAATATGGTTGCGGCAGTTTTTCCTGTGTGTGTGTGTGTGTGTGTGTGTGTGTGTGTGTGTGTGTGTGTATACACACACATATATATGCAGTAACCTGCACTACTTGAGATACCAACTCCCCAAAAAATTTACTATATATATATATATATTGCGTGTGATGTAAATTTTTTTTTGAGTTGGTATCTCAAGTAGTGCAGGTTTCTGAAAGTGGCACATCAGGAATATTGATTGCCTTTCTGACTATGTGAACTGCGCTCCTATTCCTCTTCTTACTGGCCAGACATCCCCCTGGCAGTCAGAGGCCATGTCATGCTGCTGCAGTGCTAATCATGTAATGGCAACTTTGCAAACTTTTTGAGGTGTGCTAGTTCAGGACTAGCCTCCCTGGATCTCTTCCCTCTACCCCTCCCCCTGTCACCCATCTAGCTGCATGCTCATCCTGCTCTCCTGAACTACCATCCACCCTCACATCTACCCCAGCGAACGCCTGCTCAGTAAGCAGCAAACTCCTTTTCAGGTTGTCAGTGGATCTTAGTGTTGCAAGCTTTGCATTTAGATCCAGGATCTGGGCTTCCAAATGTGCAATGTGCTCACATTTTGTACAGCAGTATGCAGCCTCGAACGGCTGGTCAAGAACTGCATACATGGCACAAGATCTACACTGGATGTCCCTGTCAATCATGGAGCACATTCTAAATGGGAATGGTACACATAGATTAAATAAAAGTAATATATGCAAAAGTTAAAATGGATAAGCAGTAAATAAATATAAGTGACTCTTCCAAAGTCCCTGAATCTAAAGTCACTAATCTCAAGTCACACTTTTAAGAAACAATACACTTTAGAAAACAGCACGCTTAGAATACAGCACACACTCATGCTTGCACACTCACTTATGATTGCTTTATCTAGCTCTTATCTGTAATGGTCCTGCTCCTCCCTCTGCTCTGACCACAAGTTTTATTGTCAGGAGCACGGCTGATGGAAGTAGGCGAGCACAACAATTGGCCATATTCATCAGTCGCACAGACTTTAAATGGAATAGCAGCGTGCAAGCGTAACCAGCACTTCATTCAAACGAGACACAGAACCACTCTTCTCGGAATTGGTGTGGGTCCCATTAGTGGGACTGCCACAATCAGGCACTTGTCAACCATCTACAGGATAGGTGAAAAGTGGTGATTCTGGGACAACTTTAGGGAAAATGTTTATTACTGACCGATGCAGCAGCATCAAGAAAGCGAGGAGATAATATACAAATTTCAAGAATTCTACAATCAGAACAACATGTTGAAATAATGTATTTTTATTCAGTTTGAATATCTATAACTGCTGCAGTGTATATCTGCTCAGTACACTTAAATATTGAAGGACGTTAAAAAGATGCACTCCAGCAAGTAACACGTAGTAAAATATACTGATGCAAAGCTCTGTCTCGTCTAGACTATTCAGTCACTAATCTCACAACTGGTGTGAATACATTTTCAAGTTAGGAAGGTAAATATTTAGTTGGAAGGAATGTCGGTGGTTTCATTAGTTCTGCAGAAAGCCCTTTTAAGTCTTGTTTTCCTGCCAGTGAATGTGCTGATGGTCCAAGCATCAAGGAGCATAGGGTGGTGGTTTCTCTCCTGGTAGCAGGATTGTGGATGCATATTGTGAATGTGGATTAGAAGAAAGTCCGCTCAGCGAGTTGGAGTGTGATGGATTCTGAATATCATCTGATAAGGAAATATCTGCTGAGGAAGTTGCTGGATAGGAACCTGATGGCTACATAAAAATAATTATGTTAGTATGAAGAGAAGGAGTAGTATGCTACAATTTATCATGGAACCAAAGTGTCTACCTAAGGGCTCCTGTCCACAGGTGGATATTTAGTGTGGAATCCGCAGCGGGCGTCGGCACTGCAGATCCGCAGCGAATAGCGCTCATAACATGCTATGGGAAATCGTTTCTTCCTCCACACTTACAGAAAACAATTGTGGTTTTCGCAAGCAGAGAAAAAATCACAGCATGCTCCGTTTTTTAAAGTCAATGGAAGCCATCCGATCTGCGGCCCTTCCACAATTACATTGCGGAAAGTTCGCAGATTCTGCTTCATCGTGGGAAAAGCAGTAGTTTCAAAAAAAAAATCTGTACTGCGCACGTATGACGGCGAGCCATGCGGATTATCCGCAGTACAGATGAAAATGAAACTAACAAGGTACGTGAGGACAACGCTGCTGGCAGAGCCGGATTCAGCATGGGGAATCTGGATCTGCAGTGTGCAGGGGGCCTAATTCTGATTTTAAGGAATTCTCTGAGACTTGAAAATAGCTCATCCTTAAAGGGGTTGTCCCGCGAAAGCAAGTGGGTCTATACACTTCTGTATGGCCATATTAATGCACTTTGTAATGTACATTGTGCATTAATTATGAGCCATACAGAAGTTATAAGAAGTTATTCACTTACCTGCTCCGTTGCTAGCGTCCTCGTTTCCATGGAGCCGTCTAATTTTCAGCGTCTAATTGCCAGATTAGACGCGCTTGCGCAGTCCGGGTCTTCTTCTTTTCTAAATGGGGCCGCTCGTGCCGGAGAGCGGCTCCGTGTAGCTCCGCCCCGTCACGTGCCGATTCCAGCCAATCAGGAGGCTGGAATCGGCAATGGACCGCACAGAAGCCCTGCGGTCCACCGAGAGAGAAGATCCCGGCGGCCATCTTCAGCAGGTAAGTAAGAAGTCACCGGAGCGCGGGGATTCAGGTAAGCACTCTCCGGTTTTCTTTTTTAACCCCTGCATCGGGGTTGTCTCGCGCCGAACGGGGGGGGGGGGGGGGTTGAAAAAAAAAGAAAAACCCTGTTTCGGCGCGGGACAACCCCTTTAAGCTATTCAATCGATGAGGGTCTGACTCTTGGCACCCTCGCCAATCAGTTGTTTTTAAGGGGCTTCATCAAGTACTTCAGCAAGCTCTGCATCCACTTCATTTTTGACCAGGCATAGCTTCATACTTTGGCAGTGAGACTGAGCTGTGATAGCAGGACCTAAGAATAAATTGCTGCAGAGGATGAAACACCATAACCACTCCCACATTCTAATATTGATGACCTATTCTAAGGACAGGCTATCAATATTGAAGTCCCACATAACTCAAAGGTCATCTTAACCCTTTCCAATCCACTGTCTGACCTCTGAAGACATTATGATTTAAGGCTGTACAGCTCCGATGTTGGAAGACGTCCATCAGGGTTCTCTTACTGTATATTGCCAACCTCTCAGCTGTTGAAGCCTATCCAATGTGTCACCTCATGCAGTACTGGCCTTAGCCAGCAAATGGCGCAATTATATAACGGCAGAAAAAGAGTAAGCCCCCTAGGAAAACCATGATAAAAATTGGATTGGAAAGGGTTAAATGTTTTTGAATTAGGTATAGGTGAGTATAGATCCCCCCTCTGAGCCTCAGCTTGCGAGTTTTTTGACTTGCAAGCGGGCTCGTACCCAGAGTTTATGCTCGTAAATAAGAGCAAAAATTCTGGAGAGAGCCTGCTCGCAAGATAAGGCACTCACATCCCGAGGCACCAGTGTAGTTTTATATTGTCACAAAGAGCTATGTATGCCAATATAAAATAAGCTACAAGTAGTGAGTGTAATGAAAACTTTATATCAGATGCTTTTAAAGACTGTGATCAATGACAGACAGTAATTTACTGGAATTACCTGCAGGGGTAGTGGGTATGAGGCATAGGAAGGGAGAGAAGATGTAGGAGAGCAAAACCCAGTGTAGGTTAGTATCTGTTGAGCCGGGTTATATAGAATCTGTGGTGGAGGGGAAGTAAAGCTGAGTTGCGAAACTGGACTCTGGAAGATAAAATAGAAATTGTTAGTCTGAGTGGCAGATGTTTGTGACTGCTTAAAGGGAACGCATCATCAGACAAATACTTATTCAAATCTGTGTTTTATTTTAACTTTTTTTAAAAATGTGAATATATAAAATAAAAACCGTGTTATTTCTATTTACTCTTCAGATTTGCAGACAATAGTCGTATATGGAGACAGCACAATTAGGGGCAACTGTGATCTGAACCACCTTACCTCATTTTTTTTTCTCTATTAGACTGACATATGAAACACCAGTCCTAATGATTCAGAGCTTGAATTCAGTGACGATAACATGTGACCTATGTACCAGATACAACATGACATGCAACATGTTTGCAGTCATTTCAGTGTGTGACATGACCTTTCTCTTCAAATAATGTCCTCTTTACGACATCTGAAAATCAGCCTCAGTGCCCTCAGTCTACAGTCCTAACTGTATTGTCATACACGATCATTGGTTCATAAAAGAAAACGGGGCAGGCGAGGGTATAGTTAAAAGATCATGGACCCTAGTGCAAAAGTTCAGCTTTGGAGCCCCCAGCTCCTGTCGCAATTTCATGACAGTGACTCAAAAAAAAAATATATAGTTAATACAGCAAATCTATGACCACTATTAAAATATGATAGGCTGAGATAGAACAGCTCAGCTTAAGCCATCTTTTGAGCGATAACTGTTGCGTCTAAATGCGCAGCCATTGTGCACTATTCGTTCTTCGGTGATTTCTAGCAAGCTAGAAATCACCAATGACTTATCAGCGCCGCACGCTGATGGTATTCTTTCAGCTGGTATCCTACTGGCAGTTCTCAGCGGGACACCAGCTTTAAGCTCCAAGAACAATGCAACTGTTTGCATGTACAAAACAGCTGCTCTGTTCTCGTAGTAATCGCGGCGATATCCCGCTCCGCCTGCATTAACTCTTAAGTAGTTGATTAGCTACTTAGAGTTATGCAAAGATGATCGCTCAAAACTGTCACTCAAACTGTCGTTTGAACGATTATCTTTCAGTGTAAATGGGCCTTTAGGCCTCATGTCCACGGGGAAAATCAGATCCGCTGCAGATTCTCCATGTAGAATCTGCAGCGGGTCCCTCCTGCCCCGCGGACATGAGCGCTGAAAATAGCAATTTAAAAGCATTTACCTATCCGTAGCGGCCGGCGAAGCTCTGCTCTTCCTCACGGCCGGATCTTCATTTTCGGCCGGCGGATGAATTCCTGACGCCGGCGGCACGTCGCCGGCACGTCGTCGACGTACCGCGCGCATGCGCCGGGCACATCCGCCGAGCCGAAGCAAGGGAGATGCGGCCGTGAGGAAGAGCAGAGCTTCGCGGCCCGCTGCGGGTGAGTAAATGCTTTAAATTCCTATTTTAGGTCTCCCGCGGATCCGGACGGCTTCCATAGGCTTCAATAGAAGCCCGCGGGAGCCGTCCCCGCTGGAGACCCGCATGAAAATGGAGCATGGTCCAGATTTTTTCATGCTCCATTTTTTTTTAAAATCGCTTTTATTGACGATCCGCGGGTATTTATCTACCCGCGGGTGGTCAATGCATCCCTATGGGGTGCGGATCCGCGCGCGGGAGATCCGCTGCGGATTTTAAATCTCATTTTGCCCATGGACATGAGCCCTTAGTCTCCCACACAGTTAGAATTACCCTGTTGTTACTACCACAAAATAATGCCCTGTGCCTCACAGTAATCGTGTCCTCCATGCTACTCTCACAGAGTAAAAATACCCCTCACAAAATGATAGCTGCCTCCTTTGTACTCCTCCATAGTAAAAACTTCCTCTTCGTGTCCCACAGTAACAGTACTCACATTGTGTCCATGACAAAGTAATAGTAATTCTTCTCTGTCCTTCCCACAAGTAATAGTGTTCCTTCAGTAACCCCTCAAAGTGTAGTGGCTCCTCTTTGGGCCCCCCTCATTTAAGTGTCCCTCTGTGACTTCCCCCCAAAGTAGTAGTGGTCCCTTATGCCCTGTCCCAAAGCAATAGCAGTCTTCTATGCCCCCCCCCCCCCCTCCTCCAAAGTAATAACAATCCCCTGTGGCCCCTTTAAAGTAATAGTGGTCCTCTACTCCATGGCCCCAGTTTGATAAGCACTATCACTGATGATCTCCTTCACAGAGTACATGACAGTGTGTGCATCCTGCATCATTCTCCTGCCCTACCTAATCCTTTATGGCACCTCTGAGTACTGGAGGAACCAAAGAGGATGAGGATGCACAGGGAGAGTCCACCCCTCAAGCCGGTTATTGCTTAATAAGATTTCCCATCCCTGTGGACTTGAACTAATAAAAGGAAAGCAGATAGGTATAATAAGACCAGTTAACCCATGTTTTTTGTGACTCTAAGGCCACTCTCACACACATCACTTTTTACCGCGATTAGTGCCGTGTCTTGAGCGCCACGGTACAATGCACCCATTGATTTTAATAGGGCTTCAGACCTGCGCTGTAACGCCACGATTTTCAAGCTCTGTCTGTTCTATTTTTCAGCATTTTCACATTTTTTAATGCACTCCATCACAATAATAGGGTGCGTTAAAAAGCACAGTGAAATGCTGTGACGTGTTCAAAAACGTGATAAAATGCCGCAGTTCTAAGCGGTGTTTAACTGAACGCAGGTGTGAAAGTGGCCTAAAACACTGCAGTCAGATGCAAACTTAGTCTATAGTAAAATATTGAAAAGTCTATATACTCAGACTTTTGGCTGGTGCACTGTTTTCAGTAACAGTGACCTTTATATCAGAGGTATGGCGTTTTTTTCTGCCGTTTTTCTCCATAGGCTTCTCTATAGGAAAAACGCATACACAAAATGATACCATATAAAAAATAATGCTTGTTAAAAGACACTATGAGAATTGTTTGGGGTTGTTTCAAGCATGCAGTTTAAAATGCAGAAAAGAGATCGGAATATGCAGAGTGAGGGGATTTGTTAGATTGGGCATTTTTATAGTGGTAAAATTAGACTTTAACGGGGTATTGGGGACTTTTTCTATTGATGAACCGTTTTTAGGATACTTTTACATGGGACGTCTGTCGGGTACCTAAGCACTCAACTGCCATCCCAATGATTATTACTTCTGTGCTTTTACACAGGAATGATGATTGATCATTGAATGGAGGCGGAGTACATCGGAAATCTCTTCCTGCCACCCACCTCCATTCAGAGTAATGCATAGATCAACAACTGTCTGCCAAAGTAGACTAAGTCACTTGGTTTTTAGATGAGCTGAAAACCAAGCAGCTCCAACGAGTGACCAATTCTCGATCACTTGCCCTGTTGCGTCTTGTGTTTGAGTGATCATGAGGTACTCCCTTCAATTGACTGTTTGCAGGAGCTGCAATACAGCAGAACAATCATAGCTTTGTAGATTGTACAGCGGCCCAGAATAGTACTGCAAGCTCTGTTTCATTTGGCTGAATGGGACCGAGCTTGCAGTACTGTTCACGGAAGCAATATAATGTATGGAACTGTGCACCACAGTTTCTGCAAACAAATGATTGAAAGGGTTGCTATAGAGTTGTCCTCCCATTGATCTGATATCGATGTCCTACCCCAAAGGCTCATTTAGACATAACGATTCCCTCAAAAGAAGTCTTTTGAGCGACTTTTGAGCGATAATCGTTGTGTCATTTAAATCGCAAGATGATCGCTCAAACGTTGAGCGATCACCTTGCGCTCCGGAGGATACAGAGAACAAGCAGAGGGCTGCTTGTTCTCTGCATCCAGCTGTTCCCTGCTGGGAGCGCCTGGCTTTGATACAGCCGAGCGCCCCCAAGGGAGGAGGCAGAAGACAAGCGGGGTTTCCCCACTTGCCTTCTGCATCCAGCTGTTCCCCGCTCCGAGCGCACGGCTGTTATACAGCCGAGTGCTCTGAGCAGAGGATGCAGAAGATAAGTGGGGTGGCCCCGCTTGTCTTCTGCATCCAGCAGTTTTCTGCACGGAACGGCTGGCTGTTATACAGCTGAGCGCTCCATGCGGGGTATGTTGAACAGAGCTGGACAGCTGCGTTCTTCATACCCCACCTGTCATCAGGGAGCGGGATACAGTTGAAACAATAGTATCAGCTGTATCCTGCTGTGAATCCATCATAAGGCTCATCATTGTCTTTCAGCACACTGAAAGACAATGAGCGACAGCATAATGAAAACTGCACGATGTCAGTGCAGTTACACACAACGATTATCGCTCAAAAGACGGCTTAGAATAGATCATTAATAGAGAAATCTGAAAATACCCTTTAAAATTTAGCTAATGAATATAATATTGAATTCATGATACATGCCCTTTAACATAAATGTAGGGTAACTATCCGGATATCACACTAATACTGCATCTTATGGCCACCTTCACACAGCAGCATTTTAGTCAGTATTGTTCATCAATAAAAAAGAAGTGCAAAACTTCCATTATACTTTTTTTTTTCTGTAGGTTCCACACTGGTTTTGGTAATAAATAGAAAATACTGATCTGAGTTCTGCAGTGTGACAGTGACTTATGTCACTGGTATAGGGGTTTTCAGGCAAGTAAACAATCAAAAAAAATACAGGAGCCACTTAGAAAATAAGCCAAAGTCAGTGATTGGTAGGAGCAGCTATGCGCTTAGATGGGCACGTATCACTAGGAAGTAAGCGGAGGCTAGGGGGACTGGAATGGTGAGGGCACGCTACTGGTATGTATACATTGACCAATTTCTAAGCGACCCGCTGCTTTTCTTTTTCTTTTTTTTCACCTGCCAAACAACCCCTTTAAAGGGGTTGTCCCGCAGAAGCAAGTGCAATTAAGCACTTCTGTATGACCATATTAATGCACTTTGTAATATACATCGTGCATTAAATATTGGCCATACAGAAGTTATATACCCCCTCCCGCTGCTGGCGTCCCCGTCTCCATGGCGACGACCAAACTTCTCCTCTGGTCGCCGCAACAGTCGCGCTTGCGCAGAGAGGAATCCTCTTTTGGATGGTCCGGGCTCACGAGCTGTGTCCTGGCTCCTCCCCCTTCTCAGCGGCATCGCGTAGATCCGCCCCCGCCACATGGTGCCGACCAGCCAATGAGGTGGCTGGAATCGTCAGTGGAGCTCAGACAGCAGAAGAACATCCACGGTGCACCATGGGAGAAGACCAGCGGCAGCCATCTTGGAAAGAAGATTTTTTAAAGTTGCTGAACAGGGATTCAGGTAAGGGAATTTTTTTTTTTAATAACACCTGGCAGCAGTATTCCTTTACAGGTACTGGGGGACTGGGCAAAAAAAAATTTTTCTCTTTAGGCGCAGGACAACCCCTTTAACTAGACATCTTTACTCAAAAGACTAACATTGAGAATGGGCTTTCTGTGAAACTAATTTGTGAACATGTGATTTTTAAAGACTACAGTTTAATCCTGTGAAAGTTGTATTTTGTTCTAAAGTGATTCTCTGTATAAATATTTATAGTCGTTGTACGCTGACAGAAATAACAATGCACTTTACCTCATTTTTCCACAGCATTAGCGATAAAATGGAAAGTGTTTTTTCTCTTTACTAATATGCATCCATAACCAGATGAAACAAATCCACTAAACCTTTAACACAGTTGTATATCTAAGACTGAAATGGGATGCACATACATTACATGGGAAATTATACATATGTAGCGTATATATGAATCCCAAAGACTGCAACAAGCGGGAAACACTTGTAATGACAGTAAGCTAAAACCTTTATCACAATGCAGAACCTTATGTACAGTATACTTAGTGCTTACAGCATAAGCAATGCATACACTATCTGAACTACTTTGGCAGAAGCCAGGAAGTCCACACAAAAATCCGTGCATGTGTAGGATATATAGTATTTACTGTGCTTTTTGTACAGATTTTTGGCACGGATGGATTTTCAGTGCACAGTGAAACATGTGAATGTATCAAAACTGTATAAAAATATGGAATCTCCATGAGTAATGTATCCACCAATTAAATGATTTCTTGATATTATAGACAGTCTTCACATGTATCTATGTAGCACACAATAGTGGTGATTGCCGATTTTAAAGTTTACTGATGTTACCCATTAAATCTGACACGATTATTTGCTAAATCCTAATTTCCACCCCTCTGGAGGTAGAGGGCACTTTTAATACAGAGGTCAGCAGTTCATAAAAAGTAAGCTTTACATCACATTACCAATCTTATTACCATCTGGGTTAAAGGCATAGTTTTTGAACTAATCTGTTAGGACCATTACAATGTGGTAAATTTCAGTGTCAAAAATATCAACCAGAGCATTGTCAGGATTTTGGAAGACTTTTGGAATGTTAGAATTCCCCATACACTATTCCAAGTATTACTATAACTCATGTCTGCGGTCTTGTTTTAGCAGCCAGACACCATAGAGGATTCACAGACAACTTTCACAGTTTTCAGGCTTAAATGGGCTGTTCAAGTAGTTTGTTAAAACCTCATTCACTAACATTAATACCCTGTATATACTCTCTTCCCCTCACTGTGTCCATGCCGCTACCCCAGGTCTCCCCTCTGATGTCACATTTACAGACCTCTGCAACCTGTTTATAGGACGTCACACGCTGCTGCAGCCAATGACATACTCAGTGATCAACTGTGTAATTGGCTGAACTGTGTCATTGGCTGCAGCAGCCTGTAACATCCTGTAAACAGGCAGGACTGCAACGTGTAAACAAACAATAGGAACTGAGGACCAGCGTGGGACACAGAAGGGGGCAGGAGAGGTGAGTATATGCTGATTAGTTATATTACTGCATGGGGAATGTGGTTTTAACATAAAAGAATCCCATTTAATGGTATGTTCCTACAGAATAGAAAACGGTGCAGATTGTCAGTTGTAGACAAACAATGTAAAAAAAAAGTGTTAAATTCTGCGCCATTGGTCCAGATTTTGACATGGTTTTTGATGTGGATCTACAGCAGATTCAATTGAAGGGGTGCAAATGGTGTGGCTTATGATGTGGTTATACACAGGACTGAAATCCTGCAGAAATCTCGCAGAATGACCGCATGGAAAAAACACAAGTATTCCACCGAATAAGAGCAGCTTCAAAACCCGCGACCTTTAGCCGTGGATTTTGGAGCGGCTTTGGTGTTGGCATTCCGCTGCAGCTATCTCTCCCCATAGAGAGGAGAGAGGCCGCTGTGAAAATGGAGAAAGAATTGACATGCTGCAGCTTTGATTTCCGTGCCGCACGACAATTTCAGTGCAGCTAGGCCGCAACGGATTGGTTGCAGTGAGTGGATAAGATTTTTGCAAATCTCATCCACTTTGCTGGCTAATCCCAGGATTAAAAACGCAGGAGGAAACGCTTAACAAATGGGAAGAGGGGGGCATATCTAAAGAAGAATATAATGCAGTCTGCAGAAACTTTATGGCAAATGTAAGAACAGCTAATAATGAATTGCACTTTTTGTTTGATTTTTGTTTGTTGCTCCGTTTCGGTCTGCATAAAAATCATTACTGGCTGGCTCACTTTTTGTTATGCTTAAACACTCCCCCTCTCAGTATTTCACATAGTAATGTAAGGCAGTGAACTAGAAGTGAACAATTCTCAATGATGATCTGCCTGTCTAAACATTCTGCACGAGTGTAAACAACTGCAAACAAATTAGCGGTGATATCACTCCCTCGTGCACTCGTTCAAACGAAAATCATCCTGTGTAAAAGGGCCATTAGCTAACTTAAATGAATTCTAGTCTTCAGGTCCAGATGAATTACATCCTAGGATACTAAAGGAAGCAGTAGAGGTAATTGCTGAACCACTTGCTGTAATCTTTGAAAATTCATGAGAACATGAGAGGTTCCAGAAGATTAGAGAAGGGCAAATGTCCCTATCTTCAAAAAAGGGAAGAAGGTGGACCCAGGAAACTACAAGCCTGTGAGTCTGACTTCTACACTGGGAAAGATCTTTGAACAAATTGCTAAACAGCATGTATGCAAGTACTTGGATGAAAATGGAGTAATTAACCAGAGCCAGCATGGGTTTGTAACAAACATCATGCCAGACTAATCAAATTTCTTTCTATGACAGAATCACTGACTGGGTTGGTCAGGAAATTGTAGTACATATAGTGTATCTCGACTTTAGCAAAGCATTTGAATGTATCTCATACCATCCTTACTGGAAAAATACCAAATATGGGATAGACAAGGCAACTGTTAGATTCATAACTGTAAATCATTGAGTGATTGTACACAGAGAGTAGTCATAAATGGCTACAAATCTAATTGGCAGAATGTCTCAAGTGGGATACCACAATGCTCTGACCTGGGCCCAGAGTTGTTCATTATTTTTATAAATTATCTAGATGAGGAGAAACTAATCAAATTTGCCAACAACACAAAATTGGGAGGGATAGTTAACACTAGAGAAGAGAGAGAAGATTAAAAATATATAGACAAGCTTGAACAGCGAGCCGTGTCTAATAGCATGGTATTTAACAGGAAAAAATGTAAAGTCTTACATCTGGGCAAGAAAAATGAAAAAAGCACATACTGAATGGAAGGTATTAGGCTAAGCAGCAGCATATGTGGAAAAGACTTGGTTATACTAATAGATCATAGACTGAATATGAGTCAACAGTGTGATGCAGCAGCAAAAAAGGGATCGACAATTCTGGGACTAATTAAGAGATGCAAAGCTTCTAGATCACATTAGGTAGTTATCTCCCTCTACTTTTCCTTGGTAAGACCTCATCTGGAATACTGTGTCTAGTTCTGCCTACCCCAATATAAAAAAGGCATCGACAAACTGGAGCAAGTTCAGAGAAGAGCAACCAGGATGGTGAGCAGTCTGCAAACCATGTAATTTGAGGAAAGGTTAAAGGATCTGGGAATACTTAGCTGGCAAAGAAGAAAGCTGAGAGGTGACCTAAGAGCGGTCTACAAATATCTGAAGGGCTGTCACAGTACAGATATATCAGCTCTATTCTTATTTGCACAGGGAAAGACTAGAAGTAATGAGATGAAACTGAAAGGGAGGAGACAGATTAAATATTAGAAAAAATCTTTCTGACAGTGAGGGTGATCAATGAGTGGAACAGGTTGCCACGGAAGGTGATGAGTTCTCCTTCAGTGGAAGTCTTCAAACAGAGGCTGGACAGGCATCTTTCTGGGATGACTACTACCAGTACTTCTGGTGGCACAATGCTCCATTTACTAATATAATCTAGTGAAAAGAATTGGAGTTGGTTACAGGTCCTAAACCAGCAGAGGTGGACAGCAGCCTTGTGCTTACATGACCTGTAATGATGTCACCATCATGTGATCAGTCACCAGGGCTCTGAGCTCCGCCCCTGATCACATGGCGGTGACATCATCATAGGTCCTGAAACAACACGGCTGCTGTCAGGCTCTGCATATTTTAGGACCTGTGATGATGTTATCGTCATGTGATCAGGGGCGGAGCTCAGAGCCCGCTGACTGATCACATGATGGTGACATCATCACATGTAACTCACACAGTCACTCACAGACAGGTGGTAGTTAGCATTTTGATTTAATGAATCCTGTAGTGAGCAATGGGTTGAACCCGATGACCCTGGAGGTCACTTCGAACTCTACCATTCTATCATTCTATTAGTGACAAAGGGGTCTCACATTGAACACCTCTGATGTGGAAAACATTTTCGATGTTCTGCAACAAAACCTTTGATATCAACGGAAACAGACAAAATTTATATATATGAGTGTCATTAAACGTGAGTATGGGTGTTTCAAATTGGAAGGATCATATGTAATAACCCTGTATTTCCTATTCCCTTGGAATCCACTTTTGGCTTTGGCTCAAAAAACTGCCACAAAAACTGTGGCTTTTCCAAAAACATTTAGTGTGAAGCCACCCTATAGAGGGTAATCCTTTTTTGTTAGAAGAGTTCCCCGAAAATAAACTGTTTCTCTGCTCAGATCACCAGGTATTGGCTATATAGTCTGTGAGGTTCTGCGCCACAATTCTGGCATAAATTGTGCAAAACAATTTAGACAAATTTACTATTTATTTGTGCAAAAAATAACAAATTTTACTCTGCTCGTTCCAATTTGCAACACTGGTGGCTGGGTTTAAGTGAAATGAAGATTTTAGAGACATTTATGACATCTCTAGAACTACTTAAATATGTGACAAATTTATCAGCATCTTGCAACATTTGATACATTTGTTGCATCTTTAAACTGGAGAAGAAAAGAAAAACTGTCGGAAAAGAGGAGTCGTATATTCAAATTATACATACTCCAATATACTTTTTTCATCAAAATACGTTGTCCACTACTGGAATTCTGTGACTTACCATGTCTTTAAATGCTCCAATAACAGCAGCAGTGACGATGCCAAGGAACAGGCCCACGATATTAAGGACGGTACATGTCCACAGCAGCCGGTATAAATGAACAACGTCCTGGCAGCTGTTCACACCTACAAATTCATAATAACTGGTGGCCTCATCTGAACTGCCAAAATAAAGAAAGAAAGGTCAAGGAAACTATCTCATTCCAAGCTGCATAAAGCTGTTGGAACAGGATATTTCTTATTTTATGAGTGCATTTATCATCAGCGATTTTACTATATTTTACTTTCAAGTCATTTTTCTTCCTCTACCGTATATTAAAAATAGTAAGAATAATGTACTACTTATGTAACAATGTTAAACAATTTCAGTGTGGACATTATTTCTGCTTAGACCCACTTTAGCTTGCTGTCATATGTGCAGATTTTGTTCAGGTTTTTTGATGCAGTTTTTGAAGCTAAAACCAGGAGTGGATTCAAAAGAATGATCCACACCTCATTAGTAGCTTCAAAAACGTCCAAAAAAAACTGCATGTAAGACAGTACCCTCACGCTTTTTGGTGTATTTAAAGGGAACCTGCCACCTCCCCACAACACCATAAATTAAGTTACAGTGCTGTTAGGGAAGGTGACAAGGAACCTTATTTTGTATTTTTTATACTCCCCCACCCTCCCTATCCAGCGCTGTCATCTTCTGAAGTCTGTACATCACATGAAAATCTGAATCTTTTCAGATTGCTATGCGCATGCACTCCCATAGATTTGTATTATGATCACACAAAGAAAAAAATCCTCGGCGCTCCATGAACTTTGAATGTAGGAAAGATATTGAGGGTCTTACTTGTTTGGGGGTGCCGGCTCCGTGGCACCCCTCATCCAGGAGAACTTCTAAAGTGCAAGGAAATGCAAGGAGATGCTTCTTTTAATGTAGGAAAGATATTGAGGGTCTTACTTGTTTGGGGGTGCTGACTCCGTGGCACCCCTCTTATCCAGGAGAACTTCTAAAGTGCAAGGAAATGCAAGGAGATGCTTCTTTTAATACACTTCTTCCTTTTATTGTGACGCGTTTCGGCTTATTCTTAAGCCTTTTTCAAGCATACATGTTGTATCACCTTATACCTATATTTATAGTGAGTGAACAAGGGAGGGGCGGGGAAATCGATGGTGTACCACCCCCTTACTGGGCGTTCACTTACAATGATCTATATAGCATCTTGTTATAGGGCGGTACACCATCGATTTCCCCGCTCCTCCCTTGTTCACTCACTATAAATATAGGTATAAGGTGATACAACATGTATGCTTGAAAAAGGCTTAAGAATAATCCGAAACGCGTCGCAATAAAAGAAAGAAGTGTATTAAAAGAAGCATCTTCTTGCATTTCCTTGCACTTTAGAAGTTCTCCTGGATAAGAGGGGTGCCACGGAGCCGGCACCCCCAAACAAGTAAGACCCTCAATATCTTTCCTACATTCAAAGTTCACGGAGCGCTGAGGATTTTTTTCTTTGTGTGATCATATTGCTCTTTTCTCCATAACATCAATGTTCTTTGGAGTCCCTCAAAGCTGCTCTCCCCCAGGGATGTCACATTGTGACCGTTGATCTACCAGCGAATGTCATATGTTGATAAGCTTTCGTGGATAAGACGACTAACCAGTACCCCCCAGGACCGGTTTAGTCGGGGTGAGTCTGCATCTTAAACATTAAATACACACATAGTTTCTTATCATACACCATTGGAGCGCCGCTTTTTTATTGTTGTTCTCCATAGATTTGTATGGGAGAGTGAGTGTGGCAACCTGATTCTACCAATTGGCGGGGGTCTCAGCAATGGGACACCTACTGATCAAAACTTTTGACATGTCTCTATGACAATAGGTTAGCTGAAAGTGGAGTAACTCTTCAAATGTAACTCAGGAAAGATGGCAGTCCCGGTAGCTATGCATAGACAACAGAATTAAAAAATGTACAATCAGAAAATAAAAACATAAAAAAATGGAAAGAATTTTTCTATCTGGTCTTAATTAGTTAATAAAATATAGCTGATATATTCCCTTTAAAAAAGAAATTGACACCAAAAAGCTGCTCCAAAACGGTATGGAAAGCATCCTCAAAGAGCAACGCGTACAGCATGCAGGGTTTAACAAAAATGACACCAACAGATATGCATTGTCATTGTGTTAAAACGCCATATTTTCCTACTGACCATCAACACTGTGTTTTAAGCAACTAAAAATAATCTAAAAACACTAAAAAAGGCGCAAAAACCTTATCCCAAAAATTTCTAAAGTTCCGTTCTTTTCACCATACTACTCAACTGCATCAGTTGAGTTTGACGGCATGATATCACGCTCACCTGTGTGAAATTAACCTAAGGCATACAGTTTTTAATGCTCACTGCGAAAAAAGCACAGAATTTGCTATGCCATTGACTTAGCTCTTTGAGCCCACTGGACTGCTTAGCTGCGTTTGCCCACGGTGCAGGAGATTTTCAAGCAGTGATTATACAGGTATGCTTTAACTAACATTGATAACAAAGACAGGCTGTGGAAGCCTGCAACATCACTATTGTAGCGCTGGTATTGCTTTAATGTACAGCAAACTTGTAACAGGTTCTCTTCAACCCCTTAATGCTCCCGGATGTACAGTTACATCATGGAAGTTTAGGGTTTGTATGGAGTGGGATCGGGGGTCAATCCCACTACGTGCAATGTAGGTTTCAGCTGTCTTTGACAGGCAGCATTTCAGCTGCCATGGCAGTCAGGAGACTTTTGAAGGCCCCCATAGTAGCCATTGCAAATTGCCTATAAAGACATGCCTGTGGCTTGATGGATTGCCTGTCATTATTATATTACACTGCATTAGTGATCAAACGATGGCAAGTTCAAGTCCTGTATGAGGACTAAAAAAAATGCTAAAATGAGTTTTAAAATTATTTATTAATTATTAGAAAAATAAAAGGTAATAAAGGTTTAATGAAGTAATGAAGCCTGTTTACGTCTTAATGACCAGCTAAATTTTCAGCCTTTTTCACCGGCGCATTTCTGTAGCCATAACTTTTTACTTTTTCCGTCCACATTTGAGAGCTTGTTTTTTGCAGGCCAAGTTTTCTTTTTTAGGAGCATCACTTTTGGGTACACATATGCGCTTATTTAGACGTGCGTATATCGTACGGGTTTTCACACCCGGCCGATATACGCTGTCTCTGGATTTTCAGGGAGAGACTTATGAAGCCCTTCCCTGAAAAGCTATTGACGGGTATGCCGCCAGCAGGATTCTCTACCGCAGCTGTCATGTGTGACAGCTGCAGTTGAGAATTGAAGAATTCCTCTGCTGCATCTGCCACAGATGTGGAAGATGTAGCAGCAGGGAATTCTTTTAACTAGCGGGAGTGAAAGAAGCATCTGCTGCATGCGGCAGATGTGTTCTTCATGCTGCGGGGGTCACGGCAGTGGCGGAGAGGTAAGTTGTTTTTTTTTGTTTTTGTTTTTTCGTCGTGTGACCCCACCTTCAGTCATGTGGCTGCACCTACTGTAGGTTGATATAAGCATGATTTCCTTTAGAAGCTTCTTATATGTATGACCTTGGTGATGTATTTCCAAATGTCTTCATCCTGCATTTCCTTCATGTTCTGTTTTTTTTTTTTAATGTTTTAATTTTCAATAAACTGTCTTGGACATTGATTTTAGGGTTGCCATGCTAAAAACTACAGGGCATATTTATGAAACTGTCTAAAAGAGAAACTGTTTTAGTTGCCCATAGCAACCAATCACAGTGCAGCTTTCATTTTACCACAGTACTATGAGGAATGAAAGCTCTGTTGTGCTTGGTTGCCATAGACAACAATGACAGGTTGTTTTTTTGGACAGTTTCATAAATCTCTCCCAATGTACCTCAACTGCAAATGTGGTGTAAACCTCAGCTAAACTTGTCTTGCATGCATTTCTCAGGCCCACTCCAATATAACCATTTAATGGGGAAAAAAAGGGTAAGAAATGTTCAAAAATTGGCAGATGTATTTCATTCCATGTATGGAATACTATAATTAGGTGAGGTTCCAGATTACATTAATTAGAGGTGGAAAAATCTTCTTGGGGACTTTTCACACGGGGTGGAATTATGCCGCAGGGCACAGCCAAATCTGGAGCTGTGGAATTCCACACCAAAATCCACACATCTAAATGTGGATTTTGATGCGGAATTGCAGGAAGGTTTTAAGACATTTTTAGTTCCGTAACCAGATCCGCAGGTGGCCTGCGGATTTTGGTATGGCATTTACTGTGGCTGGCGGTGCGTCATGTGGCCTATTCCACCCCATGTGAAGGTACCTTGGCTGACTTACTAGTTATCTCACTTACATTTGAAAACCTACTGTTATTGTTTTTATGAATTCATCTAATAAAAAATTACTTTCATACTTGTGGCAGTCATAGAGGTCACAGCAATAGCACGTGTGAGTCCGAATCCTTAGCTGACACCGGTTACTTCCAGTAGAGCATGTCACCTGTAAAGTACAGAAAACAACATTTTTCATGAAAACATTTGATGACTATACTCTATTCTCAATAAAATAGTGACTTTGTGGTCCTACAATTCTATATCATTCCCTTCATCTGGCATTAACGAGTAAGGATTCCAGATTACCAGAATTAACACCCATTCATGTGAATGGGTGAATGCACATGGGCTTCTTCTTAGTCGGATGGAAAGTCTGAGTAAAAAAAATCTCAGCATGCCCTATTTTTGTTCAATTCTTGGACACAAGTAGTACATTTACATGTGCGGAGGCCCATACATCAAAAGTCACACAAACAAGATGTCTCTGTGCTGTCTGATGCAAGTTGTGCTCGAGAGTATTAGGCGTAAATTAAAATTTGTCTGCAAGAATTTAAATTTGTGCAAAAACTGCTTTTGAATTACTTTTGAAGTTTAACTTTACTCAAAGCCCAAAATATTCAGACTTATGTTATGCGTTTGTGAAACTGGTCTAATTTCTGTTGGGAAACAAATATGAGGTTGTATTACACTATAGAGGTAAATTATAACAGTTTATCAACAAACGTTTTGACCTGCTTTGAAAAAAAAAAGTTATTAACCTCTAAACAGTTAGAGATATTCACAAGAATACTCGCTTAATGTGATCTTACTTCTGTCTGTTGCGTGTCATAGGCAAGCCCTGATCCACTTGCGTAGAACTTACATCTCCCTGTGTACAGAGGTCTTGGTTCCTTAAAAAAAAATGCCATTGAAACTCTTAGATCAAACATGTTACACATCTTAACCTTCTACATTTTAGAAGAGATTGGATATTTTTAGCAGTGCTTCTGACACAGAAAGTACAACTGTCAAATACACTCTTCGTCAAAAGAAATCAAGCACCTAGAAGGAGTTCTCGGAAGTGAATGGAGCTTTATATGTGTGATTGTAGCGTTGATATAAGTAAGTGATTAGAATATCAGAGCAAAAGGATCATTTATTGTGGAAAACTGAACACTTGAAGGGAGGCTGTAGTACCCTGTTGTAGCACCTCTAGCTTGGATACAAGGTGTGATACGGGTGGGCATGGAGGCTCTAGTACCCTGTTGTACTGCCTCTAAATTGGATACAAGATGTGTTACGGGCGGGCATGGAGGCTCTAGTACTCTGTTATATTGCCTCTAGCTTGGATACAAGATGTGAAACAAGCGGGTATGGAGGCTTTAGTACCCTGTTGTACAGCCTCTAGCTTGGATACAAGATGTGATACGGGCGGGCATGGAGGCTCTAGTACCCTGTTGGGCCACCTCTAGCTTGGATACAAGATATGATATGGGCGTGCATGGAAACCTATAGGTTCTGTATGGTATACTGTAGCTTATCACTCCACATTTGCTGTAACTGAGCCTCTAGTTTGTACAAACTTGTAGGCTGTCGAAGTTGGCATCCCAGATGGTCCCATACATTCTATTGGTAATAGATCTGTCGACCAGGCCCGCCAAACTAAACCTGGATTAATCGTTGAAGACAATCTAGTTCCTCTCTGTGGCAGTCCAGTTATACATGCATGATGCCACTGCAAATGGAGGTAACAGTGGGTGGGTGTCAAAGAAAGTACACATAATAACTGCCGTGAGACCAACTGTCCTTCAGTCAAGTGCCTGGAAACTGTTACAACAGACACAGGAGCCTGTAACAATGGTGTCCCCTCTCTCTGGATGGTGGACAACAAAATAGTTGGAGCTGCTCATTCTTGTCAGACAATCCTTTCTGCTGTTGATCTGTCAAGAGCATCCTGAGTCCGGTTGTCATGTGTGTGTGCCCTCACTCATCCACTAGTCCCAACATCTCCTAATAGTTCGGTTATAACAGCCCACGTGTTGGGTAATTTGACAATATGACCATCCAGCTTCTTATATTCCAATAATGCACCCCTTCTCAAACTCTGTTAACTGGGTGAAATCTATTCAATTACGTAGTAGAGCCGTCTAGTGGTCAAGAAGCTCTACACAAGCAGAAAAAGAAGTCCATTACACACCAGTAGCCTCTGAGAGCCTCTTTATAGGCCAAGGGTAGAACCACTTTTAGGGCCTCAGGTGGTAAGACCATTCATCTAATCACAACACAACTCTAATCATTTGTATATCTGCCTGATATGTAACTGCATGCTGGGTTTTGTAGCAAAACAACAACTCCTTCTAGGTGCTTGATTTTTTTTACAAGAGTATACAACTATTGCAAACTGCAAAATGAGGATGAAAACAAGATTTACAATAGACCAGCGAGGCTTCTAACTCCCAATTACCATTCTCACCAGGCCTACAGTATACTAATAAAACAAGTTCTTCTAACGTGCTATTGGATCTTTCAATAAACGGTGTAAATGGTGGTCTACTAGTTGATTCTAAGGTTTCCACTTTCCTGCAAAGAAACCACTGATGTTAATCCAAGCCTGTAGTACTCAGAACAGCCACTATAAAAACATGGTGTTCAGAGTGCTAACAGGATCTTGCTGAGATGAAAACATTGAAGAGGCTGCTGCACTCACATGAGCACTGAAGCCCTTTCATTCAGCTGATTAGTTGGGGTCCCAAGTGGTGGACCCCCACCATCACATAGGCTATCAGTTAAAGGCTAGATAACCCCTTTTATTAAGTAGCAACTCTGCACTATAGCCCCTAAATACATACAGAAACCAGACCAGACTCCAGACCAGACCCCAGACACTTACAAAGAATAGCTCATGCTCTCCTCCTTTGTGGAGCTTTGTAGTTGTTCTGCTCACTGGCTTCTGGACCAGCACAAGTATGGGGATGGGATCATATCTGTGCAGTTCCTTCAACAGTAACAGATCCTATACACATTTGTGCTAGAGGGATCATTTCATATAACATTGCATTTATTTCCACAATTCATTGCAAAAATCCTGCAAAAATGCAATATGCTCAAAATCTATGATATTTTTGAAGTGGACTTATCACAATCAAACATACTAAATTATTTTACAGTAGGGAGGCGGTATATAGGAGGGTCATAATTTGAGCCTGGCCCTTGACTCAGGGATTTAAGGAGGCGGTACAGCTAAAGTAACTGTATTCTGTACAGGGCGATTACCGTTATGGCTACAAAACAGTGTCATTCGGTGAAAGCAATCTATGCAACATTTTCAGAAGGTACAGAGCATGGTTATTATATAAGTCTCTATAAGGCACACAGCAGAGCAGTTGTAATCTCAATTGGACACACAGCTTTGCAGTTACAGTCTCTGATGCCAAAACACAACATTTCTTCCAACATTCGTATGACATTAAAAACAAAACTTTTATTATAGCATCCTCAAAGACATCCTCATAGAAGGAGACGGAAAAAAAGTGGAACAATTTACATGTTTCAAGCCTCACAAACCAAGCTCTTCCTCATAATGTCATTCCCAGCCTCATGCCTCTGGTTAAAAACAGACCGCTTCTGCACATATGGTGAATAATCAATCACATTAAGGATGACCTCAAATCAACAGAACATGCTAACACAAAACATCAATAAATGTACAGTAAATCCGAACAGTAATTCAAACCTCCAGGATGGCGTCTGCCCAGAACCATTATCCAAAATACTTCTCTAGTTCTCAATTTTGCCTCTCAGTAACCCCCTCTATGAGTCTTGTTAACCCTCTCAAGACCCATATCCTAAAAATGATGTAAGATTGCCCGAGTGCACAGATAAAAAGGGTTGCGATACTGCAGACATTCTGTGGTCACCAACAGAAGAGGGATCAAATTTATGCTCCAGTCTTATGGCTGATCCCACGTATGATAATTTACATGAGGAACTGATGACAAACACTAGTATATAATCAGCTTGTCTGATGGATACAGCTTGGTGGTTGTCAGTAACAATGAATACAGTTGTCACAGGATCATCTCTATTCTCAATACAAAGTGCTGCACAAAGTTTACTCACAGTAGACGGTTGCAGGACTTAAAGGGGTTGTCTCGCGGCAAACATCAAAATTTTACATTAGCCCATTCCCCCTGTCACCCCTCTGGCATAAAATAGCAATTTAAAGCGGTTTTTAAACCGCTTGCTACTCACCGATCCGACGAAATATGGAGTTATACAAATCTTCTACCTAAGATGGCCGCCGGTCCTTTCCCAGGGATGCACTGCGGTTTTCTCCCATGGTGCACCGCGGGTCTTCTCCCATGGTGCACCATGGGCTCTGTGCGTTCCATTGCCGATTCCAGCCTCCTGATTGGCTGGAATCGGCACACGTGACGGGGCGGAGCTACGATGACGAGCGGCCCCATTCACCAGCCAGAAGCACGGACTGCGCAAGCGCGTCTAAAAACGCCAGAAGACATCAAAATTAGACGGATCCATGGCGACGGGGACGCTAGCAACGGAGCAGGTAAGTGAATAACTTCTGTATGGCTCATATTTAATGCATGATGTACATTACAAAGTGCATTAATATGGCCATACAGAAGTGTATAACCCCACTTGCTATCGCGAGACAACCCCTTTAATATGCTGGCTGAATCACAGTCTCCAGTCACCGAATAAATTCAGAGCATCTGGTTCAGGCCACTTTTACACAGGCAACAAAATCACGTGATTTTCTTGCGATGCGACAGCGCTACAAAACGCATGAATATGAAGCCCATGCTTTCCTACGGGTTCCTTCACATTAGCGATGTTTTGTAGCATGCTACATTGCAAGAAAAAAATTGCGGCATGCTGAATATTTTCGCGATTTGCTCTGTTTTGTAGCCCATGTTTTCCTACGGAGCCTTCCTTTGTGTTGCATCACATGAAATCGTGGTTTTCATGCGGTGCAACTTTTACAGTAGGAAGTCCTACTGTTTGTCCCTAAAATAAGCCCTAGCTGCATAACTCCCCCCCCAAAAAAACAATGCATTACCTAACAGGCACTGTCTGCTCCGACACACTTCTTCTCCGGGAGTTGTGCAGCACTTATTTGTAGTCTTCAGCCAGCACTTCCTGGTCAGGGGGTTAAGAAATCCCGCCTCCAAGAAGCGCTGGCTCTTATTGGTTCTCGAGCGCAACGGCTCAGCCAATCACAGCAGCGCTCGATGAACCAATCTACAGAAGGGGCGCTATTACTTTGTGGAGCCACAAAGGGGTAACTAGCACTTTAGACAGGTTACTGAGAGGTTCATGAGGGTAGTGGCCATATGGGGAGTGTATGCAGAGATAAGTCATGCCTGGAAGAAGTCTTCATGGCGCTCTGTCACCAGAGAGAGGAAAAATGGATGACACGAATCAGAGAAGACGTCACCTGTGATCACTGGAGGTAACTGCACTGTAATTACTATCACTGTGTAGAGGTGCTATTATTTAGAGGTATATTATTACTGCGATTGGATCACTGAGAGGCGTTATTATTGTGAGAGGGTGACTAAGGGACACTATTACTGTAAGGAGTTCCTTAAGGGGCATTATTACTGTGAGGGCATAACTAAGGCCTCCTGCAGATGGCCGGGTCGGACCCCGCTGTGGGAATTCTTGCAGCGGTATACGTGCCATGCCCCTGCAGTCACCCAGCGCTCACCTCCTCCTGACATCTTGCACAGCTTTGCGCCGGCTGTTGCACAGCCTCGCATGCACAGACCAGGGCCGGCGTGTCACCAGCGGTCAAATCGCAGCTGTCTGCATAGGATTGCATTATCTAATGCAATCCTATGGCAGCGGGCAGCAGCCGGCACCAGCGGAAATTCTGCAGGAAATCCCGCCACGGAATTTCCACCTGTGTGCATTTGACCTAACAAGCATGATTATTGTGAGGAGATACAAATAGCATGGCTTAGCATTAAATAAAAAATACGTCATATTTTTATTTTACCATGCTGCTCTATCAGGAGTTGTCTGTTTTTTCATTGTTCATAAGTTGGGGGGTATGCTCATGGTAATTGATAGCAGTACCATCTGAACAGTCAGTTAAAGCTATCCGATAGCTCCTTTGCTTTATTATGCTGTGGGGGACATAGGAGGGAGTCCGTGGTGAGAGACCAAGGGAAACAAGCACAGAGTTTTGAAATGTAGCAGAGTGAGGAAGTGGATGTGTAAGCAGAATCTGTGTAGCGATCCTTCAAGTTTGAGCTTGCAGCAGGCGCGTGTGGCTCTGTGACAGCTGGGCAGCAGTAGTAGATGGAATTGGCACATCTGCACATTGGCTGCCTACTGGTGACATCTATTGCTATACAACAGCCCTGGCTGCCATGTGGGCCGCTGCTACTCACACATGAAAGGGCATTGCATAGATTCTGCCTAAATCTCTCTGCCTCTCTGAGATTTCAGGAGACTTCGGGAATGGTGCAATACATCATGTGATAAGGACATAGGCTAGATAGAGGATGATGAGAATATTATATGGGGAAGTTCATTATGGGGGTCTAGTTGCTAAAAGCCTCTGAATTTGTTAATCTACAAATAAGTATGACAGAATGCCCATTAAAACATAGGTATGCTTTCAATGGTTAATCCTTCAGCGCTTTGAGTCATGTTGGATATAGTTCTGTTTTAAAGGTTGACCTGAGCTAAACATGCCAACATAGGCTACATAAGAGCGAGTTGCTTAAAGTTGGGAAGTTAGTAAAACATGCATTCAAAATTGTATTAGTCAAATAGTAATTAATGCCAGTCATATGCTATATGAAGATCTACCAGAAGAAATGCATATATTAAACATGTGAAAACCATTTGTTAGCCTCTCAAAGGGTTGTGCCAAGTTATATAGTTATCCCCTAACCACAGGATAAGCAATAATTTTATGATCACTGGGGGTCCAACCCCTGAGAAGCCAACTATTTCTAAAATGTGGATCCCAAAAGTTTCTACAAGAATAGAGTGGAGGACGTATATGCACGCTGCTGCTTCTCTATTCATTTCAAATGGAATGCTGAAAATGGCTTGTACGCAGCAACTTCAGACTCTCCCAGTGAAATGAAAGGAACACATTTGCTCCATTCCTAAAGGAACCTTCAGGATCCTCATTCTCGGAATTGATGCGGGTCCCAGTGGTTGGACCCCCACTAATCATAAAGTTTACTCCTTGTGGATGGGGGATAATTTTATACTTTAGCCCAATCCCTTTTATTCTGAACTCAGATATGGCTTAAAATTACGGGTCCAAAGTCTAAAACTGCAATACTGAAGACTCCAATGGCAGCATGTCCACATTTTAATAATAATGCCATTAAGCTCTTAATGGGGATTCAAATATCCAAACATACTGTATCTATTTCTACAGAAATGCAAACATATGAGCCACCAATCAAGCCAATTATGATGTGCACATTAATACTGATTTGGAGTTACACAAGTTTTCCATGACAACACTGACAAACACCAGAATGGGATATGCTGTCATCAGAATGTCCCAGTAGTTCTGTCTGAGGCTTTGGGCTGCAATTTCAAGCAGTCATATCTTAACATAGACGTGAATATAGGAAAAACAAACCCGTTTTCACATTTTAATGTACACTGAAGTAATTTTTATGCATTTCTTCTGGCAAGTCACTTAAAAAAAGAACAGACCAAAACTAACAAATACAAAAGAAACCCCCCAGCTTTAAAGCATCAAACGTTACATGAAATATATAGGACATTTACAGGAAAACACTCCTAATTTCTGCAGAGCACAAGGTACAGTGTACATTGTTTTTGGAGCTCCTGCATTATATCAGCACATCCTGTAACTGCAGAGTACATGGAGTCCTGAGCCCAGTGTTTATCTCACTCATTATGAGCTGCACAAAAGCAATTAATTCACTAGATATGGCCTCTTCATACTTGTTCTATTCAAGATGAAAATAAAAACACATAACTTCATACTTTTATCAGAGACTGTGGAGCTGTAGCCGCGCAATTTAACACTGATCCTAATACATTTTAGTTATTTTATAATGTACGGTGGGTGAACTATATCAATCTTTATAATCCAACCAAGCAATCAGAACAAATGCACAGCCCGGCAAGAACAAGAAGACAGCTAGATTAACAGCAGCCATTTATCACCCACTGTGCTGTGACCTTCTCCTCCGCCAAGGAAACCAAGTATACCTTTAGACTAAGTAAAAACAAAAAGAGAGCTGAGAACAAGGTTAGTTACCAGAACGTATAACCCTCTTCTGGAATACAGCATATCGGCTGACTGGAAGGGAATGTATCACCTTCATTTTTGTTACTAAGTAATAGTAGAAATCTAATCTGCTTTTTTTGGTAGTGGATTCTTTATTCTATTTCCTCTACATTGAGTGCTGCAGTGATTGGCTGAGCCGCGGTGCTAGAGAACCAATCACAACCAGCGTTTCCTGGAGGCGGGGATTTTAAACCTCCAATCCAGGAAGGGTTGCCTGAAGACTACAGAAAAGTGTGCTGGAGCTGCAAAGAAAGTGCGGCGGCGGAGCTGACAGCACCTGTTAGGTGATTTTTTTTTTTTTATGCAGATAGGGCTTTTACAGTAGGACTTACTACTGTTACAGTTGCATTGCACCGCATGAAAAACGCATTTTCGTCTGATGTAACAGAGAGGAAGGCTTCATAGGGAAACATGGGCTACAAAACATCACAAATCGTGGCTGAGAGAGAGCCCACAGCGGAAATGGTGATACAATTGGCATGTCGCAGCTTTGAATTCCGCACGGCATGTCGGTTTCAGCGTGGCTTGGCCGCAACAGACTGTCTGCATCGTGTAGATGAGATTTTTGCAAATCTCGTCCACTTTGCTGCTTAGTCTCGGATTTAGGATTACGGCGGAACTTCTGCGCCAATTCCACCCTGTGTGAACCCAGCCTTACACACTTTTATGCAGGTTTATATTTATTATGTATTTATAAAGATCAGTTGACATCTCATTATGTGAACACATTTGACATCACCAAGAAAGCTCCCAGCACATAAGGTGAATATATGAGCCCTGAAATCCTTTTGGAATACTCCAGGTTAGATTTTCACTGTATAAGAAAGCTAGACTTCCCTATACAAAGGAATATGGTCACAAAAAAGTATACTGTGCAACCTTTTTTTTATGGGAATTAGCGTATGAGATACTGCATACCAGTGTATGCCTTTACAGTAGTATGCACTGCAGATTTCCCTTGGAGGAATATATTGGGGAATACTGATGCATACCTACAATGATACCTAATAGTGATATATGCTTCTGTTTCATACTTATCTTCAGTACATCACAGGATTATAAAACAGAGCTTGCCAGTTTTAAAAAGGGAGGTTTAAATATTGTACCGAACTGTTGCGGTTACAGCAAAATAGACTTCAAACCTATGCAGGATTTACAGACTGCAGGGAAACTTACTGATCTATCCTAAGTTATCTCAGTGCACAAAAAAAATGGTTAAAGGACAAATTTAAACAGAAAATAGAAAAGTGATAGATGCTAAAAAAATGAGAAACTTGTATAGTTTCAGTAGACGGTGTTTGCCTCCTAGTGGACAGCTGAGTATTGCAGTTTATGTTCCTGTTCTGCAAATGTACATTTTCACAATACGTTGGACTGAGGAATTATCCTTCCTCCAAGAGGACGATGCCTTAATTTACCTAACTTGGGGCTTCTTCAGACAACCGCATTTGTGTGTGTTCTTGCACACATAAGATATACGCACGGAATGCAAAGAGAATAGAGTCCATTGATGCCATCTTCTGCGCACGCAAGAAAACAGGACCTGCTCTATCTTTCTGCTCAGCAAAGGCCCCCATATAAGTCTATGGGAGGTGCGCAAATGCACAATATCCTGCGCAATTCTGTGAAGAACATAACATAACTGGACCTCATTAGGCTAAATAGACTTTCACATCAGGGCGAAAAGGGGGGTGGGGAGTTGCGCGCACATGTGAACAGGCCCTGTGTGCACAAAAAGTACGGTACTATGTGCCAATACACACGCAATACAACCTCATTCACTGCGCAAATACGTTGTGCTGAAGCAAGCGTATTTGAGCATACGGTCCTCTGAATAAAGGGCCATTTACACGAAGCGATTATCATGCAAAATTCGTTCAAATAAACAAAAATGCAGCATAATCTTTACGTCTAAATGCGAAGCCATCATGCACTATGGATTTTTTGTTTGTTTGTCGCTCACTTTCAACCAGCATAAAAATCATCGGTGGTTAGCTCATACATCGCTGCGTGTAAACGCTTCCTGCTCAGCGCTTCACATAGAATGTGAACAGAGAGCAAGGAGTTAGCGACAAGTGAGTGAATCCTAGCAATGATCTGCCTGTCTAAACATTCTGCACAAGTACAAACATCTAGCAATGACACCCGCTTGTGCGGATCGTTTAGATGACAGCTGTCCCATGTAAGTGAGACATTAGTCCTTAATGAGTAAAAACAAACAAACATATATAATCAACAAATCTTTTCTCTCCCTTATAAAATCAGGAGCATTTATAATCTAGCTCATTACAGACTCTTAAAAGGTTGTATGAGGGTAGAAAAAAGTGTGTATTTCCCCCAGAAATTCTTGTCCGTAGGCCAAACCTAGTACTGCAAGTCAGCAGCAATCTTCAGCTGAATGCTAGACACAGGCCGGTGTTGAGCTGTTTCTGGAATGAAAATCAGACAGTTTTTCTAATCTCATACATTAAAGGGGTTGTCCGATTGTAAACTATTGATGGCCTTTCCTTAGGACAGGCTATCAATAGTAGATTAATATAGGTCCATCGCCCAAAACCTCCATCGATCAGCGGTTTGCCTGGCTACTGACCTCATGTACAAAGCTGATTTTTTGCAGTAAGCAGACAGTGCCATTCATACTGCAGTGGCCAGACTTGGTATTGCAGAACAAGTTCTCATACATTTCATTGTGAACTTTGCCTGTAATACCAAGTCTGGCCCCTGCAGTGAGAATGGAGCTGTCTACTTCTTGCAAGTCTATAAAGAATCTAGAGATACATAAGCAACCACATCACTAGGCACAATGTCATTACTTTGTACAGTGGTCATAAGTCTAATTTGTTTTATCAACAACATTACAAAAAATGGTAGAAGGTAAGGACTGATCCCCTAAAAGAAAATCAGCCATGTCATGCATCTATTTTTCTAGGCTGAAAGTGAACTGAGAAAAGGTGTGAGGGAACATATCCATCACAGTTAGAATTCGTAGGCCCATAGGTGGGCAATGAGTCTCTCTTCAGGACCACAATGTTTATAAGTATAGGTGTAATAGGACATAAGGAACTTGGAGAAAAAACTAGGGAAAATTATGGTGACTGGATGGTTGGTAATGCCTGAGTGTCTTGGGGGAATTGCATGAAAACTTTAAAGGCTGAAAATCTAGACATAGTGATTTAGGGAGGTTGTTGTTTGAATGTTAACTTTTTATGCTTATAAAGTGGTATTGTGACATGTTGTGTTAAGCTGAAGTGGCAGGTCCCCATCTGGGTGGGACCAGGTAGTCAAAAAACATTGGCTGGACGACCAACCGCTATGCAAGAGGGAACTGTCTGGTTCAGGCATGCACATGTGGCCGTATAAGTGCCAAGACTTTTGTGGCTGTAAGGTGAAATGGCAACACTTCATGGATTCTGAGACAGTAACTTATGAGCTTGTTGAGCAAACTTCTATAAGTAAGACCATTAGTTCCAGGTCCTTCTTAATAGGGATTGCCTTGCCTTTTGTAGTCCTAATCATCAGGCTCTTCATTTGAGCCAGTGTCCCATTCAGAACATGTGATAGAGTCCATTCTGTGCGAAGCGGAGCAGGAGGGAAAGCAGAAACTTGTGCCGAGTTTTGGCAAGGTACCTCCCAGTTCCATGTTTGTTTCTTCCTCTGCCTCAAAGGTCAGTGGAGCCCACAATTTTCAAAACTTCATAGATTGCCACAGTAAATCACAGATAAGAGTTGGGGAGAATAGGAGCACTTGTGTGTTTTTATACTCCTCCATACAGCAAGCCATGTTCTTCCTTTGTTCCGTTTTTAGATAAGCATGCCTAAGTTGCCTTCAGGGGTCAGAAACGCTATCTTTTCTCCTTAGGGAGAGCAACTATACTATAAACTAAGTGAGGAGACTCAAATGGCCATGCACTCTCCTCTGGGTAATATGCAAATAAGGGAGATTGAATAACTGTGGAGGATTTATTCCATCTCCCTTATTTGTAAGTTGCCTTCACTTACCATCCCTTTCTTGTCTCCATTAGATGCCTTCGCTCACACCCCAGTCTCACCATAATGCTTTACCCCTGCAACTCCTTATTGCTTTAACCTTACTAGAGACCACGGCAATCACTAAAGACTCATTGTGACCCCCTACCCACATGGTTAAACATGGTTACCACTTTTATCATACCCTAAAGATCTAGTCAAGCATACCCAGATGCATATGGTAAATTTAACAATAATTCTTTTGATTGTGACATGTATAGATGGATGCAAATGGTAGACAATCGAAATAAAATACCTACTTAAGCTATCTTCTCACGTCTGGGACTATTGGGGAATCTTGCACGGCATGCATTTCTCCCCAATTACACTTTATAGTAAATTGTATTTAGATTTCTGACACACAGAGGCAATACGGCCCAACTTAGATGAATATATTTTCAATATGAGGTACATCACACCATTAAATCACATAGTCTCTGCTCTCGTTGCCTTGGTTTTCTTTTGTATTCTTTTGTTTTATCTGTTTTAGCTGTTATCCTAAGAGAACTGCGGAAAATATGAACTGCGGTTGAAGAATGACTAATAATTTTTGGTGTGTATAATTTTTCTTGTGTTTGCATTGGCATCTAGCGGTTATTATGCTATGCTGTAGGTGAGACATATTATATTTTAATTTTGCATAGATATTGATAGGGAAATAATAATAATGTTAGCTCTCACACATTCTATTTAAGTGATGTGCAATAATTTTTTCTTTAAGAATAGGGTCCACATTGACTTATGGGTTGTATGAAATCAATATTCCCCTATGGGATAAAAAGTTAAGCGTCAAAATATAAAAATTTCTGACATAGAAGGAATTCTTGATTACTGCAATTATCTGGCATTCTAAGGCCTAATGTGCACAGGCGGATTTGATTTGCAGAATCGCGCACGTGAGATCCGCAAATCAAGCCACTCATAGGGAAGCATTCAGCATCCGCACTTCATTTAACATCTGCATATTTGTTTTTATTTGATTAGCAGATGCCACGGGCGGATAATAAACTGCAGCATTTTTCATTTTACCGCGGATGTGTGCCATTTAGAGATGAGCGAGCATACTCGCTAAGGGCAAATGCTCGATCGAGCATTGCCCTTAGCGAGTACCTGCCCGCTCGGGAGCAAAGATTCGGCTGCCGGCGGCGGGGGAGAGCGGGGAGGAACGGAGGGAGATCTCTCTCTCCCTCTTTCCCCCCTGCTCCCTCCTGCTCACTGCTGCAACTCACCTGTCACCCACGCCGGCATCCGAAGCTTCGATCGAGCAATTGTCCTTAGCGAGTATGCTCGCTCATCTCTAGTGCCATTCATCTCTATGGGAGCTTACGATCCACAGTGCATCTGCCAATACATTAGCGGATTCACTGCAGATTTGAAGGTTAAAATCAATTAAGGAGGTTGGGAAAAGGATGGAAGTTGCTGTTGCAGATTTTTTCCGTGCGAATGATGATGGCAGTGCACCTGTGTACATCCTCGTGGGAAAAAAATGCAATCCGCAAGCATTAAAAGTCAATTTAATGATGACTCGCAGTGCATCTGCTGTGGAAATCCATGAAAAAGCGTACCGTGGACATGAGGCCTAAAACAGTAGCTGTAGTTATACAAGTCGGTGGGTGTCTATCCTTGAATGTCTTTATCTGTCTTTAGCTAACATAACAAATTCCTTAGATGAATTGCAATAACTCCTACAAGGAGCCTGGAGTGTGCATTCTGTGAAGCCATACATTTTCCCTACAATGATATGTTGTAGTGATTGACAGGAAAGAGATTTGTGCTACAGATGTATTTAGCTGAACCTTTTGGCCGCCTGCAGACGGCCGGGTCGGATCCCACTGCGAGAATTCTCGCAGGGGGACCCGACCCGAGCCCCTGCAGGGACCAGCGCAGCACTTACCTCTGCCGGCACATGTGCAGAGTGGAGCCAGCGGCTGGGGAGTGACATTTCTGTACAGGGCTCATAGAGCATGCCGCGATTTGTTTGCCACGTGTGATTTCGCGCGGCCGTCTGACTAGGATTGTGTTTTCTAACGCAATCCTATATGGCAGCTTCCACTGGCGGAAATTCTGTGGGAAATCCCGCCGCGGAATTTCCGCCCGTGTGCAGGGGGCTTTTGGCTGCAAGATACATATATAAAACATAAGTAAATAACAATAATCACCTTTATTCATATAGCGCATGCATATTATGCAGCAGCGTACATCAGTGATATTGGGTTCTATCCCCATTGGGGCTCACAATCTATATTCATCTATTTGTATGTTTTTGGAGTGTGGAAAGAAATAAAGTAACCAGAGAAAACCCACGCAAACCCAGTGAGAACATACAACTCCATGCAGATGTAGTCCTTGGTGGGATTTGATTCTAGGACCCCAATTATTTTAATTTATAGGATATTTTTACTGATGAAGTAGAGGTGTTGAGGAAATATTTATGGAATTAGGAAAATCCCTTTATACTCTTTGGGTTGGACTTTTATGATGGCCTGAATTCTATGAAATATTGGACTTCTCTAATAATCAAGCATATTTGTCATCATGCTGGTTATAACCTTCTTGAAGCAGTTGACAAATTTACATTGCGGGATGGACCCTTGCTATGAACCAATTTTTTAAATTTCCATCATTTTCAATAAAATTGAGATCTGGATTGCCTGCTTGCCATGTGAATGAGTTGATAGGCTTTTCCAGAAGAAAGGCTTTAAGACTCTTTTCACTGAGGCAAAATACATTATCATCTTGAAAGATGATCATCACCACACTTATGTTATATTAATTAAATGTGTTCAAAAGCACTCCCTCTCTCCCGCACGGGAGATCCGCAAATCAAGCCGCCCATAGGGATGCATGAGCATCCGCAAAACAATTTTAAGCATGTGGATGTGATTTTTTTTTCCGACATGGAAGAAATCGCAGTGTGCTCTATTTTTCTGCAGATCCCACGGGATGGCTTCTATTGTAGTCGATAGAAGCCGTCCGATCCGCGGCACAGATGCGCGGGAAATTGCACTGCGCATGCGTCCAGCACGTCCGGACGCATCCGCCGTGCTGAAAAAAGAAGATCTGTTCGGCACGGAGGAGTCCTGCGCTGGATCTGGACAGGTAAGAAAATGTATTTCCCTGTCCATGTATTCGGGCACGTCTGGATTTTGCTGCGGGATTCAGCAGAAGGAATCCGTGCGTGCAAGTGGACACTGGGCCTAATGATCACTTCACAGGCAACGATGTGTTTACAAATCAAAATACACACAAGATACCTACATAAAATGAACAACAAACGAGAAACTAACACATTTTAATTTGGTGTTCAATCGTTGGCATTGTTTACACTGAAAGATTTTTTGCTAAATACTTACCGGAATACTGCCATGTAGATGTGGCCTACATGTATTTGCCAATTGCATAATGAAAATATATGCACAATACTATGCATTTTGCAGGCTTTTTTTTAACTTGGCCGTTCCTCCAGAGTAGTGTTGCTATGTTACTCATGACTTCTTGATACACTGTATTTTTCTCATATTCTCAATATATATTGTAGGTAATTTAAAGTATTAACTCAAATAGGAACAAGTGAAAATACTTACAATATGTCGAGCTGCAAAAACTCCATCAACTATAGAACAACAGAATGCTGCAACCACTCCAAAACTGATGAACACGATGGAGGCTACTAACTGGAAAAAGAGAAATGAATTTAGAGTAAGTTATAGTACATAGCACAAATATCATAGAAATAAGTCAGTATACTTGCTAACTACATCTAAACTGCTGAGGTACGCATTATCATCAAGTCTATTCACATGACAAGATTCTTGACCTTAATTTCTAACTAGCATATCTGAGGGAAATCGAAGACAATTGGTAAGGAATCAGCATGCAACAGATGTGCACTTCTCTGTGTGCAATAAATAACCTCATTGTGCATGTGTCATCATTAGAGATGAGCGAACGCGTTCGTCCGAGCTTGATATTCGTGCGAATATTAGGGTGTTCGGGATGTTCGTTATTCGTGACGAACACCATGCGGTGTTCTGGTTACTTTCACTTCCTTCCCTGAGACGTTAGCGCGCTTTTCTGGCCAATTGAAAGACAGGGAAGGCATTACAACTTCCCCCTGCAACGTTTAAGCCCTATACCACCCCCCTGCTGTGAGTGGCTGGCGAGATCAGGTGTTCGCCTAATATAAAAGTCGGCCCCTCCCGCGGCTCGCCTCAGATGCGGTGTGAGTTAGATGAGGGACAGTGCTGTTTGTACCGGAGCTGCTGTAGGGAAAGAATTGGTAGTTAGTGTAGGCTTCAAGACCCCCAAAGGTCCTTATTAGGGCCACTGATAGCTGTGTGTTGGCTGCTGTTAGCAGTGGGATTTTTTTTTCTTCTCAAAATCGGCTCTGCAGAGCGTTGCACCTGGCATTAGGGACAGAAGTGCTGCATAGGCAGGGAGAGTGTTAGGAGTGAGTGTAGCCTTCAAGAACCTCAACGGTCCTTTCTAGGGCCATATTTATCCGTGTGCAGTACTGTCCAGGCTGCTGTTAGCTGTGCTGCATTTTTTTTGGGCTTCTCAAAATCGCCTCTGCAGAGCATTCCACCCTCCATTGATACTGCAGGGAAAGAATTGTATAGGCAGGGCCACAACACAGTTATTATTCATAGAATATACGCAGTGCTGCCTGTTGGTGGGAAAAAACTGAAAACAAATCTATTTGTCCAGCCTCTGTCCGTCCTTACGGGCAGTGGACACGTGTGAGCTGCGTGAAAAACATTGCTAAATCATACGCAGCCAGCTACGCTTTACTGCTGGGTTCGCCATTTGCTTTCCTTAATTGGGAAAAAAAATACCTGCTCTCCAAGAGTTATAATAACTCTGCTACCCTCACGTTCTGTGACACATAAGCAGGGACACAGCGCAGTTATTAAACTTCGCAGGTTCATTGAATATACGCAGTGCTGCCTGTTGGTGGGAAAAAACTGAAAACAAATCTATTTGTCCAGCCTGTGTCCGTCCTTACGCCTGTGTAGACGTGTGAGCTGCGTGAAAAACATTGCTAAATCATACGCAGCCAGCTACGCTTTACTGCTGGGTTCGCCATTTGCTTTCCTTAATTGGGAAAAAAAATACCTGCTCTCCAAGAGTTATAATAACTCTGCTACCCTCACGTTCTGTGACACATAAGCAGGGACACAGCGCAGTTATTAAACTTCGCAGGTTCATTGAATATACGCAGTGCTGCCTGTTGGTGGGAAAAAACTGAAAACAAATCTATTTGTCCAGCCTGTGTCCGTCCTTACGCCTGTGTAGACGTGTGAGCTGCGTGAAAAACATTGCTAAATCATACGCAGCCAGCTACGCTTTACTGCTGGGTTCGCCATTTGCTTTCCTTAATTGGGAAAAGAAATACCTGCTCTCCAAGAGTTATAATAACTCTGCTACCCTCACGTTCTGTGACACATAAGCAGGGACACAGCGCAGTTATTAAACTTCGCAGGTTCATTGAATATACGCAGTGCTGCCTGTTGGTGGGAAAAAACTGAAAACAAATCTATTTGTCCAGCCTGTGTCCGTCCTTACGCCTGTGTAGACGTGTGAGCTGCGTGAAAAACATTGCTAAATCATACGCAGCCAGCTACGCTTTACTGCTGGGTTCGCCATTTGCTTTCCTTAATTGGGAAAAAAAATACCTGCTCTCCAAGAGTTATAATAACTCTGCTACCCTCACGTTCTGTGACACATAAGCAGGGACACAGCGCAGTTATTAAACTTCGCAGGTTCATTGAATATACGCAGTGCTGCCTGTTGGTGGGAAAAAACTGAAAACAAATCTATTTGTCCAGCCTGTGTCCGTCCTTACGCCTGTGTAGACGTGTGAGCTGCGTGAAAAACATTGCTAAATCATACGCAGCCAGCTACGCTTTACTGCTGGGTTCGCCATTTGCTTTCCTTAATTGGGAAAAGAAATACCTGCTCTCCAAGAGTTATAATAACTCTGCTACCCTCACGTTCTGTGACACATAAGCAGGGACACAGCGCAGTTATTAAACTTCGCAGGTTCATTGAATATACGCAGTGCTGCCTGTTGGTGGGAAAAAACTGAAAACAAATCTATTTGTCCAGCCTGTGTCCGTCCTTACGCCTGTGTAGACGTGTGAGCTGCGTGAAAAACATTGCTAAATCATACGCAGCCAGCTACGCTTTACTGCTGGGTTCGCCATTTGCTTTCCTTAATTGGGAAAAAAAATACCTGCTCTCCAAGAGTTATAATAACTCTGCTACCCTCACGTTCTGTGACACATAAGCAGGGACACAGCGCAGTTATTAAACTTCGCAGGTTCATTGAATATACGCAGTGCTGCCTGTTGGTGGGAAAAAACTGAAAACAAATCTATTTGTCCAGCCTGTGTCCGTCCTTACGCCTGTGTAGACGTGTGAGCTGCGTGAAAAACATTGCTAAATCATACGCAGCCAGCTACGCTTTACTGCTGGGTTCGCCATTTGCTTTCCTTAATTGGGAAAAGAAATACCTGCTCTCCAAGAGTTATAATAACTCTGCTACCCTCACGTTCTGTGACACATAAGCAGGGACACAGCGCAGTTATTAAACTTCGCAGGTTCATTGAATATACGCAGTGCTGCCTGTTGGTGGGAAAAAACTGAAAACAAATCTATTTGTCCAGCCTGTGTCCGTCCTTACGCCTGTGTAGACGTGTGAGCTGCGTGAAAAACATTGCTAAATCATACGCAGCCAGCTACGCTTTACTGCTGGGTTCGCCATTTGCTTTCCTTAATTGGGAAAAAAAATACCTGCTCTCCAAGAGTTATAATAACTCTGCTACCCTCACGTTCTGTGACACATAAGCAGGGACACAGCGCAGTTATTAAACTTCGCAGGTTCATTGAATATACGCAGTGCTGCCTGTTGGTGGGAAAAAACTGAAAACAAATCTATTTGTCCAGCCTGTGTCCGTCCTTACGCCTGTGTAGACGTGTGAGCTGCGTGAAAAACATTGCTAAATCATACGCAGCCAGCTACGCTTTACTGCTGGGTTCGCCATTTGCTTTCCTTAATTGGGAAAAAAAATACCTGCTCTCCAAGAGTTATAATAACTCTGCTACCCTCACGTTCTGTGACACATAAGCAGGGACACAGCGCAGTTATTAAACTTCGCAGGTTCATTGAATATACGCAGTGCTGCCTGTTGGTGGGAAAAAACTGAAAACAAATCTATTTGTCCAGCCTGTGTCCGTCCTTACGCCTGTGTAGACGTGTGAGCTGCGTGAAAAACATTGCTAAATCATACGCAGCCAGCTACGCTTTACTGCTGGGTTCGCCATTTGCTTTCCTTAATTGGGAAAAAAAATACCTGCTCTGCCACAGTTAATAACTCTGCTACCCTCACGTTCTGTGACACATAAGCAGGGACACAGCACAGTTATTAAACTTAGATAATTCATTCACTAGAGGCAGTGGGGCCTTTCGTTTTCCAAAAAGGGCAAAAATTATATTTGGCCTGCAGTCTTGCGCCAATTTATTTCCTGCCTGGGAAATCTAATCACTGGTAATACAGCATGCTGAGGGGTAGGGGTAAGCCTAGAGGACGTGGACGTGGACGTGGCCGAGGACGCGGAGGGCCAAGTCAGGGTGTGGGCACAGGCCAAGCTCCTGATCCAGGTGTGTCGCAGCCGACTGCTGCGCGATTAGGAGAGAGGCACGTTTCTGGCGTCCCCACATTCATCGCCCAATTAATGGGTCCACGCGGGAGACGGTTATTAGAAAATGAGCAGTGTGAGCAGGTCCTGTCCTGGATGGCAGAAAGTGCTTCGAGCAACCTATCGTCTACCCGCAGTTCTGCGCCGTCCACTGCTGCCAATCCGAATCCTCTGTCTGCTGCTCCTCCTTCCTCCCAGCCTCCTCACTCCACTACAATAACACCTGCTCAGGAGCGGGAGCACTCCCAGGAACTGTTCTCGGGCCCCTGCTTAGATTGGGCAGCAGCGGTTCCTCTCCCACCAGAGGAGTTTATCGTCACTGATGCCCAACCATTCGAAAGTTCCCGGGGTCCGGGGGAAGAGGCTGGGGACTTCCGCCAACTGTCTCAACAACTTTCTGTGGGTGAGGAGGACGATGACGATCAGACACAGTTGTCTTGCAGTGAGGTAGTAGTAAGGGCAGTAAGTCCCAGGGAGCAGCGCACAGAGGATTCGGAGGAAGAGCAGCAGGACGATGAGGTGACTGACCCCACCTGGTGTGCAACGCTTACTCAGGAGGACAGGTCTTCAGAGGGGGAGTCAAGGGCATCAGCAGGGCAGGTTGCAAGAGGCAGTGCAGTGGCCAGGGGTAGAGGCAGGGCCAGACCGAATAATCCACCAAGTGTTTCCCAAAGCGCCCCCTCGCGCCATGCCACCCTGCGGAGGCCGAGGTGCTCTAAGGTCTGGCAGTTTTTCACAGAGACGCCTGACGACCGACGAACAGTGGTGTGCAACCTTTGTCGCGCAAAGCTCAGCCGGGGAGCCAACACCAACAGCCTCACCACCACCAGCATGCGCAGACATATGATGGCCAAGCACCCCACAAGGTGGGACGAAGGCCGTTCACCGCCTCCGGTTTGCACCCCTGCCTCTCCCCCTGTGCCCCAACCTGCCACTGAGATGCAACCCCCCTCTCAGGACACAGGCACTACCGCCTCATGGCCTGCACCCACACCCTCATCTCCGCTGTCCTCGGCCCCATCCAGCAGTGTAGTTCAGCGCACCGTTCAGCCGTCGCTTGCGCAAGTGTTCGAGCGCAAGCGCAAGTACGCCGCCACGCACCCGCACGCTCAAACGTTAACCGTCCGCATCGCAAAATTCATCAGCCTTGAGATGCTGCCGTATAGGGTTGTGGAAACGGAGTCCTTCAAAAGTATCATGGAGGCGGCGGCCCCGCGCTACTCAGTTCCCAGTCGCCACTACTTTTCCCGATGTGCCGTCCCAGCCCTGCACGACCACGTCTCCCGCAACATTGTGCGCGCCCTCACCAACGCGGTTACTGCCACGGTCCACTTAACTACGGACACGTGGACAAGCACAGGCGGGCAGGGCCACTACATCTCCCTGACGGCACATTGGGTGAATTTAGTGGAGGCTGGGACAGAGTCAGAGCCTGGGACCGCTCACGTCCTACCCACCCCCAGAATTGCGGGCCCCAGCTCGGTGCTGGTATCTGCGGAGGTCTATGCTTCCTCCACTAAAGCACCCTCCTCCTCCTCCTCCTCCTCTGTCTCACAATCAAGATGTGTTAGCAGCAGCATGTCGCCAGCAGTCGGTGTCGCGCGGTGTGGCAGCACAGCGGTGGGCAAGCGTCAGCAGGCCGTGCTGAAACTACTCAGCTTAGGCGATAAGAGGCACACGGCCCACGAACTGCTGCAGGGTCTGACACAGCAGACGGACCGCTGGCTTGCGCCGCTGAGCCTCCAACCGGGCATGGTCGTGTGTGACAACGGCCGTAACCTGGTGGCGGCTCTGCAGCTCGGCAGCCTCACGCACGTGCCATGCCTGGCCCACGTATTTAATTTGGTGGTTCAGCGCTTTCTGAAAAGCTACCCACGCTTGTCAGACCTGCTCGTAAAGGCGCGCCGGCTCTGCGCACATTTCCGCAAGTCCCACACGGACGCTGCCACCCTGCGCACCCTGCAACATCACTTTAAGCTGCCAGTGCACCGACTGCTGTGCGACGTGCCCACACGGTGGAACTCTACGCTCCACATGTTGGCCAGGCTCTATGAACAGCGTAGAGCTATAGTCGAATACCAACTCCAACATGGGCGGCGCAGTGGGAGTCAGCCTCCTCAATTCCTTTCAGAAGAGTGGGCCTGGTTGGCAGACATCTGCCATGTCCTTGGTAATTTTGAGGAGTCTACCCAGGTGGTGAGCGGCGATGCTACAATCATTAGCGTCACCATTCCTCTGCTATGCATCTTGAGAAATTCCCTGCAAACCATAAAGGCAGCTGCTTTGCGCTCGGAAACGGGGGCGGGGGAAGACAGTATGCCGCTGGATAGTCAGGGCACCCTCCTGTCTATTTCTCAGCGCGTACAGGAGGAGGAGGAGGAGCATGAGGAGGATGAGGAGGAGGGGGAAGAGACAGCTTGGCCCGCTGCTGACGGTACACCGGCTGATTGCCTGTCATCCTTTCAGCGTGTATGGCCTGAAGAGGAGGAGGAGGAGGAGGAGGATCCTGAAAGTGATCTTCCTAGTGAAGACAGCCATGTGTTGCGTACAGGTACCCTGGCACACATGGCTGACTTCATGTTAGGATGCCTTTCTCGTGACCCTCGCGTTGCACGCATTCTGGCCACTACGGATTACTGGGTGTACACACTGCTCGATCCACGGTATAAGGAGAACCTGCCCACTCTGATTCCCGAAGAGGAAAGGGGTTCGAGAGTGTTGCTATACCACAGGACCCTTGCGGACAAGCTGATGGTAAAATTCCCAGCCGACAGCGCTAGTGGCAGAAGGCGCAGTTCCGAGGGCCATGTTGCAGGGGATGTGCGTAGATCGAGCAGCATGTACATCCCAGGCAGTGCAACAGTCTTTAAGGGCCTGGCCAGCTTTATGGCTCCCCACCAAGACTGTGTCACCGCTCCCCAGTCACGGCTGAGTCGGCGGGAGCACTGCAAAAGGATGGTGAGGGAGTACGTAGCGGATCGCACGACCATCCTTGGTGACGCCTCTGCCCCCTACAACTACTGGGTGTCGAAGCTGGACACGTGGCCTGAACTAGCCCTGTATGCCCTTGAGGTGCTTGCTTGTCCTGCGGCTAGCGTCTTGTCGGAGAGGGTGTTTAGTGCGGCTGGGGGAATCATCACCGATAAGCGTAGCCGCTTGTCAACCGACAGTGCCGACAGGCTAACACTCATCAAGATGAACAAAGGCTGGATTTCCCCAGACTTCTGTTCTCCACCAGCGGACAGCAGCGATACGTAAGCAATACGTAGGCTGCACCCGCGGATGGAAGCTACGTTCTCTCTCACCATCCAAAACGGGGACATTTCTGCTTCATCAATCTGTGTCTAATATTCCTCCTCCTCCTCCTCCTGCTCCTCCTCCTGAAACCTCACGTAATCACGCTGAACGGGCAATTTTTCTTAGGGCCACAAGGCTCACTCAAATAATTTTTCAGAACAATTTTTATAAGTTTCAATTAGCTTAAAAGCGTTGGAACTTTAACTTGAACCAATTTTTCGTTACACTGGGCTGCCTCCAGGCCTAGTTACCACTTAAGCCACATTAACCAAAGCGATTCACCTGCCATCTTGATTGGGCATGGCCAATTTTTACTGAGGTACATTAGTACTGTTGGTACACCAATTTTTTGGGGCCCTCACCTACAGTGTAATCATAGTAATTTCTATGTTCTTCGCCTGCACTCATGGTACAGAAAGGTGTGTGGGGTTGGCCTACAGTTTAGCTACATAAATGTCACTTGTGCCTTGGCTATACTAAGGCTACTGAAATGGAACGAAGACTGCGCTCCCGCTATACTGCTGCTTCAGAATTGTTACTGGGGCCTGTCTTGAGTGCTACTATTGCTTACATGGAACGAAGACTGCGCTCCCGCTATACTGCTGCTTCAGAATTGTTACTGGGGCCTGTCTTGAGTGCTACTATTGCTTACATGGAACGAAGACTGCGCTCCCGCTATACTGCTGCTTCAGAATTGTTACTGGGGCCTGTCTTGAGTGCTACTATTGCTTACATGGAACGAAGACTGCGCTCCCGCTATACTGCTGCTTCAGAATTGTTACTGGGGCCTGTCTTGAGTGCTACTATTGCTTACATGGAACGAAGACTGCGCTCCCGCTATACTGCTGCTTCAGAATTGTTACTGGGGCCTGTCTTGAGTGCTACTATTGCTTACATGGAACGAAGACTGCGCTCCCGCTATACTGCTGCTTCAGAATTGTTACTGGGGCCTGTCTTGAGTGCTACTATTGCTTACATGGAACGGACACGTGGAGAGGGCACGTAGTGCCTCAAAAACATCCCCCTCCTCCTCCAACAGGGAAAACATTGTTGGCAAATGCCTTTGCATTGGTTCGTCTGGCGGCAGTCCAAGAATTTCACCTTTACCGACACTACTAGAGAGCCCCCCCACCATCCCCCCGCCACGGCCCACTTAATCCTGGCCACATTCCGAAAACCAACAAAATACAACCGTGGTACTAGGTCCGCAGTCACCACCACATTACCACCAACGCGGTTACTGTTAAGGTGCATATAACCACGGACACGTGGAGAGGACACGTAGTGCCTCAAAAACATCCCCCTCCTCCTCCAACAGGGAAAACATTGTTGGCAAATTCCTTTGCATTGGTTCGTCTGGCGGCAGTCCAAGAATTTCACCTTTACCGACACTACTAGAGAGCCCCCCCACCATCCCCCCGCCACGGCCCACTTAATCCTGGCCACATTCCGAAAACCAACAAAATACAACCGTGGTACTAGGTCCGCAGTCACCACCACATTACCACCAACGCGGTTACTGTTAAGGTGCATATAACCACGGACACGTGGAGAGGACACGTAGTGCCTCAAAAACATCCCCCTCCTCCTCCAACAGGGAAAACATTGTTGGCAAATGCCTTTGCATTGGTTCGTCTGGCGGCAGTCCAAGAATTTCACCTTTACCGACACTACTAGAGAGCCCCCCCACCATCCCCCAGCCACGGCCCACTTAATCCTGGCCACATTCCGAAAACCAACAAAATACAACCGTGGTACTAGGTCCGCAGTCACCACCACATTACCACCAACGCGGTTACTGTTAAGGTGCATATAACCACGGACACGTGGAGAGGACACGTAGTGCCTCAAAAACATCCCCCTCCTCCTCCAACAGGGAAAACATTCTTGGCAAATGTCTTTGCATTGCTTCGTCTGGTGGCAGTCCAAGAATTTCACCTTTACCGACACAACGAGAGCCCCCACACCATCCCCCCGCCACGGCCCACTTAATCCTGGCCGCATTCCGAAAACCAACAAAATACAACCGTGGTACTAGGTCCGCAGTCACCACCACATTACCACCAACGCGGTTACTGTTAAGGTGCATATAACCAGTCTGACTGGGGCATGCAGACACCTTGACAGAATGAATAGTGTGTGGCACATAGGTTCCCCATTGCTATGCCCACGTGTGCAGCTCCTGATGGCGGTGGCACAGGATTGTATTTCTCATTGCTTCTGTACAGCATTGTGGGCTATCGCCCCGCCCCTATTAAAGAGGGTCGCTACCTAGCCGTGCCAACCCTGTGCAGTGTGTGCCTGCGGTCCCTCGTCGTGGCAGACGCACTTCTAAATAGACGTGAGGGTGGTGTGGCATGAGGGCAGCTGAAGGCTGCGCAGGGACAGTTTGGTGTGCGCTGTGGGGGGGAGGGGGTGCGGTTGGGCAGCATGTAACTCAGGAGAAGTGGCAGTGGAGTGTCATGCAGGCAGTGATTGTGCTTTGTTGGAGGTAGTGTGGTGCTTAGCAAAGGTATGCCATGCTAATGAGCGCTTTTCAGAAGTAAAAGTTGTTGGGAGGGGGGGGGGGCCCACTCTTGCCGCTATTGTGGCTTAATAGTGGGACCTGTGAACTTAGGATGCAGCCCAACATGTAGCCCCTCGCCTGCCCTATCCGTCACTGTGTCATTCCCATCACTTTCCTGAATTGCCCAGATTTTCACACATGAAAACCTTAGCGAGCATCGGCGAAATACAAAAATGTTCCGGTCGCCCATTGACTTCAATGGGGTTCGTTGTTCGAAACGAACCCTCGAGCATCACGGGAAGTTCGTTACGAATAACGAACACCCGAACATTTTGGTGTTCGCTCATCTCTAGTCATCATCAAAATAGGGTAAGTAGGGTATGAGGTCTGAGTGACTGTAATCATGGCACAATTCCTTGTGCCAAATCTACTGGCTGGAGAATTACAAAGTAGCAATCTGAGTAAGTAGTGTGAGAAACATAGAGCAGTGAATGTGCAAAAATCTGAAAATGACTGAACAATACTCAAGATCAAAAATCCCGGGCAGGAGTAGCAGGCATTTTCCAAAGGAAGACAAAATTGTGTTTCTCCAATATATCTTAAGTTAGAATATCATTCTTTATTCATTTACTTTGAAAAACCAAAACAATAGGCAAATCAAAATACACACAAGGAAATAAAGGATGAAGGGACAGCACAAGTCCCTGTTATACCCCATCATGGCACCAACCTGCTCCTAGTTATCCTCAGTCATACCCTAATGGTGCATCGAAAAAATAGGGGCTAGAAGGCAAAGAAAAGGGCCTCCAGATATTCAACCCCAGGGATTCACCAAATAACTAAAAAATACCAAAAATACAACAAATATATTTCAAAATGAAATATTTCCATCTACTGATCCAGAGATTGTCCAAACACATTTCACCCATGGATACACAGGCTCTTCAAGGAATTATTATCTCAACTCAGAGGCCATGGATAAGCAAACATCACCATGGACCCAACAATATTTACTACATACAATATGCAATAAATAGTCACTAGAGATGAGCGAACCTACTCGGCCATGCCCCTTTTTCGCCCGAGTACCCCGATTTTTGAGTACTTCCGTACTTGGGCGAAAAGATTCGGGGGGCGCCGTGGGTGAGTGGGGGGTTGCAGCGGGGAGTGGGCAGGAGAGGGAGAGAGAGAGGGCTCCCCCCTGTTCCCCGCTGCTACCCCCCGCGCCGCCACGCCCCCCGTCGCCCCACTGCACCCCCTGAATATTTTCACCCGAGTACTGAAGTACTCGAAAATCGCGGTGCTCGATCGAGTAATTACTCGAAACGAGTAGGTTCGCTCATCTCTAATAGTCACCCTTTAGTACATAAATATTAAAACGCTCCATGAGATTTATTCCCCAAACAATACTTGCAGACACCACCCTGGGCCTGAATAGATGCACACAGGGAATGGTAGCAGGAGCATTGAGGCAGCTTGATACACCTCCACAGGACATGATATTTTCCCATGCAGTAAAAATAAAAGTAGGCCAACCTGCCATTGCTATTTATTCTTATAGATGTAGGAAGGAAGATACATTCAGCATACTACATCTGTTTAACATACTGAACTTTCGACCAGCATGCTACACTATCTATGTAGACATTGCCTTGCAATGAATGCCACGTTACGCCAATAGCCTTAGATAAGCAAATCTATATTGCGCCACACCAGTTAGGTCTAGATTCATTTCTCATGTTGTACTACTTTTTTAGATCTCATGGATTGCTCTTTTCAGTTATAAAGTCTAATGTAATTTAAGTGAAATGGAAAAACCAAGGGAATCTATTTCAACCCATGACATCCATTACAATTGCAGACATTGCTTCCTAAATTACAGTGTCAGAGAAATATGACCTCTAATGGCTTCCATTTACAGTGTTCAAAGAATGTTATTAAATTACTTCTGGCAATTAGTGTTTATTTTTCCTTGTGTTATTGAATTGTGTGTACTCAGTTTGATGTTACATGTATTTACTTGTAACTGAGAACAAATGTATAGCTGTTTTTTGTTTTTCCACGTATTATTTAGCAAACAACATCAACTTGTGCACTGATCAGTCATAACATGTGTGAAAAAAATACATGACCTCTTAGGTGCCACCAACACAGCACTGACCCAGCAATATCTCTCAGGTTGTCCTGTGGTATTTGGTACCGAGTCCTTAGCACCCAATTTAATTTTTGGTAACTGCGCTTTACTTCCAAGACTGTATGGTGGGCAGCTGGATGGCCACGGGACTCACTGGAAACCTCGGGATCCAGTGCTGCCCCCCACCCACCCCCCATATTATAATGTACTGGCCCTGACAACAGTCTCCTGCAGTTAACATTATCGAGTACAGAATTAAGTACAACTTTTTTATTTAAAAAAAATGTGACTCAAAGGGGCCTAGGACCCGGCCCCCTCACCTCTTGGGCCCCTGTGCAGAGGCATGTTCACCCATATGGATAAGGGCTCCTTCACACAACTGTATTGTTACAGCGTATTCTGAGCCTCGGTTTTGCACACAGAATACACTGTATTAATGTTCCATAGGCTCTCATGCTGCTGATCACACATATTGCGTGAAATATAATTGCAGCATGTTCTATCTTGGCCCGTATTATGCACCCATACTCTTCAAGATAGTGCAGGGCAATCTGCAGCCCACAGCAACTACACAATGTCAAATATGTCCAGATTATAATTCTACATATATGTAAAGAATCCCTAAAAATAGCTGGGAAAAGTAAGTAAAATCTCCTTAGAAGAAATGAGGTCACCTCTTCTGGCAAAATGTGTTCAGCCATTATTTATTACTAATAATTAGAGATGAGCGAACACCAAAATGTTCGGGTGTTCGTTATTCGTAACGAACTTCCCGTGATGCTCGAGGGTTCGTTTCGAACAACGAACCCCATTGAAGTCAATGGGCGACCAGAACATTTTTGTATTTCGCCGATGCTCGCTAAGGTTTTCATGTGTGAAAATCTGGGCAATTCAGGAAAGTGATGGGAATGACACAGTGACGGATAGGGCAGGCGAGGGGCTACATGTTGGGCTGCATCTCAAGTTCCCAGGTCCCACTATTAAGCCACAATACCGGCAAGAGTGGGCCCCCCCCCCTCCCAACAACTTTTACTTCTGAAAAGCCCTCATTAGCAATGCATACCTTTGCTAAGCACCACACTACCTCCAACAAAGCACAATCACTGCCTGCATGACACTCCACTGACACTTCTCCTGGGTTACATGCTGCCCAACCGCCCCCCCTCCCCCCCACAGCGCACACCAAAGTGTCCCTGCGCAGCCTTCAGCTGCCCTCATGCCACACCACGCTCATGTCTATTTAGAATTGCGTCTGCCATGACGAGGGACCGCAGGCACACACTGCAGAGGTTGGCACGGCTAGGCAGCGACCCTCTTTAAAAGGGGCGGGGCGATAGCCCACAATGCTGTACAGAAGCAATGAGAAATAGAATCCTGTGCCACCGCCATCAGGAGCTGCACACGTGGGCATAGCAATGGGGAACCTATGTGCCACACACTATTCATTCTGTCAAGGTGTCTGCATGCCCCAGTCAGACCGGGCTTTTTAATTCATAGACACAGGCAGGTACAACTCCCTATTGTGAAGTCCCTGTCGACCCACAGCATGGGTGGCTCCCTGGAACCCACCGGCGGTACACAGAAATATCCCATTGCATTGCCCAACACAGCTGAGGTAGTAATGTCGTGCTTAATGCAGGTGGGCTTCGGCCCACACTGCATGCCCCAGTCTGACTGGGGTTCTTTATAAGTGTACAGATGTAGTAAAAACTCCGTGTGCACCTACAGCATGGGTGGGTGCCAGGAAGCCACCGGCGGTACATAGAAATATCCCATTGCATTGCCCAACACAGCTGAGGTAGTAATGTTGTGCTTAACCCTTTCCAATCCAATTTGTATATGGTTTTCCTAGGGGGCTTACTCTTTTTCTGCCGTTATACAACGGCGCTATATGCTGGCTAAAGCCAGTACTGCATGAGCTGACACGTAGGATAGGCTCCGACAGCAGAGAGGCTGGCAATATACAGTAAGAGAACCCCGACGGACGTCTACCAACAACGGAGCTGTACAGCCTTAAACCCTAATGTCTTCACAGGTCACACAGTGGACTGGAAAGGGTTAATGCAGGTGGGCTTCGGCCCACACTGCATGCCCCAGTCAGACTGGGGTTCTTTACAAGTGGACACATGTAGGTTTAACTCCCTGTGGACCCACTGCCTGGGTGGGTGCCAGGAAGCCACCGGCGGTACATAGAAATATCCCATTGCATTGCCCAACACAGCTGAGGTAGTAATGTCGTGCGTAATACAGGTGGGCTTCGGCCCACACTGCATGCCCCAGTCAGACGGGTTCTTTAGAAGTGTACAGATGTATTAAAAACTCAGTGTGCACCTACAGCATGGGTGGCTCCCTGGAACCCACCGGCGGTACACAAAAATATCCCATTGCATTGCCCAACACAGCTGAGGTAGTAATGTCGTGCGTAATACAGGTGGGCTTCGGCCCACACTGCATGCCCCAGTCAGACTGGGGTTCTTTACAAGTGGACACATGTAGGTTTAACTCCCTGTGGACCCACTGCCTGGGTGGGTGCCAGGAAGCCACCGGCGGTACATAGAAATATCCCATTGCATTGCCCAACACAGCTGAGGTAACGTCAGCTGTAATGCAGGTGGGCTAAAAATTAATTTGATTACACTGTAGGCGAGGGCCCACAAAAATTGCTGTATCAACAGTACTAATGTACATCCCAAAAATTGGCCATGGCCAGCCAAGAGGGCAGGTGAAACCCATTAATCGCTTTGGTTAATGTGGCTTAAGTGGTAACTAGGCCTGGAGGCAGCCCAGTGTAACGAAAAATTGGTTCAAGTTAAAGTTCCAATGCTTTTAAGCGCATTGAAACTTATAAAAATTGTTCTGAAAAATTATTTGAGTGAGCCTTGTGGCCCTAAGAAAAATTGCCCGTTCAGCGTGATTACGTGAGGTTTCAGGAGGAGGAGCAGGAGGAGGAGGAATATTAGACACAGATTGATGAAGCAGAAATGTCCCCGTTTTGGATGGTGAGAGAGAACGTAGCTTCCATCCGCGGGTGCAGCCTACGTATTGCTTACGTATCGCTGCTGTCCGCTGGTGGAGAACAGAAGTCTGGGGAAATCCAGCCTTTGTTCATCTTGATGAGTGTTAGCCTGTCGGCACTGTCGGTTGACAAGCGGCTACGCTTATCTGTGATGATTCCCCCAGCCGCACTAAACACCCTCTCCGACAACACGCTAGCCGCAGGACAAGCAAGCACCTCAAGGGCATACAGGGCTAGTTCAGGCCACGTGTCCAGCTTCGACACCCAGTAGTTGTAGGGGGCAGAGGCGTCACCAAGGATGGTCGTGCGATCCGCTACGTACTCCCTCACCATCCTTTTGCAGTGCTCCCGCCGACTCAGCCGTGACTGGGGAGCGGTGACACAGTCTTGGTGGGGAGCCATAAAGCTGGCCAGGCCCTTAAAGACTGTTGCACTGCCTGGGATGTACATGCTGCTCGATCTACGCACATCCCCTGCAACATGGCCCTCGGAACTGCGCCTTCTGCCACTAGCGCTGTCGGCTGGGAATTTTACCATCAGCTTGTCCGCAAGGGTCCTGTGGTATAGCAACACTCTCGAACCCCTTTCCTCTTCGGGAATCAGAGTGGGCAGGTTCTCCTTATACCGTGGATCGAGCAGTGTGTACACCCAGTAATCCGTAGTGGCCAGAATGCGTGCAACGCGAGGGTCACGAGAAAGGCATCCTAACATGAAGTCAGCCATGTGTGCCAGGGTACCTGTACGCAACACATGGCTGTCTTCACTAGGAAGATCACTTTCAGGATCCTCCTCCTCCTCCTCCTCCTCCTCCTCCTCCTCAGGCCATACACGCTGAAAGGATGACAGGCAATCAGCCGGTGTACCGTCAGCAGCGGCCCAAGCTGTCTCTTCCCCCTCCTCCTCATCCTCCTCATGCTCCTCCTCCTCCTCCTGTACGCGCTGAGAAATAGACAGGAGGGTGCCCTGACTATCCAGCGGCATACTGTCTTCCCCCGCCCCCGTTTCCGAGCGCAAAGCAGCTGCCTTTATGGTTTGCAGGGAATTTCTCAAGATGCATAGCAGAGGAATGGTGACGCTAATGATTGTAGCATCGCCGCTCACCACCTGGGTAGACTCCTCAAAATTACCAAGGACATGGCAGATGTCTGCCAACCAGGCCCACTCTTCTGAAAGGAATTGAGGAGGCTGACTCCCACTGCGCCGCCCATGTTGGAGTTGGTATTCGACTATAGCTCTACGCTGTTCATAGAGCCTGGCCAACATGTGGAGCGTAGAGTTCCACCGTGTGGGCACGTCGCACAGCAGTCGGTGCACTGGCAGCTTAAAGTGATGTTGCAGGGTGCGCAGGGTGCAGCGTCCGTGTGGGACTTGCGGAAATGTGCGCAGAGCCGGCGCGCCTTTACGTGCAGGTCTGACAAGCGTGGGTAGCTTTTCAGAAAGCGCTGAACCACCAAATTAAAGACGTGGGCCAGGCATGGCACGTGCGTGAGGCTGCCGAGCTGCAGAGCCGCCACCAGGTTACGGCCGTTGTCACACACGACCATGCCCGGTTGGAGGCTCAGCGGCGCAAGCCAGCGGTCGGTCTGCTGTGTCAGACCCTGCAGCAGTTCGTGGGCCGTGTGCCTCTTATCGCCTAAGCTGAGTAGTTTCAGCACGGCCTGCTGACGCTTGCCCACCGCTGTGCTGCCACACCGCGCGACACCGACTGCTGGCGACATGCTGCTGCTAACACATCTTGATTGTGAGACAGAGGAGGAGGAGGAGGAGGAGGGTGCTTTAGTGGAGGAAGCATACACCTCCGCAGATACCAGCACCGAGCTGGGGCCCGCAATTCTGGGGGTGGGTAGGACGTGAGCGGTCCCAGGCTCTGACTCTGTCCCAGCCTCCACTAAATTCACCCAATGTGCCGTCAGGGAGATGTAGTGGCCCTGCCCGCCTGTGCTTGTCCACGTGTCCGTAGTTAAGTGGACCGTGGCAGTAACCGCGTTGGTGAGGGCGCGCACAATGTTGCGGGAGACGTGGTCGTGCAGGGCTGGGACGGCACATCGGGAAAAGTAGTGGCGACTGGGAACTGAGTAGCGCGGGGCCGCCGCCTCCATGATACTTTTGAAGGACTCCGTTTCCACAACCCTATACGGCAGCATCTCAAGGCTGATGAATTTTGCGATGCGGACGGTTAACGTTTGAGCGTGCGGGTGCGTGGCGGCGTACTTGCGCTTGCGCTCGAACACTTGCGCAAGCGACGGCTGAACGGTGCGCTGAACTACACTGCTGGATGGGGCCGAGGACAGCGGAGATGAGGGTGTGGGTGCAGGCCATGAGGCGGTAGTGCCTGTGTCCTGAGAGGGGGGTTGCATCTCAGTGGCAGGTTGGGGCACAGGGGGAGAGGCAGGGGTGCAAACCGGAGGCGGTGAACGGCCTTTGTCCCACCTTGCGGGGTGCTTGGCCATCATATGTCTGCGCATGGTGGTGGTGGTGAGGCTGTTGGTGTTGGCTCCCCGGCTGAGCTTTGCGCGACAAAGGTTGCACACCACTGTTCGTCGGTCGTCAGGCGTCTCTGTGAAAAACTGCCAGACCTTAGAGCACCTCGGCCTCCGCAGGGTGGCATGGCGCGAGGGGGCGCTTTGGGAAACACTTGGTGGATTATTCGGTCTGGCCCTGCCTCTACCCCTGGCCCTGGACACCGCACTGCCTCTTGCAACCTGCCCTGCTGATGCCCTTGACTCCCCCTCTGAAGACCTGTCCTCCTGAGTAAGCGTTGCACACCAGGTGGGGTCAGTCACCTCATCGTCCTGCTGCTCTTCCTCCGAATCCTCTGTGCGCTGCTCCCTGGGACTTACTGCCCTTACTACTACCTCACTGCAAGACAACTGTGTCTGATCGTCATCGTCCTCCTGACCCACAGAAAGTTGTTGAGACAGTTGGCGGAAGTCCCCAGCCTCTTCCCCCGGACCCCGGGAACTTTCGAAAGGTTGGGCATCAGTGACGATAAACTCGTCTGGTGGGAGAGGAACCGCTGCTGCCCAAACTAAGCAGGGGCCCGAGAACAGTTCCTGGGAGTGCTCCCGCTCCTGAGCAGGTGTTATTGTAGTGGAGTGAGGAGGCTGGGAGGAAGGAGGAGCAGCAGACAGAGGATTCGGATTGGCAGCAGTGGACGGCGCAGAACTGCGGGTAGACGATAGGTTGCTCGAAGCACTTTCTGCCATCCAGGACAGGACCTGCTCACACTGCTCATTTTCTAATAACCGTCTCCCGCGTGGACCCATTAATTGGGCGATGAATGTGGGGACGCCAGAAACGTGCCTCTCTCCTAATCGCGCAGTAGTCGGCTGCGACACACCTGGATCAGGAGCTTGGCCTGTGCCCACACCCTGACTTGGCCCTCCGCGTCCTCGGCCGCGTCCACGTCCTCTAGGCCTACCCCTACCCCTCAGCATGCTGTATTACCAGTGATTTGATTTCACAGGCAGGAAATAAATTGGCGCAAGACTGCAGGCCAAATATAATTTTTGCCCTTTTTGGAAAACGAAAGGCCCCACTGCCTCTAGTGAATGAATTATCTAAGTTTAATAACTGTGCTGTGTCCCTGCTTATGTGTCACAGAACGTGAGGGTAGCAGAGTTATTATAACTCTTGGAGAGCAGGTATTTTTTTCCCAATTAAGGAAAGCAAATGGCGAAGCCAGCAGTAAAGCGTAGCTGGGTGCGTATGATTTAGCAATGTTTTTCACGCAGCTCACACGTCTCCACAGGCGTAAGGACGGACAGAGGCTGGACAAATAGATTTGTTTTCAGTTTTTTCCCACCAACAGGCAGCACTGCGTATATTCAATGAACATGAGAAGTTTAATAACTGTGCTGTGTCCCTGCTTATGTGTCACAGAACGTGAGGGTAGCAGAGTTATTATAACTCTGGCAGAGCAGGTATTTTTTTCCCAATTAAGGAAAGCAAATGGCGAAGCCAGCAGTAAAGCGTAGCTGGGTGCGTATGATTTAGCAATGTTTTTCACGCAGCTCACACGTCTCCACAGGCGTAAGGACGGACAGAGGCTGGACAAATAGATTTGTTTTCAGTTTTTTCCCACCAACAGGCAGCACTGCGTATATTCAATGAACATGAGAAGTTTAATAACTGTGCTGTGTCCCTGCTTATGTGTCACAGAACGTGAGGGTAGCAGAGTTATTATAACTCTGGCAGAGCAGGTATTTTTTTCCCAATTAAGGAAAGCAAATGGCGAAGCCAGCAGTAAAGCGTAGCTGGGTGCGTATGATTTAGCAATGTTTTTCACGCAGCTCACACGTCTCCACAGGCGTAAGGACGGACAGAGGCTGGACAAATAGATTTGTTTTCAGTTTTTTCCCACCAACAGGCAGCACTGCGTATATTCAATGAACATGAGAAGTTTAATAACTGTGCTGTGTCCCTGCTTATGTGTCACAGAACGTGAGGGTAGCAGAGTTATTATAACTCTGGCAGAGCAGGTATTTTTTTCCCAATTAAGGAAAGCAAATGGCGAAGCCAGCAGTAAAGCGTAGCTGGGTGCGTATGATTTAGCAATGTTTTTCACGCAGCTCACACGTGTCCACAGGCGTTAGGACGGACAGAGGCTGGACAAATAGATTTGTTTTCAGTTTTTTCCCACCAACAGGCAGCACTGCGTATATTCTATGAATAATAACTGTGTTGTGGCCCTGCCTATACAATTCTTTCCCTGCAGTATCAATGGAGGGTGGAATGCTCTGCAGAGGCGATTTTGAGAAGCCCAAAAAAAATGCAGCACAGCTAACAGCAGCCTGGACAGTACTGCACACGGATAAATATGGCCCTAGAAAGGACCGTTGAGGTTCTTGAAGGCTACACTCACTCCTAACACTCTCCCTGCCTATGCAGCACTTCTGTCCCTAATGCCAGGTGCAACGGTCTGCAGAGGCGATTTTGAGAAAAAAAAAATCCCACTGCTAACAGCAGCCAACACACAGCTGTCAGTGGCCCTAATAAGGACCTTTGGGGGGTCTTGAAGCCTACACTAACTACCAATTCTTTCCCTACAGCAGCTCCGGTATAAACAGCACTGTCCCTCATCTAACTCACACCGCATCTGAGGCGAGCCGCGGGAGGGGCCGACTTTTATATTAGGCGAACACCTGATCTCGCCAGACACTCACAGCAGGGGGGTGGTATAGGGCTTAAACGTTGCAGGGGGAAGTTGTAATGCCTTCCCTGTCTTTCAATTGGCCAGAAAAGCGCGCTAACGTCTCAGGGAAGGAAGTGAAAGTAACCAGAACACCGCATGGTGTTCGTTACGAATAACGAACATCCCGAACACCCTAATATTCGCACGAATATCAAGCTCGGACGAACGCGTTCGCTCATCTCTACTAATAATGAAAACATATTATGCATACCATTTGTTTTCTGTTCTCCACAAGATGAATTCCAATTACGCCTAAGAAAGATCCAAAGCCAAGCTGATGGCAGGAGGCAAAGAAAACAAAAATCATACATTTCTCCAGAATCAACCTATACAGTAGTACATATAGCTTTCCATTACCCAACTGCAATTAATTTCTGATAATTTACACGAATGTATCACATTTTGGAAAACATTGGTAACTCTTTTACTTATAACAACTTGTAATTTTGAATATTTTAGAAGTGATGGTTCTCCTTTAGGGGAAGAACATACGGTCCCATTATCATGCAGTTGTGATTTTGATTGTTTTCTATGGTAATTTTGATGTGCAGCACAGATGGAGCCCAACTGGTGTATTGATAGCATCGACTGTGGATTAAAGGGGTTGTGCAGTTTTAAACCATTTATGGCATATCCTTAGAACAGGTCAACAATAGTAGATCAGCGGGGATCCAACGTCTAGTGTCCCCGCCGATCAACTGTTCACCGGACTGATGAGCGCATGCACTGGGCAGATTACTACATGGAAGCATATAGCTCCTTTCTTACTGCAGTGGCCAAGCTTGATATTGCAGCCTAAATTCCCATTCAATTTAATGAGAACTTAGCCTGCAATACCATGCATCACCACTGCAGTTAGAATGGAGCTGTCTGCTTCCTGCAGAAATCTGGTGAGTTCACCAGCCATTGGCAGGGGTTCTTCTTTGCTTGTCTTTAAATGCCTCTTGAACACATTTTATATGTTGTTGCCATGTGCACATATATATGCAGTGTGTTCTGTTGTGTTTTATGCAGTAAGCACATGTCTCAAATTATGCACGTGTAATCCAAATGTAACTAATTATCACAAATACATTATGTTAGCCACCAGTACTAATGATGTGGTCTTTAAAAGTGCAGCTAAAAACTTCATCACGACCACAGCACCTTGGTGGCAAAAACCACAGGCAGTCACCCGCATGCAGTTTTTGACTACATCAACACCACATATGGACCAGACCATGTGACCTTACCCTTAGCTGACAAAACTGACAAAATGTAATAAATGTGAGCACCTGAAAATCATTTTATGGCTGGGTAACTACTATGTCTGAAATACACAATATTATTATATAGGAAAATACAAATATAAGGCTATTTGTGAGGTGAGAATACACAGAACAGAAGTCTACTTACAATTATACCTGGATAATAACCTCCGACGGTTATATTTTCTGTTCTTGTGGTTGCAGCTAGGCCAATGGTCAATATAAAAAGAGAAACCGCAAGCAGGGAGACGGTAAACCACAGAGCAGTCCTCTTCCGTTTAGCAAAATGGCCTAAAATTGAATAATGGATTTACTGAGAATTCTAATAAATAAGAGTTTTTACTGAAGAGGATGCTAGTACATACTCAGGTTTACACCACCATACACATTTTATTCACCCCAGTTTACAATTGGGTAATATCAGTTATGTTTGCCAGCGATGTAGCAGTTAAATACATGCAATTAGGCACAAATATAAAGAAATTGACCGTTGATAATTGCATATCATTTAATTTTTAGAAAACTTAAAGACAGTGCAATTTCTTTATTTAAGAGAGATTTCAGATAGCCACCGAGTATGGAATAGACTTGGCTTCCGAGCCTGCGTCATACACTCTTCACAACTGCATGATGTACATTTACGTTATGTGGTCGGGAGGGGGGTAAGTAATCTCTGGGTACAAGGAGCAGATAGCTGAACAAGGCTAAGCAAGCCAAGAATTTAAATGTCATCATTGTTAAGGCTACAAGACATGAAATAAAGTCTAGAGTTCAAAACCCAGTTCCTAACATCCCTTTAAATACAGATCTGTCAGAGTTAGCTAGTACACTCTCATGCAGCCTGTTTATACAGGGAGATACATCGATCAGTCTTTCACATTCGCTGTATAGGGGGCAAAGTAAGACTAGCAGTTTTTTGCATGCTCCTGTGTGCGCACAAAAGGCGTGTCTGATAGAACCATTGGTTTCCTATTATGTGTTCACATGTCTGTTTTTACAGGCGCAAAATACACGCACCTGCAAGAAAAAGGACATCTGTGCGGCGGGAAGGCCTGTACTGCATGTAAGATTTCCCGTGGGGAGTCCACTAATCACTGAATACTGTGACAGCACTGTCACAGTATTCAGTGACAAGGGGACTCCCCGTGGGGATTGAAGGAATCACCTGCCACAGCTGTCACAGTTGTGACAGCTGTGGTAAAGGACCGCAATGCCATCCCATTGCTTTCAATGGGGCCAGCACTACTGCCACCGGCCCCATTGACAGCAATGCGATGCAGGCAACCCGCGGAGTGATTTTCGGGAAAAGGTTTAAAATATAAGCCCTTCCCTGAAAAACATCCCTAGCTGCTGTAAAAAAAAACATCACCTCTCCGCCGCTGTGCAGCTCTGGTGTATCTTCTTGCTGGCTTCCCCAGCACTGCTCTGAAGCTGTCTCTCCTGCTGTGGATTTAAAAATCCCCACCTCCTGAAAGAGCTGGGTCTGATTAGCTGAGCGCTCAGCCAATCACAGGCAGCGCTTAGCCAATTATTGAATGACAGCTGAGCGCTGCCTGTGATTAGTCACAGTGCTCAGCCAAGCAATAAATCGCTGAACACTGCCTATGATTGACTGAGCGCTGTTACCAATCATAGGCAGCCCTCAGCTGTCATTCAATACATGGCTGAGCGCTGCCTGTTATTGGCTGAGCGCTCAGCTAATCAGACCCAGCACTTTCTGGAGGGATTTTTAAATTCCCAGCCAGCAGAAAGTGCTTCAGAGCAGTGCCAAGGACCAAGCGAGAAGATGCGCTGGAGCCCCAACAGTGGTGGAAGGTGATGTATATATTTTTTAATTTTTTACAGCAGCTAGGGATGATTTACAGGGAAGGGCTTATATTTCAAGCCCTTCCCTGAAAATCGCTGTGGGGGTTGCCTGCATCCCATTGTTTTCAATGGAGCGGCTGCATAGCTGGCCCCATTAAAAGCAATGGCAGAACATTGCAGTCCTCTGCCACAGCTATGACAACTGTGGCAGAGGATCGCGATCTTCTCCATATATTTTCAATGGGGTCGGCGCTGCTGGCTCCGGCCCCATTGAAAGCAATAGGCACGAAGCTACAGACGTGCATTTTTAACATGCATGGATCACATTTTGTTTGTGCACATAGGTGCGCAAAAAATAACGCTCGTCTGACTGAGCCCTAAGTGATTGGAAGGACTGAAGGAGCGCTGTCTAAACCGAATGATAGGTGAATGAGCCAATGATCTTTATGCCTGCATAAAATGAACGAGCAAAAAGGGAACAATTGTTGTTCGTCATTGGCATATGTTTCGACTGAACGATTATCGTTCATGTTCACTCATTTGAACTATTTTTTGAATGCTAGTTGTTCTGTCTTAAAGCATCCTTATTGTAGCTGTGATACTGATTTGTAAAGATCAGTAGCTCTCTGGAAAGAAAGCCTTTTTTCTAATCTCATACAACTGTCTTAAATTGTACTAAGCTATACTTAAAACAATTTATCTGGTGACATGATATATTTCATCCATCTTAAGGGCACAAATAAAACTGGTACAGCCACAGGACAAAGGGATAAACTGTCAGTCTTTGGATAATTGAATTTTTCTAAGATACACAGGAATTATATTTCCTTTAAATGATATAATGCTTATAAGTCAAGTTAATTGGAAACCTCAGGAGCTGCGTACGATGCTTGCTCAATGAGAAATAAGTGAAATCATTTCGGTAAAGGAGCAGGTTGTAGTCATGTCAGCACTCAGTGATTTGTTCTAAGAACACATGCACAGACTTCAGAGGACATCTGCTGATTAAATCGAAACTTCACTTTCCCAGACAAAGTCTATCTGAAGGTTTCACAATCACAGTCATAAAGGTCACTATGTCAACATTTTCTAGTTCAACTTTCTTCTTTGGATTCAAAGAGAAGTTCTGTGTACTTTTAAATAGACAACAATATTTCATATGATGCCACCTTTTAAATTTGACATATAGTTAGCCCTTCACAGAACGGACGAATAAAACTGAAGCTCAAGCCTTTATCAAATTTTTATTGAATCCAGGGCCAAAGAACACACATAAATCCCACTTCGGTCCAACTACCAATACAATACATGGACTCATGAGTAGAGATGAGCAAGCATACTCGTTAAAGTGATTTACTAGAGAGAGCATCGCCTTTTTTGAGTACCTGCTGGCTCGTCCCTGAAGATTCGGGGGGGCCGCAGGGGTGAGCGGGGGGTTGCGGAGTGGATCGGGAGGGAGAGAGAGGAGACCTCCCGCTCCCTCCCGAAGCGGTGCGGGGCGGCGGAGGGGAGCGGGAGGTCTCCTCTCTCTCCCTCCCGATCCCCTCTGCTCAGCTCGGCGCCCCCCCCCCCCAGAATCTTCATGGACGAGCCAGCAGGTACTCGAAAAAGGCGATGCTCTCTCGAGTAAATCGCCTTAACGAGTATGCTCACTCACCTCTACCCATGAGTAATTAGACATACATTTAGAGCACCAAACAAACAATAAATCTGGGGAACCCTGATAATAGGCGCCCCACAAGTATTTCAAATCTAACTACATCTTGATTGGATGTTTACAAAGACACAGAGATATTGATTGTCTTTGATAGGTCTTATTGAAATGGTAGGGTTTTAGTCCAGTGGTCACATATAGACAACTCCCTATAGTATAGGTAAGTATATCCACTTGTGCATGGATTGATAAAGTGAGCTCATTGGTTCATGGCACTGATTCCAATAACCCTACTGCTGATAGATTTACTTCATAATTCTGATTTGTATCTACTGCAATTCTAGTTTCTGATTCGTACAGTTCTAGTTTGAGATTTAATACAGTTCTTGTTTCTGACTCAGTTCAACATGTTTCCCTGTGTGATTATGCAGTTCATCAGGAACCTTATAGAGTTTCCCTTAATGCAATGGAAAGCACTACTGCAGTATTTCACTGGAAAATCTGAAGCAAGGTGGTGAGTACAAGCCTGGTGGAAAAGATAATGAGCGAGCCTGAATTATGCACACAGCCAGTATCACCCACCTCTGCTGTATAGCTAGAATAGTGAATGGATTCCCAAGATACAAGCACTGAGTTTAACCGCCTATGCATCAGTAGCTCCCATCAAAAATGCCTGATAGTAACTGATGCAATCAGCTGTATAGGCATTTGATTGAAGCAAATTTGGTTGTTGGCTGGCTCTCAGATTAAATCAGCCAAGTGGAGCAATATCCTAATATAACTAGGTGGATTGTATTGTCTCAGAGCTAGTTCTCTATCAATACTGGTGTGGATCCTGTCACCTAGTGTTTTCAATTGTTACAGCTCTTGCCTATTGCTGGTTGTTTATTCTAACCTGTTAGTCCCTATTTCCTATTGCACCAGAACCAATAGAGGTATGATCTTGCCAAACTAAAGCTGCTTTAGTGACCACCCAAGAGTATACCACTATAGAAGAGTTGCTATCCCTGCAGTGCTTTAAATTGTACACTAATAGCTGCCAAGTCCAATCATCTGCCTATCTGTATATATATATAAAGACGAAAGCCCTCACTGACTCACTCACTGACTGACTCACTCACTGACTGACTCGCCACTAATTCTCCAACTTCCCGATGTCGTAGGAACATGAAATTTGGCACAAGCATAGATTATGTCATAAATAGAAAAAGCTAATGGGTTCCAACTCGATTATTCAATTCTAAGCGCAAAAGAATTAGCGTCCAAATTTTACATGCGTAATCTAATTCTCTCACGTCCCGATGTCATAGAAACTTGAAATTTGGCACAAGCATGGATTATGTAATATATAGGAAAACTTAATGGGTCCCAACTCGATTATTCAATTCTAAGTGCAAAAGAATTAGTGCCCAAATTTTACGTACGTAATCTAATTCTCTCACTTCCCGATGTCATAGAAACTTGAAATTTGGCACGAGCATTGATTATGTCATAAATAGGAAAAGCAGATTGGTCCCAACTTGATTATTCAATTCTAAGCGCAAAAGAATTAGTGTCCAAATTTTACATACATAATCTAATTCTCTCACTTCCCGATGTCATAGAAACTTGAAATTTGGCACGAGCATTGATTATGTTATAAATAGGAAAAGTTAACAAGTCCCAACTCGATTATTCAATTCTAAGTACAAAAGAATTAGCATCCAAATTTTACGTACGTAATCTAATTCTCTCAATTCCCGATGCAACAACTGATTACACAAATTTTTACCACACAGATGTGAAATTTGCCATGACCATTCTTTGCATACTAAATATTGGAAATTTAAAGGGTTGCAACTTGATTATTCAATCCTATGCATAAAAGTAAGTGACCCCATGTGTAATGTAACTAATAACACACATCTGTACTGCACAAACTTGAAATTTGGCATGACCATTCCTATGCTATGTAACTAATAACATACCTGTACCCCGCAATATATGAGACAGTTATCTTCTCAGCAAAACAAATGCATTTAGAAATATGAGTATATACTGACAGGAATAAAACTAACTGACGTATGTATTGAAAGGCTGTAAAGTACAGAAGGAAGTGGACATGGACTGTTGGGATGGAGTATGCCTTTAAGTATAACAAGGGGCTGCAACCTTCAGTCTGGGTAGGAAATTTGAATAAAAAGGGGCGTTACCTTTCAGGGTAAAAATGAGCAGCATGTGTGAGATGGCACATTCTGTGGGGTGACATTTTCACATACAGTCTGAGATAAATCTCTCTCCTATCTGCCTATACACTGAGAGGAATCTATCTGATCTGTGTGTTATGAGCAGCGTGTGAGAGGTGGACATTCTGTGGGGTGACATTTTCACATACAGTCTGAGATAAATCTCTCTCCTATCTGCCTATACTCTGAGAGGAATCTATCTGATCTATGTGTTATGAGCAACGTGTGAGGTGGCACATTCTGTGGGGTGACATTTTCACATACAGTCTGAGATAAATCTCTCTCCTACCTGCCTATACACTAAGAGGAATCTATCTGATCTGTGTGTTATGAGCAGCGCGTGTGAGGTGGACATTCTGTGTAGTGGCATTTTCACATACAGTCTGAGATAAATCTCTCTCCTACCTGCCTATACACTAAGAGGAATCTATCTGATCTGTGTGTTATGAGCAGCGTGTGTGAGGTGGCACATTCTGTGGGGTGACATTTTCACATACAGTGAGATAAATCTCTCTCCTATCTGCCTATACACTGAGAGAAATCTATCTGATCTGTGTGTAATGAGCAGCGTGTGTGAGGTGGACATTTTGTGGAAGGAAATTTTTACATACAGTTTGAGAAAAATCTCTATTCTATCTGCCTATACACTGAGAGGAATCTATCTGATCTGTGTGTTATGAGCAGCGTGTGTGAGGTGGCACATTCTGTGGGGTGGCATTTTCACATACAGTCTGAGATAAATCTCTCTTCTATCTGCCTATACACTGAGAGGACTCTATCTGATCTGTATGTAATGAAAAAATCTCTCTCCTATCTGCCTATGCACTGAAAATCAGCAAGAAATACAATTTATGAGAGAGGGTTTTTTTTCAAAAATATATAAAGCCTAGGAAAGTTCTTTTTGGCACACATGCTACCTTTGGGCCTTTAACTTCACGTAATAGGCAGGCGTTTTTGAGAAATTCATTGGCAAACCATGATAATTTACAATGAAATTGTGAATCTTGAAAATTTTTTATTTATTTCCCATTAATGTATTAAATCTATCTTATCTGAATTTATTTGTACTCTAAAGTAACCACGACTTCATAAGATTTTCCGTGTGAACAACAGATAAACACCAGTACCAAATTAACTCCAGCGAAGTCGGGTATATCAGCTAGTCTAGTATATGTTTATATGTAGTATACTCATGTCTAGTATAGTATATGCAAGATATCTAGTTTCAAAAATAATTTTAAAAATTTCAAAAGAAGTAGTGTGGCCTGTAGCCATGATGGTAGACTACAGGCATAGTAGTCCGGGCTACAGGTCACACTACATCCTTTTTTTTTAAAAATATTTTTTTTATTTATTATGATATATTTCTGGGGCGCCAGAAGTTTCCTAGATTTATTTGTTTGTTTGGTGCTCTAAATGTATGTCTAATTACTCACAGGTCTATGTACTGGTAGTTGGACTGACATGGGAGTTATGTGTGTCCTTTGGCTCTGGTTTTAATAAAAATTTAATAAAGGCTTGAGCTTTAGTTTTAAACGTCTATTCAGTGAAGGGCTTTTAAGTGGTTCATAGACTGTTCTGCCTCTATGAATAGTTGACATATAGTTTGAAGCAGTTTTTTCAGCAGTTTTGCCAATTTGGTAGCGTTGCTGTTTTCTGATGCACTACTACCAGTATACCTGCATACAACATATGTCCCACTACACACTTTAGTCCTCATGCAAGGGCATATATACATAGATGCAGCCCATGCGGTTAAACAGGAACCTGCTTGTCCATTTCATTTATTTTAATGAGTGATGAGAAGTGGTGAAGAGATCCTCTCATCTCCAGACATACAACATTGGAAATGTTGGAGACAGATAAAAAGGCCTAGCATCAGTGACTGTCTAGTCAGACTGCAAGATTATTAACAATGTTTATTCTGCCGTCCTCTGAGAAGAAAATGTAATTTTCTGTGATGAAGAGACTATTAACCCTGTTGTGTATATCTTTAGACCTCATGTCCATGGGCAGGAGCCCGCAGCGGAATCCAACCCTGCCCCCGGCCAAGGACACTGCATACCTGTCCAAGTTTTCTGCTTACCCGTCCAGGTCTTCTATTTTCTTCACTGCGGATGTGTGCAGAAGTGCCGCTCGGTGTGCCGCTGCACATATGCAGTGGAATTTTTTTTTTTTTTAAAACGTGCTTTCCTGCGGAATCCGCGGCCCATCCGCAATTGACTTGTGGAAAGGCTGTGGATCAGATGGCTTCCATTGATTTTAATGGAAGCCATCCGTGCAGAAACTGCACTGAAACGGAGCATGCTGCGATTTGTTTTCTGGACAAAAAGGTCTGCAAATCAAATCTGCATGCTTTAATTCATGTGTGGAGGCCCATGCTTCCCTATGGGTGGCTTGATTTGATTATACAAAGACCAGTGTTATCACCAAACAGTGACAATACAGTGGTAGATACCAGTTCTACATAAGTGTCTAAGTGATTAAAGTACAGTTACATTTAGTGACTCACAGGTCACGATCTCCCTGGGATTGCTCACTTTTCCTGTCTTTTCGATCTGGCTGAGACCACCATAAACATTTCTTTCAGCCATAACTTGTCCCTGCAAAGTTTGTAAAACAGAAATCTTTGGCTCCTCACTTATCCAGCAACCCAACCTAAACACAGTCTACATCCTGTTGCTAACACAATGTGCATAGTGCCTCCTAAGTAATAATAGTTACTCCATGGGTATAATTGTACCCCTATTCCCTTTAGTAGTATTATTAATGCCCCCATAGGTATAGTAGAGCCCTTAGTGCCTCTTTAGATTTAATAATGCCCCATTGGTATAATAGTTCCCCTTTCATTGTCAGTAGTGCCTCTTAAATTGAAATAGTGCCACTATAGGTATAATAGTGCCCCCATAGGTATAGTAGTGCCACTATTGCTTCTTTAGTATTAATAGTGCCCCCATAGTGTCACCATGGATATATTTGTGCCCCTGGTGCCTCTTTACTATTAATAGTGCCACTACTGCTTCTTTAATATTAATAGTGCCCCCAGGTATAGTACTGCCACATGCCTCTTTAATATTAGTAGTGCCTCCATAGAATTAATATTGCCCCTATATTAGTATTAAAAATGTCTCTGTAAGCATGGTAGTGTCCCTAGTACTTCTTTAGTATTAATAGTGCCCTTTAGGTATAATAGAGTCCCTAAAGCCTCTTTGGTATTAATAGTGCCATCCTAAGTATAATAGAGCCCTGTGCCTCATTTGTAGCAATAGTGCCTCCATAGGTACAATAGTGCCCCTAGTGCTTCTTTAGAATTAATAGTGACCCATAGTTATAATAGTGTCCCTAAAGCCTTTTTGGTATTAATAGTGCCCTCATAAGTATAATAAGGCTCTGTGTCTCTTTTGTATTAATGCTGCCCCCATAGGTATAATAGTTCCCCTAGTGCCTCTGTAGTATTGATAGTGGCCCTATAGGTATAATAGTGCCCCATGCTCCTTAGTAGAAATAATGCCATCAAAGCTATAATAGTGCCCCTAATGCCTCTTTACTATTAATGGTACTCCAATAGGTATAATAGTGCCCCTAGTATCTTTAGTATTAATAGTACCATCCTAGGTATAATATCATCGCTAGCGCTTCTTCTGTATTAATAGTGACCCCAAGCGTATAATCAGGCCCCCAATATTAATAGTGCCCGCATAGTTAAAAAAATGACACATGCCTCTGTAATTTTAATAGTACCACCATAGATATAAAAGTGTTTCTAGGGCCTCTTTAGTACTTATAGTTCCTGCATAGATATCATTTTTCTGCTTGCGCCTTTTTAGTATTATTAATGCCCCCATAGGTATATTAGTGCCCCTAGTGTCTCTTGAATACTAATAGTGCCCCCACAGGTATTATAGTGCCCCTAGTGCCTATTTAGTATTAATAGTTCCCCCATAAGCATAACAGAGACCTTTCCTCTTTAGTATTAATAGTACCCTCGTAGGTATAATAGTGCCCCTAATGCCTATTTAGTTTTAATAGTGCCCCAAAAGTATAATCGGACCCCTAGTGCCAATTAGTATTAATAGAGCTTGCACAGGTATTATAGTACCCCGTGTCTGTTTGGTATTAATAGCATCGCAATAAGTATAATTGTGTCCATAGCGCCTTTTTAGTATTAGCAATCCCTTAAGGACCAAGCGCTAAATTTATAGTGCTTGGTCCTGGGCTTTAATCCCGGCCGATAGCAAAAATACGGCGTGGGATTAATGCCTCTGCTCCTGCAATCAAGCAGGAGCAGGTCGGGTTCTCAGCTGTCAGACACAGCTGAGAATCCAGAGGAGAAGGGAAAAGCGTTTTTGAACCCCTTCTGTCCACTCCTTTCCCGAGTACATAACGCTCAATGAGTGCTATGTACTAAGAAGTGAAAGTGGAAGTGTTTCTTCCACTATGCAACTCGGCGATCATGTGACCAGCAGGTGCCCTATGTTACAGCAGAGCTGCAGGGTCCTAGCAGACCCTGATCAGCTCTGCCAGATGTCACCCCCAGAAGTCCTATATGAAGTCATGTGGGTCAAAGATGGTAAAAAAAATAGCTACAAAAATAAGTAAAAGAAAATTACAGAATAAATATATACATAAAACCGAAAATAACCCAAAGCCAATGCCAACCGAAACTGTCGCCGTATGCGCCCTGTAATGCAAAACCATATATATTATAAATGAAAATGTCCGGAAAAAAAGAGGAGCCCATTCCCGTACATTATTTTAGCGTAAATATACTAAATTTAAAAAACAGCTATAAATTTAAAAAAAAATTTTTTTATAGCTTTTTACCCCCAATAAAACAAAAAAAAAACAAAAAAAAAGGCAGTGAAAAATATCTAAAAAAATCGCCCTATATGTCATGGAAAAAAAAACGCTGCAAAAATAATTTTGGTAGCTGAAGGAAAAAAAATAGGGCAGTAAAACCACCACATGCGTAAGATCCTTAAAAAGTGTGTGGTCCTTTAGGTACAAAACAGCCTGGTCTTTAAAGGGTTAATGCCACCATATGAATAATTGTGTCCATAGTGCCGCTTTAATCGTAATAGTGCCCTCATAGGTATAATAGTGCCCTATGCCTCTTTAATATTAATAGTGCTCCCATAAGTATAAGGCCTTAGTCACACGGGCGTTTTTCGCGCGATTTGCGGATCGCATGACGGATGCGCATCCGCAAATCGCGTGACCGGGGCCAAAAAAATTGCCCGAAAAATCTGCTCCTAGCCGCGTTTCATTAGAAATGGGCTGGAGCTGTCCAGCGCATTGAATTCAATGGAGCCAGCAATACAGCCAGCTCCACTGAAAGCAATGGGCTGCCGGCGAGCACAGGATGAATTGTCGGGAAGGGCCAATCAGAGGCAAGTCTGACTCACACCCCCTTCACACCCACTGCAGGCCGGCCGCTCTGAACTCCGTCTGCCGGGACCAGGTGAGTATATATATATTTTTTATTTTTACACTTTTCTGGATGAATTGCAGGGAAGGGCTTATATATTTAAGCCCTTCCCGACAATTCATCCTGTGCTCGCCGGCAGCCCATTGCTTTCAATGGAGCTGGCTGTATTGCCGACTCTATTGAATTCAATGGGCAAACATCATTCTTCTCTGCCACAGCTGTTACAGCTGTGGCAGAGAAGAATGATTTGTCTTCTATATGTTCTCAATGGGGTCGGCGCTGCTGCCGCCGGCCCCATTGAGCGCATATAGAGAAGAGAACAGGAATCGCAGATCGCAGATAGGTGCGATTTGCGATTTCTGTTCTATAATTTATCGGACGAGCGCATAAAAAGCGCTCATGTGTCCGATACCATTGCAAAGCAATGGTTTTAAAAAATCACCGGACGCATGCGCATGCGCAAATCGCGCGAAAAAACGCCCGTCTGACTAAGGCCTAATAGTGCCCCGTAAATCTTTAGTATTAATAGCGCCCCATGACTCTTTATTATAGTGTCAGCCACTTGCATAACTATAGGGAATGTAGGGCATGCAGTTGCTTCTTTAGAATGAATATTGCCCTATAGTTATAATGGTGCCCCTGAAGCCTCTTTGGTATTAATAGTTCCCTCATAAGTATAATAGGGCTCTGTGCCTATTTTGTAGTAATAGTGCCCCATAGATATAATAGTGCCCCCAGTGCTTCTTTAGAATGAATATTGCCCTGTAGTTATAATAGTGCCCCTTGAAGACTCTTTAGTATTAATAGTTTCCTCATAAGTATAATAGGGCTCTGTGCCTATTTTGTAGTAATAGTGCCCCATAGATATAATAGTGCCCCCAGTGCTTCTTTAGAATGAATATTGACTAGAGATGAGCGAACGTACTCGTCCGAGCTTGATACTCGTTCGAGTATTAGCGTGTTCGAGATGCTCGTTACTCGAGACGAGTACCACGCGATGTTCGAGTTACTTTCACTTTCATCTCTGAGACGTTAGCGCGCTTTTCTGGCCAATAAAAAGACAGGGAAGGCATTACACCTTCCCCCTGCGACGTTCAAGCCGTATACCACCCCCCTGCAGTGAGTGGCTGCCGAGATCAGGTGTCACCCGAGTATATAAATCGGCCCCTCCCGCGGCTCGCCACTGATGCATTCTGACATAGTTCAGGGAAAGTGCTGCTGGTGCCGCAGCTGCTATAGGGAGAGCGTTAGGAGTTATTTTAGGCTTCAAGAACCCCAACGGTCCTTCTTAGGGCCACATCTAACCATGTGCAGTAGTGTGGAGGCTGCTTTTTGCAGTGTTGCACATTTTTTTTTTTTTTTTATCGGCCGTGCAGAGCATTGCGTCCTGCAGTAATTTTACATTGTCCAGGGCCAGTAGTGGTGAGGCAGGGACAGAAGACATATTTAGTGTATATAGGCAGTGGGCCTTTCCAAAAACATTTGGGAAAAAAAATCTATTTGGGCTGCCTGTGACCGTCCTCTGTATACTGGGTCTCTGCTGGGGGTAGTTGTCCTAATTCATACGCAGCCAACTAAGTGTTACAGCAGGCTTGCGCAAAATTCTTTCCTGCCTCTGTGTTGCCTCTTACATCACCGCTGTATTCCTGTCCACAGTGAAACAGTCTGCAGTAATTTTACATTGTCCAGGGCCAGTAGTGGTGAGGCAGGGACAGAAGACATATTTAGTGTATATAGGCAGTGGGCCTTTCCAAAAACATTTGGGAAAAAAAAATCTATTTGGGCTGCCTGTGACCGTCCTCTGTGTACTGGGTCTCTGCTGGGGGTAGTTGTCCTAATTCATACGCAGCCAGCTAAGTGTTACAGCAGGCTTGCGCAAAATTCTTTCCTGCCTCTGTGTTGCCTCTTACATCACCGCTGTATTCCTGTCCACAGTGAAACAGTCTGCAGTAATTTTACATTGTCCAGGGCCAGTAGTGGTGAGGCAGGGACAGAAGACATATTTAGTGTATATAGGCAGTGGGCCTTTCCAAAAACATTTGGGAAAAAAAATCTATTTGGGCTGCCTGTGACCGTCCTCTGTGTACTGGGTCTCTGCTGGGGGTAGTTGTCCTAATTCATACGCAGCCAGCTAAGTGTTACAGCAGGCTTGCGCAAAATTCTTTCCTGCCTCTGTGTTGCCTCTTACATCACCGCTGTATTCCTGTCCACAGTGAAACAGTCTGCAGTAATTTTACATTGTCCAGGGCCAGTAGTGGTGAGGCAGGGACAGAAGACATATTTAGTGTATATAGGCAGTGGGCCTTTCCAAAAACATTTGGGGAAAAAAATCTATTTGGGCTGCCTGTGACCGTCCTCTGTGTACTGGGTCTCTGCTGGGGGTAGTTGTCCTAATTCATACGCAGCCAGCTAAGTGTTACAGCAGGCTTGCGCAAAATTCTTTCCTGCCTCTGTGTTGCCTCTTACATCACCACTGTATTCCTGTCCACAGTGAAACAGTCTGCAGTAATTTTACATTGTCCAGGGCCAGTAGTGGTGAGGCAGGGACAGAAGACATATTTAGTGTATATAGGCAGTGGGCCTTTCCAAAAACATTTGGGGAAAAAAATCTATTTGGGCTGCCTGTGACCATCCTCTGTGTACTGTGTCTCTGCTGGGGGGTAGTTGTCCTAATTCATACGCAGCCAGCTAAGTGTTTCAGCAGGCTTGCTCAAAATTCTTTCCTGCCTCTGCTGTGCGTTCCGTAAGCGAAGTCAGCCTCCAACCACAGGCCAATAAGCGGCACATTTAATTACAGCGTTCTGTTTCTGCACTACTGGTAATACACCATGCTGAGGGGTAGGGGTAGGCCTAGAGGACGTGGACGCGGCCGAGGACGCGGAGGCCCAAGTCAGGGTGTGGGCACAGGCCGAGCTCCTGATCCAGGTGTATCGCAGTCGACTGCTGCGGGATTAGGAGAGAGGCACGTTTCTGGCGTCCCCACATTCATCTCACAATTAATGGGTCCACGCGGTAGACCTTTATTAGAAAATGAGCAGTGTGAGCAGGTCCTGTCGTGGATGGCAGAAAGTGCATCCAGCAATCTATCGACCACCCAGAGTTCTGCGCCGTCCACTGCTGCAACTCTGAATCCTCTGGCTGCTCCTCCTCCTTCCTCCCAGCCTCCTCACTCCATTACAATGACACATTCTAAGGAGCAGGCAGACTCCCAGGAACTGTTCCCGGGCCCATGCCCAGAATGGCCAGCAATGGTTCCTCTCCCACCGGAGGAGTTTGTCGTGACCGATGCCCAACCTTTGGAAAGTTCCCGGGGTCCGGGGGATGAGGCTGGGGACGTCCGGCAACTGTCTCAAAAGCTTTCAGTGGGTGAGGAGGACGATGACGATGAGACACAGTTGTCTATCACTCAGGTAGTATTAATTGGAGTAAGTCCGAGGGAGGAGCGCACAGAGGATTCGGAGGAAGAGCAGCAGGACGACGAGGTGACTGACCCCACCTGGTTTGCTACGCCTACTGAGGACAGGTCTTCAGAGGGGAAGGCAAGTGCAGGTTGGAAGAGGCAGTGCGGTGGCCAGGGGTAGAGGCAGGGCCAGACCGAATAATCCACCAACTGTTTCCCAGAGCGCCCCCTCACGCCATGCCACCCTGCAGAGGCCGAGGTGCTCAAAGGTCTGGCAGTTTTTCACTGAGAGTGCAGACGACCGACGAACAGTGGTGTGCAACCTTTGGCGCGCCAAGATCAGCCGGGGAGCCACCACCACCAGCCTCACCACCACCAGCATGCGCAGACATATGATGGCCAAGCACCCCACAAGGTGGGACGAAGGCCGTTCACCACCTCCGGTTTGCACCGCTGCCTCTCCCCCTGTGCCCCAACCTGCCACTGAGATCCAACCCCCCTCTCAGGACACAGGCACTACCGTCTCCTGGCCGTCACCCACACCCTCACCTCCGCTGTGCTCGGCCCCATCCACCAATGTCTCTCAGCGCATCGTCCAGCCGTCGCTAGCGCCAGTGTTGGAGCGCAAGCGCAAGTACGCCGCCACGCACCTGCACGCTCAAGTGTTAAACGTCCACATAGCCAAATTTATCAGCCTGGAGATGCTGCCGTATAGGGTTGTGGAAACGGAGGCTTTCAAAGGTATGATGGCGGCGGCCCCGCGCTACTCAGTTCCCAGTCGCCACTACTTTTCCCGATGTGCCGTCCCAGACCTGCACGACCACGTCTCCCACAACATTGTACGCGCCCTCACCAACGCGGTTACTGCCAAGGTCCACTTAACAACGGACACGTGGACAAGCACAGGCGGGCAGGGCCACTATATCTCCCTGACGGCACATTGGGGGAATTTAGTGGAGGCTGGGACAGAGTCAGAGCCTGGGACCGCTCACGTCCTACCCACCCCCAGAATTGCGGGCCCCAGCTCGGTGGTGGTATCTACGGCGGTGTATGCTTCCTCCACTAAACCACCCTCCTCCTCCTCCTACGCAACCTCTGTCTCGCAATCAAGATGTGTCAGCAGCACGTCGCCAGCAGTCGGTGTCGCGCAGCGTGGCAGCACAGCGGTAGGCAAGCGTCAGCAGGCCGTGCTGAAACTACTCAGCTTAGGAGAGAAGAGGCACATGGCCCACGAACTGCTGCAGGGTCTGACAGAGCAGACCGACCGCTGGCTTGCGCCGCTGAGCCTCCAACCGGGCATGGTCGTGTGTGACAACGGCCGTAACCTGGTGGCGGCTCTGCAGCCTCACGCACGTGCCATGCCTGGCCCACGTCTTTAATTTGGTGGTTCAGCGCTTTCTGAAAAGCTACCCATGCTTGTCAGACCTGCTCGGAAAGGTGCGCCGGCTCTGCGCACATTTCCGCAAGTCCCACACGGACGCTGCCACCCTGCGCACCCTGCAACATCACTTTAAGCTGCCAGTGCACCGACTGCTGTGCGACGTGCCCTCAGCGCGTTGAGGAGGAGGAGGAGGAGCATGAGGAGGATGAGGAGGAGGGGGAAGAGACAGCTTGGTCCAATGCTGAGGGTACCCATGCTGCTTGCCTGTCATCCTTTCAGCGTGTATGGCCTGAGGAGGAGGATCCTGAAAGTGATCTTCCTAGTGCGGACAGCCATGTGTTGCGTACAGGTACCCTGGCACATATGGCTGACTTCATGTTAAGATGCCTTTCTCGTGACCCTCGCATTACACGCATTCTGGCCACTACGGATTACTGGGTGTACACACTGCTCGACCCACGGTATAAGGAGAACCTTTCCACTCTCATACCCGAAGAGGAAAGGGGTTCGAGAGTGATGCTATACCACAGGACCCTGGCGGACAAGCTGATGGTAAAATTCCCATCCGACAGCGCTAGTGGCCGAAGGCGCAGTTCCGAGGGCCAGGTAGCAGGGGAGGCGCAGAGATCAGGCAGCATGTACAGCACAGGCAGGGGAACACTCTCTAAGGCCTTTGACAGCTTTCTGGCTCCCCAGCAAGACTGTGTCACCGCTCCCCAGTCAAGGCTGAGTCGGCGGGAGCAGTGTAAAAGGATGGTGAGGGAGTACGTAGCCGATCGCACGACCGTCCTCCGTGACTCCTCTGCCCCCTACAACTACTGGGTGTCGAAGCTGGACACGTGGCCTGAACTCGCGCTGTATGCCCTGGAGGTGCTTGCTTGTCCTGCGGCTAGCGTCTTGTCAGAGATAGTGTTTAGTGCGGCTGGGGGAATCATCACGGATAAGCGTACCCGCCTGTCAACCGACAGTGCCAACAGGCTTACACTCATCAAGATGAACAAAGCCTGGATTTCCCCAGACTTCTCTTCTCTACCAGCGGACAGCAGCGATACCTAAACAATAAGTGGGCTGCACCCGCGGATGGAAGCATTGTTCTCTATCACCATCAAAAACGTGGACCTTTAAGCTTCATCAATCTGTGTATAATATTCATCCTCCTCCTCCTGCTCCTCCTCCTGAAACCTGACGTAATCACGCCGAACGGGCAATTTTTCTTAGGCCCACAAGGCTCAGTCATATAATTTTTGTAAACAATTTTTATACGTTTCAATGCTCTTAAAAGCGTTGAAACTTTCACCTGAACCAATTTTTATTTTAACTGGGCTGCCTCCAGGCCTAGTTACAAATTAAGCCACATTAACCAAAGCGATTAATGGGTTTCACCTGCCCTCTTGGTTGGGCATGGGCAATTTTTCTGAGGTACATTAGTACTGTTGGTACACCAATTTTTTGGGGCCCTCGCCTACAGTGTAATCCAATTAATTTTTTGCCCACCTGCATTAAAGCTGATGTTACATCAGCTGTGCTGGGCACTGCAATGGGATATATTTATGTACCGCCGGTGGGTTCCAGGGAGCCACCCATGCTGTGGGTCCACAGGGAGTTGTAACTGCATGTGTCTACTTCTAAAGAACCCCAGTCTGACTGGGGCATGCAGTGTGGGCCGAAGCCCACCTGCATTAAACATGACATTACCTCAGCTGTGATGGGCAATGCAATGGGATATATTTATGTACTGCCGGTGGCTTCCTGGCACCCACCCATGCTGTGGGTCCACAGGGAGTTGTAACTGCATGCGTCCACCTCTAAAGAACCCCAGTCTGACTGGGGCATGCAGTGTGGGCTGAAGCCCACCTGCATTTAATCGGACGTTACCTCAGCTGTGATGGGCACTGCAATGGGATACATTTATGTACAGCCGGTGGGTTCCAGGGAGCCACCCATGCTGTGGGTGCACACGGAATTCCCATTGCGGAGTTGTACCTGCCTGTGACCATAAAAAACCGCGATCTGACTGGGGCATGCAGACACCTTGACAGAATGAATAGTGTGTGGCACATAGGTTCCCCATTGCTATGCCCACGTGTGCAGCTCCTGATGGAGGTGGCACAGGATTGGATTTCTCATTGCTTCTGTACAGCATTGTGGGCTATCGCCCCGCCCCTTTTAAAGAGGGTCGCTGCCTAGCCATGCCAACCCTCTGCAGTGTGTGCCTGCGGTTCCTCCTCATGGCAGACGCACTTATAAATAGACATGAGGGTGGTGTGGCATGAGTGCAGCTGAAGGCTGCGCAGGGACACTTTGGTGTGCGCTGTGGACACTGGGTCGTGCAGGGGGGTTGGGCAGCATGTAACCCAGGAGAAGTGGCAGCAGAGTGTCATGCAGGCAGTGATTGTGCTTTGTTGGAGGTAGTGTGGTGCTTAGCTAAGGTATGCATTGCTAATGAGGGCTTTTCAGAAGTAAAAATTGTTGGGGGAGGGGCCCACTCTTGCCGCTATTGTGGCTTAATAGTGGGACCTGGGAACTTGAGATGCAGCCCAACATGTAGCCCCTTGCCTGCCCTATCCGTTGCTGTGTCGTTCCCATCACTTTCTTGAATTGCCCAGATTTTCACAAATGAAAACCTTAGCGAGCATCGGCGATATACAAAAATGCTCGGGTCGCCCATTGACTTCAATGGGGTTCGTTACTCGAAACGAACCCTCGAGCATCACGGGAAGTTCGTTACGAATAACGAACACCCGAACATTTTGGTGTTCGCTCATCTCTAATAGATACTATACCATACAAAGAGGCAATAGGGACTATTAATACTAAAGATTTATGGGGCACTATTATACCCATGGTAGCACTATAAATATTAAAGAGGCACGGGGTCGTATTATACTTATCAGGGCACTATTAATACCAAAGTGCCCTCATATTATAACTATGTGGCATTATTAATTCAAAAGAAACATTATTATACCCATGCGGGTACTATTAATACTAAAGAGACACTAGGGGCACTATTATACCTGTGGGGACACTATTAATACCAAAGATGCTTTAGGGACACTAGTATAACTGTAGCACAATAATAAGTCTAAAGAAGCACTGGGGGCATTATTATACCTATTGGGGCACTATACTACAAAAGTGGCGCAGGGCCAAATTATACTGATGAGGGCACTGTTAATACCAAAGAGATTTTAGGGACGGACACTATTATATCTATTGGGCACTATTAGTTCTAGAGAAGAACTGGGGCACTATTATACCTATGGGCGGACTATTAATAGTACATAGACACTAGGGGCATTATTATAAGCACCACACTACCTCCAACAAAGCACAATCACTGCCTGCATGACACTCCACTGACACTTCTCCTGGGTTACATGCTGCCCAACCGCCCCCCCTCCCCCCCACAGCGCACACCAAAGTGTCCCTGCGCAGCCTTCAGCTGCCCTCATGCCACACCACGCTCATGTCTATTTAGAATTGCGTCTGCCATGACGAGGGACCGCAGGCACACACTGCAGAGGTTGGCACGGCTAGGCAGCGACCCTCTTTAAAAGGGGCGGGGCGATAGCCCACAATGCTGTACAGAAGCAATGAGAAATAGAATCCTGTGCCAGGAGCTGCACACGTGGGCATAGCAATGGGGAACCTATGTGCCACACACTATTCATTCTGTCAAGGTGTCTGCATGCCCCAGTCAGACCGGGCTTTTTAATTCATAGACACAGGCAGGTACAACTCCCTATTGTGAAGTCCCTGTCGACCCACAGCATGGGTGGCTCCCTGGAACCCACCGGCGGTACACAGAAATATCCCATTGCATTGCCCAACACAGCTGAGGTAGTAATGTCGTGCTTAATGCAGGTGGGCTTCGGCCCACACTGCATGCCCCAGTCTGACTGGGGTTCTTTATAAGTGTACAGATGTAGTAAAAACTCCGTGTGCACCTACAGCATGGGTGGGTGCCAGGAAGCCACCGGCGGTACATAGAAATATCCCATTGCATTGCCCAACACAGCTGAGGTAGTAATGTTGTGCTTAACCCTTTCCAATCCAATTTGTATATGGTTTTCCTAGGGGGCTTACTCTTTTTCTGCCGTTATACAACGGCGCTATATGCTGGCTAAAGCCAGTACTGCATGAGCTGACACGTAGGATAGGCTCCGACAGCAGAGAGGCTGGCAATATACAGTAAGAGAACCCCGACGGACGTCTACCAACAACGGAGCTGTACAGCCTTAAACCCTAATGTCTTCACAGGTCACACAGTGGACTGGAAAGGGTTAATGCAGGTGGGCTTCGGCCCACACTGCATGCCCCAGTCAGACTGGGGTTCTTTACAAGTGGACACATGTAGGTTTAACTCCCTGTGGACCCACTGCCTGGGTGGGTGCCAGGAAGCCACCGGCGGTACATAGAAATATCCCATTGCATTGCCCAACACAGCTGAGGTAGTAATGTCGTGCGTAATACAGGTGGGCTTCGGCCCACACTGCATGCCCCAGTCAAACGGGTTCTTTAGAAGTGTACAGATGTATTAAAAACTCAGTGTGCACCTACAGCATGGGTGGCTCCCTGGAACCCACCGGCGGTACACAAAAATATCCCATTGCATTGCCCAACACAGCTGAGGTAGTAATGTCGTGCGTAATACAGGTGGGCTTCGGCCCACACTGCATGCCCCAGTCAGACTGGGGTTCTTTACAAGTGGACACATGTAGGTTTAACTCCCTGTGGACCCACTGCCTGGGTGGGTGCCAGGAAGCCACCGGCGGTACATAGAAATATCCCATTGCATTGCCCAACACAGCTGAGGTAACGTCAGCTGTAATGCAGGTGGGCTAAAAATTAATTTGATTACACTGTAGGCGAGGGCCTACAAAAATTGCTGTATCAACAGTACTAATGTACATCCCAAAAATTGGCCATGGCCAGCCAAGAGGGCAGGTGAAACCCATTAATCGCTTTGGTTAATGTGGCTTAAGTGGTAACTAGGCCTGGAGGCAGCCCAGTGTAACGAAAAATTGGTTCAAGTTAAAGTTCCAATGCTTTTAAGCGCATTGAAACTTATAAAAATTGTTCTGAAAAATTATTTGAGTGAGCCTTGTGGCCCTAAGAAAAATTGCCCGTTCAGCGTGATTACGTGAGGTTTCAGGAGGAGGAGCAGGAGGAGGAGGAGGAGGAATATTAGACACAGATTGATGAAGCAGAAATGTCCCCGTTTTGGATGGTGAGAGAGAACGTAGCTTCCATCCGCGGGTGCAGCCTACGTATTGCTTACGTATCGCTGCTGTCCGCTGGTGGAGAACAGAAGTCTGGGGAAATCCAGCCTTTGTTCATCTTGATGAGTGTTAGCCTGTCGGCACTGTCGGTTGACAAGCGGCTACGCTTATCTGTGATGATTCCCCCAGCCGCACTAAACACCCTCTCCGACAACACGCTAGCCGCAGGACAAGCAAGCACCTCAAGGGCATACAGGGCTAGTTCAGGCCACGTGTCCAGCTTCGACACCCAGTAGTTGTAGGGGGCAGAGGCGTCACCAAGGATGGTCGTGCGATCCGCTACGTACTCCCTCACCATCCTTTTGCAGTGCTCCCGCCGACTCAGCCGTGACTGGGGAGCGGTGACACAGTCTTGGTGGGGAGCCATAAAGCTGGCCAGGCCCTTAAAGACTGTTGCACTGCCTGGGATGTACATGCTGCTCGATCTACGCACATCCCCTGCAACATGGCCCTCGGAACTGCGCCTTCTGCCACTAGCGCTGTCGGCTGGGAATTTTACCATCAGCTTGTCCGCAAGGGTCCTGTGGTATAGCAACACTCTCGAACCCCTTTCCTCTTCGGGAATCAGAGTGGGCAGGTTCTCCTTATACCGTGGATCGAGCAGTGTGTACACCCAGTAATCCGTAGTGGCCAGAATGCGTGCAACGCGAGGGTCACGAGAAAGGCATCCTAACATGAAGTCAGCCATGTGTGCCAGGGTACCTGTACGCAACACATGGCTGTCTTCACTAGGAAGATCACTTTCAGGATCCTCCTCCTCCTCCTCCTCCTCCTCCTCCTCCTCCTCAGGCCATACACGCTGAAAGGATGACAGGCAATCAGCCGGTGTACCGTCAGCAGCGGCCCAAGCTGTCTCTTCCCCCTCCTCCTCATCCTCCTCATGCTCCTCCTCCTCCTCCTGTACGCGCTGAGAAATAGACAGGAGGGTGCCCTGACTATCCAGCGGCATACTGTCTTCCCCCGCCCCCGTTTCCGAGCGCAAAGCAGCTGCCTTTATGGTTTGCAGGGAATTTCTCAAGATGCATAGCAGAGGAATGGTGACGCTAATGATTGTAGCATCGCCGCTCACCACCTGGGTAGACTCCTCAAAATTACCAAGGACATGGCAGATGTCTGCCAACCAGGCCCACTCTTCTGAAAGGAATTGAGGAGGCTGACTCCCACTGCGCCGCCCATGTTGGAGTTGGTATTCGACTATAGCTCTACGCTGTTCATAGAGCCTGGCCAACATGTGGAGCGTAGAGTTCCACCGTGTGGGCACGTCGCACAGCAGTCGGTGCACTGGCAGCTTAAAGTGATGTTGCAGGGTGCGCAGGGTGGCAGCGTCCGTGTGGGACTTGCGGAAATGTGCGCAGAGCCGGCGCGCCTTTACGAGCAGGTCTGACAAGCGTGGGTAGCTTTTCAGAAAGCGCTGAACCACCAAATTAAAGACGTGGGCCAGGCATGGCACGTGCGTGAGGCTGCCGAGCTGCAGAGCCGCCACCAGGTTACGGCCGTTGTCACACACGACCATGCCCGGTTGGAGGCTCAGCGGCGCAAGCCAGCGGTCGGTCTGCTGTGTCAGACCCTGCAGCAGTTCGTGGGCCGTGTGCCTCTTATCGCCTAAGCTGAGTAGTTTCAGCACGGCCTGCTGACGCTTGCCCACCGCTGTGCTGCCACACCGCGCGACACCGACTGCTGGCGACATGCTGCTGCTAACACATCTTGATTGTGAGACAGAGGAGGAGGAGGAGGAGGAGGGTGCTTTAGTGGAGGAAGCATACACCTCCGCAGATACCAGCACCGAGCTGGGGCCCGCAATTCTGGGGGTGGGTAGGACGTGAGCGGTCCCAGGCTCTGACTCTGTCCCAGCCTCCACTAAATTCACCCAATGTGCCGTCAGGGAGATGTAGTGGCCCTGCCCGCCTGTGCTTGTCCACGTGTCCGTAGTTAAGTGGACCGTGGCAGTAACCGCGTTGGTGAGGGCGCGCACAATGTTGTGGGAGACGTGGTCGTGCAGGGCTGGGACGGCACATCGGGAAAAGTAGTGGCGACTGGGAACTGAGTAGCGCGGGGCCGCCGCCTCCATGATACTTTTGAAGGACTCCGTTTCCACAACCCTATACGGCAGCATCTCAAGGCTGATGAATTTTGCGATGCGGACGGTTAACGTTTGAGCGTGCGGGTGCGTGGCGGCGTACTTGCGCTTGCGCTCGAACACTTGCGCAAGCGACGGCTGAACGGTGCGCTGAACTACACTGCTGGATGGGGCCGAGGACAGCGGAGATGAGGGTGTGGGTGCAGGCCATGAGGCGGTAGTGCCTGTGTCCTGAGAGGGGGGTTGCATCTCAGTGGCAGGTTGGGGCACAGGGGGAGAGGCAGGGGTGCAAACCGGAGGCGGTGAACGGCCTTTGTCCCACCTTGCGGGGTGCTTGGCCATCATATGTCTGCGCATGGTGGTGGTGGTGAGGCTGTTGGTGTTGGCTCCCCGGCTGAGCTTTGCGCGACAAAGGTTGCACACCACTGTTCGTCGGTCGTCAGGCGTCTCTGTGAAAAACTGCCAGACCTTAGAGCACCTCGGCCTCCGCAGGGTGGCATGGCGCGAGGGGGCGCTTTGGGAAACACTTGGTGGATTATTCGGTCTGGCCCTGCCTCTACCCCTGGCCCTGGACACCGCACTGCCTCTTGCAACCTGCCCTGCTGATGCCCTTGACTCCCCCTCTGAAGACCTGTCCTCCTGAGTAAGCGTTGCACACCAGGTGGGGTCAGTCACCTCATCGTCCTGCTGCTCTTCCTCCGAATCCTCTGTGCGCTGCTCCCTGGGACTTACTGCCCTTACTACTACCTCACTGCAAGACAACTGTGTCTGATCGTCATCGTCCTCCTGACCCACAGAAAGTTGTTGAGACAGTTGGCGGAAGTCCCCAGCCTCTTCCCCCGGACCCCGGGAACTTTCGAAAGGTTGGGCATCAGTGACGATAAACTCCTCTGGTGGGAGAGGAACCGCTGCTGCCCAATCTAAGCAGGGGCCCGAGAACAGTTCCTGGGAGTGCTCCCGCTCCTGAGCAGGTGTTATTGTAGTGGAGTGAGGAGGCTGGGAGGAAGGAGGAGCAGCAGACAGAGGATTCGGATTGGCAGCAGTGGACGGCGCAGAACTGCGGGTAGACGATAGGTTGCTCGAAGCACTTTCTGCCATCCAGGACAGGACCTGCTCACACTGCTCATTTTCTAATAACCGTCTCCCGCGTGGACCCATTAATTGGGCGATGAATGTGGGGACGCCAGAAACGTGCCTCTCTCCTAATCGCGCAGTAGTCGGCTGCGACACACCTGGATCAGGAGCTTGGCCTGTGCCCACACCCTGACTTGGCCCTCCGCGTCCTCGGCCGCGTCCACGTCCTCTAGGCCTACCCCTACCCCTCAGCATGCTGTATTACCAGTGATTTGATTTCACAGGCAGGAAATAAATTGGCGCAAGACTGCAGGCCAAATATAATTTTTGCCCTTTTTGGAAAACGAAAGGCCCCACTGCCTCTAGTGAATGAATTATCTAAGTTTAATAACTGTGCTGTGTCCCTGCTTATGTGTCACAGAACGTGAGGGTAGCAGAGTTATTATAACTCTTGGAGAGCAGGTATTTTTTTCCCAATTAAGGAAAGCAAATGGCGAAGCCAGCAGTAAAGCGTAGCTGGGTGCGTATGATTTAGCAATGTTTTTCACGCAGCTCACACGTCTCCACAGGCGTAAGGACGGACAGAGGCTGGACAAATAGATTTGTTTTCAGTTTTTTCCCACCAACAGGCAGCACTGCGTATATTCAATGAACATGAGAAGTTTAATAACTGTGCTGTGTCCCTGCTTATGTGTCACAGAACGTGAGGGTAGCAGAGTTATTATAACTCTGGCAGAGCAGGTATTTTTTTCCCAATTAAGGAAAGCAAATGGCGAAGCCAGCAGTAAAGCGTAGCTGGGTGCGTATGATTTAGCAATGTTTTTCACGCAGCTCACACGTCTCCACAGGCGTAAGGACGGACAGAGGCTGGACAAATAGATTTGTTTTCAGTTTTTTCCCACCAACAGGCAGCACTGCGTATATTCAATGAACATGAGAAGTTTAATAACTGTGCTGTGTCCCTGCTTATGTGTCACAGAACGTGAGGGTAGCAGAGTTATTATAACTCTGGCAGAGCAGGTATTTTTTTCCCAATTAAGGAAAGCAAATGGCGAAGCCAGCAGTAAAGCGTAGCTGGGTGCGTATGATTTAGCAATGTTTTTCACGCAGCTCACACGTCTCCACAGGCGTAAGGACGGACAGAGGCTGGACAAATAGATTTGTTTTCAGTTTTTTCCCACCAACAGGCAGCACTGCGTATATTCAATGAACATGAGAAGTTTAATAACTGTGCTGTGTCCCTGCTTATGTGTCACAGAACGTGAGGGTAGCAGAGTTATTATAACTCTGGCAGAGCAGGTATTTTTTTCCCAATTAAGGAAAGCAAATGGCGAAGCCAGCAGTAAAGCGTAGCTGGGTGCGTATGATTTAGCAATGTTTTTCACGCAGCTCACACGTCTCCACAGGCGTAAGGACGGACAGAGGCTGGACAAATAGATTTGTTTTCAGTTTTTTCCCACCAACAGGCAGCACTGCGTATATTCAATGAACATGAGAAGTTTAATAACTGTGCTGTGTCCCTGCTTATGTGTCACAGAACGTGAGGGTAGCAGAGTTATTATAACTCTGGCAGAGCAGGTATTTTTTTCCCAATTAAGGAAAGCAAATGGCGAAGCCAGCAGTAAAGCGTAGCTGGGTGCGTATGATTTAGCAATGTTTTTCACGCAGCTCACACGTGTCCACAGGCGTTAGGACGGACAGAGGCTGGACAAATAGATTTGTTTTCAGTTTTTTCCCACCAACAGGCAGCACTGCGTATATTCAATGAACATGAGAAGTTTAATAACTGTGCTGTGTCCCTGCTTATGTGTCACAGAACGTGAGGGTAGCAGAGTTATTATAACTCTGGCAGAGCAGGTATTTTTTTCCCAATTAAGGAAAGCAAATGGCGAAGCCAGCAGTAAAGCGTAGCTGGGTGCGTATGATTTAGCAATGTTTTTCACGCAGCTCACACGTCTCCACAGGCGTAAGGACGGACAGAGGCTGGACAAATAGATTTGTTTTCAGTTTTTTCCCACCAACAGGCAGCACTGCGTATATTCAATGAACATGAGAAGTTTAATAACTGTGCTGTGTCCCTGCTTATGTGTCACAGAACGTGAGGGTAGCAGAGTTATTATAACTCTGGCAGAGCAGGTATTTTTTTCCCAATTAAGGAAAGCAAATGGCGAAGCCAGCAGTAAAGCGTAGCTGGGTGCGTATGATTTAGCAATGTTTTTCACGCAGCTCACACGTCTCCACAGGCGTTAGGACAGACAGAGGCTGGACAAATAGATTTGTTTTCAGTTTTTTCCCACCAACAGGCAGCACTGCGTATATTCTATGAATAATAACTGTGTTGTGGCCCTGCCTATACAATTCTTTCCCTGCAGTATCAATGGAGGGTGGAATGCTCTGCAGAGGCGATTTTGAGAAGCCCAAAAAAAATGCAGCACAGCTAACAGCAGCCTGGACAGTACTGCACACGGATAAATATGGCCCTAGAAAGGACCGTTGAGGTTCTTGAAGGCTACACTCACTCCTAACACTCTCCCTGCCTATGCAGCACTTCTGTCCCTAATGCCAGGTGCAACGGTCTGCAGAGGCGATTTTGAGGAAAAAAAAAATCCCACTGCTAACAGCAGCCAACACACAGCTATCAGTGGCCCTAATAAGGACCTTTGGGGGGTCTTGAAGCCTACACTAACTACCAATTCTTTCCCTACAGCAGCTCCGGTATAAACAGCACTGTCCCTCATCTAACTCACACCGCATCTGAGGCGAGCCGCGGGAGGGGCCGACTTTTATATTAGGCGAACACCTGATCTCGCCAGCCACTCACAGCAGGGGGGTGGTATAGGGCTTAAACGTTGCAGGGGGAAGTTGTAATGCCTTCCCTGTCTTTCAATTGGCCAGAAAAGCGCGCTAACGTCTCAGGGAAGGAAGTGAAAGTAACCAGAACACCGCATGGTGTTCGTTACGAATAACGAACATCCCGAACACCCTAATATTCGCACGAATATCAAGCTCGGACGAACGCGTTCGCTCATCTCTAGTATCTATTATTCTACATCTTCTAAAAACTTTTTTTTGAAGAGCTGCCAATGTGCTCCTTATTTCTGACCTTTTTTCTGACCTGACATGTCTTGATAGTTTTTCATCTTTGGTATCTGATCAGAATATTTGTCATTAACCATCTGCTTGAATTCTTTTACACCTACTGTATGCCTGTGGCTCTGTACTTGTTGCTAAAAACCTTAGCCTGTTGTGTACAATAATCCTACCCACTGGCTATGTGTGCCCACGATTTGACAACCCAGTCTATTCAACTACATATCTCATTCTATTTTGTCTGTAATGATCAGAGAAATCCCATGCACTAATTAGTGAACATTTCCTGGTAATCGGGTCTTTTAAATTGGAATTATACAGGGAACAAACCAGAGTTTGCACTGAAATCCTGGGGTCAAAAGAGCAGTGATATGCATAATAGAAGTTTAAGAGAAAAGGGTTCCGTTAAGTTACCTACACACAGGTGCGATATCACTGCAGGAAGGCATCACTCATGTAAATGACTCCATTCCAAAGAATGGGGTTCATATTCGCACAAGATTTGTGAGTCTTACAACAAACAGATCTTGTGTGAGTTTCTCGGCCGAGTGAAACCGGCCTTAGGTGAAAAGTATGATACACCAATTTCTTTTACTTAATATCTGTTTAGAGCGATTTGATAGGCTTTTCATTTTTACAGTTAAAGGTAATATATTATCAAAAATGACATCTTGATAAAATCATAGTTTTATAAACTATTTTTCCCTTTTTTTTAAGTGTTTTTTATTTTAATTTTTTTGTGGCTAAAAACAAAAAGAAAATAATAGCCTGACATATCCTGTTACCTGTAACCAATTTGCTCACCTTATCTGAGTCCATACAGTAAAACTGACAGACTTATTTCATTGTCGATAGAGATTTGGCGAGTTAGATGGGTATTCTCACCTCTTAATATTTTGCCCCCGAAAATCATGCTGTTAATAAAAATGAAATCTTTTACCCCTTACAATAATTTCTTACCCATGTGTTCAGGTTTTCATTGCTCTGTCTTGCTACTCGTTCCTCTTCTTTTTTGAGTAAGCGGAATTAAGGAATGACATTACATATCCAGCATGTGGCACTGTGACAGACCGTACAGCACTGCTTCCTTCTGTGTGCATGCTCATAATGTACTGATGTATAGTATTACATTGCAGAATGAGGAAAATCACATGGGGTAGAGAACAGGCGATGACTGAAAACTATTTCATTACACTGCTGCATTGTCCATATAGAAAGTAATTATGTATTTCCAATTTGGCCACCCCAGCAAATTAAAGAAATGCAAAGTGAATAGATACAACACTTAAAAACAAAAACTAATTTCTCTTCTACAGATGTACAACTAATAATGAAATTAAAGGCATTCTTTTTAAAGTAAGACAAAATAGTAATAAAACTGGGTTTTGGGGGATATTTCAAATTCACAATTGTCAAGTAAAAGGTCGGTTTTAACGAAAATTGAATACCTGTGTGTGTATCATACAATAATCCCTTTAACATTAGGCTTATATATACACTTTATTATGTGAATACAGAAATGCAAAGGTTAACGTGCTATATTTGCCCCACTTCCTTTTATTGCAGTATAACTATCCTCTATTAAGTATATGCGGCTTTCTGTGTTAACTGCAGAATAGAGTAAGCGATATGCTGAAGTAACATTATAGTAGACGTGTTAGTGCCACTATTGTGTGATCGTTAAATAATTTACACACTATCTGATCACAGTGTTTGGAAGTTTGTGTCTATATGAGCATGGAGTGTTTCCCCAAAATACAAAATCTAAAAATGCCATTAAAAGGTTTTATAGTCATAGTTTTAAAATGCTAATTTTCTTCTAAAGTAAAATTCACCAGTGCTAAAATAAGTTGGACTGTATCTTACAATTTGCTACCACTACTAGGGGGTCACCGACTCTTATATGCGCAGTGACAGTGTGCCACTACACAGCAAAGGCAGGATTGACGCACTCACCCCTAGGTCTTCAGACATCAACACGGCCATCATCACTGCCCAAACTAAACCTAGATTCGTCACTGAAGACCACCCTGTTCCACTCCCTAGTAGTCCAGTTTTGTCGTTCAGGGCTCCACTGTAAACTGAGGTGAAGGTGGGTGGGTGTCAAAGGCATTACACATAATTGGTGCTGTGAGACCAAATGTCCCTCAGCCAAGCACCTGGAAATGTTTCAGACAGATACAGGAACCTGTAATGATGGTGTCTCCTGTTTCTGAATGGTGGACAACAAAACAATTGTAACTGCTCATGCTTGTTGGACGATCACATGATCCTTTCTACTGCTGGTCTATCAAGGGCATCCTGAGCCCAATCACCTTGTGTGCACGCCCTCACACATCTACTGGTCCCAATACCTCCTAGCACTCTTAAAATCTATAACAACTCTATAAATTGGGCAAAATATTGTTGATTGCACCGTAGAGGCATGTCTAGCAGTCAACAAACTATGAACATGGTCCATTACACACAAGGAGTCTCTGAAAGCCCTTTTGTAGGCCAAAGGTGGAACCACTGTTAGGGCCTCAGGTGACAAGACCATTCATCTAATTACACCACAACTAATAATTTACATATCTGCCTGGGATGTAACTGCATGCAGAGTTTTTCAGGAAAACAACAACTCCTTCTACATACAGATAGAAAGTCAGATGCATTTAAATTGTATTTACTTCATTCCTTTTATTTAAATAGTGCATACATGTTGCACAGCACTGTACACACAATGTAATTACTCATATCAGTCTCTGTGACCAGTAAGATTTACAATATATCTCCTAATCTCAAATGCATGTTTTTGAAGAGTGGGAAACAACCAAAGTATCTGCAGAGGGCCTACACAAATGTAGAGAGAATATACAAACTCCATGTAAGTGTTGACTTTGGTCAGATCCAAACCCAGGCCCTCCAGTATTACATAACGGTGGTTACCACTGAGACACAATGTTGCCTGAATTCACAATTATTTTATGTCATGAGAGAAATGACATACAATACATTTTGAAACTTCATTTTTTTACATTCTAATTGCGGAATCTGCAATCGGCGTCCGCACAAAGGATCCGCGACAAAACATAGGCATTGAAAAGCATGAAGTTTTGCTATTTTGTTCACAATCGCGGATACAAATTGTGCATTCTGCAAGCAGAAGAAAAATGCTCTATTTTGTCGCAGACTCTGATCTACACCAGTGAGCCTAGCCTAATACCGTAGAGAGTTACAAAACTGAAAGATTTATTTATTTTACTTATTTATATATTGCATACATATTCTGCAGCACTGTACACAGATGGTTATTGCTTAGATTGGGCTATTTATGGTACATATGCAAACCACAGTCCGTGAGTCTATTGGTAGGATGATACGCAATGCAACCTTCTGTCATTAACTGCAGGTCTTTATTTTTCTCAGTGTCCCTGTTTGTGTCCCCTGCTTATATAGTCCAAATAGGGACATGACAGTGTTTTCTAGGTTTCAGGGTATCCACGGAGTCGCTCTTTTCAGGACGCTCACCCTGCATGTTGCTACATAGGGTGATTTATATACTAGGGATATTTATGGACAGTTTGTCCATTCCCTTTAAGCTCACCCTTAAGAGGATGCTCCTGTTGACAGCCAGCAATGTTCATCAAAAATCGTACCTGGACATATATATAGATGGATCCACAGGAGCTGTAAGATCCATCTTTATTATCATTATTATCACCTTTATTGTCTCTGAAGTATATTTTGCCATAGGTTACCTTCTAATAGCTGTATTATAGATTAACTTTTTCCATACATGTGCAATGCTGTTAACAATTATTATTGCCTTTTCTTGGAATGTTAGATTTTGACAAATTTATTGTGAATTATTGAGGCATCATATATTTTACTCTTATATTAGTAATGGTGATGTTTTGTATTTGACATTATTCACCTTTCCTTTTTTTAAAAATTGTGATACACACATAATGTAGGCTGAATCTGTCTTACACAATTTCATCAAATTCCAATTGTTATAATTATATAAAGCGTAGAACAAAAAATGTGAAGAAATAGTTGACAAATTCAAATGAGTTTGTTTTTAAAGAAATGTGTGAAACAAAAGACAGTATTGATGTATGTCCCACAAAATGTGTTCACATAAAGATCTGAAAACATTGAGAATGTGTACATCAGGGTTGCTAGTTGTCCAGAAATTACTGGACAGTCCATAAAAACACAGGATTTTTAGGTGTGAAAAATATAGATGTGTCAGTGAAGTTTTTGAGGCTGGTGGTACTTGTGCAGGTTATTATGACTGTAATAATCATATCAGTATGATTTTCCAATTTGTCCATAAAACATGCTGGCTTTTCATGATTTTTGCTTAAGCTGTCCAGAAAACAGAAAAATTCAGGGTTGCAACCCTGGTGTGCATGAGCTATAAACCAAAAGGCCAAATATGCATGTGCGCTACCTTCAAGCACATTGTTCAGTAAGCTAATTTTTGCATATGTTCACAGATATGCCACCATAAACTAAAAAAATGAGAAAATAGCATAAAATTAGGAAACGGAAAACATTCGTAGACACTAAAGTATATGTATAGTACAGCAGAATGACCACAATACAACTGAACAGATAAAACAATAAAGTATATGTAAAACGAAAAACTTACCTGTGGCATCAAATGTAGCTGTAGGATCAGAAGCCGACTGCATCCTGCAAGCGATGACGACTCCAACTGATCACATTAACAGCTGCCTTCTTTTACTCTCTGGTATAGGCTATTCCTCCACAGCTGCAACGCAACCAGTTCTGCACAGTGTAGACACTGTCTGCTTACTGTATGTCTATCTCAATGGCTATCTCAATGTGACCTGCTCCAGAGACAGGTGTGATATGTGGCTGAGGGTGACGATTCCTGCTTCTCCTGTTACATCCCTGTGCACTGAAGTTTCTATTGTTTTTTTTTCCCGTTACTTACTGTGTCTTGGAATTTTCAGGCTTACTTGTTTTTGTATTTAAATGCAAATTAAATTCTCTACAAATAATATATATTGTCATAATTTATCAATGGTGGATCATATTTTTTAAAAATAGAGCGTTAAAGTAATGATTAGGTTTAGAAACATTTTAAAGGTTGTATTGAACAATTGCATAAATAGGTACTCCGTACTAAGATGTTATCATTACATTGCTAAGGTCCCTAACCAAAATACAAGCTATTGATTGCTTGCATTGCTTCTGCAGCATGTTAACGGATTTCTGCAAACCCCATTCAGACAAATGGGATAATCACAGAAATTTCTGTAACAGTTTAGTCATTTGTGAAAACTAGAAAATATGACCCAAGTCCAGCAATATGCATTGATTAGTCAGTCTAAGTGTGTGCTGCTTATTTGTGAAAAAGATGCCACCTCACAGCTCTCCTGCTTCTTCCTCTCCTTTCTTCTATCCAGAACCCTTCTTTACAAATTAAATATGTGGGTGACCTTGAAGATGTGCTGTCTTTCAATCAATTCTCTATATTCAATACATGCATAATATGACATTTACAAATAAAACTGTTAAAATATTTTAATGTACACACTTCATTTTATGCAATATTCATTAGTAATATAAAAGTTATTGTGCTGAACACTTTTGTGTAAATTGATGCAAGATAGATGAGTACTGTAAAATACCTCTTATTGCAGATGATTTTGTCCTGGATGCTCTTGTAATCTCACAGTATGCATGGATGGATGAGCAGCTGCAGGTGAGTACAGTTCAATGTCAAATTCTAGTGGCTAAATGAAGTCTGTGATTTTCAACATGAAAGCTCTAGTTGGATGAAGGTGCTTGTTTCGTTACACAAAATATTGAATTTTACAAATTTGTGATAATAAATTTAATTTGGATATGCAAGTCTGCATATACAGCATTAATGCATGTTCATGTAAGGTAATTTTAAACGGGGTGACTATCAGGCGCAGAAACATATATTTATGTTTGTAATAGGTGTTAGTGAAAGCAATTAAGGTTTCCAAATTAGTTGTTTATATTCGAGCTTGAAGTAATTTGCAAAACCACACACAAGACATTTGCAATGAGGCTTAGAACATGCCTCACTTGTAATAATTATAATATATTATAATTCATTTATTATCATTGGTTTGTAAAAATAAACAAGACTATTAACATTTGAATCACCAGACAGACTTCTCCCAAGCAGAGTGGCACCATGCATGATAGGCTTCTTAAAACAAAAAGTACAGAAATGTATAAGCAATAAAATATTTAGGATAAATATTTAGGAACATGCGTCCTCGCTGAGGAGCAAGTCATCTTGACATCACCCATCAGTCTGGATTCTTCACTTTTGTCTCCTAAGCATGGAACATAATCTTCACTCAAGGCCTCTTGAACAGTTACTGGATATCTATGAAATGGAAAAGGACAATGAGATGACAGAAATATACAAGATGGATACCGGCTACAAAAATGGAAACAGATACACATTTGCTTCACTAACAGTTCCCCCTTTTGCGACTGTTTCATCATGCTGCATAGCCCCCCACACTTACAACAATATGACCTCCATTCCCAACCCAAACATTTGAGCTATCCACTAGGGAATGTGTTGCCTTAATTAACAAGGACAATGGGTATTCCTAAGAACTGTTCATGGTCCTCTGGTTACACCCACGTAGGGTGTAACCAGCCTGTCCCTAAGGGCTCTATTCCAATCCTGGGTCTGAGGTCAGGAGATTTATATCTTCCATGTATCGGGACAGCCATTGCATGAGGAAGCATGAAGCAACCATTTAGTCATTTCTAAGTTTGACTTTCCTTTAGATAATTTATTAACATAAATTATGCATCTGTGTATTAATGGAACCATTAACCAATTATTATATACCCACTATATTAGGTGTGCACTGAATGCAACAGCTAAGGGGTTTACAATTTACCACTACACTACAAAGTATAAAGAAAAGTAAGCAAAAACAAAAATGCACTGAACCAGGAAACGGAAAGTCAATCAAACTATCCGTTAGGTTAAAACAACACATACTCTAAAATTTCTCACATCCATGATCAAATACCATCGATTGGAGCTCTGTTCTGTAGAACAGCTTCCTGAGTACCTTGTACACCCGTCAGTAATAAGTCAAAAGCCTATGAGATAAGGTTAAGTGCTCTTACCATATCATATGCTATTCCATTTATTACATTGCTATTAGTTATTACTAAACCCCAGACCCCCACTAGTGATGCTTCCAGAGTTATTTCTTCCCTATTACTCAGCAGTGTGGAAGGTTTCTAACAAATTTCACATAGCTAACAGGATTTCCTTTTGATCTAAATTGTAGTCAGTTGTTTGATGCATGAGAATATCTAAGTGTACCTTAAAAATGGAAGTAGTGGTGGAAACTAGATTGACAGGGCAGTGACGCCCCCTGTTCCTGATGTCGTAGAATTCCTTTGCGGAATCACGGCTTACTCAATTTGGAATGTTTACAGCCCTCCATATTAATTCTGAATTGATAATGCGCATAAGAAGTTCCCACACTGACACGAGGTTCAGCATGCATAGCTTCCTCAATTCTAACTTTAATGATCGGCGTGTAGCCTATTTTAAGAGTTTAACAAATCCGCCCATCTGGGCAGGTCAAAGATTACATGCATACAACGTATTGTTTAATTATTGGATAAGCATCTTGCAATTCTTCCATCCTCCGGTCATCTGTGATTGGCCATCAGGTGGTGGATGAAATGAGTGGGTTGTCTTGGAGCCACGTGGGGTTCCTTCGATATGATTGGATGTTACATCATGAACTATAAATTGCACAAACCTCCCATGTTATTTGCATACGTTTCCAGTAAAATTGCTTGGGTAATTTCTGCGGTTGTCCATGTCTGATTCCTAGTTCCGTATTAGTGCATGCAGCTGGACAGTCAAATATATTTATACATGTTGGTTACGGGCTAAATTCCATCTTTGTCAGCAGAGTTATGAAAAACAGATACTTTCATATGTAGGAAGTACTTATTGCACAACTGTCATGAACTATATTTGTAGCAAGACAGAAGTATGTATACAGAATGTTAAATTGATAACTGTCTACTGCCAAGGCCCACCGATCCAAAATATAGGAATACTGGACTTCCACCACAGACCCCCCTTGAAACTATCTGTTTCACTAAACTTGCCCTGCTCCGTCCCACCCCAATTCCCCACCGCTGACCCTAGACTCGCATTGTGTTGTACACTGGAGCTATTGCTGTCATGCGGGTATAGGATGGTTCGACATCATCACATTCTGGATCCATGATGACGACGGTTGCGCTGACAGTGGGCTTTTTGTTGGACGTCGTAGTGGGACAGGTGGACCAGGCAGTCATCAGGGTCGGAATACACTGTATGCAACAACAAACAGAAATTAGGATGACTATAAAGGTGACAAATATAATCAGGTTAGGAGAGGTGCGACTTTCACTATTTCAGGTAAACACTGCATAACTTGTATAGAACCCCGCCTTCTTGACGTTACCTCGATTCATCAACAAGAGTGCAAAATCAGGACTATCTAATAACTGATCAACATGACTGAACCCCTGTCTTATTAGTAAGTGCATTATCATATATATTAGTCTGGAAGGAAAGAGCTACAAGCTGATTATTCCCACTTCCCTTTTCCAGAGGCGGCAAGGTAACAGGACCAGGGGCATTGTAACACCGGCATGTTGCGTGGACATAAGCAGAGTGCACTGCAGATAAAATAAAGCAAAATCTTAGCGAAAACCTATCACAGTGTTCTAAATACACAATGTTTCAAAACTTATTTTTCTATATTTTTCCCTTCTCCTGTTAGGTACCTTACTGAGGAAACCAGACTAAGGTTAGCTCTTTTTAGTTAGTGCGGTCAGCTTCTTAATGGCAACTGCGTCTTTACCTGTGGGTCACGTGTTGTCTGGAATGTAGGTGCAAGTCTCCCCTATTGTCTTACAGGCACATTCTCTTTTTTGGCTAAAATCGTACCTAGTGCCATTCTATTTTGGAAAGTCATAGTCGAGGTAGGTCCTATTGGTCGACTAGTCCCTATAAGGCGTCTCTAGTATAATTTATAAACCGCTGTTAATTATAATAAACATAATTAATCCAGTCAACATTTATTTACCCTAATGATCGGGAAAATGGACTCGAATCTAGTTTTAACTTGGTCTCTAATTTTTAAAACTTGTCAGGTACCCCCCTTGGCTATCCTATGATGTCAATGTATACGTGTAGATCAAAACTATCACCAGGAGCCTCTCTTCTCGCTCTAGCATAATGTTACAATACTAATAGCGTGCACAGGTACGCACGGCGTGGGACTCCTTAATCTTCACCCACACCAATGTCCCTCCTGGAGATAGTCCTAATGGTGAACACGTCCAGTTCGCCTCACCCTTGCATCAGGGTTTCCCCACTGCCCGTAAGTCCCTACTCCTAGGGGGGGGGATCCCTACCTCACCTCAGAGGGAGGCCATGGATTCCCTGGGCTCATTTCCGGGCATCCATACCCTCTATCTGTACAAGTTAACACCCCACAGGGTGTGCCCTCGCCGGAACCTAAGGTCTTCTGCACTATCCCTTGGCAAATGGGAATTCCACTGACAATCCATCTTAGGAGATCGGGGCAGGCACAGTATTAGTACATTTCTCCTTTTCTTTGGTAGCGTATGTGGTTGGCATTATCGGAACTGGCTCTTCATCTTTTTTAAACTAGGGAAATATTGATGCGTTCCCCAAAAATCTCCCTCTACCCTGCCTAATTGCCTGGCAGGTGTAGTTTCCAGGGTAGTCAGTAATACTCTCTCCGGTGCAAAACACTTAAGTAGTTATAGAGTATTCCTTCTCACGGACAGTGTAATTAGCGGAAATGTTCGTGAAGAGACTCTACAGGGAGATTTAGGGGGACCATCCCCGAGTGTAGTCGGGCACTACCGCACACGCAACAGTTAGACTTGTTGCTCCTGTTAGCATTGTACCTCAGCAACTCCAACCAGAGATTCTGGTCAGAGTAGCCAGTCGCTACTGTCAAGGTGTCCTCAAAGGTAGGGTCGGCTATGATCATCATGTTCGTCAAGGTCTTTCGGCTAGTTTCACAGCTGTGGCAGTAGTCAGAAGCACCTGGTAGGGGCCATCAAATCGGGGCTCAGGAGGGTGCTTCCTGGGGAACTTCTTGATGCGCACCCAATCCCCAGGCTGCAAGATATGTGTCCCAGTGTCTGCCTCTGAGTCTGGAAGAGAACACCTGTGTACCTGTATCTGCAGATTACCTCATTCATGAGCTTCTGTGTGGTTATCTGCTCATTTACCTTAGTATCCGGGTGGGCCTCCAACCTGAAAAAGACTCGAGCAACAACAAGCACATATTCATACTCCCCAACAGGTGTGAGCTGAATGTGGTCAAATTGGCAATCTCTGAAATGCGTAGAGTGGTCAAGGCAAGTGTTATATGGCCACCTTACTTCTGTCCGGACTCGCATATGGCAAAGATCATGCTAACTGGACAAATGATGCAGCAGCTACAGAGAACCCAGGTGTCACCCATTCTTGTTCAGTGTCGCCGTCATCGCTGCTTTTGATTCTGGGTACCAGCTGGGCCATCATGGGGAACAGGGACCTCTGTAGGCAAGTTCTGTTGATTGTTCGCCATACGCCGTCCTGTGCTGTCGCTCCCGTATTTTAGCCCATCTGCTTCCTTTCCTCGTTGACTTGTAACTGTAAAGTCCTTGACATATCAAAGTCCAAAGTCTTATCAAAGTCCAAAGTCTTATCAAAGTCCAAAGGTTTTATCAAAGTCCAAAGGTTTTATCAAAGTCCAAAGGTTTTATCAAAGTCCAAAGTCTTATCACTGACTCATGCTGTCAGTATCTATTCTTCTTTCTTCCACGGCTTGAGGGCCGCTGCCTTTGCTGTGTTGTCGGCGAGGGTGTCATCTCTCGCTTCTCCGTTGTAGAAATCGGTGTGGATTCTCCATTGCCAGGTAGTGGTAGTAGGGTTTCCATGAGACTCTGCACCGCTGCACCATTCTTAATTGGCTGTCCTACTGAGATAACAAGCTGTCTGGCTTTCCATATTGGGCCATAATCATGAGCTATGCCAAATGCATTCCAGGAGTCAGTGTAAAAAGTTGCCGACTTACCTTCTACCACTCCACACGCCTCAGTGAGGGCCTCCGGTTCCGCTTCTTGCCCTGAGACATGCGGAGGCAGAGCTTCTGCGTTTAGGACATCTTGTTGTGTGACCTCTGCATATCTGGTTCGGAATCATCAATCCTCACCCTGATACCATCTACAAAAGAAAACTCAAAATATGCATCATTAACAGTGTGTACATCACTACAATAATGCTATTTAAAAAATAGCTGATCCGCCATACTCAAATCACCTATGCCTCCCCTCCCCCCAGGAATACCTGATTAAAAGAAGAGTAGCCGGATTCAAGGTATTACAACATTGGGAAGCCCAGAGCAATATTGGGGGAGGCATGGAAAGAGCACATTGTAGTCGGATCTAATAGGCCAGAGATAAGTGCTTGGGTTGCACTTGCATGAGTATGTTCTGGGTGTCATTTGGGGTGTGGACCACTAGGGGGTAGTCCAATACCAACTTAGAAGATTTGTCAACCATTGCCTCTACTGCTGCCACCGCAAAAGCAGATGAGGGAGCTCCTCAAGTCACTGGATCCACCCTCATGGCTGTGGTTGTCCTCCGTGCTTTTGTATCAATACTGTCATATGGCCGGCAGTATGAAACAAGGTCCAGAAAGGTGCGGAATTTGGCAACGGGTGTATGTACAGGTATGGCCTGCAGAACTTGGTTAGTCTTTGGAGGCCTCCAGGCCTTACAGCCTTCTGCAAGAGAAATTAACAGTGAAATTGTGGCCGGTTGGCAGTTTTTTCCAAAGCATCAGCACACAGCACCTAACATGTGTGGCTGACCCTTCACCCCTTTTTTTTTTTTTATCTAGGGGGATACTGCTTGACCCAGGGGTGTGTATCTGGGTCTCGTATATATTATCATGGTCGATACATTCAATTTCCCTATGCCTGTCTTGTAGGTGTCCCATAATTTGTCAGGAACCGTGGAAAGCTGAGTTTGGGACAGGAGAAAAAAACAAAACTTTTTCTTCTGGCTATCTATGATTCTTACCCCCTCCTGGAGAAGAGACGTGTTCTTGCATCATCTAGCTCCACCCCTCTGAGTGTGGCTAATCACTTACTTCCTTATTCCCTCATTCAATGTTTGGCAGTCCTTGGGTACACATCACAACCCAATAAAGATAAAGTCTTATGCATCACACAATTTACATTTTACAAATTACGGGTCAATCTGCCCCGTTCCTCCTGTGGATACCTGGCCTTATCGTTACCTGCTTGTTTCCTATTCCTTGGCTTCTCTACCGTCTCTCTTACTCCCTGTAGTTTATTTATTTATTTTATATTGTCTGTGAATATACGTTACTTGTGCTGGGACTACAGGGCAAGTAACTTCCTCTTTTTAGAATCTCTCCCTCCCGTGACAGCCTAGCGAGAGGAGAATGTGGCTACTTTTACAACAGTTTTTGTCAGACTTCCAGCGACCGGGCAGATGCAGTCTTAGATGCCGGGCATCTCCATCTGATTGGTAATGTACTGCAATTCTCTCTATTCACTAAGCTGGTGTCTTTGTATATTAATACAGACGCCATTGCAGCCCACCTTCACTTCCTCTTTTCTGACACTTAGAGAAATTCTAACGTCTAATGCATAAATCACATATATTATGTTGTAACTTCTGTCACAGCGGTGACCACCTAACATTGTATGTGGTTACAATTGAATTGGGGACTTGGCAAACATAGATGTATTTTCTTGTGGGCATGGTGGGGCTACGCAGTCTGTATTCTTAAGAGCCCCCTCAGGATGTGAGTGGCATATAACTTTTTACATTTATGACGGGCGTATGACAAAGATTAGATTCCATAACAAGACATACTAGTAGTTTCAACATCCAATATTAGTTAAATAACTAACAAATGTTACAGCACAAGAATTGCTCCGCTTCTATTAAGAGTTCCACTTCCTCTTTTTAAATGAAGTTAGCAGCTTTTTTTTTTCTCTCTCTAAACAATTACGGGCACAGTTGAGCAGGACTGATACTACTTCTATATGACAACTCAGCAGGATTAGCTCTACACAACAGACAAGCACACTAACTTTTTATAAAGGACAGGTAGGACATTTTAAACACACAGAAAGATTGCTTGATTAATCAATGATAACTTGACTCTCCACCCCTTCCACACTTTCCTGGAGGGTGTAAGAATTAACCTCGGTGCCTTTCAATTTCAATCATGGCTGCGAGAGGTAGCGGGGCCAGATTTATGATTATAGAAGTCTCCTCAGACGCCAGACACAATATGCCCCGCCCTAGAGTCTCTAGCATTTCTGTCACTATACAGTCTATCAATCTACCCTCAGATGGAGGGACCTACTCGTGGACATTTACACGATAAACAAATATTTGTGGACACACACAAGTAGACAGACAATTAGACGGAGCACCAGTACGGCTGGTTTGGTCTAAACTGCCCCTCGGGATACTGTCTGGCAGCCCCTCTGTCCTAGATCTTTTTACCAGACTTTACCGGAGCATCGGTGCCTGTCCAGACGTTTGACCGTTTCCTGACTCTAAGGTTTTAGACACCAAACCTGACCCGAGCAAGGACCTCCTAGTCAAACTACCCCGTCAGGTCCTCCTGACTCTAAGGTTTTAGACACCAAACCTGAACCGAGCAGGGGGCCCCTGCGGGGACTTCCTCTCCCTTAAAGCAATTCACTGACCTTGCCAACCGACCAGTACTCTCAAAACGACAGGCATGTAAACATTCCTTTATATGTTATGACAGGTTCTTATCATGTGATCGAGACTTAAAGAAGTACCTGTCGATCGGGTCCAAATCATTCGGCCTGGCACGGCACATAGGCGAGCCTGAACTTAGCCACACAGGTATAGATAATTAATTTATCTCACCGTGTTCTGATGATATTTTGGGCCCACCAAGTCCAAGGTCGCATATGTCCGTGTCTTCTGTCCGAATTCTATGGAACCTGTCGATCACAGTCCCCGTACGGGCCACCACTGTCGTAGAATTCCTTTGCGGAATCACGGCTTACTCAATTTGGAATGTTTACAGCCCTCCATATTAATTCTGAATTGATAATGCGCATAAGAAGTTCCCACACTGACACGAGGTTCAGCATGCATAGCTTCCTCAATTCTAACTTTAATGATCGGCGTGTAGCCTATTTTAAGAGTTTAACAAATCCGCCCATCTGGGCAGGTCAAAGATTACATGCATACAACGTATTGTTTAATTATTGGATAAGCATCTTGCAATTCTTCCATCCTCCGGTCATCTGTGATTGGCCATCAGGTGGTGGATGAAATGAGTGGGTTGTCTTGGAGCCACGTGGGGTTCCTTCGATATGATTGGATGTTACATCATGAACTATAAATTGCACAAACCTCCCATGTTATTTGCATACGTTTCCAGTAAAATTGCTTGGGTAATTTCTGCGGTTGTCCATGTCTGATTCCTAGTTCCGTATTAGTGCATGCAGCTGGACAGTCAAATATATTTATACATGTTGGTTACGGGCTAAATTCCATCTTTGTCAGCAGAGTTATGAAAAACAGATACTTTCATATGTAGGAAGTACTTATTGCACAACTGTCATGAACTATATTTGTAGCAAGACAGAAGTATGTATACAGAATGTTAAATTGATAACTGTCTACTGCCAAGGCCCACCGATCCAAAATATAGGAATACTGGACTTCCACCACACTGATTGGCTGCATGGCTGTCTCCTCTTCCTTGGCCTCACAAGTCCTGGCACTCACTACTCCGGTTTCCGATGAGAGTATCCCACTGCCTTTCACACTAGCCACAGATGTGAGTGTGCTGCTGCCATCTGCTGCTGCGGTGGCGGGGCTTCTCCTGCCTCTGCTTTGACTGTAGCCGCCAGCTGTGCCCTCCCAGCAGTGCTGCTGTGACTGCATCTCCCCTTACTGGCTCCGCTGTCACTCTCATCTCGGCGGCACTCTCCCACCTCCGCTTCCCTTACCTGCACCACTGTCACTCTCGTGCTTCCCAGCGGCAGTCTCCTACCTCTGCTACCCTTACCGGCCTGCTGTCACTCTTGTCCCAGCGGCAGTCTTCCACCTACTTCCGCTCCCCTTACCGGCCCCTACTGTCAGTCTCCCTGGCGGCAGTCTCCTACTTTCGCTCCCCTTACCGGCCCTGCTGTCAGTCTCCCCAGTGGCAGTCTCCCACACCTGCTCCCCTTATCAGCCACCCCACTGTCACTCTTGTCCCAGCGACAGTCTCCCACCTCCACTCCCAGCGTGGCAAATTATTTATTGCCTGGATGGAGGTTTACGGTTAGGGTTAGTTTCTGTGTAAGGCTTACAGTATTTGCTGTGAATACTTTGATGTTACTGCAGCCACACAGCTAATAATGTAAGCCTAACACTGAAACTAACCCTCCATCCCAGCCATAACTACATCCCCACGCTGCTAGGACCTTTCTGCAGGCAGCCAATGAGGACCTTTGAGGGTGTACCCTAGCCCCTAGCTCTGTGTAGGTCTCCACCCATTATTGTGGTGGTGACAAGATACAATAGTACACTAACACCCTATTAGGGAGATATAGAAGAAATGCTTCCAGGAGCGAGATACTGTACCATATGACAGCACACTGAGTTCCTATAGCTCTCAGGTGCGGCGTCACACAGCCTCAAGGGTTCATTGATAAGCTTACTTTACAAGGACATATACACACTCAAATATATATATATATATATATATACACATTCTTGTTTGCATGCGTCATCTTACAGAATCCTGTGCCCCTATCTTCCCTCTCCCTTTTCAGAGAAAGGAATGAAGGGAAGAATGTAGCGGTGCACTCATGAGGTTTGTCAAGCGCTTACATTTTTTTTATCAACTCAGCTTTGCTGAGGCACTTTTACCCAGCTTTCCACACAGCGCAGGAATTTTGCCAGTGTGATCTGAATGTTTTAATTTTCCAAAAGCATATCATTCTGTGTAAACATAACTTTCTGTGTAAACAGGTAGCCGTTCATCTATGAAGAACTGCCTGTTTACTGTTAATGGAAGCAGGTGGGCTGGAACAATCCCTGGCCCACTTTACCTCCATTCACTGAACACAAGCACAGGACTGATTGTAATATTGACTGTTGGAACCCTTTTACTTTTCTTTGTGTGTGAAATATTTATGAAGATGTAGATATTAGCATCCTTCTACATGGGATGACTGTCAGGCACTTAAACACCCAACAGCCATCCCAGCAATTATCCCTCAGTTGAATGGGACTGAGCTGTACAAAAGCCAAGCAACCAATGAACATGACCTGAAAGACTGAGGAAGAGGTTGCAGGGCTTTCCTGAGTACTGTGACCTTTTCAAACAGTTGATCAGTGGAGATGCTAGGAGTTGACCAACATGATCTGATATTAATGTGCAATGTCCCAGAACGACATCCTGGTTCCCTCCATAATTGTCATACTTGTGTTGTCTCATGTGGATGCACTATGCAATACTGTCATGTCAATTTTCTGTAAGTGTGTTGCACAGCTGCAGCATCTGAAGGGTTAACTCCCTTAAAATCATTGCCTGTCAACTCTGCTGCTGAATGTATCTATTCTACTGTGCAATGTGGTACAAGTGAGGTTATAAAAGTAAGTGTCTGAGAGTGGGAAAGGGTCTTCTTCTATCTCTGTTATAGTGGGGTTCCCTCTTACCTACTATGGGGATTAACACAGAGCCGCATGGAAGCACCTCTGGCTTCCATGTTGGTGAAGATGGAGAAAGAGGAACGACTACCCATAGTGTTTGGAGTATGGATGATATAGGAGTGAGCCCTGTCCAGACAGAGCGCAACAAATCCTAATTCACTAAACCAGATACCCATTCACACTATAGGCATTTATTTTTCCTGTGTGGCCATCCACCCATAGAATTACCACACAGAGGTACATGATTGTGACACCCACGCGGTGAATGTGCGGGGTGCATCTAGGCTAAGTCTTCTTCTAAGTGATTTCTTGCCAGAGAGTATGTGGAGAGGTTCTTGTCTCACCTCCTCCTGGGTATATATAATGTCCAGGACTGGTGACATATAGATAGTATGGACTATAGGGCCGTAATTATTCCTGTGTATTTTTTTCTCCCAACCTCTGAGCTTTTGCCTGTAACTGCTGTCGTGAATGATACCTGTAATTGCCTGCTTGCAAAGTTTATTCAAGTAAAGTTTTACCAGCCTCAACCATTACTGAGGACCTGAGGTATGACACATCTGTCCAGTGTTTACTACTCCCCTGCATAGTGTGGGAACAGTGTTCATTTCTCCATGACATTACAAAAATTGTGGCGTCTCTAACAGGGCATTACAGATGATCTATCCTAAGGATAGGTCATCCATAGAGATGAGCGAACGTACTCGTCCGAGCTTGATACTCGTTCGAGTATTAGTGTGTTTGAGATGCTCGTTACTCGTGACGAGTACCACGCGATGTTCGAGTTACTTTCACTTTCATCTCTGAGACGTTAGCGCACTTTTCTGGCCAATAGAAAGACAGGGAAGGCATTACAACTTCCCCTGCGACGTTCAAGCCCTATACCACCCCCCTGCAGTGAGTGGCTGGCGAGATCAGGTGTCACCCGAGTATATAAATCGGCCCCTCCCGCGGCTCGCCACAGATGCGTTCTGACAGAGATCAGGGACAGTGCTGCTGGTGCCGGAGCTGCTATAGGGAGAGCGTTAGGAGTATTTTAGGCTTCAAGAACCCCAACGGTCCTTCTTAGGGCCACATCTAACCGTGTGCAGTAGTGTGGAGGCTGCTTTTTGCAGTGTTGCACATTTTTTTTTTTTGTATAACGGCCGTGCAGAGCATTGCGCCCTGCAGTAATTATACATAGTCCAGGGCCAGTAGTGGTGGTGAGGCAGGGACAGAAGACATATTTATTGAATATAGGCAGTGGGCCTTTCCAAAAACATTTGGGGAAAAAAATCTATTTGGGCTGCCTGTGACTGTCCTCAGTGTACTGGGTCTGTGCTGGGTGTAGTTGTCCTCCTAATTCATACGCAGCCAGCTAAGTGTTACAGCAGACTTGCGCAAAATTATTTCCTGGCTCTGTGTTGGCTGTTACATCACCGCTGTATTCCAGTCCACAGTGCAACAGTCTGCAGTTATTTTACATACTCCAGGGCCAGTAGTGGTGAGGCAGGGACAGAAGACATATTTATTCAATATAGGCAGTGGGCCTTTCCAAAAACATTTGGGAAAAAAAATCTATTTGGGCTGCCTGTGACTGTCCTCAGTGTACTGGGTCTGTGCTGGGGGTAGTTGTCCTCCTAATTCATACGCAGCCAGCTAAGTGTTACAGCAGGCTTGCGCAAAATTATTTCCTGGCTCTGCTGTGCGTTCCGTAAGCGAAGTCAGCCTCCAACCACAGGCCAATAAGTGGCACATTTAATTACAGCGTTCTGTTTCTGCACTACTGGCAATACAGCATGCTGAGGGGTAGGGGTAGGCCTAGAGGACGTGGACGCGGGCGAGGACGCGGAGGCCCAAGTCAGGGTGTGGGCACAGGCCGAGCCAGTGCGGTGGCCAGGGGTAGAGGCAGGGCCAGACCGAATAATCCACCAATTGTTTCCCAAAGCGCCCCCTCGCGCCATGCCACCCTGCAGAGGTCAAGGTGCTCTACGGTGTGGCAGTTTTTCACAAAGACGCCTGACGACCGACGAACAGTGGTGTGTAACCTTTGTCGCGCCAAGATCAGCTGGGGAGCCACCACCACCAGCATGTGCAGGCATATGATGGCCAAGCACCCCACAAGGTGGGACGAAGGCCATTCACCGCCTCCGGTTTGCACCACTGCCTCTCCCCCTGTGCCCCAACCTGCCACTGAGATCCAACCCCCCTCTGAGGACACAGGCACTACCGTCTCCTGGCCTGCACCCACACCCTCACCTCCGCTGTCCTCGGCCCCATCCAGCAATGTCTCTCAGCGCAGCGTCCAGACGTCGCTAGCGCCACTGTTTGAGCGCAAGCGCAAGTATGCCGCCACGCACCCGCACGCTCAAGCGTTAAACGTGCACATTGCCAAATTGATCAGCCTGGAGATGCTGCCGTATAGGCTTGTGGAAACGGAGGCTTTCAAAGGCATGATGGCGGCGGCGGCCCCGCGCTACTCGGTTCCCAGTTGCCACTACTTTTCCTGATGTACCGTCCCAGCCCTGCACGACCACGTCTCCCGCAACATTGTACGCGCCCTCACCAACCCGGTTACTGCCAAGGTCCACTTAACAACGGACACGTGGACAAGCACAGGCATGCAGGGCCACTATATCTCCCTGACGGCACATTGGGTGAATTTAGTGGAGACTGGGACAGAGTCAGAGCCTGGGACCGCACACGTCCTACCCACCCCCAGAATTGCGGGCCCCAGCTCGGTGCTGGTATCTGCGGCGGTGTATGCTTCCTCCACTAAACCACCCTCCTCCTCCCCCTCCTACGCAACCTCTGTCTCACAATCAAGATGTGTCAGCAGCAGCAGCACGTCGCCAGCAGTCGGTGTCGCGCGACGTGGCAGCACAGCGGTGGGCAAGCGTCAGCAGGCCGTGCTGAAATTACTCAGCTTAGGAGAGAAGAGGCACACAGCCCACGAACTGCTGCAGGGTCTGACAGAGCAGACCGACCGCTGGCTTGCGCCGCCGAGCCTCCAACCGGGCATGGTCGTGTGTGACAACGGCCGTAACCTGGTGGCGGCTCTGCAGCTCGGCAGCCTCACGCACGTGCCATGCCTGGTCCATGTCTTTAATTTGGTGGTTCAGCGCTTTCTGAAAAGCTACCCACGCTTGTCATACCTGCTCGGAAAGGTGCGCCGGGTCAGCGCACATTTCCACAACTCCAAGACGGACACTGCCACCCTGCGGACCCTGCAACTTCGGTTTAATCTGCCAGTGCACCGACTGCTGTGCGACATGCCCACACGGTGGAACTCTACGCTCCACATGTTGGCCAGGCTCTATGAGCAGCGTAGAGCTATAGTGGAATACCAACTCCAACATGGGCGGCGTAGTGGGAGTCAGCCTCCTCAATTCTTTACAGAAGAGTGGGCCTGGTTGGCAGCCATCTGCCAGGTCCTTGGAAACTTTGAGGAGTCTACCCAGATGGTGAGCGGGGATGCTGCAATCATTAGCGTCACCATTCCTCTGCTATGCCTCTTGAGAAGTTCCCTGCAAAGCATTAAGGCAGACGCTTTGCACTCGGAAACGAAGGCGTGGGAAGACAGTATGTCGCTGGATAGTCAGAGCACCCTCATGTCTATATCTCAGCGCGTTGAGGAGGAGGAGAAGGGGAAGGAGCATGAGGAGGAGGGGGAAGAGACAGCTTGGCCCACTGCTGAGGGTACCCATGCTGCTTGCCTGTCATCCTTGCAGTGTGTATGGCCAGAGGAGGAGGAGGAGGATCCTGAAAGTGATCTTCCTAGTGAGGACAGCCATGTGTTCCGTACAGGTACCCTGGCACACATGGCTGACTTCATGTTAGGATGCCTTTCTCGTGACCCTCGCGTTACACGCATTCTGGCCACTACGGATTACTGGGTGTACACACTGCTCGACCCACGGTATAAGGAGAACCTTTCCACTCTCATTCCCGAAGAGGAAAGGGGTTCGAGAATGATGCTATACCACAGGGCGCTGGTGGACAAACTGATGGTAAACTTCCCATCCGACAGCGCTAGTGGCAGAAGGCGCAGTTCCGAGGGCCAGGTAGCAGGGGAGGCGCAGAGATCAGGCAGCATGTACAGCGCAGGCAGGGGAACATTCTCCAAGGCCTTTGTCAGCTTTATGGCTCCCCAGCAAGACTGTGTCACCGCTCCCCAGTCAAGGCTGAGTTGGCGGGAGCACTGTAAAAGAATGGTGAGGGAGTACGTAGCCGATCGCACGACCGTCCTCGGTGACGCCTCTGCCCCCTACAACTACTGGGTGTCGAAGCTGGACACGTGGCCTGAACTCGCGCTGTATGCCCTGGAGGTGCTTGCTTGTCCTGCGGCTAGCGTCTTGTCAGAGAGGGTGTTTAGTGCGGCTGGGGGAATCATCACGGATAAGCGTACCCGCCTGTCAACCGACAGTGCCGACAGGCTTACACTCATCAAGATGAACAAAGCCTGGATTTCCCCAGACTTCTCTTCTTCACCAGCGGACAGCAGCGATACCTAAGCAATACGTAGGCTGCACCCGCGGATGGAAGCATCGTTCTCTATCACCATCAAAAACGGGGACATTTTTGCTTCATCAATCTGTGTATAATATTCCTCCTCCTCCTCCTGAAACCTCACTTAATCACGCCAAACGGGCAATTTTTCTTAGGCCCACAAGGCTCAGTCATATAATTTTTCTAAACAATTTTTATACGTTTCAATGCTCATTAAAGCGTTGAAACTTGCACCTGAACCAATTTTTATTTTAACTGGGCTGCCTCCAGGCCTAGTTACCAATTAACCCACATTAACCAAAGCGATTAATGGGTTTCACCTGCCCTCTTGGTTGGGCATGGGCAATTTTCCTGAGGTACATTAGTACTGTTGGTACACCAATTTTTTGGGGCCCTCGCCTACAGTGTAATCCAATTAATTTTTTGCCCACCTGCATTACAGCTGATGCTACATCAGCTGTGCTGGGCACTGCAATGGGATATATTTATGTACCGCCGGTGGGTTCCAGGGAGCCACCCATGCTGTGGGTCCACAGGGAGTTGTAACTACATGTGTCCACTTCTAAAGAACCCCAGTCTGACTGGGGCATGCAGTGTGGGCCGAAGCCCACCTGCATTAAACATGACATTACCTCAGCTGTGATGGGTAATGCTATGGGATATTTTTATGTGCCGCCGGTGGCTTCCTGGCACACACCCATGCTGTCGGTTCACAGGGACTTCACAATAGGGAGTTGTACCTGCCTGTGTCTATGAATTAAAAAGCCCGGTCAGGTTGGGGCATGCAGTGTGGGCCGAAGCCCACCTGCATTTAATCTGACGTTAGCTCTGCTGTCCAGGGCACTGCAATGGGATACATTTATGTACAGCCGGTGGGTTCCAGGGAGCCACCCATGCTGTGCGTGCACACGGAATTCCCATTGCGGAGTTGGGGATTCCCAGTTGTACCTGCCTGTGACTATTTATAAAAAAACGCGGTCTGACTGGGGCATGCAGACACCTTGACAGAATGAATAGTGTGTGGCACATAGGTTCCCCATTGCTATGCCCATGTGTGCAGCTCCTGATGGCGGTGGCACAGGATTATATTTCTCATTGCTTCTGTACAGCATTGTGGGCAATTGCCCCGCCCCTTTTAAAGAGGGTCGCTGCCTAGCCGTGCCAACCCTCTGCAGTGTGTGCCTGCGGTTCCTCCTCATGGCAGATGCACTTATAAATAGACATGCGTGTGGCGTGGCATGAGGGCAGCTGAAGGCTGCGCAGGGACAATTTGGTGTGCGCTGTGGACACTGGGTCGTGCAGGGGGGGGGGGGGGTTGGGCAGCATGTAACCCAGGAGAAGTGGCAGCGGAGTGTTATGCAGGCAGTGATTGTGCTTTGTTGGAGGTAGTGTGGAGCTTAACTAAGGTATGCATTGCTAATGGCTTTTCAGAAGTAAAAATTGTTGGGGGGGGGGCCCACTCTTGCCGCTATTGTGGCTTAATAGTGGGACCTAGGAACTTGAGATGCAGCCCAACATGTAGCCCCTCGCCTGCCCTATCCGTTGCTGTGTCGTTCCCATCACTTTCTTGAATTGCCCAGATTTTCACAAATGAAAACCTTAGCGAGCATCGGCGATATACAAAAATGCTCGGGTCGCCCATTGACTTCAATGGGGTTCGTTACTCGAAACGAACCCTCGAGCATCGCAAAAATTTCGTCCCGAGTAACGAGCACCCGAGCATTTTGGTGCTCGCTCATCTCTAGTCATCAACATTTGAGTGCCAGAAACTGCCCTCAAAGGCAATATGCATTCTAGGCTAGTTGTTGGCTGAAAGCTTTTTCATGTATGCGACTAGGCTATGCAGATCTCAGGCAATAAACAAAACCATATATAGAACAATAGTGAAAAATGAGAAAAAAAACTGTGAAGTAAGAGCATTAAGAAAATAATCCCCTTAACCTGTTCCCAATATTTGATGTACATGCACATCATGAGCTGGAAGGAGTTCCTGCAAAATGTCATACGATATGTACATGTCAAAGTGATCATATAGGCATACCAGCTTGTGCTAGTGAGATCACTGTGAGAACCCAGCTGTGACCCACAGCTGGGCTCCTGTAGCTAGCTATGATCCTGGGTACTTAACTCCTTATATGCTGTGGTCAATGCTGACTAAGTGGTTTACACACAGGAGGAGGCAGGAATGCACATCTTGCTATTATGTGTATTACCTGTACATATACTATTTTCATATAGAAAATAACCCAACATGGCCATATAAACAAGCTGAGAGATTGTCAGAAAATATTCAATGCCTTCATTTAATTTAGTCATCGGTTAGTAGATATGCCGATTACTGCTTCCAATAAGATCTAGTCCAGCAAATAAGAATTGTTACCCTCAGTCATACTTTGGGATTAGGTGTGCTAATTTGCTCCAAATTTCCTAATATCTAATATGTCCTTCAATTCTTTTCCATTAGTTAATTAAAATGGAAAATATTTTGTGTGATTCACATTATAGGCATCCTTCTGTCTCTCTTACTTCCTTCAGTTGACAGATTTGTTGTTTTTAAACAGTTGACCATGGCAGACACTGAAAATTGCTTGAATTCAATTTGGAAGCTATTGTGGTTGTAATTAAATCATATAGCTCAGTGTTGAACATTAGTCCTGAATACTTTTCTACTGGCAGAACTATTTAAAATCAATAAAATGTGCTTTTTATCTCCATGCTTGTGGAAAGAAATGTTCAATGTATCCCCTAATTTACAGTGCTCATTTATTTATAGATGTTGCTACAAGCATTTCCTAACAAGAACATTTGCAAACTTTTTAGTGGACCTCTGTGCTGTTATATAGTGCAAACTAATCAATATAAGACTTACTAAATGGTAAGTACACTCCAGACCAACAGAAGCACTGACAGACTGATTAAATACCCCTTCATTATAATAGGCACGGCACAGTTCAATAAGGATGCAAAAGAGGAAGGGGATATACTTAATCCAGTGTTATATACTCGCTTTATAAAGTCAAATAAGCTAAATTGTTCAAACAAGTCTATGGAATTGGGGCTGTGGCAAGCTGCCGTGTCCTCTACACTGACACAAAACTCTCCTTCTGGCTATGGGGCTTTGAATACCCTGTCTCCAGCAAACGAGTGCTGTGATTGGATCGAGCGCTAGCCAATCAGAGTAAACGATCCATCATTCACAGCCATTCAATGAATGACATCACTGAATGGCTGTAATTGGCTCCTCGAGCGCCGACTCTGATTGTCTAAACCATGGCACTCGTAAGCCAATCACAGCACTCGCTTGCTAGAGGTGGGGTATTCAAACCCCCGTCACCAGAAGGAGAGTTCTGTGTGAATGCCGAGACCACTGCAGCCTGCCACATCGTCACCGGAGATCAGCAGCGCAAGGACCCAGATGCCACGGACCAGGTGAGTATAAGGTCCCCCTGAAAATAAGATACTGTGTTTTTTGGGGGGCAAAAAGTTATATAACATATTGTCTTATTTTCGGGGAAACGTGGTAGAAGAATTGATGCTCTTTTGAAGGCAAATAGTGATCACACCAAATATTGATCTGATTTACATTTCCTTTTTATTCATTCATTTTGCATTTTGTTAATAAAAATGAATTATTAATACTTCCATTTTTGAAATAATTCTTACTTTGCAGAATTTTTCCACACCTGCCTAAAACATTTGCACAGCAGTGTACATAGTGTAGAACTTATACTAAGCCACAATTATTTTCTCTTCAATGGGAAATTCTATTTGAAACACTAAGGAGTTGCTAGCTTATATATGGAGCCATTTTAGCAGTATTTTATTCATGAGATTTATGGTCAATAGGAGCAATTGAGGGAATCTTTAGGATTCTTAAACAACGATGATTGGGGCTTATAATATGAGTAAAATAGCAGTACACTGGTACCTCGGCTTGCGAGTGCCTCAGTTTGCATGTTTTTTGACTTGCGAGCAGGCTCTCTCCCAAATTTGTGCTCTGATTTACGAGCAAAAACTTGGGTTAGAGCCTGCTTGCAAGTGAAAAAATTTGCAAGCTGAGACTCAGGGTGGGATCTATACTCACCTGTCGCCGGCGTTTCGTCCTCACGATGGTCTGCAGCGCTGCTGCAGGCTGTCACTCCCTCCTCTACGCCAACGCAGAGCATTGCTTTGGCTGATGTGGCACTGAGTTAACAATTAAAGCTTAGCTAGCTAGAGGCGGGGCATTCAAGTCCCGCATACAGAAAGCAATGCTCTGCGTAGGCGTGGAAGAGGGAGCGACAGCCTGCAGCAGCGCCGCAGATCATCAGGGAACATCGGCGACGGTAGGTGAGTATTGATTTTATTTTTTTACTTGCAGTTAGTTTCCCTATTGAAACGCATTGGAACTAGAGATGAGCGAACGTACTCGGATAAGCACTACTCGTCCGAGTAATGTGCTTTATCCGAGTACCTCTTCGCTCGTCCTGAAAGATTCGGGACGCGCTGCGGAGCGGGGAGCTGCAGGGGAGAGCGGGGAGGAACGGAGGGGAGATCTTTCTCTCCTTCTCTCCCGCCCGCTCTGCCCCGCTCCCCGCTGCGACTCACCTGTCAGCAGCGGAGCGCCCCGAATCTTTCAGGACGAGCGGAGAGATACTCGGATAAAGCACATTACTCGGACGAGTAGTGCTTATCCGAGTACGTTCGCTCATCTCTAATTGGAACGCATTAATAACGTTTCAATGCATTTCAATGGGGAACAGTGCTTTGACATACGAGTTTTTTGGCTTACGAGCTTTGTCTCGGAACGGATTAAACTCGTATGCCAAGGCACCACTGTATTTATATTTTTCTCTTTATTGAAGATGACCAAGTATTTATTAAAACCCATTTAAGACTATTGACTAAATCAGCTTTGGCAGCAGTCAAATAAAACTTGGAAAATAAATATTCCATAAGGACAGATGGTCTGAATAGGTATAAATTGCCCAAAGGATATTATTTTACAAATGTAATAACTGACTAAAGGAGAAGGGATATCAATCTCCTGTTCTTGAAGGAGCAACTAGCAGGGTGAATGACAAAGGAAGAATAGATAGGGGTATGTAAGGACCTATATAATAAAAATAATAGGTATGATTTGAGTTGTCAATCATAATGAAATGTAATGAAAATTTTATACAGATGAGGAGGCTATTGAATAAAAATTAGGAAATTTTAATGAGTAACCCCTATCTAGAATTATAAAATTGTGGAGTTGTAAGGGACCTCCAGGGTCATCAGGTCCAACCCACTGCTCAATTCAGGATTTGCTTTACCATCCCAGACAGTTGTCTGTCCAACCTGTCTAAATACAGCATCCATTAAAGGAGAACTCACCACCTCCTGTGGCAACCTTCCACTTATGGATCACTCTCACTGTCAAAAAGTTTTTTCTAATATCTAATCTGTGTCTCCTCCCTTTCAGTTTCATCCCAATGCTTCTAGTCTTTCTTCCCGCAATGGAGAATAGGGCCATTTCCTCTGCACTGTGACAGCCCTTCAGATATTTGTAGATTGCTATTAAGTCTCCTTTCAGTCTTTTTTTTTTTGTAAGCTGAACATTATATACTTTAACAGTTTTTCATATGCCATGGTTTGCAGACCATCCTGGTAGCTCTTCTCTGAACTTGCTCCAGTTTGTCAATGTCTCTTTTAAATTCGGGTGCCCAAAATTGGACCCAGTTTTCCATATGAGGTCTGACCTAGGAAAAGTAGAGGGGGATAATTACCTCACATGATCTAGACTCTGTGCTTCTCTTAATGCATCCTACAATTGTGTTTTTCCTTTTTTGCTGCTGCATCACACTGTTGACTCATGTTCAGTCTATGATCTAATAGTACACCCGATCTTTTTCACATGTGCTGCTGCTTAGCCCAATTCCTCCCATTCTGTATGTGCTTTTTTCAGCTTTCTTGCTCCGATATAAGACTTTAAAATTATCCCAGGTAATTGTTCTATTAGTCGCCGCCCACTCTTCAAGCTTGTCTAGATCTGTTTGAATCCATACTCTCTCTTCTCTAGTGTTAGCTATCTCACCTAATTTTGTTTTGTCAGCAAATTTGATCAGTTTCCTCTCAGTTCCCTTATCTAGATCATTTATAAAATGTTGAACAACACTGGACCCAGTATAGAGCCTTGTGGTACCCCAATTCTTCAAATTGGATTTGTAGCCATTTATGACCACTCTTTGAGTATGATCACCCAGCTAGTTGTAAATCCAGCCAACAGTTACCTTGTCAATCCCATATTAGGTCATTTTTGAGAGATATTTTGTCAAATGCCTTACTAAAGTCAATATATACTATATCTACCACATTTACCATCAACCCAGTCAATGATTCTGTCATAGAAGGAAATTAGATTAGTCTGGCATGACATGTTTGTTACAAACCCATGCTGGCTCAGGTAAATTACTGCATTCTCATCCAAGTACTTGCATATATGCTGTTTAACTTTTTGTTCAAAGTACAGATGTCAGTCTCCCAGGTCTGCAGTTTCCTGAATCCACCTGTTTCCTTTTTTTGAAGATAGAGACAACATTTGTCCTTCTCCAATCTTCTGGAACTTCTGTTCTCCAGGAATTTTCAAAGATTAAGGCAAGTGGTTCAGCAATTACCTCTGCTGCTTCCTTCAGTATCCTAGGATGCAATACATTTGGGCCTGGAGACTTGAATTCATTCAAAGTTTACTAAGTGTTCCCTCATTATCTCTATACATAGCCTGCATTCTTTTATTTCCCTGATAGCACAGAAAAGATCACTTGATTTTATATTTATTTTCTGAGAGAAAAGAGACACAAAATAGGAATTTAAAAGTTCAATATTTTTAACCTATTCACTATTTTCATCCTATAAACATCCTATAGCATCTTTGACTTTTCTTTTGCTTTTGACATACCCCCAAATCCTTTTTTAATGCTTCTGGCCTCTCTTGCAAGCTGCAAATCATTATTAGTGGTAGCTATTCTGACACTTGCCCTACAGTTTCTGCGGACTGCCTTATCTTGTTATCTAGATATTTTCCCCTCTTTCCATTTGATTAACATATTTTTTCTTCCTTTTTAGCATGTGTTTAAGTTCAGTGTTCATTGTGGTCTTTTTAAATACCATTCTTCCTTCTTTTATTGTTAACGATTGTGCTTTGAGAATCTCATTTTGCAAAATTTTTCCTACCTTCTTGGACATTTTTGTCCTTAGGAACATCCAGTCATTGGATCCTTCATATCCCTTTTCTGAGTCCATTAAAATCTGCCTTTCTGAAATTCAAATTTGAAGTGTGAGAACTCTCAGGTCTTCTTCCCTTTGTTATCAAAAATTCAAGGATAGCATGATCACTGCCTGCTAGGGTCCCAGCCACCCTTACTTCCTCCCTGTTAGTAAGAATTAGGTTCAAGATAATTTGTTCAGACAGCTTGTAGTAAATGCCTATAATAGTGTATTTTATGTTGTTCTCTCCTTGTATACCCAAACAGTTTCTACAGAACTACTATTCTCTGAAGATTGAATCTCTGTGGAGATGTATGCTTTCCTAATTTACAATGCAATACCTCCTTCCCACTTATAAAATCTGTTACTTATGAAAAGGTTGTATCCTTCAAGCCTTTATTCCAAACTTGTGTATCCTCCCACTAAGTTTCTGTGATGCCTATGACATAATATTTCTCTTCCTATGTTAAGAATTTTAATTCTGCTCGTTTGTTTCCCATGTTCTGTGCATTTGTGTAGAAACATTTTAGTCTGTGATCGGTGTTTCTTGCTCCTCTACTTGCCTTCTGAATTTTTAAACTTTGTTACTTCTTTCCACTTTTAATAATACGTTTTCAAATGTATTCATTAGCTGTATATTTTAGCCTGGTCTTTCACTTCCCTTACCATATTGTTCTAGTGTAAAGCTCTCCTGATTAGTGTAGTAAGGTGCCTGCGAAATATATGCTTTCCTGTCTTTATAGGGTGCAACCTGTCTCTAGCAATTTGTCTAACATTGGTAATTAACTCCATGCGCTACATATCCAAATCTTTGCTGATGGCACCATCGACATTGCCAGTTGTTCACCTCTAAAGTCCTGTTCTGTTTCCTTATTCCATGACCATCCACTGGGAGAATGGATGAGAAGACCATCTGTACCCCCTTCACTTTCCTGCCAAGGACTTTAAAGTCTCTGCAGATAGTTTCAAAGTTGTTTTTTTACTGTGTCATTTGTACATCTATGTATTAGTAGAAATGGCTAGTAGTCTGTAGAACTGAAAAGTCTTGATACTCTATCAACAGGGAATCTACCATAGACATAACTCTTCTTTTCTTCACAATAACACTTCTTTTTCTCCATCCAAGAAGATTCGGAGTGCTTACTAGACTGTTTCTTGTGGACAAAGTCTTTTCTTGATGTACCTCTCCGCTGATCTCCTGCATGAGAGCCTGATATCGGTTCCTGAGCAGTATGGGTCCCCGCTTTTATGAGCATATGATTATTTTTTTTATTATGGTTGTTTTTATGAATTTTTAAATTGGTTTGCATGTTTCATTGAACGCTGATATATCACTTGCGGGGAGTATATGAGTGACAAGGGATAATGATGTCAGAGAAGGAGAGGAGAGGGCTGTGGAGTAATAGCTTAAATGGGAAGTAATAGATGATTAAGTGCATTCCTGACGAAGAGGCATAGCCTTGAAATGTGTTAAATGTGTTCATTTGTTTTAAACCCTCAAGGACCATGGTGTTTTGGTCTTTAAGGACTAGACACTTTTCAGGGATTTTAACCATGTGGTGGTTTTACTGCCCCAAATTATTTCTGCTGCATTTTTTTCCATGTTATATAGGGCTATTCTTAATATCTTTTTTCACTGACTTTTTTCTGTTTCTCCAGTTTTATTGGGGGTAAAAAGTACTAAAGTACAGGAATGGGTTCCTCATTTTGCTTTGGATATTTTGATATGTAATTTGTATAGTCTTGAATTACTGGGTGTACATGACAACTGTTGTGGTTGGCTTGGGTGATGGGTCATTTTCTTTTTTAAGTATGTATTTTTTTTTTATTCAGTAATTTTTTTTAAACTTATTTTTGTAACTATTTTTTTGACATTTGAGTTCCCCATGACGTTATATAAGACCTCTGGGAGTCATTTATGTTGTCTTTTTTTAAATTTTTTTTATTTTACACTTTTCCACTATAGCTCAGACATCCATAGAAGCCACAGTTATAGAGGAAAACATCCCTGCAGTGACCATAGTCACTAACAGAGCTGATCTGGGTCCACTATGACCCTGCAGCACTGCTGTAGCTGGGGGCATCCGGCAGTCATGTGATAGCCAGGTCCATTAGCAGAAGTAAGACTTAAGGCCCATTTACACCAGCCGATAATCGCTAAAAAACGCTAATCGGCGATCGTTTTAGCGATTATCGGTGTGTCTAAAGGTGCATCCATCATGCGCTTTTCGGGCACTTCTAGCTGATCCTTAAATTCAAGCTAACCTAAAAATCGCCCTTCACTCTTATCAGAAGTTCTCCACGGGGAGTGCTGATAGCATTGTTTCTCCGTGGAGAACAAAGGATCTGAGCACAGATAATTGCCCTTGGACTATTAACTGCTTTCAGGGAAGGCTTCATTTGCACACTTAATTGGTACTTAAGTAGCTGAGTAGCTACTTAATAGTTTATGCAAAATGATCGCTCAAAGATGTCACTCTGACTGTCGTTTGAGCGATCTTTGAGCGATTATCGGTCTGTGTAAACCAGCCTTTAAGTAGCTCACATTGAGTGCCATTTAGCTTGTAAAGGAGAAGGCAGAAGCACTAAAAAACTGCTTCTGCCCTCTTCTGCAGGTCCTCTGCTGTTTCTAACAGCCAAGGGCCCGACCAGCTCCTGCTACATTACAGGAGTAGGAGCTTTAATTTTGTGCTGTACGTTTATTTTCAAAAGATTTTTATTGAAACTTTCAGGGCAAGAACCATGAATGCAATAAAACATGACAGATTTAACAAATAAGTTGTGATAAAATAAATAGTGTATTGTCTTTTGCTTCATAACGATTGACTCAAATTTTCATATAGACTTTAATGGGAGTAATTTTGCTGGTGACATATGCCACCGCTCCCTATATCCCTTTCAAGTATGAATATACCGGAGGCCTTGGTTATGATAACCGGAAAGGGATCTAATCCAAACATAAATTAAAGTAAGAAACCAAGTAACTAAGTTTAAAAATAAATACATTTTAAAAAATGGAGGGGGAGGGTCATATAGTGGATTACCTAAGAACGGAGAAGATGAAAAGTAGAGAAGCAGAAAAGAAAGAAGGAAAGAAGGAGAAGAAAGAAAAGAAGAAGCAGCTCTGAAGATATGGACCGCGAGTCATGAACATGGATAGTCTACTGGGTGGTTGAAGAGATGTATATGTAGTGGCCCAGAGTTAGTGGAGCTCCTCCATAATGTTATATGTCTATCTCGTGCAATTGTCTTGTCAGTGTCTTATGTGTAGTGTGCATTTGCTATGTGTATTGCACCTCTGCAGCACTGAATGAGTTAATGTATGGGTTATGTCTGGAAAATGTATCATGTTATATATCATGTGACTATGTTTGATATATGTGGTTGCAAGGTGGGATGCAAGGCAATGTGGAGAGAGCCTGGTTCTGGTTCTCCTTGCAAGAGACAGTTAGTTAGCAAGTGAGAGAGGTCAGTAAGTGAACCCCACAGACACAGATTGGTCTCTGTGTGGGCAGAATGGAAGAAGCAGAGTGATTCCCTTCTGCCTGGCCTGGGCCTACTCTACCCAGGATATGTCGTTGCTACCACTAAGCACTGAGGAAGAAAGAAGGACCGCTGCTTGAGAGAGAAATACACCAGAAGCATGAGTGTTAACCAGTAGAGTGTTGGAGAGAGAAAGAGAGTCGCCAGGAATGGGATCACACAGATAACTGGGACTTTGGATTGTCCGGATTACCCTGAGAGTCCTCCCTGTCACACCACCTTCTCTGAGTGTAATTGTGCCAAACTACTGTTGTACATTGGAATTTTGCTGTAGTTACAGTAAACAGACACTACCGACCGTTCCCGGTTTGTCCAGAAAGTATCCCTGTGTGTGGATTAAATTATTTCCTTCACCGAGATTCACCGCAGAAGATGAAACGGTGGCGTCACGAGTGACAAAGAACTTTAGGGTAACTCCTGGTTACTTTTCCCCTGTGACCTCCCCCAGTAGTGACTTGGACGGGTCCCGAGCTACCCCCAGGGGAAAAGATGGTAGAGGCACCGTGACAGAAATCCTTATCTACCCCGCCATCTTCTCAACTGTGGGCCCACTCCTCGGATGCTGAATATAGATGGAATAGCCCCTCTAACTGCATAATCCCGCTTGCTAGAAAGCTAGAGCCGCACCATACTTTTGCTATCAGCTGGGATTAAAGCCCAGGACCTAGCACCATAAATGTACTGTGCTTGGTCCATAAGGGGTTAATAAACTTGCATACTACTTATCAGGTGGAATATCATGGCTTGTGTGTTCAGAAGATAACCTGAGTATTTTAACGCACTGTCATTGTGCACCAGGCCTGAAGCGAGGGTTTCCACGTTGTCCTCTTCAGAGTGAGTTAAATCATTGGTAAGGGTGTCATTTCTGTCTCATGAGATCTGTAAATGGTTTGTTCACCATTTTCAGTTTTTGTTTTTGTTTGAGCTACAAACACCGTTATCCTTTACAGGATAGGTGTGCATCTTTAACACAAATTAGTATTTTTTAATTAAAAAGAGAAAAAAATAATGAATTTCATAGTGTGAGAATTCCTTCTTTGGATGTTTTATCTTTCAGTGATTGGAGCCCCCTAGTGGCCAGTCTTGTGTGCACACTGCTAAATATAGTTCTCAACAGAAAGTTACTTATACTGTATGTGTACACTATATTCAAGTGGGCAGACTTTTTAAACTCTCTTGTGCTTACTCCCTTCCCTTGTAAACTCTCATGGGCAGGGCCTTCTCTTCCTCTGTAACAGTTTGTTACTTGTTTAGATCATTTTTATTGTTCATGTTTTCATATGTAATGTAATTAAGCTCGTTTTTATATATACAGTGCCCTGCAATTATGGTGCTTTAAAATAAATAATTTGCATATGCTGAAACATAACTTTCCAGTGGCTTATTTGGGGTAAATGTTCATGCTCTGGGCTTCAGCTATGTGTATACCTTACCCTACAAACTCTTATCAGTGGTGTAGTTTCTGAAGGTTGCATCAGTTTGCAAAAAAGAGAGAGAGAGAGAACTGATCGATGGGTCAGAAACAGAAGCCTCGATTTGAGATTCCATCAGCCATTTTGGTAATTTTTTTAGCTGAAATAATACAGTCTGCAGTATTGTACTTAGAGTTAGAAATGCCAGAACCCTTGTGTCTACCCCTTTGAAAGAAACTACAGATAATCCCCGACTTGCTAACGTTCGGGTTATGAACTTCACAAGCTATGAACAATCTGTCCTGCACAGTATGATGTAATGCTATGGCATTACATCATACTGTGCAGGGACCGGACAGGCTTCTATCAAGCCTGTCCTGTAAGATCGCGGGATGCTGTGCGGTTGCTAGGCAGCCAGAAGGCCCTAGGGCTGCCTATGCAGAGCGGCTATCAAGCCTTGTGCTTGATAGGCACTCGCATAGGCAGCCCTGGGGCCCTTCAGAAGGCCCCTGGTTGCATAGCAACTGCACAGCGTCCGACGATCTAATCGCGGAATGCCGTATGGGACCCCCGAATGTTGGGTGTCGGCTGTTCTTACAGCAGACACCCAGTGGCAGCAGTTCCGACAAGGTGCGCCAATCGTCGGAACCGTTAACGCTTTAAATACCGCTATCTATTCTGACAGTGGCACTTAAAGTGTTAAGAGTTCCAATGAGCTGCGCCGCTTGTCAGAACTGCTGACACTGTAAGGAGCAGGATCCACCCGTGATCCCCTCCATACAACCATTTGTTCGGACATACAAACAAATGTACTTGCGAACAGGCTCCTGGAACGGAAGCTAGGGAGGTTGAAACTAGATGGCTAAACTCTGAGGAATTCCAAATAACTCAGAAGGCTTCTATATTTTGAATATGGTCCACATCTAGACAATAGTGGAGAGTCCGAGGTCCAAAGTTAAGTTTTATGAAGTTTGAGATACATTTAGGACGTTATGTAAAGTATATGAATACTCCTCCCTCTTTTTTTTCTTTTCCCTTCCTCTCTTTCATATCGTGTCATTTAATTTTAAATCTATGTTTTGTCAATCAAGTATAGGTAACTGGAAGCATTAACCACTAGAATCTTGCAGGTTTATGTACAGAACGGGCCATGTATTTGCTGCACAAATATGCAGTATGAAGGTCTCCTACATATTGCACCAACCCATTCACTTCAATGGCATAGTGCGGTGCGTAATACATACCAAAAATAAGACATATTGTGTAGTTTTTTGCACAATCGAACATCATGTGAAAAAATCTATTCACGTGAATAAACCAATTGAAGTCAATGGATCCTATTCTCTGCGTATTACGCACACAAAAATTGCATATGTAATACCCCGCACAGATGTGGCCGTGTGAATAAGCCCAAGTGATACATACTTATGCACAGTGTGCATCAGGCAGTCAGAGAAGCTGGTGCGGCATCTTTGTTTGTCCAGGACCGGATGCTTGCTTTAAATGTTTTGCTCAGTGTTTACCGGGGTCCTAGTACCCCGCTACGGGTAGTTCTTAGGCTTTACTGGAAATTGCCAGGCTGCACCTTGACTTACAATTTGAAACAAAGGCATGTTGATGTGCATCTCGGCAATTAGCGATAAATTGAGAGTGCTAGCTGTGGCAATGCCCGTAATAGCTCCTTTATTCCGTAGTGTTTATATAGTGTTATAACATATGGCTTGTTGAGTAACATATTTAGGGCTGAAAGACATATCAGCACTTGTAGTCTACAATCCGCTTTAGTACAAATTATATTAATTGCACCATGTGACTTGTTCTTGTGACTTTGTAAATGGCTATTCACGCTGTGCGGCTGTTTATGAAGGTTTCCTATTAGGCCGTGCACATCTAGAATCAATTAAGAAGCTAATTATATTTTGCTTTTATGTCACAAGATGTTCCTGAATAGCAAATTGTTGGAAAAGTGACAAAGACTGATGCGGCAATATAGGAGTATATAAATAGTGTATTCAAAGAAAATATTGCTGATTTGGAGTAGAATAAGTAAGGTTAGAGAATGATCTCGCTTTTGCCTGACTCCATTTGAGTGAACAAGACAGCCATGAACTGTGAGCCTGTTGTATTCTAATCTGGTGCACCTGGTGACTTTATTTTTGGTGCACTGGTCATTTACAGGTGCAAGGTCATTCCAACAGCTGGACGTGTGTATGGACAGCCAAGATACCATGTATGTGCATCAGCTGTGCTGGAGCTGAGCAAGAGAATTCACAGCTCAGAATGTTAACATGGATTCCCACAGTTGGTTTACATATAGCTTTACAGCTCAAGGGGATATCATCCTGTTATCTGCAACTCATCAACAAGAAGTATGGAGCCAGTGGAGACAATGACATTTTTGGGCAAACCATAGATCTTACAATACCTTTAATTGGGTCAGTGTAAACGACGCCGGAAGAGCTGTGAAATGACAGAATTATTCATTTGTTCATGCTCTTCGTGCATGCAGCTTGCTGTATCAGTGAACAGAAAATCGAACTGCAGCCAAGCAGCTGCTGGCAAGACAAAAAAGTCATGGGATACATCACAAGCATCATAGAAGCACACGAGAACATGAGTTTACCTTGATACACACAGCATTAGCATAAGGCTGCTTTCACACGGGCAACAAAATCACGCGTTTTTCCCACGACATGACAGCACAAGAAATATCATGCTTGTGAAACCCATGCTTTCCCATAGGTTCTTTCACATTAGCGATGTCACTGATACGATGCTGCGAGAGAAAAAGAATCGCGGAATGCTCTATATTTGAGCAATTTGTGATTTTTTTTTTGTAGCCCATGTTTCCCTATGGAGGCTTCTTGTTTATTCCATCGCATGAACAATCGATTTTCGTGCTATGCGATACATTTTAAAAATGTCCTACCCTGAAAATAAGCCCTAGCAGGAATACTTACCTAGCAGGCACAGTCTGGGTCTGCCTGCTGCTGTCTGGGGCTCCGCCATGCATCCTGCAGTCCTTGTTCACCCACAGAAGATCACTTACAGGATGCGGGATTCATAAATCCCGCCTCCAGGAAGCGATGGCTTTGATTGGTTCATCTTGCACTTCTCAGGTGTTCAATGAAGCGCTCAATGAATCAATGCGATGGCTGTGATTGGTTCATCCTGTGCTGCATTGATTGGCTGGGCAGAGGTCAAAGAACCAATCAACATCCAGCATGTTGTGAAGGTGGGATTTATGAATTGGCCAATCATTTTTTCAGGGAATTTAGCTAGGGCTTATTTTAGGGTGGGGCTTAACCTTCTCACGATAAAATCGCACGATTTTAGCGCGGGCAGCAGTTATGCGATACATGATTTTTCACAAGAAAACGCATTGCTGTCACTACAAAATTACAGGTACAAAGCAAAGATATCACCGTCGCCCATGTGAAGAGGCCTTACTGTGCTCTGTTTTAGCCTCCTGTGTACAAAAAAAAATACAGAGGAAAGGTGGCTCTTTAATTTAGATAAAAACAAATGACGCAGGGATAACCTAAGCACTATGCGTACATAGAGGTAAGGTCAATAAGAGCTGTCTAATGACATTTCTATACTTAGGCCTGTAACTATAACAAAATGAGCATTCAAATGTTGCAAATAGTGAATTATTTGCCATGTATGTATTTGGAGTTGATAAGGATTCCCTTAAAAGGTTGCCCTCCACAAAACAAAATAGTGAGACATTGTAGTCCACTTAAAGGGTACAACTTTGAACATGTTATACGGAGAAGTTTTCATAGGTAAGGGTCCAGGTATTGAGACGGTTACGGTACCAATTGCTAAAACAAAATGAGCAGAAGCTCTCAGCTGAGCGCTGTGCCTCACCTGCTTTGATCGGCTTTCCTCTTAGAGTAGTGCATATGGTGTATGTATCCACCGTGGTGTATGAGTCTGGACACAGCATGTTCTGCATTGCCAGCTGAGAAAAGTAAAGACAATGAAGTCCTCATTATGGCTGCCTGTCCACGGGCGTATTTGAATGGCGTTCTCCACGGCGATAAGCCGGCTGCAGGGAACGCAATGCACGCTTTCCTGTTGCTATGGAAAGCGCAGGCCCCGGGCTATGGAATTCACAGCATGCTGCAAATTGCCTCGATTTTCCGCGATCAGCCTATCTGCCAGATAGGCTGACAGTGGAGATCCATCTGCCGGCTCCTGCTCCTGGGCTGTGGGATACCACAACACCCGTGGACAGGCAGCCTATGAGATTGTGGGGTTGGACTCCCTGCACTGCTGCCAACTAGCTGTTACTAAACACAGCTCCCTACTTTTAATAGGTGTGCCTGGTATTACAAGTCACTGCAGCCTTGTCTTATTCAAAGGAATGAGACGGAGATGTATTACAATTCACTGCAGCTTCTTAAATTATCACTGGACTACTACTCTTCCAATTCATATAAAAATGTGCTTAAATAGAACACATTACGGTAACCTGCCCTCCTATATATTTATTAGGTGTGTTCATACAATCAAATCACATACAATCAACGCCTTATGGTGAAGCATAAAAGCTTTACCATCTATATGGAAAACATAATCCTCTTCTTCCCCCCTGATGCCATAACACCTATACGCAATTTACCTCTACCAAACATATTGATACATTTTTCTATGGATGGCTGGAATCAACTTAACACATATCTACTGTTTGTTTAAAGACCCCAATTACATAGCTTTCTGGAGTTAACTTGCAAACACATATGTCCTTGCAAATATTTCTATAGATTGCTATCAGAAACGTGTTTTCTTCTTTGCTCAACAGGCTTCATTCACACAGGGCGGATTTGCCATGGAATGTCTGCAGCGGGCACTCTGCAGCAGATCAGCAGCGGAAAGCCTCTCTCAAAACCCACTCCCCTTGTGCGGGTTTTATCACGTATTTCTGGGTGGAATTCTCCCCTTCATTGACCAGTGTCAACTGTGATAAAATTGACATGCAGCGGAAAATGTGATAAAATTGACATGCAGCAGGATTAAATTCTGCACTGCAGTCAATTTACGAACGTGATTTGTGTGGATTATTTCTGCAGCTTGTGGACGAGATTTTCAAAATCTCATCCACTTTGCTGCTACCATAAATGGCATGGAAATTCCGCAGCAAATCAGCTCCATAAGAACCCTTCTAAACTATAATAAAAGAGGTATTTCAAGTTATGATGACATCCTCAAACATTATTTCACAGAAACCTTTCTTCTATACTCAAAGAGAATCTGAGTTAAAGTCTCCATTGACCCTTACTGACTGGAGCAGAACCTTTAAATTGACCAGAATTACATAAATCACAGGCTGCACTCGATAAACCAATCACAGCCATTCAGTGATGTCATTCACCTCCAATTCCGAATTACATCAATGGTGCAGATTTTGACAAGAATCCACAACAGACTTCACTCCTAAATTTGAAAGGATGAAATCAGCTGTGGATCTCCATCAAAAACTGTGTCAAAATCTGCACAGATAGTGTTAATTTTGATGCGGATGTGCACCAAAATCCACAATTCAAAAAATGGAAATTTTCTGGAAAAAGTACTAAAAAACCTTACACTATGCAATCACCTATACAACTAAATAGTAAATCTATATATTTTTATCAGTTTAGTCAGGGCCGACTCTCGGATATGTCATGGATCAGCCCTCTCCACGCAGTTCTATTTTGTTCTGCTTCTTTCAGTTTGATCATTTGCATGTTGGTGTCGGCTTTGATAGTATCCAGCCAGCACTTTCTTTGGCGGCTAGATTGTCTTTTGCTGCTGACAGCTCCAAGCATTATAGATGTTTCTAATGACTTAGATTGTATTATGTGGCTGAAGTATAAGAGTCTGTTTTGTAATTTTGCCCTCCAATGAAAACTTTCATTTGATGCGGTCTAGGACCATTTTGTTCATGAATGATCTTGGTGGTCCAAGGAACTCATAGGAGTTTTCTCCAGCACCAAAGTTCGAAGGCATCAATCTTTCTCCAAACAGTTTTTCACAGCCGCAAGTTGCGACTGGAAAGATGATTGGATTGATTATTTCGTTGCAATGCTTGCCTTTCTTTTTCCAGATCTTAACTTAACATTGCTCTGCGAGCTAGCGAGATTCATCATTTTATTTTGCTTCCCGATTCTCCATTGTGGTCAGTTTTAGAGCTGAGGAAGATGAAGTCTTAAACTGCTTCAATTTCTTCACTGTAGATTTAGATTTTTTCTGTACTGTTACGGTCTTTTGTCATGATCTTAGTTTTCTTCATAATTAGGTATAGGCCTGCTTTTACACTTCCTTCTTTAACTTTTAGTATCAATTGATCAAGATCTTCCTGACTTTATGCCCACAAGGTTGTATCATCTGCATATCTGAGATTGTCAATGTTTCTTCTACCAACCTTAACTCGGATGTTGGATTTGTCTAAATTCTATTTCCTCAAGATCGCCTCTGCATACAGGTTGAACAATGCAAGGGATAAAATGCAGTCTTGGTGTTCGCCTTTCCAGATTCTGAACCATTCCGTGTTACTGTTGGAGGTCCTGAATGTAGCTTCTTGGTTCGCATATAATGACTGTATGAGTTGCCCCAGGTTACCCAGGACTCCCATTTTTTTAGCCATGGCCAAAGCTTGTCATGTTCAATGCAATTGAAGGCTTTGCTGTAATCGATAAAGCATATGCATACTTCCTTCTAGAATTCCCTAGCTTTTTCCATGCTCCATCGCAGATTCGCAATTTGGTCTCTTATTTCTCTTTGTTTGCGAAAACTGACTTGTATATCAGGGAGTTCTCATTTCCCTATCACCATCATGCGTTTTTGTATAAATCTTCAGTAGGCTTTTGCTTGCATGTGATATTAGGGCTCTCGGGTCACCTTTATTGGGAAGCGGGATGAAAACTTACCTTGTCCAATCTTTTGGCCATAATTTGGTTTCCAAAATCTTGTGACAGAGTGCAGTTAGCGTCTTGAGCAGCTTAGCAGGCATGCAATAGATTCCAGGGGGTTTCTGACTTGGTTGTTGATACAGCGCCCACTAAACTTCATCCTCCAGGATATCAGGCTCTGATCATGATAGTTCTCCTGTTTACAGTTGACATTTTTCACAATTGTTTGCATACAATTATGTATATTCCTGCCATCTATGCTTGAGTTGTTCAAGATCATGTAATTCCTTGCCATGCTGATCAAACATTGAGGTCGATTGCACAATGAAGAAGGAGCACAAGCTTTTTTAACAAGAATGAAAAGCTCTCTGGTGTGTCCTATTTTGTTTGCTGCATTAAATTCCATGTAGCATGCATTCCAAAACTATTCTTTGTATTTCCTCACTTTGTGCTGAAACTGGGTATATAGCCATTCGAAATTTCCCATAGCGTTAGCTTCTTGTTGCACGTCAGTGATTCGGATGGTGTTTGCTGAAAGCCCGGTTGTTTTCCCTGTTGCTTTTTTTGCATGGTATATTGTCGTTTGCTGTTTCAATTGTAATTCTTTTAGTTTCCCCCCATAGTTCATCTGGTTTGTTTTCAAAAGGTATTAAGCAATTCAAATGACTCTTTCCTTCTACTGCATAAGCAAGAGGAACAGAATCAGTGTTGAACTGCAATGCTGCTGCTGTTTTTCTGCGATTGCAAAAACATAATTTGATTTTGGCAACAAGCAGTTGGTGGTCAGAACTGGTGTTTTTGCTGCTAGAACTGAACTTTTCCACTTATGGGGGCACAAGATGTAATAGATTTGATTGTGATAAACTCTGTTAGGAGAAGTCAGGGTGTACAAGCAACGTTTTAGTTGAGCGAACAATGTGTTCATAATTGTTAATCGGTTTTCTTGGCAAAATTGGAAAAGTCAGTCACCGGGCATAATTTCTTTCTCCTAGGCCGAATTTCCCTACTATTAGTGTTTCTTCTTCTGTGCCAATTTTAAAATTGAATTTGCTGATGATGAAAACAATGTCTTTTTGGGATTTGCTGTAAGGTTTATTAGATGTCAGAAGAAAAATTTTTGTTCATCCGTTGTGTCTAATTTATCAGTATTCATTATACATACCTTCCATATTCCAATTTCGTGCATTTTAGTAAAGCACAGGTGATCTCTTTTGTTTCAGGCAACATCAGCAGACTGGCACCCGGATTGGTTCCCCCTGTCCGTGTTACAAATTCCTGAGGTACTTGAAACACATAGTTGGTCTTTCCACCTAACATTGTAGGTACTTTCCAGCCCATGGGCACCCATCTTCCAGCACAATGTCTTCAAATGTGTTTTTGAGCAAATCCGTGAAGTATTGTGGTGGTGTATAGTGGAGTAGATCATCATGTCTTTCTCCCCTCCCCCCCCCCCCCACAATTTTTCCATACTTGGCACATAGCAGTGTTACGAATGCTGTGTTTAGCTGATAACACAACCATGCAGCTGGGTTAACTAAATGAAGGGGGTTCATTTGGGGTTCATGTGTGGTCGGGTTTAGTTTGAGGTTAATGTTAAGAGAGAAGGAGAGAGACACACCAATACAGCCCTGACATGCCAGGAAAGAATGTCGCTTTTCCGCCCATGGCTGTGATTGGCTGTCACTAATGATGTCAACACAACCTGAATCAATCACGTCCCAATGATGGCACCCAAACCATAGGCTGTTAGTAACAGTTTGCTTGGGTATTTTATCTGCTGTGGGGTGCAGCGATTACCCGCTGACAGCACAACGTAAATTTACATCACTGCTGCACGGAGCCCCAGACAGCAACGTAAATTTGCTGTGGGTGGTTGCAAATTGCTTAAAATAATCCCCAAGTCCATTGTTTTTGAGCAATTCAAATCCTTTGGAGAAGGCAGTCCTGCACTTATTCAAACTATCCAGTAGAAAAGTTGGTGAAACCATAGATTGCTAGGCCCCCTCTCTACATCGTCCCCATAACAGCCATATAGCCTGCCTCTATGGTACATAAGCACTCGATCTCACCATCTCACAAACAGCAGACAAGTCAAATCTATTTAGAACTATGTTGGATAGGCTGCGACCTTAACCCCTTGAGTGGCGGGTTTCCTTCCACCCTGTCGTGCCCACCAGGGCAGGTTTTTTAAAATGGTCTAATCATTGAATTTCAACTAGTTTTGCAGTTGCGTCTCAAGAGCCATAACTTTTTCATTTTTCCATTGACATGGCCATATAAGGGCTTGTTTTTTGCGGGACAAGTTGTGATTTTTTAAACAGGGGGGAGGAAAAAAAGAAATGGGGAAAAAAGAAAAAAAGGGGCCATGTCATTAAGGGGTTAAATAATGTATTAACTTCCTTCTCTGGGTCATTACGACGTATGGATACCACATGTGTGATTGTATTTTTTATTTTTTACAAAGTAAAGGGAGACAAGTGTTTTTTTTTAATTTTTTTAATAATTTTTTTACTTTTTTTTTTTTAATTTTTAAAAAAATTTTTTTTTTTTTGTCCCTTTAGGGGACTTCCACAGGGACCCATCAGGACCCCTGATCACATTCCGGGGGTCCGATGGTGACAGCCCTTTACATGCTGCAGTGACAGCCCTTTTACATGATGCAGTCACATAGACTGCAGCATGTAAAGGGTTAACACAGCAGAGATCGGAGGTTTTCTCTGATCTCTGCTGCAAGAGCTGGTACCTAGCTGTCCTCTGACAGCTAACAACCAGCTCTCCCTGCCACAGAAACCATCGGCTTGCTTCTGACAAGCCGATGGTCTCTATGGCAACTTGTAAACAAAGCAGGACATTGCCGACATGTCGGCACTATCTTCTGCTGGTTTTTCAAAGCCCTTGCTTTGTTCTCTGTGGGACTGTGCAGGCAGAGCACACTGTCACAGCTTGTGGCATTGTGCTCTGCAGCTCCCATAGTGATACATAGCACGGAAATCTTCCGGGCTATGTCACTATGAGCAGTGGAGCTCGTCCCCGGAAATTTTCCGGGCGTGCCACTCAAGGGGTTAAAGGTTCATACCTTCATATATGGAGGCACTGCCTAAATACACTTTTTTTGTTAGGGTTCATTCACACGGTCCCGCACAATATCTGTCCGAGAAACTTGGACAGATATTGTGTTTGTAAAATTCCATAGTGGTGAGCCATGTTATATTAGTTGCTCATCTTTAAGGCTAGCCTACACTGTGACTTTTGGCTGCGACTGGGATTGCACAGTTAAAAATTTCGGTGTTGCCCTGTGACCATGCACTCACAATGAAGTGAGTAGGGCAGCAATTACAGCTTGCTGCAACCACAAATCATAAGTTGCAAAAAAATTCAACCTTCAATTTGCAACCTGCAACCCAGCGTCTTGCAGTATTTTGAAGAAAAAAAAAACCCTTATTGCAGGAAAGCTGTACATTATAAAACTTTTTTGACAGTAGTAACCACACTGTTCACACCATTAGCATAGATCTACAAAGTTTATTGGATATTAACAAGGCTCCAGAACCAGAAACACAGTGCAATGCATCTTGGAGTTAATACACTCTCCCCTTCTTTCAGCTACATTTTTCATTTTAGTTTAATTTCCATTGATAATCAGACCATTTATCTGCCCCTGAAAGCTCTGTGCAAAAGGTTATGATGATCAGTCAATGAGTTCTGTAAGCTGAATTGATTCTTGCAATTTTTGTTATTAGCACTTGTGATCTCCACATTATTCCTTGTCCAGACTGTGGTTTTTGCTTTATATTCTATTTCCTTAGTTTGTCTTTTGGTTACAATGTTGACTACTTCTCTTGATTCTGAAACATCTCTTGCTTATGACTCTAGCGCAGCTACCAAATATACACTTACATGGCAAAAATCATGGGACAGGAACTAATATTGTGTAGGACTTCTCCTGTAGCCCGGCAAAGTGCAGCAGCTCAATATGGCATCAATACCACAAATGGATGATAGATACTGTGCCATTTGGATAACTATCTATAGTTCTGTGGTATTTGTAGTGCAAATGGATCTCTCCACCACATTCCATAGATGCTTGATTGGACTCATGTCGGACAAACATGTGGGTCACATCATTTGTAGGAACTCTCCAGAATGCTTCTCAAACCAATTATGGACAACTTGGACCTGATGGCATGGTACATTGTCCTGCAGGAATATGCCATCATTGTGGGGGACATGAAGTCCATGAAGGGCTGCAAATGCTGACCAAGCAGTGAAACGTAGTGGTTACCAGTCAAAAACCATATTTAGACAGACCAGTGAACCAACCTATGCCATGAGAACACACACACTATACCAGTATGGAACTACTACCAACCTGCACAGTGCCTTGTTGACAATTAGGATCCATGGTTACACAGGGTCTACTCCCAACACAAACCCTACCATCAGCCTAAAACAATTGGTACCATGACTCATTGGACCACGCCACATGTTGCAATCTTCTAGGTTGCAGTTACTAACCTCATAAATCAAGGTGAGGCTCTGTGTCTGGTGCTGTAGTGTTAGCAAATGCACTCTGGTGGGTCTTCTGCTGTCATATCCCATGGAAGCTAAAGAATGCTGTGCGGACCTGTGGGGTATGAATGTGTGGCCTTCTGCATTGAATGTGGATGTGATTTTTGCCCAAGTAGTGTGTTGGTTTGCATAGACAATTCTAGCCAAATGCTGCCAATTGTTGGTGGTCAAGCCATGTATGATGTTTTCCTGCTACGCACATAACACTATGAATCAAGGAATGGTAAAGGGGTTGTCTGGTTACTGGACAACCTCTTTTCAATAGGATCCCCTGTGTAAAAATAATAAACAGAGATATACTTACCCCTCGGTAGACACCTGGATCCAGCACTGCAGCCCTCTGCGGTCCCAGGGTTTGTTGAGAGGCTGCAGCGTCAAATTCTTGAGCTACTGGCATTATGGCGCTCAGGATGTGAGCACTGATGCCAGGAGAACGGGCAGTGACACTGCAGCCTCACATTGCCTGCAGCAGTTATTTGATTTCCTGTTACATCATCTGTCACATGAATCACCAGGGCTTCAGCACTGGAACCGGAGGGCTCTAGAGAGGTAAATATACCATATTATTTTTACACAGGGGATCTTATTAAGAAGGGGTTGTCCAGTAACTCTGATAATTCACACTTCATTGCCGTGAGCATGCTGGCCATTGTTCAGCCTCACTCACAAGATAACACTTCCCCACTTATACAGGTGTGGGCACTCCCAAGCCATCACCTGAGGTAGTGCGAATTCATAATCAGTTTACTTACTGCTGTTCCAGGACTTTTGGTGTGTCCCTGTTATTTCACTTTATTTATTCTAACTCTGCATATCTACTCATATTAGTCTGCTTCTTGACAACTAATGTATCTTATTCCTAATTATGTCTTATGACCTGTGTTCTTATGACCTTGTATCTGCCACTAGAGATTATATGAGCAAAAAGGGCAGAACATGGTAGTAGTCTAGTCAATCAATGCAGCATACAATACCAAGTTCCCTCCCAACAATTCACTTCAAGGAAATTTTTATGGCATTGTTCACCAGATGTTGTTGGCAGTGACAAGACATCTCTGGGAACTGAATGTCTACAGGCTATCCTATAACTTGTTCACATTCCAAACAGTGTGTGAAGAACCAGATTGTACTTTCACACTTGTGCCATCTTTAACACACGGGACATTCACAGACTGTTTCCCCTAACATTTTGCACACTAGTTTTTGAATTTGGAGCCTGGTACTGTTTTCTGGTAAGTTACATTAAGGGTGAACTTGTGATTGTTACTCTCTGCAAATTTTGGACAGCTATGCATTACCTTTCAGCACTGTTATTAACAAAATAATTAATGCAAATGATATTTCAATTCCTTGCTCCCTTCTATTACATTAGCCTATGGTGTCCACATCCAAGGATATCAAGTAATTGGCTAAAATTAACCTTTTTTCTAAAGAGAAGAGTGAACACTTTATGATCTTTTATGCAGAAGGATTACAATGTTTTATAGGTTATATTTTCCTGTGTAAAAATCTGAGCTATTACCTATATTCAGGGTGCTGAATCCAAATACAGCAACCAAAATTGTGTGTGAGGCAAAATAATAAAGTTATAGTCATAAGAAAGTAGGATATTCATTGGCCTCATTTATCAAAACTGTCTAACAGTACTTCCCAGAGAGATGCAGTGACTTATGCAATAAGCATGGTGAAAGACTTCACCAAGACATATGTGCAATGGAAAAATGGTATGAAGGAAAGAAGATGCCTGCAATGCTGACTTGTTACTGCTGGAATTTTCTAAGGCAGAACACTAATGTACATAAAAGAAATAAGTGACTTATGCAAACATTGCATCTAACTTTCCATATTTTCAAGCCACTTATGGAATTTCATTGTTTTTATATATCTGCCACCTGGTGCTCTTATGTCATTGCTTAAAATGTGTTTTTTTCTCAGTAAGAGAAATTAAGTAATTTTATAGATTTGATAGCTTTGAGTGGCTAACAAAAAGACATGATGTTATAGTGAGCTTTCAAACCTACTTAGGGTTCTTCCTCAAGCTTAATAGAATAGATCTGAAGAAATATATAAAAAGGCACATGGTATGATTTATTTGCACTTAAAACAATAATACCAGAATAGGATGAGTAGGGGAGTAAATTATTAGTCCACTAATTGAGATGGGAAAGTTTTATGGTCTCTAAGTTGGTGTTAGAAGGGTCACCAGACCTGTGTGTTCTCTCTGATATAGATTTCGCATATTCTCCACGGTTGCATAAAGCTGCTTGAAATATTGATTCCTGGCTTGAGAGTGTCAAAGATAGTTATAAATTTGTAACATAATAACATAGTATGCTAGGCTGAAAAAAAGAACAAATGTTCATCCAGTTCAGCCTGTTTCCACCCCCTCGTGCTGATTCAGAGAAAGGCAAAAAAAAACAATGAGACAGAAGCCAATTTAATCTATTATGGAGCAAAAAAATCCTTCTTGATTCCACAACAGCAGTCAGAATAATCCTTGGATCAACATTTGAAAAATTCCTACCTGTCTCCAAGACCAGCAGTCGGAAGACACCCTAATCAACAACCCTTTTGGTTAATTAATGTCTATATCCTGTAATGTCATAGTGCTCTAAAAAAGACATCTAGTTCCCCCTTAACACCCTCTATCAATTTTGTCATCACCATATCCTCAGGCAGAGAGTTCCGCAGTCTCACTGCTCTTACAGTAAAGAACCCCCTTCTATGTAGGTGATGAAACCTTCTTTCTTCTAGACGTAGAGGATGCCCTCTTATTACCGTCACAATCCTGGGTATAAGCAGATCATGGGAGAGATCCCTGTATTGTCCCCTAATATATTTATACATAGTTATTTGATCGTCCCTTAACCATCTTTTTTCTAGGGTGAATAATCCCAATTTCAATAGCCTCTCTGGGTATTCGAGTCCTCCCATTCTGTTTATTAATTTAGTTGCCCATCTTTAAAATCCCTCAAGCACTGCAATGTCTTTCTTGAGTGCTGGTGTCCAGAACTGTATACAGCAGGGATTCCCAACCGGGGTGCCATGGCTCTATGGCTGAAAATCACATCGGTATTGTATCTTGTCTCCACGAGGAAGTCCTGGTGGAGACAAGATTGACAGGGGTTGACGCCCCCTGATGCTGATTGGCCGCCAGCTTCCTGCTCGTCATCAGTCTTGTGTGCCTGGGCGCTGGGGAAAGCAGTGGCGGCGGCAGCAGCGTTAGCGTTGAGAGAGGTGCAGCAGCTACAGGAAGGAAGGGGGGTTATTGTTGTTACTGGGGGAGGGAAGGTTATTATTAATATTGGGGCAGCACTAGGGGTCGCTATTACTACTGGGGCAGCACTAGAGGTCGCTATTACTACTGGGGCAGCACTAGGGTTCGCTGTTACTACTGGGGGCAGCACTAGGGGTCGCTGTTACTACCGGGGGCAGCACTAGGGGTTGCTGTTACTACCAGTAGGGGGCTGCTGTTACTACCAGGGTCACCTATTACTGCCGGGGCCGCAATGATTACTACCAAGGCCACTGTGGGGGGTCACCATTACGAGTGGGGCCACCAATGTAGGGGGTCGCCTTTACGAGTGAGGCCACCAATGTAGGGGGTCGCCATTACGAGTGGGGCCACCAATGTAGGGGGGCGCCATTACGAGTGGGGCCACCAATGTAGGGGGTTGCGATTACGAGTGGGGCCACCAATGTAGAGGATCGCCATTATGAGTGGGGCCACCAATGTAGGAGTTCGCCATTACGAGTTGGGCCACCAATTTAGGGGGTCGCCATTACGAGTGGGGCCACCAATGTAGGGGATCGCCATTACGAGTGGGGCCACCAATGTAGGGGTTCGCCTTTAGGAGTGGGGCTACCAACATGGGGGGGAGGGGACACGGATTAGTTATGTAATTTATAGTAGCTGTAGCAATAAAGTGGAGGAGATTTTGAAAATCATCCACACGGTGTGGAAACAATCCGTACAAAACCTGTGTGGACACTGACATGTGGTGCAGGATATAATTCCGCAGCATGTTAATTTTAAATATAATGTATATCAATAGCCAATCCAGCGCTCTTCCCTGTGTGTGTTTTTTTTTTTTTTTTTTAAACAGCCCTGTCTTTTTTATGACAATGGAGGTAAAAATCATGTCATAATAAACCACAATCTAGCCACGCCCCTGACCAAACGCCTAACCACCCCCCTTTTGGTAGGGGTGCCGCAGCATAAAAATTTTTCCCCAAGGGTGCCCCAAGGCTGAAAAGATTGGGAAACACTGGTATACAGTATTCCATGTGAGGCTTGACAAGTGCCTTATATAGTGGAAGAATAATATTCTTGTCCCTCGCCCCTATACCTCTTTTAACTCTTTCCAATCCAATTTGTATCCTGGTTTTCCTAGGGGGCTTACTCTTTTTCTGCTATTATACAATGGCGCTATATGCTGGCTAAAGCCAGTACTGCATGAGGTGACACGTTGGATAGGCTCCGACAGCAGAGAGGCTGGCAATATACAGTAAGAGAACCCCGAAGGATGTCTTCCAACATCGGAGCTGTACAGCCTTAAATCATAATGTCTTCAGAGGTCAGGCAGGGGATTGGAAAGGGTTAATGCACCCCAAAACGTTATTTGCCTTTGTCACAGCTGACTGGCATTGATTGCTCCAGTTAATTCTACAGTCAACTAGTATGTCCAGGTCTTTTTCCATATCACTTTTCCCTAGCAGTATCCCATTTAGTGTATATTGGTGACATCCGTTTCTCCTGCCCATGCGCATAACCTTACATTTATCAATGTTGAACTTCATTTGCCATTTTTCTACCCAAGCCCCCAGTTTTTCTAAATCCATTTGCAGCCATACATTGTGCTTCATAGTATTAATTATCTTGCATAATTTTGTATCGTCTGCAAATATCAATATTTTACTATGCAGTCTCTCTATCAGGTCATTGATGAATATATTGAACAAAATGGGGTCCAATACTGAACCCTGTGGCATCCCTCTAGCAATAGTGGCCCAATCAAAGTACGAACCATTTATTACCACCCTCTGTTTTCTATCTCTGAGCCAGTTCTTTAGTTACCCATCTACACATGTTTTTGCCCAGACTGGGCTGTCTCATTTTATATTCTAACCTGTTATGCCGCACGATGTCAAATGCTTTAGAAAAATCCAGATATATGAGATCAATAGACTCTCCTAGGTCCAGCTTAGAATTTACTTCATTGTTAAAGCTAATAAAGTTAATTTGACATGATCGACTCCTCATGAACCCATGCTGATGAGGAGTTATACTGTTGTTTTTCTTGAGGTATTCCAGGATGGCATCTTTCAGAAACCCCTCAAATATTTTTCCAATTATTGAAGTGAGATTTACTGGCTTGTAGTTGCCTGGCTCTCTTCTTGACTCTTTTTTATATATTGGAACGACATTGGCAATGCACCAATCCAGTGGTGCAAACTCGCTCTCAATAGAGTCCCTAAATATAAGAAATAGAGGTCTATTATGTCACTTAATTCCCTTAGAACCCTTGGGTGGATTCCATGTGGACCCGGCGATTTGTCAATTTTAATCTTTTTTAGCTGGCTCTGCACTTCCTTCTGCTTTAGGCAAATGATATTTAGTTGGGGGTTCGTTTCGTCCCCCTGCATCTTGTGTGACTTTTCTTTTTCTCATGTGAATTTACTTGAGAAAAAACTATTTAATATATTCGCCTTCCCTCCGTCATCTTCTATGGTTTTTTACTGCATTATTTGCCAGTGCTTTCAGTGCAAATCCGTTTGCAGTTTATATAATTGAAAAATATCTTAGGGTTATTTTTGCTCTCTTTGACAATCAGTCTCTCTACCTCGCTTACATTATTTGTTTTTTTCCCTCTATGTTTTTAGCACTTCTTTACTGCCTTCTTGTTTTAGTCATCTAAACGCTTCCTTTTTTTGCTTCTTGCCCCCCTTACAGTCTTGTGTGCCACATTGGTTTCCTTCTATTCAAAGTTCTTTTGTTTTTGAACGGTATGAACTGCTCATATGAGGTGTTTAGGATGTTTTTAAACTTCTCCCATTTGTCACCTGTACTGTTATTTTTGTGGACATTGTCCCATTTAATGTTGCCAAGAGTAATTCTGAGCTGATCACATTTTGCTTTGCTAAAGTTTAGTTGTTTTTTTTTTGCTAACTGATAAGGATCCCTATTAAATGACAACTGGAAATTAATTATATTGTGGTCACTATTTCCCAAATGTCCCTTAACCTGCACCCCCGTGATTCTGTCTAGTCTGTTGGTTAATAATAATTTCAGAATGGCCCTCCCTCTAGTTGGTTCCCATACAAGTTGGGTAAGGTAGTTATCTTTGATTGTTCTCAAGAACTTATCACCCTTGTGAGTTTCGCAGGTTTCATTTTCCAATATTATATCTGGATAATTAAAGTATCCCATAATAATTAGTTCATTGCGGTTTGACACCTCTTCTATTTGTCTTAGTAATAAGTTTTCAGTTTCTTTTGTTATTTTTGGTGGCCTATAGAAAACTCCTATCAGGATTTTATTAGTTTTCCCTCCCTGTATTTCTACCCATACAGATTCCACGTGTTCATCTCCTACACCTATATCTTCTCGTAGCCTCGGTATTAAGTAGGGTTTAACATAAATACATACCCCACCCCCTTTCCAGTTTCCGCAGTCCATTCTGAAGAGGTTGTAACCCTGTAAATTCACCACCCAGTCGCACTTTTCATCAAGCCATGTTTCATTTATTCCCACTATTTCTTAGTTTTCTTCAGACATTCTTGCTTCAAGCTCACCCACTTTACTGATCAGACTTCTTGCATTCATTGCTATACAGTTTATATGGTTGTGGTTATTGTTTGAATTTATGCTACTTATGGTCCTATTAGCTGCTCTGTCAGTTCTATCTGTTCTAACCCCTGCCCCCACTCGACCCCCCATTTCCCTTTCTTAATCCTAGAACTCTGTCTACACTGTCTTCAGCCTTATTTCTCTTGTTGCGCTCCCCACTAGTCCCTGGTTTAAACACTCCTCCAACCTTCTAACCATCTTCTCCCCCAGCACAGCTGCACCCTCCCTATTGAGATGCAGCCCATCCCTACGGTAGAGCCTTTGGCCAACAGCAAAGTCAGCCCAGTTTTCCAGGAACCCAAACCCCTCTTGCTTACACCAACTCTGGAGTCACTTGTTTAGTGCCTTAATCTCCCACTGCCTTTCTGGTGTGGCTCATAGTACAGGTAGTATTTCTGAGAAAATTACCTTGAAGGACCTTGCCCTGAGCTTAGATCCTAGATTCCTGAAATAATTTTTAATGGTCCTCCATCGACCTCTGACTTTGCCATTGGTGCCACTGTGCACCATGACCAATGGATCCTAACCAGCCCCTTCCAGTAATCTGTCAACTTGATCCGCGATGTGTCGAGCTCCAGCGCTAGGAAGGCAATACACTGTTTGATGATCCCGGTCTTTGTGGCAGATTGCCCTGTCTGTCCCCCAAAGAATTGAATCCTCCACTGCCAGGAACTGTCTAGCCTATCCTGTGCTCCCCTTCTTACTGGAGCAGTCATTTCCCTGGCGGTCAGAGTGCATGTCGTGCTGCAGCAGTGCTAACCCTTTAATGGCATCCCCATCATCTGCCAACTTTGCAAACTTATTGGGGTGTGCCAGGTCAGGACTAGCTTCTTTCCTCTAATGCTCCTAACTGTCACCCAGCTAGCTGCCTTCTCATTCTGCACTCCGGAACTACCCTCTACCCCACATCTACCCCAGTGAGCGTCTGGACCATAGGTAGCATTTGTACTCTCAAATTCTTCTATGACATTGAGATTTAAAGTTGCCTTTTAATATGCTAACCTTCATATGTTTTATGTTGTGTCTGTGACTACAAAAATGCTTTGCTGCAGTTAATTTGGTCTTTCTTTGTGTAATTGTATAGCGGTGTGTCCTCATCCTCGCTTTCAGTTTTTGTCCTGTTCCTCCAACATAAAGGCCCCCAACAGGACATTTAATGCATAGGATCAAGTACACAACATTGGACATGGAACATGTGCATGTCCCCGGGATCTTATAGTCCTGCTCTGTGTTGGGGATTTGGATTCTCCCTGCGGTCATTACATGTGAGCAGGTCTTACAGTTCCTTACATTGCAGGGATATGTTTAGAGATGAGCAAACACGTTCGATAAGGTCAGTTACTCGAGCGAGCCTCGCTCATCTCAAGTAACTGCCTTCTTCTCCGAGCGTGCTCGGAAGGGGGTGCAGCGGGGGAGAGCAGAGGGGAGCAGGGGAGAGCAGAGGGGAGTGGGGGGGGGGGGGAAGAATGAGAGAGATCTCTCTCCCCCCCGCTACACCCCGCCGCCCCCCGAGCACGCTCGGAGGAGAAGGCAGTTACCCGAGATGAGCAAGGCTCTCTCGAGTAACTGACCTTACCGAGCGTGCTCGCTCATCTCTAGATAGGTTCCTTTTTGTGTTTTAGAGGGCAATGCCCTCTTGATTATAAGGTTCCTCAAATTTGGAGGTTGCCTGTAACATAGGAGGGGAGGGTCCAGGAACATGGTTTTCAGACAGTCATTGTGTACGGGATGATGGAGTTTTTTTGCAGTTTTCCTTAGTACCTCTAGCTGTGAATTGTAGGTCATAAATTAAATTCTAAAATCAATGGGAGCTGTACTTGTCGCTACACAGGGGTGGGGCAGCAGCTTTTGCTCCGTTCCACTGTGTGTAGTGGCACTGACAGCAGGCACCCAATTAGCTGATCAGCCAGTGTCCTGAGCGACAGACCCCAGTTGATCAACTATAGATAAACCGTCCTGAAGATAGGTCAACAATAGTATTTCCTTGAAAACACTTTTAATTATGTGATTATTTTCTATGAATATTGTTTACACATACTGTACACAGATTTTTTTATTTAACCTTGAATGTAGGGTCATGTAGGACTTACTTTCCTTCCAAGCACAAGTAAGGCAATGATTACAGAATTTTCCCTGGTGAAGTCCCACTGCCTTAGCGATTAAAATCCTTCAGATCAGAGATCAAATTACCTGACAGAGAGTTCTATCAAAGTTAACACAATCCCCATCAAGAAAAGCTGAAAGAAAATGTAAAAAAGGCTTTCTTTTCATCAAATCTGTCAAGAAAGGAATTAAGGAATTTGAGGATACAGAAACAATTACTGGGTTGAAATACACAAATCTGCAATTGTTGCAATGTTCCTGATCAAGGTTTGCTTTGTAGATTCTCGTCACTGTACATACGACTTACATTTGCAATATAAACGTCCAAATAAACTGAAGGCTCACCTGTCCCATGTCTCGGCTATATGCCTACAGCTGCAGTAGATGCATGAATATAAAGGCAACGTCCAGCACTCTTGAATTGGACAATGTTCCTTCTTTATTATTTTCTTCAAGACATCAAGCACAAATAAAAAGTGCTCAATAAGTAAATGCTATGTATATCATTTTTTTCTTGGTTTTAATTAAAATGTGATTACATCGGAAACTAAAGAACAACTTTTTTGGGAGATCTTTTTGCATCAGATTGCATCAGAAACTAAAGAACAACTTTTTTGGGAGATCTTTTTGTAATCTATTTAAAAGGCTAGTGAAGGAAATATGGAAATAAAACAGAGTAGTGTGAACAAGCACCTATAAACTACTCTTTCTTACTTCGAAAGAGAATACAAAAAAAATATTTCATGTCATTTGTGGCAGTAGTAACTTATGCACAAAAATGTCTTCTATTATAATCAAGTAACAAGAAGTCATCATTAATGTTCTATAGGGGTAAAGTTAGGATATGATGTTATTGGTTGACAGTTTGAACTTAGGGAGTACAGATTCACTTGTCACTCTAGTTAGCACACCGCCTGTCCCCTCTCACTCACTTTTGAAACAGGGCTTCTGTCTTTAGCTGTTACCCACAACATGACAACAAGAACAGGTGCACTGCTTAGGATGGTGCCATTGCCCCAACCTCCATAACTGTCCACCAACCCCACCTTTCTTGCCTTTCGAAGCGACCATATGCTCGGTCTAAATGGAGCAACCATTCAAAAAATGACTTGCTGAGGTGTCAGTGGATCAAGTGGAGTTGCTCGCTACCAACAGGTGCTCTTTGCCTGCAGTGCATAAAAGTGATGGGAGCCCGGGGGATGGTGCTGCTCATGAGGACAGAGGCACAGGCTACAGGCGTAGACTGCAGGACCATGAAGTGTGTGAGTGGTGGCATTGGGCAGCCTGTGGACTGTAGTAGTGGTTTACTGTCTGATGCTGAAGATCTTGAGAGTGCAAGTGACAGTTCAGAAAAATCTCTTGGTGGAGGAGATGACTGTGGTTACAGCAGCCCATCCGGGGACAATCGGGGCAAAAGGAAGAGGAAGAGTAAATTGTCTGGAGTCAGCAAACAAAGACAAGCTGCCAATGCACGGGAGAGAGACAGAACACACAGTGTGAATACAGCCTTCACTGCTCTCAGGACATTAATCCCCACAGAGCCTGCAGACCGCAAGCTGTCCAAAATAGAAACCCTGAGGCTGGCTTCTAGTTACATTTCTCATCTAGCCAACATCTTGCTACTGGGAGAGGACTGCATGGATGGACAGCCATGTCTACAGTACAGAGCTTCTGTCACCAGTACAGCTCCCAAACCCATCTGCACTTTTTGCCTCAGCAATCAGAGAAAAATAGTAAGTAGCAGTCAAATAGCCTTTACATTAGTAGAAAGCAAACAGTATCCTGTGTTCAATATTTCTATATCTACTGTATAAATATCTAACTATCTAATTTCCATTTATCTTATTAGACATCCTGCAACATAGTTTATTGCATTATGGCTCATATTTTAAGAATACAACTGATGAAAAAGGTGTAAAAAAATCCCATAAAACACAAAAGAAGAAATAAGAAACAACAAATGTTATGGACTTAGTTCTACACAAAGCATTTTGCTTGTATTTTTGCAGTGCATGAGTAAATAGTCCTACTATGCATATATATGACAGCTGAGTAGATGGGTCTACAAATAGTTATTTTGATGACTACTATATGGTAATACAACATTATGCTCTGTATTGTGCTGCAGATACTGTTGGTGAAAATGTATTCGTTTTTAAGAACAGGGAATCCAAATTGATTTTTTGGGGGCTGCCCTTATGTTTTATAGAGTTCTGCCATTTTAAAAGGTTTTATAATTAACATCTCACAGGGAAAAAGATTTTAATGTATAGAAAGCGCAGGTTATAACACTACTGTTTTTATTACCCAGTATGTAAAGCATCAACATACTCCACAGCATTGCATAGAGGTAATATCTTGTAAGGGTACCTTCACACACAGCTTTTTTTGGGAAACACACTTGCAATTTTTGAGTCAAAGCCAGAAGTGGATTAAAAGAAGAGTGAGCACTATAAAGGAAGGACTTCTTCTTTCTGTGGGATCCACTTCCTGCTTTGGCTCAAAAAACGACATCAAAAACTGCAAATGCGTTATCAAAAAAAATGCTGTGTGTGAAGGTACCCTAAAAGTACAATATGGATGGGTATACAGGAAAATGAAGAGCATACCAAATAGTACAACATAATCATGTGCATGTATTTGCAAATGATAGCATTACTTTCCGTGTTAATCATTACAAACTATAATCTACATATCATGCTTGTTTTGTAGAAATGGCCATAGTCTGTCGACTGTGACCTTATGAATCATGTCTTCTAATCTAGTCTGTGTTTTCTTTACAGCACAGGGAAGGGGAGAAGCACTTGTCTATTTAAGGTGTATGTGGACATTTACTCAGATGAGCAGCTTGCACAATACTTGCACTGAATATAGACCTGTTCTAAATATATCCACTTGATACTCTATGTTTACATGGAATTTTTGTAATGCAGCTTACGTATTTTTATTTGTAAACAACAGGAGCAAGAAATCATTGTGAAGTGCACTTTATTTTACACTAATTCAACGTTATCTAAGATCATTTGCAATTGAAATGTGACTCAAAACGGAAAGCTGCACCTGGTGGTGTTGCTATTTTTTTTTCACGAGGAATGTTAAACCGAAGCACGATACTGATGGTGGTTAAACCAACGACACATGATGTAACATGATCCTGGACACGCAATGCTTCCATCAGAGTGTGTTGTCATAACACACTGTCACCTGTGTTTCGAGCCCTAAGGGTGCTTTCACATGGGACGGAATTAGTCTGTGCGGACATTTCTGTGTCACAATGTTATCTCTATGGGGCTTGAATTCTGCACCTGCTATACCCACATGTCTTTACTTCAAAACCTCATTCAATTCCGCAGCGGAAAAACTCTGCTGCGGAATAAAGGACGTCTTGCAGAATTGTTCTTTTTAACATACAGGAGATGTAATTCTGCACCTAACACTTGCGGAAAAGAACTCAAGAAATTCCACAAGACGTTCCGCAGAATGCATTCCACAGTTAAAAACGCAACAAAATCCATACTAGTTGACAAAATCTGCATACGCGCTGCGTCCTCTGAACTAATTCCACCCCATTTTAAAGCACCCTAATAATAAAGGCCATAATTAGTATGTGCAGAAAATAAATCCTGCTGGCCCTTTAGGGACCTTTCACATGGGACTGAATATTCCACAACAGCTTTGCAGAATATGTCGTCCACTGACGTAACTATAGAGGATGCAGTTGAACCCAGGCCCAGGAGCCTTAGGGGGCCCATAAGGCCTTTCTTCTCCATATAGAGAGCCCAGTACTATGAATAAAGCATTATAATTGTGGGCCCTGTTACAGGTTTTGCATTGAGGCCCAGGAGATTCAAGTTACGCCTTTGTGTTAAGGGGTTAAGAGAAGTTGGGGGGTCCCCAAGATAAACTTTGCACCTGGGCACATGAGCCTTTAGACATGGCCCTAAGGCCATCCCTGAAATCTGCCATCTCCGGACTTTGGTGCTAAATATTTCACAGGAGGGTATATTCTACAATGCTGTTGTGGAATCTTCTGTCCTGTGTGAAAGGTCCCCTAAGAGTGTTCATTCAATGGAATTAAAACTGAAAACATAAAACACATTATAACAAGTTCTACTTTCTACTATAGATTACTATATTATGACTGGAGCATATGTAAAATATTTGTCCTCTCTACAATCTATATATGATAGATTAGTAATCAAATATAATGTAGTACAATGGCCTATTCATAGACCACTGGCTAATAATGCTAATAAACATATATATATATATTTTTTAAATTAACAATGTAAATACTAGTTCAGGTTCCTCAACACTATTCCTGAACACTGGTGTATAACACTGTCTAAAAGCCATAAGAGCCCTATATGACACTCTCAGAGTGTTATACAGAGATTTTATGGCTCTTAGGGTCCTTTCACACTGGATGGAATTGGCGCAGGATACAGCCAAATTAGCAACTGCAGAACTCCACACCAAAACCTGCAGGTCCAACTGCGGCATTGCAGGCAGATTTTAAGCCATTTCTAATTTTGCATCAGAATCGGCAGGTAGTTTGCGGATTTTGGTGTGAAACTTACAGCAACTTGTGCTGTGTCATGCAGTCTACTCTGTCCCATATGAAAGGTACCTTAGACAGTGCTATACAGCAGTTTTCGGGGCTTTAATGAACTTCTGGTTTAGTTTGAATGAATTCAGACTGAATTAAACTTTTTGCAAAAGTTTGGCAAACCAGCCAAACAAAACTTTTCAAAAGTTTTCTCATCACTACTCAACAGCACTACTGCTCCCATCTAGAAAATAGCAAGAGATAAAGGGTGAAATGATGTGCTATGCCCGTGACTATTCTGCATTGAAACATGCTGCACATATGCTACTTTTCTAGATATCCAGGACCTGCACAAGAACATATGAAAGCTTTGTAGTAAGTTAAGCAAATACTTTCATCCATGCTTCCGCAGATCCTGGACATTCAGGACAGTAGCACATGCACAGTGTTTCAATAAAGGTTGTTGATAGACTATTTGTGTCACATGACTATCTTCTGCCCTTTTCTGGACACGGTGGTGTTGTCAGGGGGAGAAGATCATGCTAACCAGGTGCATGGTTTGACAGAGTGAAAAAATAGCACAGGACTTCTATGAAGTATATTTTAGTAAGTTGGCTATATTCCTAATGCACATACATTTGTAAAGATTATACAGAAAATGGCCAACAGCTTTAAGCTTTCATAAAATATAATATATAGCACATTATTCTTTAAAACACTAAAAACATTAGTTGTTCTTTTCTGAATGTAAAGACAATCTATACCTCAAAGTATTTATCTGTAGAATTCTAAATGAAAAGTAAATTCAATTATAAAATAAGTGACTCGTAAGAAGAAAATATTGACTTGGGTTTGTAGTAAATGAATGCAATATCTTGCACGAGGGAGTCCTGCTGTGTGGTAAGATGACGTTACCCTTCCTTATCCCAGCTCCTCTTTCATGATGAGCTCATGAAAGAAGACATCTACACATAATGGGGAAGCCATTTCCAAGTTACATTTGAGAATGTAAACTATTCTTTAAATAGCTAAGGCCCAGGAAGTAGTTAACATCATATTACGTGATCTTCGGGTCTCAGCCAGGAAGGGAGGTGTGGAGAGCGCCTACAATGAGCAGCTCCTGGTCTGAAGGACATGGTGCATCCCTGCATCAAATGTTCATGTCATGAGCACCAAGATATGTTACATTTCCCCTTCAGTGAAATTAGTACTTGCCATCTTCCTCCCTCTGAGATATCAGCTGATCATCAGGGGGTCCTATTGCAGGACCCTATATTATCAGCTTAAGAATGAGGCCTGTTCTAACAAAAAGAGGGAGTCTAAAAGACCCCTTAATGTTCACACAGCAGAATCCGTATTGGAGTTTTCTATCAGAATTTTGCCACTGAAAGCCAGGGTAGAAATCCACAGTTAAGCTGCAGCTATGCACATGTATTCACATAGATCCACACACATTTTATTACAAAATAAATTGGTAATAAGCCACGTTAATTGCTTGTTTAATAAAAACAAAATGAGTAGTAAACAGAACAGGTAACACTTATTTATATACATGTTTGATAAACAAGATTGTGGGACAATGCATAATAGTAATAAGAACTTTACATGGTTGGGTTAATATTAAAGAGACTATCAGCTACTTTGAGCTATGCTTATAGGCTTAAGTAGCTGACACGCTGAGTGTGTATTTAAGTTTGATACTTACCTTCCCCACAGTTCCCTCATTGTCAGCATTCAAACCTGCCACTTAATGCATTGAGTGGCCTACATAAGCACATGCTAATAGTCCTCCTATTCTATATGTGCGACTAAGCAGTCCGCTCAATGTATTCAGCGAGGGGTATGAGCGCTGACAAAGGGGGAAGAATGGGAAAGGTAAGTATTAAACCTAAATTCGCAGACTCAGCATGTCAGCTTCTTTGAGTCTGTAAGCTTATCTTATAGGGCACAAAGTAGCTGACAGATTTCTTATAATGATTCGTTAAAGTGGAACTGTCACTATGAAATTATGCTTTATACTGCAAAAAGTTTTCTAGTTTTAGTCACTTATATTTTTGTTTATTTTTACTTTTATGTCTCTTCCCACAGTATTGCATACCATTTGTACCTATAATATTTCAATTATACGGAAAAGCACAGGTCAGGTCCACTTTAATGTACTTTATAACATGAAAAGTCTGATTACCTCAAAATGTGTGTGATTGTGTAAATCATTGAATGTTCTGTATTTAAAGAAACTTTGTATACTATTTTGTTCATTAGCTTTGTATAGTAGCACACTGTCACACATGTTTCAGTACTGTAAATACTTGTTGTACTTGATTTAAATGGCCCTGATAATTGACTGTACATCTCATCTGCTCTTTCTGGACTTGTAATGAATGAAAAATGTGGTTACTTCAACTAAGAATTGAGCCCCAATCACACAACAGTTTTTTTGCTGTTGTTTCATAATGGGAGCAGAATAATGGAATGCCTGATCCACCCCATGTGGTCCATCCGGCTTCCAGCCTGTCCTGCAGCATTTTCCTGGACATAGTACAATACATTACTTTTTCCGGCATCTTGTGCCAGATCTGTATTGGAGGCTGTAAACTGAGCCTTCAACGCAGATATGAACATACTGTTGCCTAACAGGTTACCTGACAGTCAATGATTCCTCCAGATATAAGCTATGACAGTCCCTCCTAAGGTTTACATGCTTCATATAAATACATTAATTAACAACACTTGCAGTTTTGCCCGTGCACAACTGCTGATAGATTTACATAGGGGCTGGGGAGCAGGCACTAATCATACCTTTATTAAAGCTGTCAGCTCTCCTCCTCTGGATCCTGGACAAAGCTTGTCCCAGGGCCGGAGAGTTGCTTTAAAAGGGATTATCACATCATAGTCAACTCCTTTCAGAATTTAGTTGCCTTGGAGGTTCCACTCGTAGCACCCCCTGCCAAACAGCTGATTTTCTCAGGGACTACTGTTGCAGGAGAAGTGTAGTATTACATGATAGACATTCAGAGGCACAACCATCCATGTAATACAAAGATGAGTCAACTCCGACAGAATGGGAACCATTCCCTGTTCTGGCTCATAAAGGTGGGAGGTCCCCATCAGGGCATCTCCGTCTATGATGTCTGATTGCCCCAATAGGGCAAACGGACAGGAATTGTCTTCATAAGACTGCCTCTTTAAAGGGTATCTCATTTGTTTTTAAAAATATAGATACATTTAAACCATTATTTTATGTGTGCAAAGTCTATTTATATATATCTTGCGTAGTAATGCAATTTCTCAGGAGCAGATCTCAGGTATCATGGCTAGCCAGGCACTTCCTCTTGTTGACATGCATTTCAGAACACTCTTAAGGAAATCTTGTCAGACGCCATGGAGTTCTATAAACGTACACCTCAGTTCGGTGTCAGATTGATAAAGCCCAGTGAGCTACTGAGTCTAAAGGACCTTTCAAACATGTGAAATGTTTCGGCACGATGCACTTAAGGATGCAGCTTCGGCCTCAGGCGTTTTGGTAAACTTTGCCACAATTTTACTTTCGCTTTCGGTGGCAGGGAGCTGTGGACAACAGCTGAGTTTAGCACTCTTCTTCATCAAAAATCGTGGCGCTGGAAAGCTGGAGAGGCTCCATTGAATTAAATTTTGTAGGAAAAAAAACGCAATAAATCTCGTACGGCGTTCCTCAGAGAAAAATGCTACAAAATCTGCACTAATTGTCTAAATCCGCATCTGCACTGCTTTCTGCAGTCTTTTCCGTTCCATATGAAAGCACCCTAACCCAAATCTATATATATGAATTTAGGCGAAGAATCTCCTGCATCTTCTGGTGCATCTTACAAAAATATCCCATAAGAGGTCCTTTATACTCTGCCTCAACTAGGAATTCCCATCCGTAAGCTCTTGGGTAATGAAGTACTGCGCAATATATTTTATCAAATAAGTAGTACTTTTTTCAATCAATTTCATTACTATACGAAAGAATGAACTGGCAGATTGTCCTGTTTACTAAGAGTGAATTAAGAATGGCTGCTGCAGATGAATCCTTCAGTCCATATGAAGCATAATGTATCTTGCACACATCTTTTAGGTGCTTTGAGACGGGACGGAATATTTTGTAACAACGTTGCCAATTATGCCCTCTGCTAACGTGCAGATTTTGATGCAGAATTAAAAATAGCAGAATTCTACAGACAATTCCACAATTTAATCTTGCGGTTTTTAAAGAAAAGCTCCATAAGGCTAACATTGTGATGCAAAATGTCCACGTGGACTAATTCTGTCCCATGTGAAAGGTCCCTTAGATATAAGTGAATGGGCATACTTTATGTGGTTAACATAGAATTTATTTTTGGGTATTTTGAACCTCTCTGATATTTATATAAAAGGTATTTTAATAAATAAAATTGGACGTAAAACACCGCTTTGTACATTTCATTTGTCACAATTGTACTGTGTTCTGGACCTGATTTTTTCTAAAAATGTTCTAATAAAAGCATAATTCTGCTTTACAAAAGTTCAGCTTGGATCAGAGCGTAAAAATATGTTGCTCTATTTCATTGCTACCTGTCGAGAGCTGTGCCTTTTTCTTGAACCACAAAGACTCTGTCAGTCCTGCACAGGGACAATTTCTCTGTCTGATTTTTAGACTTAAAAGTTGGTCCAAAAATCAGAAATAGAACCTGTTCATTTTAATGGGTGTATTTACATGGGCTCTTTTTTACCTGAACGCTTAAAAAAAATAAAGATCACAGCATGCCCTATTCTTGTCCGATTTTCAGACATCGGACAGCACACAGACAGAATGTGAATCTCAGGCACAACTTTAAATTTGTCCAGGTGCAAATAGGCTTAGTTTCGTACATCTATCCTTCCAACCATTGTTTCTGGTAGCACACTTTGAAATTCCCTCTAGTAAAGTGCATAAAATCCAAAACTTGACATGGAATTTTTCCAAGGTGAATTTCGCTGTGTGAAAATACCCCTATGTACATGCAGTGAAATTCACAGTGGAAATATTCCACATGAATTCGCCTATAAACTCTGCATCTCAGATTTTAGCGCGGTTCTGCATGTGGAATTTGCCCTGTCAATGGGCAAAATCCACAATCCGGAATCTCGAAGTGGAAACTTGAAAAAACTAACATGTCACTTCTTGATGCAAAAACATGATTTTTTTACCGTCAGAATTCCACACACGGATTTTGTCTATTAACAGAGCAAACTACGCGTGCGGATATGTAGCAAAAAACACAGACGTTTTTGAGACAGAATTCCCTTTGAAAATTTCTGCAGCAAATTCTGCCATGTGAATATACCCTCAGACTTCTTCTGGTTAAGCCCCAAGTCAAATCTGTACGTCTACATTTTGTTCACTTGACACTGGTCGCCTAAGGGTGCAATCACATGGGCAGCAGCAAGTCGCACACAGCATTCTGGGGAGCTACTCATATTGCACAGCACATAGACACCTCGTGTGAGACGCTAAACATGTTCTGTTCTTGTCTGCAATTCACTAAAATATAAAATTCTGCGTTCTTTCCGTCTTGCAGAATTGCTGCAAGAGAAAAATTGTCCGTGTGAATATACTCATTACAAATAATGCGTTGTATTTTAGTACGCATTTTGTGCATGTCGCAACGCACAAAACTTGCATGATTTTCCATGTGAATGCATCCCAAGCTGCACAGCTGCATAGCTCGGTAGCTGTCCCTACTCACGAAAAGTCTGTTCTCATACAGACTCCCTGAATTTCCCCGTTAAAATTGGGCAGAGCACTCCAGAATTATGGTTTCTGATAATAGTAACAACTGTGCAGCCATATAGTTACGGGCTCAGTAACTCACTGGACCCCATGTATGTAGCATTAACCCTTCCTATGCTCGCAACTTGGGAATCTTAAAATTAACCATTTGCCTGCCCTAGACCATCAGGAATGCTTGCATTAACATCTTCACTGCATTAAACAACCAGAGATCGTGGAATTAACTCATTGACTGCCCAAGATTATCAGGAATTAACATTAATCGTTTTACTGAAGTAGACCAGCAGATATGCTGACATTTACCCTTTCAGTAAACTAGATCACAAAAGATGGTGGTACTAAGGCTGGCTTCATACGATCGGCCTGTCCCATAGACTCCTATGGGAGCCTATGGGAGCTGTTGAAAAAGGGAGGTGGGAGGGAGTTTAGCATATGCTCTGCTAAACTCCCTCCCCCTCTCTGCCCCTTGCCGACTGCCAGCAAGAGGAGGGGGTGGGTTGGGGCGGGAGATTAGCACACTAGCTCCTGCCTTGTCCCGCCCCCCTCCCCTTGCTGGCTTCCGGCAAGGGGCAGAGAGGGGGTGGGAGTTTAACATACTAGCTCCTGCCCCCTCCCATTGCCAACAGTCAGCAAAGGGTGGAGAGGAGGAGGCAGTTTAGCAGAGCTAAGTTCTCTCCCCCCACCTGACGGTATTCCAGGTGCGGTGTATACTCGCCGCGCCTAGGCCATCTGAACAGGTGCATAAGTGGGAGATGCAGCCATGACTTGGTCATGGCTGCCTCTCGTTCATGCGATTTTCGGCTGCGCTGTGGCCACGACGCGGCCGGTCGAGAATCGCAGCACCAGTGTGAAGGAGATCTAAAGTTACGTTTAGACTGAACGATTCATTCAGAAAATCATTTAAACAAGTGAAACTGAATGATAAAGTTCAGTCTAAATGCAGCCATCGATGAACGAGAATCAAGAGATTCTCGCTTGTCCTTCAGTTTAAGCCATCATAAAAATCTGCGCCAGCTCGTTCACTCATTGGCTAGTTTAAACACTGATTGAACGATTAGTGAACAAGAATTGCATGATTCTCACCAAAAATCATGCAGTCTAAACAGGCGGTCCAAGAGCGGACGAGCTGGTGATGACGTGTAAAAGGGCCATAACATTTTTACTGATACAGACCTGCAGGGATCCTGGCATTAGCCCCTTTGGGCTAATTTCACCTAATTTCACACAGGTGAGTGTGATATCAGGCCGTGAAACTCCGGACCTATTTAAAACAATGGGCGATGAGTTCCAAGTATATTAAGTCTTTACTGCATTCATAAAAAGCATATTGCTACATGTATAGTACAAAAACTGAATGCTAACCATTTAGAATGAAAACTCATTCTGAGACCGCTATCACATGGGTGATAAAATCCCAGCAATCAGTTAGTATTGGACCAGCTGTCAGGGGGATGGAGCATTTCAGCGGCCTAGGTCAGTAATTGCAGGCACAGCTTCCATTGGAGGCTAGATCATCATTTCTACAAAGGCCTAGGATTCAGGTAGCCTCCTTGTTTAAAAAAGCTCCTTCCAGTTGTCACTAGAGATGAGCGAACGTGTTCTTAACGAACACTTACGCACCCGAACACCGGCTTTTCCGAGGACTTCCGTGTTCGCGCGTAAGTATTCGGGGGGCGCCGGGGGGCGGGGAGAGGCGCGGCGGCGCGGGCGGCAGCAGCGGGGAACAGGGGGGAGCCCTCTCTCTCTCCCTCTCCCCCCCACTCCCCGCCGCAACCCCCCGCGCTGCCACGGCGACCCCCGAACTTTTTTCGCCCGAACACGGAATTCCTCGCAAAGTTCGGTGTCCGGGCGAAAAGGGGCGGAGCCGAACACGTTCGCTCATCTCTAGTTGCCACCCCTTCCATCCTGTTAGCCCTGTCAATACGAAAATAAATCAAATTACTGACATTTCTACCGTACATCTCAATAAAGTATTTTGAGGCTCCAGAAACATTGCCTGTCTTTTTTCTATATCAGCAACATGTTTCTCTATGAATGTTTTGAGATTTCTTGTCGTTGAGCCAACATAACTCAAATCAAATATTAAGTACAACTTGCGCTGCTGTTAGGACTTATTTATACACATGAGAAAATCGCACGAGTTCTGTGCATTTGCGCAATGCACAGAACTTGTGCAAAGTTTTAACCCATTCTTTCAGATAGGTTCATTTATAAAAGCAGCATGTCCTATTGTTCTGCAATCTCACAGAAAACTCGCCCATTATTTGATATGGGCAACTTAAAATTTGCATCGCACTCACATGTACATGCAAGTTTTATACAAGTGTGATGTGATTTTTTATTTTTTTCTATTGAAACCTGCCATTTTCACACACATCATGCGGTACAATGCGATTTTGCACGAAAATCGCAATACACTCACATAGACTTAACAGAGTTTCTTGGACTGATATCGCACTTGCCTCTGTAAATATAGCTTCTGACAACTACTTCACAGATATAGAATCCCTCTTTCACACGGCCATTAAACTTGCGCGAGTTCTGCCCTGTCATTTGAATGGAATCATTCCTGTGAGCAAATTTTCACTTGGATCAATGATCTGAGTTTGAAAAATTGCTACAAGTCCCATTTTCATGCGGTTAACGCAAGAGAGTAGGACATGTAATGTGCGGTGTCTCGCACAGCACTCGGACGGAGTGTCCATGTACTGTTCAATGCAAGTTCCAACAGAGAACGTTGGGGGCAACTTTCATCGCCAATTACAGTCTACGGGCTTATTCAGACGACCGTATATCGGCTGTGTTTTTACGCCCGCCTGATATACGGTGTCCCTCTGTGCAGGGGGAGGAGGATGGAAGAGCCCCCTCTCCGCCTCTCAGCACTATTTGCAGTGGGAAAGGGTGGTACGGGGTGGAGCTAAGTTTCCGACCCCTCCCTCCCCTCCCATTGCAAATAGTGGCAGGGGGCGGAGAGGGGCCAGGAGCTCAGTGCACTGCTCCCGGCTCTTCCAGCCTCCTCCCCCTGCACAGAGGGACATCGTATATCGGCCAAGTGTAAAAACCCAGCCGATATACGGTCGTCTGAGTAAGCCCTACAACAGACATATTGTTGGAATCAGCTACAAGTCACTCGATTATGCTGCCCTTTTTGACAACAATATAAAGGTGGTATTCCTATCTTGGCTTTTCATACCCAGCCGCTCCATTTTGACCACCTATCAGAAACAGACGAGCGCTTAGCAAATGCTGTTTTGGTAGCTCTCGCTAAAGTGGAATTACGGAAACTGTTTCCGCAGCTCCCATTCACTTCAATGAGAACTATGGAAACTGCGCTGCACTCGGCTCTTTCTGTAGACTCCAGATGGGTGGCCAGTAGCCGTAGCAGTGGCTTCCCATCTCGCCTATGAAAAACCAACATTGGAATACACCTTTAAGATGGAGCTTTACTGATGTTTATGCATAATGAGGAATCATAAAAGGTGGGTCAATAACTTTTGTTACAAATTCATGCACCAAGGCTGGTCATACACATAAAATAGCTGGCACGTGAGAGTTATGGTGTCCTACCCATAAACCTGAATGCCCAGCTCAGTCAATGGTACGTGTTTAATTTATTGGGGAGGCACAGGCAAACTACTGCCACTTGCTGAAATCCAGCATTCCCAGTCCTTATTTCCATTCTACCAACATAATTTTGCTCACATCATGATCATTCATAGCAAGATTATGCCCTTCAAAATTCCTAATTATGATCAGTCAGCTGCATAAAGACCAGCAAGGTTGAGGTAGATACAACAGAGAACTGTCAAAGCCCTTTCCAATGCACAATAGTGTAAAGCAAGGCTGGGTCCTTGTACCAACCCTCTTTACGATCTTTTTCAGAGAGGCGCAACAAATCTGGATGACCAGAATAGTGTTTACATTCGATATTGCAGTCTTTGGGTCCAGACTTCTGCTGTGGATCGTGCACCCTTCAAGCCTGTAAGTGCAACTGGATCTTTTTTGGAAGTACTGTTCCCCATTCCATTTCTTTCTACATTCAATATTGCACTGATGGTAACCTGTTCAACCTAAGGAGTCTAAAAGGCCCGTACTAAGACAATGGACCAACTCATCTGCGGGACTACTTTTTGTGATGATGCTGCACTTGTGTCTCACTTAGAGGCAGCGCTGCAATGCACAACAGTCTGTTTGGCAGAAGCTGCCAGACTATTTGGGTTGCAGATCAGTTTGGAGAAAACAAAAGTTCTCTATTGCCCCCCCCCCCCCCAGGAAGATTACCATTCAGTTCCGCTAAATGGGGTGCATCATCTGCTCAGAAGCCAAGATTGATGAAGAGGTTGACAACAGATTAGCAAAGGCAAGCAGTGCATTCAGCAGGCTATACAAAAGAGTATGGTGCAACAAACACCTGAAGAAAGCACAAAGATCATTGTGTATAGAGCTGTTGAACTGACAACCTTACTATATGGCTCCAAGTAATGGGTTATCAATCATCACCATCTACGTCTCCTTGAGCATTTTAGATTTTGATTTCTTCGCCATCTTTCAGTGCGTCTTGTTTTTACGGCACACAAATGGCAACAAAAATGACGTGATAACTTTATTCTATGGGTCGGTACGATTACTACGATACCAAACTTGTATAGGTTTTTTCTTACTATACTACTCTTTTTTTTTTCAAAACATTTAATTTTTTTCAATTTTATTTCTGCGGTCATTTTGTGCGCGCAATAACTTTTTTATTTTTCCGGTGACGTAGTTGAGCAAGGGCTCATTTTTTGCGGGATGTCCTGTAGTTTTTGATAGTACCAATTTGGAATACATATGACTTTTTTATCGTTTATTGCATTTTTTCTGGCAGACAGGGTAAATAAAAAAGTGCATTTCTGGCGTTCTTTATTTTTTTTTCGGACGATGTTCACCGTGTGGGAAAAATAATGCACTACTTTGATAGATCGGACTTTTACAGACAGGGCAAAACCAAACACATATTTTTATTTAATGATTTAGATTTTTTAATAATAGATATGGCAAAGGGGGATGATTTTAACTTTTATAACTTTTTTTTTTAACAATTAAAAAAACTTTATTGATTTTTTTAAACTTTACTTTAAAGTCCCCCTGAGGGACTACAACCAGCGATGCTTTGATCGCTCCTGCAGTATGACGTAATGCTATAGCATTACGTCATACTGCCATTTAACAGGCAGTCTATCAAGCCACCCCACAGGGATGGCATGATAGGCAGTCTGGTAAGGCAGCCATGCACCTGCACGGCTCCCCCGATCTCACCGCTAGGAGGGGGGGGGGCGTGCGGGACCCCTGAACATCGTTCGGGGGATTTAAATGCCGCTGTCAGAAATGACAGCGGCATTTAAATGGTTAATAGCCGCGATCGGCCGAATGGCAGATTGCGGCTATTGCCCGTGGGGGTCAGCTGTAATAAACAGCTGATGCCCGCACTGTATGAAGATAGGTTGCCCCACAACCTCTCTTCATACATACCCCGCCGCTCCATGACGCACCTATACGTCATGGAGCGGGAAGGGGTTAAGTTCCCAATCCGCCCCTGGTGCACACTAACTGTAAAGAGAGTTGTGCCAGAGACTTGGGTGCAACTCGCATCGGACAGCACACACCCACCCGTCTATATGATGTCCAATATACAAGGACACAACACATTCATATTATAGCCTCATAGACTATAATGGGGCCGTATGCTGTCCATGAATTAGCACAGACAGCATACAGCCCCAATATAAGTTAGTATGTCAGAGGCAAAAGTAAAACAACTTTATTTTATTTTAATGAGAATCATTGTCTGAGGCTACCTACAGATGGCTGAGTGCGATATCGGGCCGTAAAACTCAGCCCAATATTGCACTCATGAACACGTGATGCACCTGCAGAGGCATTTTTCTGTCTAACCCCCCCACACACACTTCTGTGAGGTTGCGATCGTCAAGCGTTTTATTTTGTTTTCAATGGGAAATCTTGCATCACACTCGCATGCAGATTGTACACTGTTTTCAATGGGTTCGGTCACATGTGCGTTTTTTGCAAGCGGGTTTTGGTTGGGCAAAAAAAAACCTGTATGAAATCAATGGGAGCAGGGCATGCGCACAAAAAATACAGTAAAATACGCACAGACACGTGCAAAAATGTAACAATATCTAGTGCTAATGCATGCATAGATATGCTTACGCCCGTGTGAAGCTGGTTTTAAACAAATGTATCCATGTAGAGTTGTTGTGAGAGCTGTATATTCCAGTTTTATCTGATCATTAGCATTATATGTGGACAATCAATAAAATGATGTGAAGCTCCAAATCAAAGTAAATGAATTCTTAACTTTGTTAAATTAATTCACGGCTCCTAAGAGATAGAGCTTGTGATCTTGGGTATTTTAAAACCTGTGATTGACAGGAGCAGGGGTGCTACTATTTTCTACCTCTTTCTAGGACCAAATGTTCTCACTTCATTGAACAGTATTAATCTGAAATGCTTTCATGATAACGGACCCGTGGAGATTTAGATTTGCTATTACACATTTCTAATCCATCTGTAGTATACATGGGATTGCTTGACATGTTGCTGTAGATCAGTTTTTCCTTTTGGTACAGAGGCAGAATACTGGGAGATCAGGCAGCCTGGTCTGAGATCGTAACTGTGCAAAGGCTGCAGTAAAACTAACTGTACAGAAAAAAAAAATTGTTAATATACAGCCAGAGGCATACTGTAAATTGAAGCTTCTGGGCTTCAATGCAAACTCTGTAACAGAACCCCCAACTACTTTTAGTTTTCTTATGGAATTATGTTTCCATAGTTCCCATAGAAGTGAATAGAAGTAGTGACTGGGGACCACTTTTGTCAATATTGGTGCAGTTCCCAGAGGTGGGACGCTCATCTATTGGACATTTATGGCATATCCTGTGGCCATAACATGACCAGGACAGACACCCAAAAAATGCTCCTATGGCTGTTTCCTCTATTACACTGACTGCTTCAAATGTCCCATCTCCTACACCAGGGGCGTAGCGTAGCTAAAGTCTCATGGGCCCGGGTGCAAAAGTTTATCTTGTGGTCCCCCAACTCCTCTTAACCCCTTAACGCAGAGGCGTAACTTGAAGCTCCTGGGCCCCAATACAAAACCTGTAACAGGGCCCCCAACTATAATGCTTTATTCATAGTACTGGGCTCCCTATATGGGGAAGAGAGGCCTTATGGGCCCCCAAAGGCACCTGGGCCTAGGTGCAACCACATTCCCTATAGTTACGCTCGTGTGCTACACCAACTGCTCCTTGTAGCTCTCTCTCGCAGACTGCTCCCTATTCTCCTGCCTCTCACAAATTGCTCCTAATGCCACCCTCTATTACGTTGACTGCTGCCTCCTCTCTCACACAAACAGATTCCCAAGGTTCCTTTTCTTTCACAGACTGATTCCTATGATCCCCCTCTCAAAGGCTCCTCCATATGGTTCCGGTTGCCCCCTCTCACACAGACTGCCCCTTGTGCCCCCCTCCCCCCACCTCCCTCTCTCACACTACTTTCCATTCACTCCAGTGCAGGAATCTGAACACTGATTTTTGTGCTTTCTATTTCCTCCCTGCATACAGATCAGTGGGCAAGAAGGTGAGAAGTGCCCTGCTTCTCTCTTTTACACAGAGTGAGAAATCGTTCGCCCATGCGAACAACTCATTTGCTTTCAAATGATGGCTGTTTGCATGTGTACATAGATCATCATTTAAATTTTTATCATTTTGCTTGTTCGTTTCTATGTCATAGGTAGTGCTTAGACTGAACGATTAATTGCTCAGTTGACCATGGAAATGTGCAAATGAAGCCGTAAGTATGTGCGCATGGAAGGGATTGGCTGTTGGAAGAACAATAACAGGTTTTAACTTGCCCACTAACTCCTCTACCATTGTCTGTTAAAGCATCAGATGATCACAGAAGTATCTCATGACGGACACCACATGACCTACATAAAAGTCTTGAAGGATTTTTCGCCATTACGGTCGCCTGCAGAGTACCACTTCTTTTTGCTACTTCGAGTAATATTGCTCATCATAAGAGAATTACTTCATTTGGTCGCTTACAAGTACTGACCAAAACTTCAAGGGAATACTCACAGGAGTGAACACTTCTAGCTGTAAAGACAAGTAAAAACCTTGAGGAATCATTCTCTATTCCATTTGCCTGGAAAGTGCCACATGTCGCTGCCACCTGCGAGACAATGAGGTTTACTTCATTTGATCGTCTGGAAGTATTGCCCACTTCTTCAATGGAATATTCGGAAGAGTGAACGGTTCAAACTATAAAGATAAGTCTTCTAATTTGCATGTTCTATTACTCTACCCCATTATAGTCTCCAGCACTACCCTGTTTCCCCAAAATAAAACACTATCTTATATAAAGTTTTGCCCCAAAGGAGGCACAGTGTCTTATTTTCAGGGGGGGTGTGTGCGTATATTCACCTTGCAGCCGGCGTTTGTGTCCCCCGCAATGAATGACATCACTGAATGGCTCATCAAAGGCACAGGGGAACTGCAGCACTTATATACCAGCAAAAGCCGTGGGAGAATAGAACAAACAAATTCGTGCACGCCCACCTAGACGCCCGACTCCAGGCATCCACAATGCAGTATAGTCAATCAATAAAGGAGAGGCAGCACTTGGGAATAAATCTTCTTACCAGAAGTTAATCATAAATGGTCTTTAATCGTAGTGCACAGTAAAAAAGACGCAACGTTTCGACCAATGTTGCTATGGTCTTTGTCCAGCATATACCACAGGCATCACCGATCACATTAAATAGTGACATTACCCAATCACCATACAGTTTCCACCTACACACAATTAAAAATGAAGACTTACAGGTGTTCCACTGGTGTCTGCCGCGTGTTCCTCCGCACCATGAGTGGCGCTGCATTATGAGGTTGATGACATGGTGCGGAGGAACACGCAGCAGACACCAGTGGAACACCTGTAAGTCTTCATTTTTAATTGTGTGTAGGTGGAAACTGTATGGTGATTTGGTAATGTCACTATTTAACCCTTTCCAATCCACTGTCTGACGTCTAAAGACATTATGGTTTAGGGGTGTACAGCTCCAATGTTGGAAGACATCCGTCGAGGTTCTCTTACTGTATAGTGCCAGCCTCTCTGCTGTCAGAGCCTATCCAACGTGTCACCTCATGCAGTACTGGCTTTAGCCAGCATATAGCGCCGTTGTGTAACGGCAGAAAAAGAGTAAGCCCCCTAGGAAAATCTGGATACAAATTGGATTGGAAAGGGTTAATGTGATCAGTGATGCCTGTGGTATATGCTTGACAAAGACCATAGCAACATTGGTCGAAACGTTGCGTCTTTTTTACTGTGCACTACGATTAAAGACCATTTATGATTAACTTCGGGTAAGAAGATTTATTCGCAAGTGATGCCTCTCCTTTATTGATTGACATCACTGAATGGCTGTGATTGGTTCATCGAGCGCCAGATGGGATTGGCTGGCACTCGATCCAATAACAGCGCTCACTTGCTGAAGCCGGGGGAAATCAAAGCCCCATTTACCAGAGAGAGGCTCCTCTGACAGTGGGGAGGATTACAGAGCAGCCTGCTGCAGAGCCTGGAAAATCATCATGAGGGACACAGATGCCGGCTGCGAGGGGAGTATTGAGTTTTTTTATTTTCCCTAGTGTAGCTAGAGCTTATTTTCAGGGGAGGGCTTATTTTTTAAGCCCCCCCCTGAAAATCAGTGTAGGGCTTATTATCTGGGTAGGTCTTATTTTCAGGAAAACACGGTATTGCCTCCTGGTTTCTGCAGATAGATATGTCTAAGTATGCCTCAAGGTAGCAAGCAAAAGTGTCTCGCAGGTGGCAGTGCCATGTGGCTTTATCTAGTCGCTCATAATAGCGAATGGCAAGCCATGTGGTGCTGGCCCCTGTGAGACATTTTTGCTCGCTATTTATAGGACAAAATAGTGCTGCACCCTTTTTTCTAGCGGAAATTAGTGATGGAGGTTTCAAACTGAACTGACGCTGATGTAAACAAAAAACACTAAGGCCTCATGTCCACGGGGAAAATCAGATCCGCTGCGGATTTGTAACGCGGATTTGGGCTGCGGATGCAGTGCGGATAAACTGTAATTGTCTTTTATTTATCATGCGGGAGATCAATTGAGCTATGTGCTCTATGAGCTCCCGCACGCGTGATCCGCACCTAAATGGAGCATGTCCATTTTTTTTCATGCTCCAGAATTTTTTTAATTACCATCCGCGGGTATTTATCTACCCGCGGGTGGTCAATGCATTCCTATGGGGCGCGGATCCGCGTGCAGGAAAAACGCTGTGGATTTTAATTCTTATTTTCCCAGTGGACATGAGGCCTAAGTGTGTCGAAATGTTGGATTTCATACTGATAGTTCCTAGATCTATAATACTACACCAGTGTTTCACGAGTGCTCAATCTTATTGGTTTTGTTTCCATTGGGAAGTTATGGAGTGTGAAGAGTTCCTCAAGGACTTCATTGACATCTACAACTCTTTTCCCTTGCTTGTGGAAGACAACCAGTCCAGAGTACAGCAATCATAAAAAAGAAGGCAGAAGCTTATAAAAAGTTGATAAACGTTATACAGAAATATTTATCTGCACAGCACATCGATGTAAAATTTGTCAAGAAAAAAATCTAAAACTTGTGGATTTTTTATATGAAAGACAGAATTGAACAAGGTAGAGAGCATTAAAACATCTGGGGCTGATGTGGATGAAGCTTACACACCGAGACTGTGGTATCACTACCTCCTGGCTTTCACCAAGGACCAGGAGGTCTCACATTCTTCTCAATGTGTACTAAACACTGCTGAAGATGTCACAAACCGGAGCCCAATAGTGGCTGCACAGAGTACAAACAAGTTGGCCACTTGAGTAATAATCGGTATGTGTGAAAGCGAAACTATCGCTCACTTGTTGTTAGCGGTCGTTTAAGTTGACTTTTCTGTCAAAACCCCGTTAGCGCTCGCTGGCTTCTCGTGCTATGTAGAAAGCTCCCTGCATAGCGCTTCCCATAGGAAGCGCTGATCGAGAATTAGATGAAAAGCCAGTGAGTGGCCGACAGGAATTTGTTTGAAAGCATTGCATGAGCGCTGACGACCTTAGCAGTGATGTCAGCGCTCATGCAGTCGCTGAAACGACTGTCAGCCCGCGTAAAAGGGCCTTTAGACACCTAAGTACATGACTAGCTATCCCTCAAGAACACACTACCTTTATCGTTTCCATAGGTGATTCCTCTGCCCAACTAATATATTTTCCATTATTTTCCACTGAGCAGAGTGATGGAGACAGAAGTCATCAACATCCCTGAACAGACCACCCAGGAACAGACTACCACAGCAATCCCTTCCTCTCTGTTACAACCAACTCAACACACCACCTCTACTCTTTTGTTAATATATTATGCCGTTCAGTTTCAAACGCTTTGGAAAACTCCAGATACACAAGGCCCAATAACTCTCCATGGTCCAGTGTAGAATTTACCTCCTTGTAGAAGCTGGTCAAGTTGGTTTGTCAAGAGCGATCTCTCAAAAACCCATGCTGATACAGAGTTATACAGCTATTTTCCTTGAGCTACTCCAAGATAGCATCTCTTAGAAACCATTCAAACATTTTACCCACAATAGAAGTAAGATTTACCACCTTGTAGTTTCAAGGTTCGCTTTTTGACCCCTTTTTAAATATCGGCACCACATGTGCCTATGGAGTGGACTATGTGCCTATGCAGTAGAACTGACCTCATCCCTATAAAGTCCTTAAATATAAGAACAACGGTCTGTTGTCACATTACTTAATTCCGTTAAAACCCGGGGGTGTATGCCATCGGGACCCGGCGATTTGTCTATTTTAATCTTTTTAAGACGACTCTGCACAATGTAAGACAATGCATCACGGCGTCGTAAGACACAATGGGCCACCACTACCTGGCCACAATTGTCTATTTATTCAGGAAGGAAATTGATTGTGGTATGAAAAATGCAGAATTGGTTGCCCATAATGCCAAAAGCATTCTCTACCGCACGTCTGGCTCTTGCCAGCTGCTAATTAAATATTTTCCTGTAGACATAAAATCATAGAATGGTAGAGTTGGAAGGGACTTCCAGGGTCATCTGGTCCAACCCCCTGCTCAGTCCAGGATTCACTAACTCATCCCAGACAGATATTTGTCCAGCCTTTGTTTGAACACTTCCATTGAAGGAGAACTCACCACCTCCCGTGGTAACCTGTTCCACTCATTGATCACCCTCACTGCCAGACGTTTTTTTCTAATATCTAATTTGTGTCTTTCTCCCTTTCAGTTTCATCCCATTACTTCTAGTCCTTCCTTGTGCAAATGAGAGTAGGGCTGATTCCTCTGCACTGTGACAGCCCTTCAGATATTTGTAGACAGCTGTTAAGTCTCCACTCAGCCTTCTTTTTTGCAAGCTAAACATTCACAGATCCTTTAACCGTTCCTCATAGGACATGATTTGCAGACCGCTTACTATCTTGGTAACTCTTCTCTGAACTTGCTCCAGTTTGTCTATGTCTTTTTTAAATCAGGGTGCCCAGAACTGGACATACCCTGTTTCCCTGAAAATAAGACATACCCTGAAAATAAGACAGCATGATTTTCCAGAATTTTTGAGGATGCAAAATGATTTTCCAGGCTTTTTGAGGATACGTGAAATATAAGCCCTACTCTAAAATTAAGCCATGCTAACAGTTAATTTAAAAAGTCAGTTTAAATAGTGTCCAGGCAGCTATACATGTAAAAAAGTTAAACCTTTTTTAACAAAAATTAATATAAGACACTGTCTTATTTTCAGGGAAACACGGTAGTATTCCAGATGAGATCTGACTAAGGAAGAGTAGAGAGGGATAACTGCCTCACGTGATCTAGACTCTATGCCTCTTTTTGTGTTTGCTTTTTTTGCTGCTGCATCACATTGTTGACTCATGTTCAGTCTATGATTTATAAGTATACCCAAATCTTTTTGACATGTGCTGCTGCTTAGCCCAATTCCTCCCATTCTGTATGTGCTTTTTTTTTTCATTTTTCTTGCCCAGATGTAGGACTTTGCATTTCTTCTTGTTAAATATCATTCTTTTAGTTGCCACCCAATCTTTTCTAGATCTTTTTGAATCCTCTCTCTTCCCTAGTGTTAGCTATCCCTCCCAGCTTTGTGTCATCAGCACATTTGATCAGTTTCCACTCAATTCCCTCCTCCAGATCATTTATAAAAATGGTGAACAGCTGTAGTGTCCCAGACTTTAGGGCCCCCACAGCACTTTAATTACCTCATGTAGTGTGCCTAAATGTATTTGTGTTTGCCTGCCTGTCTTGTGTAATGTAGGAGACCAGGTGGTGTTTTGTCTGGAGTTACTGAAAGGTTACTGTCTAGTGTTGTCTCTGTCTAACATGTATATGTCTATGTGTGAGACAACCTACCCTCATGTGTCTTGTGAGTCCCCCCCAAGAGCACTCCTGGGATTGGGTAGAAGGGTTCAACCAGTTTCCTCCGGGGGTTAGCTAGAAGGAAGGCTATAAATACTAGCGCATGGGTGTAGAATAGAGAAAGAATGGAAAAAGAGAACAAGTCAGTAAAAAGATTGTGCCTAGTCTAAAGTCTAGACTAAGAAAAGTGGACAGAGAGGGAGAGCCCTGGGAACGGAGAGTCTATTTCAACCCCACTGGAAGGAACATTCCCATACTGGGCAAGACCTCACGGATCTCAGGAGTAATAGAAAGCGGCCATTTTCAACCGTGAGTAAGCTACCTCTGATCAAGCAGAAGGATAGTGTCAATGGGGGTGCCAGATAGTTTCCTTCCATTCCTCCATAAATAACGTTTTCTTAAAATAACTGAAACCTACAAGGTATCACCTAAAGTCATCAGGGTAGCAAGAGAGGACCCAGGAGAAAACTGTGAATTATCCTCTACCTGAGAAGTCATTTCAAATTGTCATTTCTGTGAGAATCAAAGCTTGCCTGTTACCCTTGAAATGTTATAGACTTATTGAACAGTTGAGTAAACGTTATATCCTTGGTTTACCATATTATCTCTGACTTGGACTATTTCTATAATTGTCATCAGTACATTTGATTTAAAGGATATAGAAAAGGGCCGGAACGTGCCGCGAGGGGCATATACGTGTAGGCCCTGCATGACAGGGTTTGCCGGGAACAAGAAGGTTAGGATAGGGTTAACTGTAAAGGTGAGGGGAGTGATTGTTAGGAAGCAGTTTAAAGGGATTGGTTAGTGAGAAAAGAGGGGGGGGGGGAATTGCGGGGGGGGGGGGGGTTAGTTATAAAAAGGGGCATTTTGGGCGGGAGCGCCATCTTTTTGAACGTTTCAGAGCCCACCCACCCTCCCGATTTTTGGTGGATAGGTTGAAGAATATATTTATTAAAAAAAAAAAAAAAAAAAAAAAAAAAAAAAATATTTTTCTTTTGAATAAGTGAATATATATTAATTGGTTTAGGCGGGTAGTATATTTATGAGAAGATATGAGTGAAGCTGTTGATTATATAATTTATAGGTATTTAAAACGTCATGGCAGCTGGCTGTGGCAGGCGGGGGGGGGGGGTCCTTGGAGGCAGTTTATATTGGGTGGAAGGAGTTACGGTGGGGACGGCCTCACCTGGAGTGATTATCACCCTAATGGTTTTGGTTGGGTCTGGCGCGGTGGTAGCAGGCCAGGGAAGGGGTCCCGGGTGGCCTACAATTTTATATGCTGATTGCCTCCCAGAGGGGGTTTTTGGGCATCCGAGCCGGGTGACGGTTGGAAGCCAGGTACAGTTTTGTTTCATGGATTATTATACGCCAGACCCTTAGTATTATTATTATTATTATTATTATTATATTGGATGGGACTCCAAGGGCCTCCTTCCCCGTATAGTTTAATGGATACGGTGTTTATTTTTGTGTATGTTTAATAAAGGCTGCTGTGGCCAAAATATTCCAATTAAGAAGTGGTTCGGAGTTTTATTAATGGAAAAAGAGGTATGGATTATTTAATACTCGGTGAGTCGACCATACCCTGGTCATGGCATCACAAGCTATTGTTTATGTCTATTGCAATTGGCGAGTAGCTGAGCCAGGCTGCATCCGACCTACAGAGCGCAGCAGCAGAGCCATCTTTTCCCCCGCTGTCTCCCCCACCCGGTGAGGTCTGCGCCCGGTTACTGCACAACGCTGGGTCCAGGACATTGGGGAAAAGGTTTTAGTAGAGGTCTCTGCAGTGAAAAGGCCTCATCTCCAACGAACACATAATTGAAAATTGCTTTGTAGACCCAATCTGCTTGTTTGTAAAAACTCGTACATTTTTGCCAACATTATAAATTTGTAGATAGCATTCACCAAGACTATCAAGATCATACTAAATAAGTCCTAATAATTATACGGTAGTAGTATGATCCAGAGGTTGAAGGCTTAAAGATCCGAACAGGTTTGTCCACAGTTTAGGGATTGCCACAGATGATTAAAGACCTCTGCAACAGTCTCCCACTTCTTCTCGGTCTCTGGGAACTATAGAAAAAAAAATTTAAAATTGGTTACAAGAATGAACACAACAGTGAAGCTCAAAATCAAAAGCACACATAAGGGGAACATTTATTACGCATTTTAAGACAATTCTGTAGGCTTCATTTACACAGGGCAATGGGAGTTGCGCCCAACTCATATTGAACAGCACACGGACACCCAGTCCGTATGCTATGCCAGGTGCAGGACACTGCACATTACATACCCTGTTATTGTGCAATATTTGCACGAAAATAGGGCATGCAGAGATTTTTTCAATCTTTGAGCGTGGGTCCGAATGAAAAAAAAAGAAAGAAACACGCTCATATATATGAACCCATTCAAATGACATCCATGACATGACACAACTCACATGAGTTTAATAGACGTGTAAATATGTCCCTAACTTTGAAAATATTTACGCAATTATGGATTTGGCAAGAACTTGTGACTTTTTGGTTTATACAACAGGCATGTGTTCTTCAGGCCGGAGAAGTAACTACAACAACCTAACTTGAAATAATACGCTTTTAGGCTTTTTACTATTGCATCACAAGTCTCAGGAATTATGGCACTCAAAGAAAGAACAGATATGGCAGCTGAAAACTTCAGGTCTTGTAGGCATCTGCTGGCAGCCAACCGCAGCTCTGCGGAGATAGCTTCTCGCATACCTAGATTTTGCTTCTCATTAAATGGTTTTACAGATGCCATGTGTGACAATGCAGTTATTGTTTGGCTGCAGTTGATGCTTACAGGAACGTTCTTCCTCCATCTTTGCTACATGCACCACGATTACTGCTGTCACACGGTGTTTGGCCTAGTTGATCATAGCCTTCAAAGTGATGATGGTCCTCTTGATCAACTGCTGTAAATAAGCAGAACATTTATATTAACCCCTTAGTGACCACACGTTTTTGCTTTTTTCCATTTTTGCTTTTTCCTCCCCCGTTTTAAAAAATCGTAACTTCTTTATTTATTCAGCGACGTCGCTGTATGAGGGCTTGTTTTTTGCGGGACGAGTTGTATTTTTCAATGGTTCTATTTAATGTACCATATAATGTACTGAAAAAGTTTTAAAAAATGTGGAGAAAAATGAAAAAAAAACGACATTCCGCCATCTTTCAGTGAGTCTTGTTTCTACGGCACATGAATTGCAACAAAAGTGACATGATAACATTATTCTATGCGTCAGTACGATTAGTATGATACCAAACTTATATGTTTTTTTTTTGCTGTACTACTTTTTTTTTTTTTTTTAAGATATTTAATTTTTTTAAAATTATTTTCTTTCCATCTTCTGTGCACAAGAAATTTTTTATTTTTTAGTCCATATAGTTGGGTGAGGGCTTATTTTGTGTGATACGTCCTGTAGTTTCTGTTAGTAGCATTCTAGAATACATAGGCATTTTTGATCGCTTTTTAATAGATTTTTTTCTTGGCAACAGGGTGACCAAAAAAAGCTAATTTCTGGCGTTTTTACTTTTTTTTTTTGGACGGCGTTCACTTTGCGCAGTAAATAATGTATTACTTTGATAGATCAGACTTTTATGAACAAAGCAATACCAAATATGTATCTTTGTTTTATTATTTAGATTATTTTAAATATGGCAAAAGGGGTGTTTTTTGAACTTTTATAACTTTTTTTATATATAAATAATAAAACTTTATTGTTCTTATTTTTACTTTTTCTTTTAGTTCTCCTGGGGGACAACAACTAGCGATGCTTAGATTGCTTATGCATTCTGACAGGCAGGCTATAAAGCCATCCCCATGGGCCTCCTTTCAGAAGGCCCCCAGCTGCCCTGACACCTGCACGGCTCCCCCCCCCCCCCCGATCTCACCGCAGGGGGCCGTACGGGGGGGGGGGTGGTTCGGGGGATTTAACCCCTTCCCGCTCCTGGACGTACCTGGTACGTCATGGTAGCGGGATACTTCCCGCAACATGACGTACCTGGTACGTCATGCCATTAAAGTGTCGCCGCGGTGACAATCGCGGCGACACAGCAGTGATGTCTGCTGACATAGTCAGCAGACAAGTGCTGCGTCCGGGCTGGGGACCAATCAGAGCGGTCCTTCCCCCACGATCCTTCTCCCTGACCAATCACAGCGCGGCAGCAGACTTCGCGCTGTTTACAGTAGGGGCTCTGTCTGCAAGCACCGCAGTGTGTTTCCGGTGCTTGTAGAGAGAGCACGCGTGTTACATCTGTGTGATAAAAAGAGCGATTAGTGTGTAGATTAGGCAGGGAGTGAGTGTAGTGTAGTGGAGTGTAGTGTAGTGTAGTGGAGTGTAGTGTAGCAGAGTGGAGTTAGTGATCAGTGTAGTGGAGAGGAGTTAGTCATCAGTGTGGTGTAGTGGAGTGAGTGTTAGTGATCAGTGTGGTGGAGAGGAGTTAGTCATCAGTGTGGTGTAGTGGAGTGAGTGTTAGTGATCAGTGTGGTGTAGTGTAGTGAGTGTAGTGAGTGATTGATCAGGCAGTGTAGTGTAGTGAGTGTAGTGAGTGATTGATCAGGCAGTGTAGTGTAGCAGAGTGGAGTGAGTGATCAGAAGTGCAGTGTAGTGTAGTGAGTGAGGGATCTGTAGTGTGTGATCAGAAGTGTAGTGAGTGAGCTGTAGCGTGCGATCAGCAGTGTAGTGTAGCGCAGCGTGTAGTCAGTGTATCCCTTGGTGTAAAAAAAAAAAAAAAAAGTTCCTGTTGTTCTCATTTCATTACCTGTCCCGTCACCCGTTATTAGTTAGTGTAGCGTTTAGTTAGTCCGTCTAGTGTGTAGCATGTCGTTAGTCCGTGTACTGTCAGTGTATTCGTCTGTGTAAAAAAAAAACAAAAAAAACAAAAAAAATGTTTTATAGAAGAAAATCCCACCTCCAGCTACGCCAGACCCGATAAGTGGACCCCTGTGGATGCACCAGAGATAAAAAAAATTTGGGGGGCTTATACTAACCATGGGGCTAATAAAGAAGCCAACAATCAGGGCGTACTGGTCTACCGATATTTTGTACCACACCCCAATGTTCCGCATGGCGATGTCGAGGACGCGCTTTGAGTGTATTTTAAAATTTCTGCACTACAATGACAACCAGCTGTGCCCCCCCAGCGATCACCCCAATTACGATCGGTTGTATAAGATCAGGCCCGTAATAGACCATTTTAACGCCAAGTTTGCCCAGGCGTATGCCCCACAGATAAACATTGCAGTAGACGAGTCCCTGGTACACTTCAAGGGGAGGCTAAAATTCCGCCAGTACCTGCCCAGTAAGCGGGCACGGTATGGTGTGAAGTTGTACAAGCTGTGCGAAAGTACATCAGGGTACACCCACAAGTTCCGTATTTACGAGGGGAAGGACACTAAAATTGAGCCCCCAGAATGCCCCCCCGTGCTGGGAGTAACAGGGAAAATAGTGTGGGAACTGGTGCACCCACTATTAGACCAGGGTTACCATCTGTACCTGGATAACTTTTATACCAGTGTCCCCCTGTTTCAGTGCCTCGCTTCCAGAGGAACAGTGGCATGTGGCACTGTTCGGAAAAATCAAAAAAGCCTCCCTAAGACGCTGCTTGGGCAACTGCTCAGAAGGGGTGAGAGCCGGGCCCAATGCAGCGACAATGTATTGTGCGTTAAATATAAGGACAAGAGGGATGTCCTTATGTTGACGACAATACACGGCCACAGCAGTACCCCCTGCCCAGTACGAGGTACCAGTGCAGAGACCCCCAAACCAGACTGCGTCCTCGACTATAATAAGTACATGGGAGGGGTCGATCTATCAGACCAGGTACTGGAGCCCTATAGAGCCATGCGGAAAACACGGGTGTGGTACAAAAAACTGGCCGTGCACCTCGTACAGATGGCACTGTATAATGCCTACGTGCTGTTCCGAGGTGCAGGCCACAGGGGGACATTCCTTGAATTTCAAGAGGAAGTTATCAAGGACCTAATATTTGGGGACCAGGAGGTGGGGGAGAGGCCCAGTACTTCTGGAAGCGAGGCCACAAGAATTGTACCAGGGCAGCATTTTCTCAGTGAAATTCCCTCCACTGCGACGAAGGGAAGGACCCAAAAGAGGTGCAGAGTGTGCTACAAACAGGGGATAAGAAAAAACACCATATACCAGTGTGAAACGTGCCCCACACAACCCGGCCTCTGTATAAATGAGTGTTTTAAGATCTACCACACGTCCCTGAAATTTTAATTTTTTTATTGCCCTGACGTTTTACCCTGATGTACTTCGCACAGCTTGTACATAAAGCCACATGCTAAGTCCTTCCCTTCTGAGCCCTGCGCCCTAAAAACAGTTTAGATTCACATATGGGGCATTTCCCTGTTGGGTAACATCATGGGTTACGTTTTCTCCTTCTGCCCCTGGTAAAAAATAAAAATCTGGGCCTAAACTGAGCATTATTGGAAAAATGTGAATTTTTCGTTCTCAACTCAAATTGTTAAAAAAAATTCCTCAAATACCTGTGGGTTCAAACCGCTCACTACACCCCTTAAAAAATTCCCTGAGGGGTGTAGTTTCCAAAATGGGGTCAGTTGTTGGGGGTTTCAAATGCACTGGTACCTCAGGGGCACTGTAAACACTACATGGGGTCTGAAAATTATTCCAGCAAAATCTGCATTCAAAAAGCCAAGAAGCGCTCCTATCCTTCTGAGTCCTGCCATGTGCCCATACAACAGGCTATGTCCACATATGGGGCATTTCCGTGTTCGAGAGCAACTGGGTAACGCATCATGGGGTACGTTTTTTCCTTCTGCCACTGGTAAAAAATATAAATCTGGGCCTAAAGCTGAACATTATGTGAAAAATGTGATTTTTTTGTATTGAACTCAAACTGTTAAAAAAATTCCTCAAATACCTGTGGGTTCAAACCACTCACTACACCCCTTAAAAAATTCCCTGAGGGGTCTAGTTTCCAAAATGGGGTCAGTTGTTGGGGGTTTCAAATGCACTGGTACCTCAGGGGCACTGCAAACACTACATGGGGTCTGAAAATTATTCCAGCAAAATCTGCATTCAAAAAGCCAAGAAGCGCTCCTATCCTTCTGAGTCCTGCCATGTGCCCATACAACAGGCTACGTCCACATATGGGGCATTTCCGTGTTCGAGAGCAACTGGGTAACGCATCATGGGGTACGTTTTTTCCTTCTGCCACTGGTAAAAAATATAAATCTGGGCCTAAAGCTGAACATTATGTGAAAAATGTGATTTTTTTTGTATTGAACTCAAACTGTTAAAAAAATTCCTCAAATACCTGTGGGTTCAAACCGCTCACTACACCCCTTAAAAAATTCCCTGAGGGGTGTAGTTTCCAAAATGGGGTCAGTTGTTGGGGGTTTCAAATGCACTGGTACCTCAGGGGCACTGTAAACACTACATGGGGTCTGAAAATTATTCCAGCAAAATCTGCATTCAAAAAGCCAAGAAGCGCTCCTATCCTTCTGAGTCCTGCCATGTGCCCATACAACAGGCTATGTCCACATATGGGGCATTTCCGTGTTCGAGAGCAACTGGGTAACGCATCATGGGGTACGTTTTTTCCTTCTGCCACTGGTAAAAAATATAAATCTGGGCCTAAAGCTGAACATTATGTGAAAAATGTGATTTTTTTGTATTGAACTCAAATTGTTAAAAAAATTCCTCAAATACCTGTGGGTTCAAACCGCTCACTACACCCCTTAAAAAATTCACTGAGGGGTGTAGTTTCCAAAATGGGGTCAGTTGTTTGGGGTTTCAAATGCACTGGTACCTCAGGGGCACTGCAAACACTACATGGGGTCTGAAAATTATTCCAGCAAAATCTGCATTCAAAAAGCCAAGAAGCGCTCCTATCCTTCTGAGTCCTGCCATGTGCCCATACAACAGGCTATGTCCACATATGGGGCATTTCCGTGTTCGAGAGCAACTGGGTAACGCATCATGGGGTACGTTTTTTCCTTCTGCCACTGGTAAAAAATATAAATCTGGGCCTAAAGCTGAACATTATGTGAAAAATGTGATTTTTTTGTATTGAACTCAAACTGTTAAAAAAATTCCTCAAATACCTGTGGGTTCAAACCGCTCACTACACCCCTTAAAAAATTCACTGAGGGGTGTAGTTTCCAAAATGGGGTCAGTTGTTGGGGGTTTCAAATGCACTGGTACCTCAGGGGCACTGTAAACACTACATGGGGTCTGAAAATTATTCCAGCAAAATCTGCATTCAAAAAGCCAAGAAGCGCTCCTATCCTTCTGAGTCCTGCCATGTGCCCATACAACAGGCTATGTCCACATATGGGGCATTTCCGTGTTCGAGAGCAACTGGGTAACGCATCATGGGGTACGTTTTTTCCTTCTGCCACTGGTAAAAAAATATAAATCTGGGCCTAAAGCTGAACATTATGTGAAAAATGTGATTTTTTTTGTATTGAACTCAAATTGTTAAAAAAATTCCTCAAATACCTGTGGGTTCAAACCGCTCACTACACCCCTTAAAAAATTCACTGAGGGGTGTAGTTTCCAAAATGGGGTCAGTTGTTGGGGGTTTCAAATGCACTGGTACCTCAGGGGCACTGTAAACACTACATGGGGTCTGAAAATTATTCCAGCAAAATCTGCATTCAAAAAGCCAAGAAGCGCTCCTATCCTTCTGAGTCCTGCCATGTGCCCATACAACAGGCTACGTCCACATATGGGGCATTTCCGTGTTCAAGAGCAACTGGGTAACGCATCATGGTGTACATTTTTCCTTCTGCCACTGGTGAAAAATGCAAATCTGGGCCTAAAGCTGAACATTATGTGAAAAATTGGATTTTTTCGTATTGAACTCAAATTGTTAAAAAAATTCCTCAAATACCTGTGGGTTCAAACCGCTCACTACACCCCTTAAAAAATTCACTGAGGGGTGTAGTTTCCAAAATGGGGTCAGTTGTTGGGGGTTTCAAATGCACTGGTACCTCAGGGGCACTGTAAACACTACATGGGGTCTGAAAATTATTCCAGCAAAATCTGCATTCAAAAAGCCAAGAAGCGCTCCTATCCTTCTGAGTCCTGCCATGTGCCCATACAACAGGCTATGTCCACATATGGGGCATTTCCGTGTTCGAGAGCAACTGGGTAACGCATCATGGGGTACGTTTTTTCCTTCTGCCACTGGTAAAAAATATAAATCTGGGCCTAAAGCTGAACATTATGTGAAAAATGTGATTTTTTTTGTATTGAACTCAAATTGTTAAAAAAATTCCTCAAATACCTGTCGGTTCAAACCGCTCACTACACCCCTTAAAAAATTCACTGAGGGGTGTAGTTTCCAAAATGGGGTCAGTTGTTGGGGGTTTCAAATGCACTGGTACCTCAGGGGCACTGTAAACACTACATGGGGTCTGAAAATTATTCCAGCAAAATCTGCATTCAAAAAGCCAAGAAGCGCTCCTATCCTTCTGAGTCCTGCCATGTGCCCATACAACAGGCTACGTCCACATATGGGGCATTTCCGTGTTCGAGAGCAACTGGGTAACGCATCATGGTGTACATTTTTCCTTCTGCCACTGGTGAAAAATGCAAATCTGGGCCTAAAGCTAAACATTATGTGAAAAATTGGATTTTTTCGTATTGAACTCAAACTGTTAAAAAAAATTCCTCAAACATCTGTGGGTTCAAACCGCTCACTACACCCCTTAATAAATTCCCTGAGGGGTGTAGTTTCCAAAATGTGGTCAGTTATTGGGGGTTTCAAATGTACTGCTACCTCAGGGGCACTGCAAACACTACATGGGGTCTGAAAATTATTCCTGCCAAATCTGCATTCAAAAAGACAAGAAGCGCTCCTTTCCTTCTGAGACCTACCATGTGCCCATACAACAGGCTACGTCCACATATGGGGCATTTCTAAAAACTGCGGAATCTGGGTAATACATTCCAAGTTTTGTTTCTTTGCTAACTCCTACTGTTTTATATAAAAAAAAAGGTTTTATATTGAAAATCAGTAGAAAAAAGGAACTGTTCTAATTTTTGATGCACTTTCCTTTAATTCCTGTAAAACATCTAAAGGGTTAATAAACTTTCTAAATGCCATTTTGAATACTTTGAAGGGTGCTGATTTTAAAATGGGGCAATTCATGGGGGATTCTGATATACAGGCTTGGCAAAACTATGTCTGAACTGCATTGGTCCTTAAAAAATTTAGATTTTGAAATTTGCTAGTAAATGTGAAAAATTACTGCTAAATTTATATACTTTGTGGAGTCTGCAAAAAGTAAAATAACACTTAAAAAATGATTGCTGTGTAAAGTAGGCCTATGGGAAATGTTAATTAATAACTATGTTGTGGTGTTTGACTTTCTATCTTACAAAGAAAACAATTCAAAGTTTGAAAATTGTGAATTTTTCCAAATTTTCAGTAAATTTGGATTTTTTTTCCTAATAAGGACAAACTTTATTGATGAAATTTTTACACTAACATAAAGTACAATATGTCACGAAAAAACAGTCTCAGAATCACCTTGATAAGTAAAAGCATTCAAAAGTTATTAGCACAGAAAGTGACAGATGTCAGATTTGAAAAGCGAGAGCATTTCATGATGCACAAAACTACACCCTAGCAAACAATCACCCCTCCCTTCGAGTCTGTGAACGACTAGACGATGGCTATATAGATGAAATGAAATGAAAGCAATGAATCATAATTTTTACTCCTGTAGAAAATGAACAAACGCAGAGCAAACAAATTATGGGTCATCGTCTGGTCATTTGCCACGTTTACACTGAACAATTGTAATTCATTTTGCCCTATTTTAGGATAGCAGCTTGGCCACTGTTGGCCATTCTGTGGCATTCTTGATAAGGTCTAGATATAAGCTGTACTATCAAAGGTAGCCACAAGAGAGAGCTCCAGTATTGCTAATAGAAGTTATTGAAACTATTAGAGAATAAACTGGGAAGTTTCCAGAAAAGGACTCTGATTGGCTGTGCACCACTGCCCCTCACACCCTGATCACCCACAAAGACAAGGGGTGGGGGAAAGTGTCTGACGAGGTCCTTCAGCCATACCCGATGATGCAAAGCCTGGTGTAAAAGGTAGCAATCTACCTTATTCACACTGATACCTATAGTGCTATAAAAATGTAATTTACAAAAAGTCCCCAGGAACGCTCACTTTCCTGCGAGCAAACTCATCTTTCTGCCAACAGCCTATCACAGAGCATTTTATGATGCACGAAACTACACCCTAGCAAACAATCTCCCCCCTCCCTTAGAGTCTGTGAACGACTAGACGATGGCTGTTTAGATGGAATGAAATTCAAACAATGAATCATAATTTTTATTCCTGCAGAAAATGAACAACGACTGATGAGCAAACTAGTTATGGGTCATCGTTTGGTCGTTTGCCATGTTTGTTGAGCGACTTCTGTGTGAGACCACCACGGATCAACAAGCTTACAAGTCTGAGGAGGTGCGAAGATTCACAGAGCCCCACTTTCTACACCCCATCCTTGCCTCGGAGGTCAAGAAATACCCCCTAAAAAAGTGTTGGGTTTGCAGCAAGCATGGGAGGAGAAGGGACATCTGGTTTTATTACCCCAAGTGCCCATCCTGACAGGGCCTCTCCCTGTTTTGAGACATACCACACAGTTTTACATTATTACTTTCAGATAAGTTTTAGAGAATGCCAAAAAGGAGGGGTGAGTCAATTTTTAGGGAGTCAGTTTTTTTATGCAAAAAAGTGTGCAGTGGGGCCTGGAATGTATTCAGTTGTGCCCTGAAAGCAATTCGGTGTTCCCTTTATCATGGGCCTAGCCATGTGTCCTGTAAGCAGATTGAGGTTATAATGGGGTGTTGCTGAATGCAGAAGGACAGGTGCTATAAAGTTTGTGGTGCGTGTCCCCAGTTTTTCCTGCTTGAAACAAAGACAACTGTCATGAAAGTAACATATTTGGAAAAAAGGAAAAAAAAAATATTTATTTTTCACCTGCTTTATAAAAAATTTTTGCAAACAACTGTGGGGTTAACCCCTTAGTGACCAAGCCTGTTTGCGCCTTAATGACCAGGCCAAATTTTGCAAATCTGACACGTGTCACTTTAGCATGGAAAAACACCAGAAACGTTTTGCATATCCAAGCGATTCTGACATTGTTTTTTTGCCACATGTTGTACTTCATCTAGGCGGAAAAAAAGACCGATAGAATTTGTGTTTATTTATTAAAAGCGCCAAAATTGGGAACATTTTGAAAAAAATCGTCATTTTTTCACATTTCCAACTGCAATATCTCAAATATGTGCAAACATAATATAGAAATTTTTGCTAAGATATGTATTTCCATCCGTTTACTTTATCTTTGGCGCACATTGGAAAAACGTTCGTTTTTTTTAACCATTTAGGAGACGTACAAATTTAACATTACTTTTCAGCATTTTGAGGAACACTTTGTTTTCCTACACCAAACCAAGATTGGAAAGGCTCATAGGAGTCAAAATGATAGATACCCCCACAAGTGACCCCATTTTAAAAACTACACCCTTTAAGGTATTCACTGAGGGGTGTCATGAGTATTTTAACCCCACAGTTTTTTTTTAGGAGTCAATGCAATTTAGAAGAGAAAAACTAAAATTTCATATTTTTGCAAATATGTCATTTTAAAGACAGGACTTTTTTCTATAGTACACATGAAAATTAGGATTTACACCCCAGAATGGATACCCTTGTTTGTCCCGTGCTCAGAAACATAGCCATTGTGGCCCTAATCTTACGTCTGGATGCACAATGGGGCCCAAAATGAAAGGAGCAAACGGTGGCTTTCGGAACAGAAATTTTGCTCGAAGGAGATTTAGGCCCTATTGCACACTTGTAGAGCCATTGAGTGACCAAAACGATGGAGAACGCCCACAAGTGACCTCATTTTAAAAAGTAGACCCCTTAACAAATTTATTTAGGGGTACGATGACTTTTTTGACTTCACAGTTTTTGAATGAATCTAAGCCAAGCCGAAGGAAAAAAATTACGATTTTCATTTTTTTGGTAATTCTGTCATTTCAAAAGCAGTTTTTTTTGTACCGCACATATATGAATGAAGACTTGCACCCCAAAATGGATACCCCTGTTTGTCCCGTGCTCAGAAACATACCCATTGTGGCCCTAATCTTACATCTGGATGCACAATGGGGCCCAAAATGAAAGGAGCAACCGGTGGCTTTCGGAACAGAAATTTTGCTTGAAGCAGATTTAGGCCCCATTGCCTACTTGTAGAGCCCTTGAGTGACTAAAACGATGGAGAACCCCCACAAGTGACCCCATTTTGAAAAGTAGACCCCTTAACGAATTTATCTAGGGGTACGATGACTTTTTTGACTTCACAGTTTTTGAATGAATCTAAGCCAAGCAAAAGGAAAAAATTATGATTTTCATTTTTTTGGCAATTGTGTCAATTTAAAAACAGGTTTTTTTTTGTACAGTGTACATAGGAATGAAGACGTTCACTCCAAAATGGATACCCCCATTTGTCCCGTGTTCAGAAACATACCCATTGTGGCCCTAATCTACTTAAAGGAAACATAGTTAGGCCTATAATGGAAGGAGCACCCGTTGGATTTCAGGGTACAACTGAATAAATTCCAGTCCCCATTGCACACTTGTAGAGCCATTGAGCGGCCAAAACGATAGAGAACCCCCACAAATGACCCCATTTTGAAAACTAGACCCCCTTAACAAATTCATCTAGGGATGTACTGCGTATTTTGACCCCACAGTATTTGAATGAATCTAAGCAAAGCAAAAGGAAAAAATTACGATTTTCATTTTTTTGGCAATTTTGTCAATTTAAAAACTGTTTTTTTGTACAGAGTACATAGGAATGAAGACGTTCACCCCAAAATGGATCCCCCCGTTTGTCCCGTGTTCAGAAACATACCCCTTGTGGCCCTAATCTACTTACAGGACACATGGCTAGGCCCATAATGGAGGGAATGCCCGCTGGATTTCAGGGCAGAACTGAATAAATTCCAGGCCCTATTGTCCACTTATACGGAAAAAAATTTGACTTCCTAAAAATAATCCTCCCCAACCCCCCGCCATCCCCATTTTTTGGCATTCCCTAAATATTAGATAAAGGTAATAATATAAACTGCGTTTTATGTCCGAAGACAGGGGTAATTACGGAGGCTGCTTGGGATGGGCACATGGGGCAAGAAAACCGGGTATCCCCCCTCCTCTCATGTATTTTGGGGGGTATTTTGTAACCTCAGCGGCGGGGATGGGGTGTAAAAAGTGGCGCTCTGTGAGGCTTTGTAATTTTGCTGCGGTGCAGCGGTCTTACAGAGAAGGCGCTCAACAAACTGCTCCTGGAACTGCATGAAGGCAAGCGTTCCCGGGGCTTCTTGTAAATTACGGATTACAGGTAGCGGTCTGAATAACGCCGCGCTCACACGGACGAAGTGGTAGCCAGCAGCAGGGAGATTTTACATTTCCTGGGCAATATTTTACTTTTGCGCATGCGTCCGCCATCATGCTGATGGGTGCATGCGCCGAAGCTGGGGTAAGGTCCACAGATCAACATCCCATCAGGGAACAAATCCAGGACCTTGGGTACGTAATTTCATCCCCCCTTACGGATACGATCCGTAAGGGGAGATGAAATTTAAACTTTTTAACCTTTTTTTTAACTTTTAACTTTTTTTTTTTTTTTACTTTTTAATTTTATATGATCACCGTTATCCGATGGATAAAGGAGATCATATGACTGGAAACCGCATACAGCGGTCCCCAGTCATATCTCCCTGCACTCGGCTATCTGTGACAGCCGGGTGCAGGGAGATTTTGAATTTGCCGGGCTCGCCGGCCTTCTGCGCATGCGCGCCACATCGGCGCATGCGCAGAAGCCAGCGGGGGTCCCGACACTGGCCGGAGGACATCGGCGGACCTGAGGTGAGTATTTTCACCTCCGCTCATAGATCCGATCCATGAGGGGAGGTGAAACTTTTCTTTTTTACACTTTTTTTCACTTTTCCGCGATCGTCATTATCCATTGGATAATGATGATCGAGGTACTGGGGACCGCTCACCGCTGACATCTCCTGCCTCCCGGCTACCTACAGGAGCCGGGAGCCAGGAGATTTTAAGTCTCCCGCGCCGCCGGGCCTTCTGCGCATGCGGCTGACGTAATGCCACCTGGCGCGCATGCGCAGAAGGACGGCTACGGCGCCCGGAGCATCGGGACAGTGGGGAGTCGTGCGGCGGGCCTCGGTGAGTAATTTCAGCTGCCCTGATGGATCCGATCCTTCAGGGCAGCTGAATCTTTAACTTTTTTGGTACTTTTATTTACTCTTTTGCGATCGGCGCTATCCATAGCACCGATCGCAATGCCGGGGGGGGGGTTCCGAACAGCCCGGGATGACAGCTCCATGCTGTCAGCTACCTGCGGACACCGACAGCATGGAGCTGTCACGTCCACAGCCCGAGGGGCTTTATTCTCTGCAGGATACATGTTTTTATGTCCTCAGAGAATAAAGCCCACTTCGGGACGACATAAAAACACTATGGGCTGGTCGTTAATGGGTTAAAATGTTCAGTACACACCCAGATAAATGAGCTAAGGGGGTCTAGATCTCAAAATGGGGTCATTTGTGGGGGGCGTTCTATCGCTTTGGCAACTTGATGGCTCTACAAGTGAGCAATGGGGACTAAAATTTATTCAGTTGTGCCCAGAAAGTTGTTCCCTCCATTACAGGCCTATCCATGTGTTCAGTAAGCAGATTGGGGCTACAATGGGTATGTTTCTGAACACGGGACAAACAGGGGTATTAATTTTGGGGTGAAAGTCTTCATTCAAAAGGTGATTGTTGTTAGTAAGAGAAACCAAGTAATCTTGTAGATATGATACCTTTTAGTGGCTAACAAAAATACATGATGTTACAGCGAGCTTTTGGACCTCTTAGGGTCCTTCCTGAGGCATAGTGGAACAAATCTAAAGATGTATTTACTATAACACATGATCACATGGCAGGGCACGAACATGGTGAACTTCATTTGCACTAGATAAATACCAGAGACAGAGGGTAAAGGCCCATTTTCATTGGACAAATGTCGGGCATTGTTTGCACAGGAGCGAGTATCGTTGGTTCGCAGCAGAGCGGCTGGAGATTTTTCTCCTCGCGCTCCCTGCCCCTCTCCATTCACTTTAGCAGCGGCTGTTCAGTACTGAATGGCTTCTGTTTACACTGAACCATCAGCATTCATGATTTATAGCTGCATGATCATTCAGTGTAAACAGCAGCCGTTCAGTACTGAACTGCCGCTCTGTTAAGGGAATGGACAGGGGCGGGTGAGAAATCTCCTCCAGCTGCCCCGGCCCCCTGTTGGCCACTCTGTGAGCGAGCCAGCAATACTCGCTACTGTACAGCAGCACGGGAGCGAGTATATGCGGGGACGAGTGTCGAGTATCGCTTGCTCTAAATTCGTCCAGTGTAAATGGGCCTTAAGAGGGCACAGACATGTTGGGATTAATAGCATTAACCCATTTAGGACCAGCCACTGTATATATACGGCGGCTGGTCCTGGGCTTAGAGGACCGCCGATAGTAAAATTACGGCGGTGCTCTAAGTCTCCTGCCTCTGCACTCAGTCAGAGACAGGAACGGGTTATCAGCTGTTAGTAACAGCTGATAACCCGGAGCAGAAGGCAGGAGGGGTTTTTAACTCTTCCTGCCTTCTGCTTCCCCGATATACAGTGCTCAATGGGCACTGTCTGGGCAAAGTGAAAGTAACATTTACTTTCACTACAGGAGGCTGGAATCGGCACACGTGACGGGGCGGAGCTACGCGATGACGCATAGAAGGGGCGGAGCCAGAACGCCGCTCGTGCTGGACCGAGCCGATGGGAGAAGACCCTTCTGCGCAAGCACGTCTAATCGGGCGATTAGACGCTGAAATTAGACGGCACCATGGCGACGGGGACGCCAGCAACGGAGCAGGTAAGTGAATAACTTCTGTATGGCTCATATTTAATGCACGATGTATATTACAAAGTGCATTAATATGGCCATACAGAAGTGTATAACCCCACTTGCTATCGCGGGACAACCCCTTTAAGGTACAAAACAACCTGGTCCTTAAGGGGTTAATAAAGCTGTGTGAGTGGCTGTTCCTCAGTACCTTACACCTGTGCTATTGCTCCTCCATATAGCAGTTTGGCTGTCTGTATGTTTGGGATGTGTTGTTTATATCTGCCCTCTTGTATCAATATATCAATAAGTATATGGCTGCTATTTTTTGTCTGTTTAGATTTTCCTCTTTATGTTCATGTTCTGTAATAGAGTAAAAAGCCACTAGGTGGAGCTAAGTGCATATTGATTCATAAGACCAGTATTGATGCAGCCTAAATCTATAGGCAGTGAGCTTCCTCTAGTGGCAGCTGCAGGTGCTGCATTTGTTGCACAGCTTTTTCTTCTCAAGTCATAAAAACTATTATTATTGTTTCTATTTGTTTTATTTATATAGCACCACCATATTCCACAGTGCTGTACAATTCAGAAGTAACGTACACAAAGTAAGACATAACATCCCCCGTGTTCTATAATACTAATATTATAGATTTAAAAGTAACTGTCTGTCTGTTATCTTTTCACGGTTAAACTGCTGAAGCGATTTTGCTGAAATTTGGCAGGGAGATAGCTTGCATCTTGAGGAAGGACATGGGCTTCGTTGTATCCCAAAAATTTATAGAGTTCTCTAGGGAGCGCGGCAAGACAGATTTATTTGATAATGCCCAGGCACACCTCTGCTTCGCTGCCAGCGCAAGGTGGTGAAGGAGGTGCACATCATAAACTATGTCTACAGAAATGGGTAGACACATTAGGGCAGACCTCATTGCCGCACAAATGCGATTATTAAACTAGCAGGGATACCCGGCATTGCCCGGAATTAAAGCTTGAATTAAAGACACATTAACCTGGATTGAGATTTTGAATAAAATCTGTGTTGCCAATAGCAACCAATCATAGCACAGCTTTTATTTTACTTCAGCAGTATTTAACTTCCACACATTCCGATAATACTGACAGATTTGCCTTTTCAATTCAAAAGGCTGCAATTCCCTCTGAAAATACCATTGCGATGACCATAAATAAAGCTCAAGGGCAAACACTTGAGAACACAAGAACATGTTTTTCCCCTGGGCAACGTGTATACAGCCCCCAAAACTTTTATATCCTAGCAAAAGATGACAAGACCAAAGCTGTACAGAACTGACAGCAGATTGCAGATACATTCCTTTCACTATTTCAACTTTTTACATTTCAGAATACAGCAAAACACAGATTAGATTAAAAAAAATACAAATTCTACGTGGAAGAAGTTGCAGGTAACAATCTAGTACGAGGGGGTGCTGATAAGTCTTTGTGTTCTTTTTTTGTTTCTATGGTAACAAATGGTACATCATATGAAAGCCTTATGTGTCTAATATATGTTTTCAAAATGTTGTGTTTGTAGCTTATGGCAACAGTGATCTAGGCACATGGGAAAACAACATGGCGGAGTCTAAGGTGATATTCACGGCAAATGAGAGCAGAGGAGTGATACGATTCTTGTTTCTGCAAGGAAAGTCCACGCAGGATATTCATGGTGATATGTCGCAGACATTGGGGGATCAATGCCTTTCATATTCTACAGTTAAGAACTGGGTTGTCAAATTTAAAACGGGACACTTCAGCACCAATGATGAGGAACGTCCTGGACGACCGAGAGAGGTTGTTAATTCAGAGATCGTCAATGCTGTGCACAACCTCATACTGGAGAATCGGCCAATTTCAGCTAAAGGAATAGCAGACATCATGGGGATTTCTCGTGAACGTGTTTCTGTTATTATCCATGAACATTTGAACATGAAGAAGCTATCTGCAAAGCGGGTCCCCAAATGTTTGACAACAGATCAGAAAAGCATGTGATTGAAAACTTTCTGGTCCATTTGTCAGCGTTTCTGGACTGATAGGAACTTCCTGGATCGACTGGTCACTATGGATGCGACCTGGATTTATTTGTATGACCCTGAAACCAAGCTGCAGTCAAAAGAGGGGAGGCACAGTACTTCTCCTCGCCCAAAGAAGTTCAGGGTGCAAAAATCAGGCACTAAGGTGATGGCATCTGTGTTCTGGGATAAGGAGGGCGTGCTGCTAGTGGACGACCTTCAAAATGGTTCCACCATCAATGCAAGGTATTACATTGAACTTATGGACCAATTGAAGGCAGCTCCAAAGGCCAAAAGGCGCGGCAAGCTGTCCAAAGGAATCTTGTTCCTGCAAGACAACGCCTCCGCTCACACTGCACAAGCCACCAGGGCAAAACTGGTGGAGCTAGGCTTCCAGATGGTTGACCACCCACCTTATTCACCAGATCTAGCTCCCTCCGACTATCATCTGTTTCCAAACCTGAAGAAACACCTCAAGGGTACCAGATTTCACACCATTTCTGATGCCATGGCTGCTACGAATGATTGGTTTGAGGCACAACCGAAATCCTTCTTTTTGCAAGACTTACAGAACTTGGAATATCGATGTAAGAAGTGTGCTGACAACAGTGGAGAGTATGTGGAATAAATGTAAAGTTTCATCTTCTTATCTCGTTTCTCTCTGGGTAAAGCCAAAGACTTATCAGCAGCCCCTTGTACAGTACTAATGCGATGGACAGCTTAAACAATAGGGGTGAGAGCCCTGCTCGTAAGAGCTTACAGACTATAAAGACACAAAAGCTTGTTATGTACAAACCAGACGAAAATAACACATTATCTAAATATAGAGTGCTATACATATATGCAAAGCTGTGTGAGGCCTTAGTCAGACAGGCGTTTTTTCGCGCGATTTGCGCATCGCATGTCGCATGCGCAAATCGCGTGACCAGAGGCGAAAAATCGCGGGGAAAATCTGCACCTAGCTGCGTTAATCGTCGCAGCAAAACGCCCGTCTGACCGGAGAAAAATCGCCGTGCGCATCAAAATGCGCATGAAACTTAGACTGACCGGCGAAAAAAATGATTTTGGTGCGCACATAAAACGCCGAACGCAGATAGGCGCGATCTGCGAATCGTCGTGTCCTATAATTTATCGCATATCCGCATAAAAAGCGGACATGTGACCGATACCATAGCGAACCATTGGTTCTATATATGCGCGAAACGCATGCGCATGCGCAAATCGTGTGAAAAAACGCCCGTCTGACTAAGGCCTGAGACGATCACCAGCCATAATTGTGTAAAGACAGGTAAGAGGTCCATTAGGGCGCGTGGGTGATGCAGTGGGAAGAAAAGGGCCAGGTCACCAGTGGGGAGTGTAGAAGTAGGGTAGATGTGTAGAATCGGTCGCAGTTGGTGGTGCGACACAATTTAGGATGACACGGCTATGACAAATGGAGGCAGGAGCAGCACTTTTAAAATAAAAATAACTTTAATTACCATTTGCATTGTAAACAGGTTATGCTCCATAGGAGGATCCATATACTTTAACGTTAGATAATAAAGTGCTAGCATAAACTCTCTCACTTAAAACGATAGTATTCTTAAAGCAACAGTACTTATCATTTGGAGCCTTTCGTCAACATATACATCTCGTTTCTCCATGTGCAGCAAGGCTCATGTCAGTCTTAATATTTTACCAGCTTAATTTTATATCTAATTACTGCAGCGTATCTACTTCATACATTACTGTGGCCGTAGGCCACTACCTCAAATGCCCTGTAGGAGCAACTTCTCATGTCTTTGATGTCACATAAATCCAGAGGTCGTCTCACCATCATCATCATCATGATCTAGCAGTTTCTCCACCACGTTACACATTTCTTAAATCACATTGCTTCCCGCTCTGGCCTGGTCCTAACTGTGCCATTACACTTACTGAGTCATAAACACTTCATACACCTTAGCCTAGATACATCCCGCACAGCATCCGCGTGAGTGTCACAATTAAGTACCTCTCTGCGGTGATCCTAATGACGGATGGCCGCACAGGAAAAACGCCTGTGTTGTGAATAGGTACCTGCTGTAGTAAACTGAGGTAATGCTCTCTCTCTCTCTGGAAGGGACTTATTCCTCTCACTACCACTCTCCAGACGCTACGGGTAGTCGCTCTTCTTCCTCCATCTTCAGCTACATGGAAGCTAAAGGTGCTTCCATGCGGCTCTGTATTAGCACTTTCTCCTCCTGAACACAGATTGAAGACCTCTTTCCCGCTTTCAATCTCTCTCTTTTATAACCTCACTCATACCACATGACACAGTAAAATAGATACATTCAGCAGACAGAGCTGACAGGCAATGATTTTAACACAGCTGATGCTTCAGACGCTGCAGCTGTGCAACACATACAAACCATGACATGACAGCTTTGCACAGTGCATCCACATAAGACAATACATATATGACATTTATGGAGGGGACCAGGATGTTTTTCTGGGACACTACAAAAGATGGGAGTCAAATATGATCTAAAGACAGCGGGCAGGTTGCTGAGGAGTCATAGGGGTACTACAGACAGCGGGCAGGCTGCTGCGGAGTTATAGTGGTACTACAGACAGCGGGCAGGCTGCTGAGGAGTTATGGTGGTACTACGGACAGCGGGCAGGCTGCTGAGGAGTTATGGTGGTACTATGGACAGCGGGCAGGCTGCTGAGGAGTTATAGTGGTACTACAGACAGCAGGCAGGCTGCTGAGGAGTTATGGTCGTACTACGGACAGCGGGCAGGCTGCTGAGGAGTTATAGTGGTACTACAGACAGCGGGCAAGCTGCTGAGGAGTTATGGTGGTACTACAGATAGTGGTCAGGCGGCTTTCTCAGAAATCTCGTCCACACGGGATGGAAAATCCATCGCGGCAAAAGCAGAAGCCAGCGTTGCGGCACGGATTCGCCGGCTGCAGCATGTCCATTCTTTTCTCCTCTGCGGCTGCGCTCTCCTCTATGGGAGCGCCGGTCGCAGCGGAAAAGCGTGCGGCCAAGCCGCTTCAAAACCCGCAGCTAAGTGCCATGGGTTTTGAAGCAGCGCTTTCCAGGTGGAAATCTAGCAGTATTTTGCTGCGGCCAAACCGCGAGATTTCTGCCGGGGATACATCCCGTGTGACCCCAGCCCTATGGTGGTGCTACAGACAGCGGGCAAGCTGCTGAGGAGTTATGGTGGTACTACAGACTAAGCGCTGTGATAGCACCCCCATTGTCAGCACTTCGCTATCCTTCAGGCTACAAGTTGCGGGAAGTATCCCAGTCCCTCATCACAGAATAAGCCATGTTCCTATCGTGTAATCTCATTGCATCCATGCAGCCTCGTTCTGTCAGCTGACCCTCCTCCTCCCACGTAGGTTCTGGCTGCAGGCTCTACTGGACAGGGTGACCCGGCGGTGACGTGCACAGCAGTTGTATAACAGCCCAGCAGCTGCTTACATAACCCCCCTTCCCCCGGGCGGGGCCCGGAGCAGCTCTTCACGTGTTCGTCTCAAGAGCTGACAATCCCACTGGCAGCCAGCAGGAGGCAATAGTAGGGCTGCGGCCACACAATGGCTCAGTGTTCTCCTCCGATGCAGACAGTAATACCGTACTAATAGAAGAGCTGCATGTAATCCGCTCTCACTCCGTCTGCCCCGCATTAACCCGTCCACTGCCGGCGCCCTATGTTACTGGTCCTGTACAATTTGTGCCACATGCCACCCTGCAGCTGCGCCGCTACTGATGGGTTGTTCACAGAGGGGCTAACTGTATGAGCTGCCTCCTTATAGTGAACAATGGGAGTCAGCGCCTGTAAATTGTAACCCCTTCACTGCTGGAAAGGTGACGTGCTCCTCAATTAGAGGACAAGTTAAGGGACTGTTCATGCGGGACTGAATATATGTGGAATATGCCGTCAATGAATTCTCTATCAAAATTTGGATGCAGAATTGCTGGCAGGATTCTGCTATTTTCAATTCTGCACCAAAATCCACACAATACCAGTACGGAATTAGGAGTATTCCGCAAAAGGGGGTATTCTGTAATATTGCATGGTGGAATATTCTGCCCTGTGTGAAAGTTCCATAAGGGTTAGGCCAGCTGCATATGGCAGAGCTGGATTTTGCATGCAGAATCCATCCCTGGCAGCAGCGGTGTCCGCGTGTATCTGACTTTCTGTATCTTCACTGCAGATGGTCCGCATAGCTCCCGTCGGACGTGCGCAGTACAGATTTTTTTTTTTTGAAACTCCTGCGTTTCCCGCATCATCACCTAGTGATGACGCGGAAGCCGTGCCCTTTCCGCAAGGTCAATTACGGAAGGGCCACGGTTCGGACGACTTCCATTGACTTCAATGGAAGCCGACCGCGCGAAATCCGCTCATAAATAGAGCATGCTGTAATTTTTCCTCCGCAAGCACAAGCCGCCATTGCTTTTCCGCTCGTGTGCAGGAAGAATTACTTTTCCATAGCATGCTACGGACAATATTGGCGGAGGAACCTGGAGGCGGATGTCCGCTGCGGATTTCGCAATGCAAATGGACCCTTGTGCAGGCGGCCTAATTAGTGTAAACTTTCCACTGAGCCCTGTAGCTGGTATGGCACATATAGCAGGCCCTGCGGGGGGGGGGGGGGGGGGGGCATCCAGCTGCTGGGCGCCTTACAAGTAGCTCTGGCAATCCTATACCGGCCACTACTGCTGGTGGGCGGCGAGTTCATGGAAGCGGCACCGCCACTGCAGCTGGGAGTGCTCCAGCTGCTGGTAGGGCAGCTCCTCTAAACGGCTCCGGCAGTGCCGCTGCGGCCTTGGCCACAGAGCAACTGGAAGCAGCTCCTGTAGTGGCACTACTCCAGGTCCTGCTTCTGCCAGGGCAGCTCTGGCTGGCCTTCAGGGAGGGGAGGAAGCGCTGACTCATCGGCGGCTGCTGGAGGTGCTGCTGTGGACATCTCCTCCAGCCACAGGAGCCTTAACGGCAAAAAAACTCACATACACCGCAGGGAAGCTCCGGATCCTCTGTGCTCTCACTGCTACCAGATGAGGACAGCAGCCGATCCGGAGCTTTGGGGCGTTAACAGGCCGTTACCTGTGACTCTGTAGGTCTCCACCCATACTTCTGGTGTCGACAAATTACAGTAGTACTCGCATGTGCCCCCCGGGCCAATGTCCCCCAAAGACATTTAGGATGGCAGGGACTACTATTATCAGTTCAATATTACAGTAGCAGATCTCTGATTATAACTTACTACCGCGTGTCTCCAAAAATAAGACCTATCCCAATAATAAGCCATATCCTGATTTTAAGACAGCTGGCTGCAGCAGTGCCGCGATGATCTCCTAGGCACTGCTGCAGGCTGCTGCCTTATCCTCCCCACTGTTAGAGGATTCTCTCTCTGGTAAACGGGGCTTTGAATTCCCCCAGCTTCAGGAAGTGAGCGCTGTGACTGGATCGAGCGCGAGCCAATCAGAGCCAACACTCGATCATTCACAGCCATTCAGTGAATGACATCACTGAATGGCTGTGATTGGTTCATCGAACGCCGGCTGTAATTTTCCTGCGGTGTGATGCAATTTGACAGTAGGAAATCCTACTGTCAAATCCATAACTTAAGCCCAGGCTGCAGGGAAAAAAAAGTATACATCACCTTAGAAGCGCTGTTATCTGCGGCGCATCTTCTCCCCACATCCCCGGCACTATTCTCCTTCATCTCTTCTAGCCGGGGATTGAAAAATCCCCACCTCCTGGAAGTGCCGCCTCTGATTGGCTGATGCGTAGCCAATCACAGCCAGCGCTCGATGAACCAATCACAGCCAATTTTCGAGCGCTGCTTCCGATTGGCTAAGCATCAGCCAATCAGAGGCAGTGCTTCCAGGAGGCGGGGATTTTTCAATCCCCGGCCAGAAGAGATGAAGACGATCAGTGCAGGGGACCAGGAAGAAGCTGCAGTGGAGCCCCAGACAGCGCTTCTAGGTGAATTATATATATTTTTAAATTTCTGCAGTTAGGGCTTATTTTCAGGGTAGGCTTTATATTTCAAACTCCCTCCTCCCTGAAAATCCTCGCATGTGGTGCTACGAAGTCGTGCAACTTTGTAGCACTACTAAATCACGGTATTGCCACGAGAAGATGCAGCCATATTTCACGGACCAGCGATGCGATATTACTACAATGTTGCCCGTGTGAAGGAGGCCCTAGGGCTCCTACATACTTGCGGATTTGTAATGCATTAACGCTGCGGGTTTTTTACGCAGAGGTCAATGGGATTTTCTAATGTTAAAAACGCATTGCACAAAAATAGCAAAGCACGAACTTGCGATGTGTTTTTAACATCAAAAATTCCCATTGACGTTCGCGCTAAAAAAATGCAGCATTAAAAAAAAACAAGTGTGTGGGATCCCTTAGTGTCGTAAGAATGCAAATTGTTTTGGACTCCAAAAGATAGCATTAGTTTTCTCCTCATGCTGAAAGGGTTTGCTTATTTCAGGGTGAGTTACAATTTTCAGTTCCAACATTTTGGGTTAAATGTAAAAATCTTTTTTGGGATGGAAACTCTAAAAAAAACATTTCCTCTATTGTTTTTAAAAAAATGTTTATATTTTTGCACTGTACACTATGCAGCATAAATAATGTGTTACCTTTTGGCTGGGTTCTCATGGGACGGAATTGCCGTGGAATTTCCGTGCGGACATTCTGCACGGAAATTCTGCTGGCAATTTTTATCACAGGATAAAGCAGCAAAATGTATTGCTGTTTTTGCTGCTGGCTCTCTCCTCTCTATGGGGAGAGATGGCTGCAGTAGAATGCAGGTGGCGAATCCACTTCAAAACCGTTTTGAAGCTACCTTTCTGCTGTGGAAAGCTCACGGTATTTCCGTGCGGTCCGGCTGTGGTTATTCCTCGAAATTTCCACAGGATTTTCGCCCTGTGTGATCACAGCCTTATTCTGCGGGTCATTACGGTCATTTTACTGCTAGAACTACATTTGGTAGCACTTCTTCATGCAGATCAGACATGCTGCAGTGTTGGAGAGTCCCTCCATCCTAGACTCTATCAGTATTAGAACTAAACATTGTTAGACATAAGGTTTATGTGACGTCTGCTTTGTGTGTGCAATAACTGCAAACAAAAACATATTCTCTCTGGCAATGTACCCACAACACTACCAGGGACCCCCTGCAGTACAAGGAAAACATAAATAAAGGAGGGAAACCCCTGTCTACTAGTGGATGGCTCACCCTGATAAGGACGCACCCACCCTCTTGCAATTTTCGTGCCACTCACTAAAGTTTGGTTTAGACACAACAATTATCTCTCAAAAAAACTTTCTTTACAGCGTAAGGTGATCGCTCAAACGTTGAACGATCACCTTGCGCTGCGAGCGGGGGATGCAGAAGACAAGTGGGGCCGCTTGTCTTCTGCATCCAGCTGTTCCCCACTCTGAGTGCCCAGCTGTTATACATCCGAGCGCTCCAAGCGGAGGATGCAGAAGAGAAGCAGGGTGTTCCCGCTTGTCTTCTGCATCCAGCTGTTCTCTGCTCAGAGCGCCCAGCTGTTATACAGCCGAGCGCTGTCAGCGGAGGATGCAGAAGAGAAGTGGGGTATTCCCGCTCGTCTTCTGCATCTAGCTGTTCTCTGCTCAGAGCGCCCGGCTGTCATTCAGCCGAGCGCTCTGAGCGGGGTATGGAGAACACAGCTGGACCGCTCTGTTCTTCATACCCAGCCTGTCATCAGGGAGCGGGATACAGCTGAAACAATAGTAACAGCTGTATCCCGCTGTGAATTCCCGATAACTAATCTCTGATCTTTCAGCATGCTGAATGATCACCGATCAGAGACGGCTTAACGAAAACTGCACAATGTCAGTGCAGTTACACACAACGATTATCGCTCAAAAGATGGCTTTCAGTGATTTTTGAGCGAAAATCATTGTGTCTAAAAGGGCCTTAACCCAGATAAATGACAAATCAAAAACCACCATAAGAGTAAACCAAAACCTCAAAAAAATAAATCTCAGTAATAAATCTCTGAACTTATCTGAAAAGCCACTGAAAGAACCATGGAAACCAGATCCAGAGATGTCTTCTCTCCACAGCAGAAGGGGACTACACTGAAATTGACCAGCAGAGAACCTAGGCCAGGAGGGAACTAAAAACCCTCCCTAATTGCCCCTAGGTGTACACCAACAGCTGACTCACCCATCAGAGTCAAAGAAGACCAAATGCAAGCTCAAACTGACACAACAGTTTTATTGAAACCACACCACAGACCTTTTTGACATACTGTCTGACCAACATTTGGATGTTACCTATATTCAGGGTGAATTACTGTCAATAACCCTAAGCGTTCCAAGCTTCTGTATATGCTTGACAAAGGACATTAGCCCAATACGTTGCAACTGTGTACTTAAACCTTATGAGCAATGAAAAAGCCTTCAGTGTGTGCCGTCCAACAATTTTCTTCTGATTATGGCCATTTAAGGGCGCATTCAGACGACCGTATATCGGCTGGGTTTTCACGCCCAGCCGATATACGGCATCTCTCTCTGCATGGGGAGGAGGCTGGAAGAGCCGGGAGCAGTGCTGTGAGCTCCCGCCCCCTCTCTGCCTCCTCTCCACCCCCTCTCCGCTCCTCTGCACTATTTGCAATGAGAGGAGGTGAAACTGGGCGGGGCTAATTAGCTCCGCCCCGTCCCTCCTCTCCTCATTGAAAATAGTGCAGTGAATGTACCCTTAGTCATATAGTTTGTTTTACTACTTTTGCAAGTACTGAAAAAAAATTGCATGTTTTTGTGCCGCCATATTCTGAGAGTCTTAACATTTTTTTTACTTTTCCGTCGGCGAGGCTATATGTGAGCTTCTTTTTTGTGGGACAAGCTGCAGTTTTCAGTGGTACGATTTGGGGGTATATAAAAAGTGATCAAAAAGTTCTAAATCTTCTTTTGTGAGCTGGAATGAGTAAAATACAGCAATTCTGAAATTGCGTTTCATTCTATTTTTATGGCATTGATCATGCGGGATAAATAATGTAATAAGCTAATAATTAGAGATGAGCGAATATACTCGTTTCGAGTAATTACTCGATCGAGCATCGCTATTTTCGAGTACTTCCGTACTCGGGTGAAAAGATTCGGGGGGCGCCAGGGGGAGGCATGGCGGAGCGGGGGGTAGCAGCGGGGAACGGGGGGAACTCTCTCTCTCTCCCTCCCCCCACCCACTCCCCGCTGCAACCCCCCACTCACCCACGGCGCCCCCCGAATCTTTTCACCCAAGTACGGAAGTACTCGAAAATCACGGCGCTCAGATGAAAAAGGGGCGTGGCCGCGTACGTTCGCTCATCTCTATTAATAATATGGGTAATAATGAATGCAGTGATACCACTTCGGCATAGCTTTTTCCATAATAATTCACTTTTGTAGTGCAGTTTAATGTACGTGCCTGTGTGTCAGTATTCTACCTACAGGTAGCCTGTTAGACCATTGCAGAAGGGTACGCTATTAGCAAGACCTGTGTAATCTCCTGTTCCGCCATGTTCATAAGACAGTAAGGGCATGCCCAAACTGGAATTTTAGGGAGCAGGCAGAGAGAGTATGGGTTCTGGCTGCCACACTGAGCGCCTTGTGTGGTCTTTGCTGATGCTAACAGTTCAATTATATACAGTAACTGGTATTTCACATCTGTGTAAAATCCTAACATGAAAACACCACTACTATTCGTGGCTGAATTTAAAGTCTTGCTATCTCACAGCAAACGGAAATAAACAGGTTAAAGAAGAGATCCCACCTAGGACCTTACCCCGTCCTGCTGCTTTCTTCCCATAGTCTTCCAGAGGTAATTGAATTTTAGAGAAACATTTGAGCAGCCAGTGCTACACTGTTTACGTTACAACCCTTAGAAGTGAATGGGAGTTATGTAAACAGTGTGCTATGAAGTTTCTGCATGTCCCATCTTATGCAAACAGTGTGCAATGTACTATGCTGTTACATAACTCCCATTTACTCCTATGAGAGTTATGGAAAGAGCAAGCTCAGGGTGCTCAGTAGTTTCTACAAAACCCAGCCACCTGAGAGCCTAGATGGAGTGGCTAGTGGGGTGAGAGTGGTAGGAAGGGCTAAAACCCTGTGTTTGGAATAGCCCTTTAGGTTCAAAGTTCACTTGCACGCACGGACTCCAATGCTGATTCCCGCAGCGGAATCCAGCCATGCCCGGAGACGTGAAGAGAAAAAAACATTTTCTTACCTGTCCAGCTCCAGCTTGGATCTCTTCCATGCCGACTGGATCTTCTTTCTTCAGCATGGCGAATGTGTCCGGACACGCCGGCGACGTGCCGGACACATGCGTAGTGCAATTTTTATGACTTTTAAAAAATCTTCTGCTTTCCCGCGGATCTGCGATACGTCCACAGTGACATCTGTGGCTGTGCCGTGGATGGGACGGTTTCTACTAACTTGAATGGAAGCCCTCCCGCAGGATCCGCAGACAAATGGAGCATGCTGCAATTTCTTCCCGCACATGCGATCCGCACACCGGGAAAAAAAATCACATCCACATGCTTTAAATTGTCTTGCGGATGCTAATGCATCCCTACGGGCGGCTAGAGGTGCGGATCTCCCGCACAGGAGACTCGCACAGCTTTTATAATTATAATCCGCTCGTGGACATTGGGCCTTAAAGATAGGTCGCTACTCACTGTGTGCTTGCCCCCCAAGGCTAAAATGTGATGGTATTTGTTCCAGTGCTAGTACCGAGAAGGCATCAAAGTCACAATTATGTACCAGGACTGCATGTAGGGTAATGCTGTGTTATTGGACTTGTGTTTGTTTATTCTGCATTGATAGATATGTCTACCCTACCATAAAACGCAAATCTTTATTGTAAATCATATAAAATGAACTAACAGGCATGCATGTGGTTTAAAAGCCCAAGGATGCTGGGAGTTCAAGTGTCCAACACGTTCTACATTAATGATTAGATTCTGTAATGTATTTATATGTATGGTCAGTAAAACACTAGTATCTCAAACTAGAGGTATAGAAGCGTGGCTATAATCTACAGCTCTAGAGTCACCTAACTGGTATGTACTACAATTCTCAGCAATCATACAAAGGGTAGCACCGTGTTTCCTGGAGACTGTATCATTAACAGAGTGTTAAACTCTTTAAAGGTGAATTGTGTTTTATTACCATATGGCCGCCTGCACACGAGCGTTCCGGATTCCGCTAGCGGATTTTCACGCGCGTATGGTACCTAAATGTGCTTGCGGATAGGTGCGGATGCGTGAAAAATCACGCGCGGATATACGCGGATGTGTTGCGGAAAAAAACGCGCCGAAAAACCAGCAGACACCCCTTATCGTAAACCCAACCCCTAGATAACTGCCCATTCCTTGGAAAACAGCTTTAAAACCAACACCTAGACTCCGTTTTGTCCCTCTTGCTTGTGCGAGCACCGTTAAATTATTCTGGCAACATGCTTTCACCCGGTGAGCAGATGTCTTTGTGGGCATGGTTGATCCATGTAACTTTTTTCGGGCGCTTCTCCAGCGTGACTTTATTTCAGTCACTGCAAAAAAATTCACAAGAGGAATTCATTGCTACAGATTTTGCATTCTTACATCCTGCATTGGCAAGAAATACTACCTATCTCCCTCTACAAATTTGCCTGTGAAGCTCTGTGCTGTGTGTTGGGACACCTCCTACCATGCCTACTTCCTGTAGTCATAGCAACCAGTGACTCCATCTGCAGCTGCACTGCGGATGTACTGCGTGAAAAAACGCACCCATTCACTTGTATTGGAGGCTTCACGTGCAGAATCCGACCCAAATTAGAACAGGTCGCAGATTTTTTCACGCGCGTGAAAAAACGCGATACAAATCCGTCCGTCTGGGGACAACTGCGGATCCTCATAGGAGTATATTGGCTGTGGTCTGGGGCAGATAATGTGCCTAAAATAACGCGCTGGAAATTCCGTTCGTGTGCAGGCACCCTATGTGATTTATATTTCTGTTCAGTGGGACTGATCTGTTTACACCAATATTGATACTATTCTTCTGGCACTGTTATTATTTTGTACTAAGTACAAAGTGTTATTTATCTTAATAGCTAGTCAGCTATAATTAGCAACAAAACATTTTAAAAGTAACAGGTTAACTGTCTAAACAACATTATAACTTTTCACTTTCATTCTTTTATACATTTTGGTTACTCCATCTGCTGTATTGTATCCTGAATCTGCATCGTGACACTACTCACCCTCAACAGGTAGCAGGAGCATTCTAGCATATATATTACAAAACTTGAGAACAGCTATTGAAGGACTCTGTCTGGAAGCTTTCTTTTGTAATATAGCTGGTAAAGTTGCTTTTTCTATTTGCAATATTGTGGCAACATTTGCAGTTCTCCTTATTGCACTTGAAGCAGCTCACTATGTTTGGGAAGAGCTGCTGACAACAACTGTCATTTATTTTAGCTGTTTTTAACCTGCTTGGTAGGAGGCTATTTTTTAAATAATGTACTCTTCAGAATATAATGTATGGTTCATGTGGGATGTTCTGTGTAAGATAAGGGTCTTGTAGCAGAATCAGAATATTTATTCAGAATGGCCCAGACCATTGAATGCGTGGGATTGCACATTGTAATAAAACTGAGACTAAATTTGTGGGGGGTTGTCAGTATCTTTTTTATTTTCATTCAAGTTGTATGTGGGGCTCAGAGGCATAACTTGAAGCTTCTCTGCCCCAATGCAAAATCTGTAACAGAGCCCCCAACTATAATGCTTTGTTCATAGTACTGGGCTCCCTATGTGGAGAAGAGAGGACTTATGGGCCCCTTAAGGCTCCTGGGCTCGGGTGCAACCGCATCCCCGGCACCCATTATAGTTACGCCCCTGGTGGGGCTCATTTCTGACTCTTAAATACTGACATAATTAGGCTTTGTGGATACCACTTTTGTCCTAAGCTTTCTTTCTAATGTTGCTTTAAGAAATGAAGCCTTCTATTTTAATGCAATTTTGTTGGAGTCTTTTAAAGTGCCCTTACAGTATATTCTTTATTCCATTTTTTATAATATGCGCTTTTATAGTCTAAAAGGTTATTGGTATCTATAGGTCTAAAATATGTCAAAATTCGTCCAAATGGCCGAAAATGAGCGATAATCGTTACATATAAGCGTAGGCTTCGTGCTCTTTTCATTTCACCCATGGATTTTGATGCATTTAAAATCCATCGTTCACACCTCTGAAAATTGAGCAAATACGTACATTCCATTTAAATGTATTTCACTTATCTTTCAATAGACTACCCGATTTTCTCCTCACGGCATGTTTATACTAGCCATGAAGAGAACAATGAAATATTCTAGCAGATGTTTAAACACAGGCTGGGCTCTGCAAACAACTCCTGCAGGTCCTTTTACATGCAAATGAAGATGTGAAAGTGTTAACGGCCATTAATGGCCGTTAACACTTTATGCAAATACATCGCTAAATCTTCCAATCTTTCAGTCATTTGAAAGATTACCTTTGCGTGTAAAAAAGCTGTAGAAGCTATAAAAAGCTATAGAAGCTGTTCTTGGTTGATGTCCTCTAAACTGTCATGGTTGGAGGGTCCTGTATTTTCTTTGATGGTAAAATGTCTGGTGAGTGTCAATTTTCTGATAAAATTGTTATTGTCAAGGACAAAATGAGAGGCCTTATTTAAGTGAGGCCTTTGTTTGAGAAATGATATGGCTGGTAAAGTTAAAAAATCTTTAGGCTGGGTTCCCATGGGACGGAAATCCCACGGAAATCTCGAAAACCGAAAAGCCGCAAGATTTCTGCGGGAGAGCAGCAGCTTCAAACCCCACGGGTTTTGGAGCGGCTCGGCCACCGGCATTCTGCTGCAGCTTTCTGTCCCCAAACAGAGGAGAGAGGCCGCAACAGAAAAAAAAGAATTATCCTGCTGCGTCTGTCAATTCCGTGCCGCAAAATGTCGTCCACAAAGCTGGCTAATCCCTGGATTAGTAGCCGTGGGCAAATCCGTCCTGTGTGAACCCAGCGCAATTGTGTCATTTTGTCTCCATTTGTCTCTTTTTTGGAGTTGAGTTGTTTTCTCTTTCTTCTTGTTTTTTTCTTTTTTTTATATGTAACTTTCTCTTCTCTCCTATAGGACTGAAAAACTTTGTGATCTGGGTGATTTTGGGAATTATTTTGGTTTGTTGCATTGGGTTTGGGGTTTGTGAAGGGCAGGTTCTAAAAAAGATAAGGAATGGTTGGGCTGACTGGGGTAGAGAGGTCAGGTGGAGATAATGTGGGATTGTTTTCTTGATTTTCTGTATTGATGCGATTATTTTTTGGTGTTTAGTAAGCAAGAATTACAGGGTCTACTAGAGTAGATGCTATTGAGTGGGTGGATAGATATAGTTAATGCTGCTCTGGTCTTTCCTGTAATTGTCGCTATCAGTAACATAGTCTACAGCTTATGGACCTTTTACGCGGTCTGAGAATCTCGCGAAGCTCGTTTGCCTTACAGAATGATCTGTTGACGTCATCACAAGCTTGTTCGTGCTCAGGCAGCCCATTTAGAGTGCATGATTCTCATTGAGAATCGGGCAGTTCTCATGCACTAATCATTCAGTGCTTCACACTCCTATGAACGATCAGTGTTTACACATAAGTGCCTGAGCTAGCACTGATTTTTATGCTGGCTGAAACTGAACGACGAGCAAGAACCTCGCGATTCTCACTCATCTTTAATTGTTTCCCTGTGTTTGAACTGAGCAATCATCGTTTAGTTGCTTTCATTTGAAGGATAATCATTTTGTCTAAATGGTTCAAAAATGATAGGAAGTCTGTCTCTTTTTGGTGAGTCAGATCATTTGGCTCGGCTCACCAAAACAAAAGTCAATTTTGGCTCCCAAATGGCTCTTTTGACTCTTCATTTAATACTAATGCTGTTCTGCCCTCCTCTCTGCTGCACGTCCCCTTCTGCTGATAGACAAAAGGCAGGAATCCTAACCTTTGTCATGTACACCCTATTTTTACTGCATGTTGTGCAATGGCATCTATATACCTGTATCTATATAGCTCTGTATGCTTTACTTGGAGTTGTAGATGTTGATGTCACCAATGGCAACATGCTATTCTGCATTTGGTAACGGCAGAAAGAATGAGCAGAAAACAGCCATGTACACAGAAATTTTATATTGAATTAAGACACTCACTGGAAACTCCCTTTTTAAGGGGTAGTCCAACTTTCTCCGCTAAAAAATGCCTTCTATCAACATACGTACCGTGGACAGGTGCAGAATTTTGGTGCTCTGGTGCTACAGAATGTGCTTCGTGACATCACTATTTATGGAATGCCACTAATGATGTCCAGTGTTGGGACCTCCTATTTGCTACAGCGGTCACGTAGGTAAACTATAATGTAACTGCTGCAGAAAGAGACAACAGAATGACTGGAGCAGCGCATCAGTAGAGAGATATATAACACACATTTCACTCCCCCCCCCCCCCCACTGCCACCAATGTATCTACTAATTGGAAAACTAGTAGATACACTACACTAAATTCCTTATTGCTACAGGCTGTACATTTACATCCTGGAGGTTTGGAATGTGTATGGAGGGGTATTGGAGGTCGATCCCGCTCCATACAATGCAGATGCTGGCTGTTTCATACAGCCAACACCTGCCCGCAACAGCTCTGATATGCAGAGATGCTAAACGAGCTGTTAACCCTTTTACTACTGCCGTCAATTCTGACAACAGTCCAAAATATAGCAAGATTGTACCAGCAGCACCAAATATCGCCTCGCACTGGGTCAGGCCAAAGAAGTGCAATAGCCAAGAAAGGAGTTCAAGTCCAAAAAAAACTCCCAAGTAACGTCCATATGAAAAAAATAGAACCGGCAGCATATAGTGGTGCAGTATAAAAATAATTTAATGCCGCATCACCAGCAGGGTTGCTGTGTGGTTGCCATTGCAGCCGGGGGTCTTATGAAAGGCCCCAGGGCTGTCATTACAGATTGCCTATCAAGCCATGCCTGTGGCTTGAAAGGCAATCTGTAATAACAGGGGGAAAAAGAAGGGCCACGTCCTAAGGGCTCCTTTAAACTAGCGAGTGCGATATCGAGTCGCGATTCACGCCCCGATATCACACTTGCAAACATGTAAAAGTTACAAATGCGAGGCGTTTTCATGTAAAAACAGCCTCACATCACTACAGGCATGAAGGGAATCCCCACCGCAGCTGTCACAGCCATGGCAGAAGATTGCAGTTATCCAATTGCTTTCAATTGGGCTAGTGCTGCTGCTGCCGGCCCCGTTGAGAGCAATGGGAGATTTCTCAGAAAGATAGGACATGCTGTGATGTGTTTCTTGCTTAGCATCGCAGTACCATGCAGAAAAACATCACTAACGTGAATGAACCCATTCAAAAGAATGGGGTCCATATTTGTGTGAGACTTGTGCGTCTCGCAATGCACAAATCTCGCATGATTTTCACTCCAGTGTGAAGACAGCCTAAGGGGTTAATATTTCTTTCCCTAGAATGTCTGCGTTCGCTCCATACATATCTCGGGTTTTATATCCTCTCTTGTGCCATATGACTTGGAGTGATTGTAATAAACAATTATAGGCTGCTTTCCATAGACTGCACTTCCCTGTATGGAAGACCCACAGGAACCTAAAATAATGGCAATGTGCTGCCTTCTATCTGTCACTGCAAAAGGCCCCTGAACGGTCGTCTGTTGGATATCCCTCAGTGGTCTCTGTGTAATGTGTCCCCGCAGGACCTGCTATATGTGCCATACCTGCTACAGGGCTCAGTGGAAAGTTTACATTGAATAACCCTTAATTGTCCTCACTGCTTCCTTGCTGTGCGAGGAACACTTGTCACCTCTCCAGCAGTGAAACAGTTACAGCCTGTAACTTCCAGCAGCCTCCCAAGAGCTATATAGTTACAGATCCTATGAGTATATCAGGGCACATGCAGTAATGATAGTGTACAGAATAGGGGCAGGATTCCTGCCTGGAGGGTCTGTTTAGGGCATCAGCAGAGGCAGACGTGCAGCAGAGAAGAGAAGAGCCAAAAAGACGACTTAAAAAAAATAAATAAGTTGAGCCAAATGATCCGGTTACCAAAAAGAAGCAGGATTCCCATCACTATGTACCAGGCTGTATAAAGCAGCGGTACCTTTAAGAGGCCAGGCTGTGATGTCATGGCTCCTGTCTCCTCCTCATGTGGTGATGTCACAGCTTTGGGGATAGAACTGGGAGGGGAACTTGCTGGAGCCTGCTAGCCAGTGAGCCGTACGGGGCACGTAGTGCCCATACACCGCCCAGTCCAGGCCTATGAATAAGGGTGTCTGCAGTGATAGAGGCATCACCAGTCTCTCCACAACCCGAAGGCAAGAGCTGCACTGAGAAAATGACAGTGTGCTGCCAACTTGGGTACTGTGCTGGCAGCTGTGGTGGGCATGGCCCATGTGCTGCAATGGACATCAGGGGATCGGGACATCCAGGAGACTCCAGTACTCTGCTGGCACTATAATCGGGACACAAAGGACTGTGACACTGGAAGGACCAAAGCTGTGATGATAGGATCGCCTCATGGAGGAATACATAGACTCTGCTGATGGGGAACATGCCTCCTAAATCCTGCCTGTCCTCTGGTGATGTACCAGCTCTCCAATGATGGAGGTGAGATCTCTGCAGCTTTCTGATCCCCCAGGACTGTGTTCTGAGATGCTGGAGGTGGCAGAAGAAGCCTTCAAGGCTGGTAACTTTGAACTGGCAGCAGAGATCTATGGGTCTCAGATGGAGGAGCTGCCCCAGCCTGAGAGGACTCTGTATCTGAAGAAAGGAGATGCTTTGGCTTTAGCTGGACGAGTTGCAGATGCTTTAACCTCTTATACAAGGGCAGCAATGCTACACCAACTTTGCCCAGAGGAGCTTGGCATATTGGTAGAAAGTATAGCTCAGAACATCAGAGAGAAAGAACTGAAATTACCTTGTGCCAAGACAAAGAGTGGCAATGTATTTACTAATGAAGAATATCAAGGAACAGACAGCTACTGCACTAAAGGCATCCCTCCAAATCCTGAGCACCCCTTGGCATCTGACCTCTTCTCCTGCCCACTGTGCAGGCTGTTACTACTGGACCCGGTCACATTAAATTGTGGTCATTCTTTTTGTAAGAAATGCTTATGTGACAGAAAATTAACTGAATGTAGTTGTTGCAACAGTAGAATAAAAAGCAAAGCAGAGGGGTATGAGGTGCCTGGCATGGACCTGAAGGTGAATGTGGTGCTTGGGAACTTGACAGAGAAGTGGTTTGATGTGGAGACCAAGGTGCGGAGAATGTCTGCTGAAGGAGATACATTTTGGGAGAACAAGGATTTATTAGGTGCACTAGAGAAATACAACACAGCTTTGGAGCTGGGTAAGTAGGATAACACCAGGTCTTGCAAAGGAATGTAGCTGATACATTGTATCAAAAAAAAAATAGTATCAACATACTGTCTTCTGTTCCTACCAAGGCTGTTAAAATGTGTTCTAAAGGGGGTTTCCAAGTTATATAAAAATAAGGGGATGATAGGAAATGGTTAAAAATACCAAACTAAGTTATTTTCACCTGCTGTAGTCCCAAGCAGTCCATCACTGTACTTGTCCTCACCACCTGTCTTTGTTTACTGTGACGTTCCGTATATATGTGATTGCTCAGCCAGTGACTAGCTTCACTGTTCTATATCTTGTGATCAGTGAGGTCAGTTATTGGCTGCAGTGCTCACAGGTATACAGAACATCACCTATACAGGCCAAGTAAGCAAAGAACGGTACCAAGTACTGGTGAGGAATCACAGCGGTAAGTATGGTCTAGTTTGGTATTTTTAGTCATTTCCTGCCCTCTTCCCATTTTTTGATAACTTGGAAAACCCTTTAGAAATACTCACATGCTAAAATACATATTGTACTAGTGACTGAGCTAAACAAACTCCAGGAGCAAAGTTATCAGACTACTACACCACCACTTAAAGATCATTTACTTTAAAAATCAGTTCCTCCTCCAAAATTCTGTACCAGGACCATTGGGGCAGGTGGTATATTATCGGAAGTTGTTTTTTTCTGAAGTCCCTCTGAACTGCTGGCATCTGGTCCCATATTTGGCCATTCAAGATGGTCGACACAATCTTCAGACTACCTAATCCACATAGTGCATTGGTGGCATTAGACTACTAATAACGCACTATACTTGCTCTCAGGCAAATTTTTGGTTCTGATAAAGCCACACAATTCGCTCTTGCAATGAATGAAATCTGCAGAAATTCCTCAACATGAATCCTGTGAATTGTTTCGACTGTGAATGAATGGGCTTCGTTAGGGGCCACACATAAACAACGAATAATAAGTGAACCGATTCGTTCGTTGTTCAATCACTGGTCGTTTTTACACTGAGTAATTATAATTTAGTTTTGCACGATCCAATGATTAACTGAACAATAATCATTTCATGTAAAAGGGCCCTGAGGCTGGTTTCCACAGGGCACTTGTATAACATTGCTTTGGTGTCTCTATGGAGGTTTTGATATGCATGTTAATTGCATATCAAAAACACTGCAGAAAGAAACGGGCGATTTTTATCGTGAAGTGCCGCAGTTTCACAATATTTTCAGACTATTAACTTCAACAGGTGAAGCACTATGATTTCACTGCAGCAGAGGAGTCAATGTAATTGAAGTCATGTGCTTCACCTGTAGAAGCGAATCAGCTGAAAATCGTATTGCAAAACCATATTTACTGTAGATTTTCTGCAGTGGAAAAAGTCCACCGTAAGGCCACTCCCACACACGGCGGCAGCAAAATGATGTCACTTTGACCTTGAATTTTTATTGGCGTTTTTGAACGTAGGTTACTGCACTCAACAGCGCTTTTTAACGTACCCCATCATTGTGATGAGTGATGAGGTGCGTTAAAAAGCACAAAAATGCGCCAAAAGAGAACAGATAGCGTTCGAAAATTGCGGCATTAGAAAACGCTGTGTTCGAGTGCAGGCCTGTGAGTCCCCATTGAAATCCAATGGGGACATTGCACCCCAATTACCGCAGTAAAAAGCGCATGTGTGCGAGTGGCCTAAATCATTGTCAAAACTGGCACTATTTGGCGAGGGTTTTGTTGCAAATTTGCGCAGATTTCACTCCTTCAATCTATGTGAACGTTCTCCAGAGGGGTTTTCTAAAATAAAAAGTTTCCAAAGCTAGCAATTGTGACTAAAAATAAGAAAAGAAGCTATATTCCTCCATTTATTGGCTGCCGATTCCACCGCTGCTGTTTGGGTCCTATTCTCCAGGATTTGTATACTCGGCTGAAGCAATGAAGTGCCTGTATATCCCACGTCACAGATGCAGCCAATCACTGGCCTCAGTGGTATACGGGCACATAGCTGCTGCAGCCCAGTAAACCAAACCTGGAGGAGATGAGCGAAATGGCAGCCTTTGGAAGCAGTGGAAGATTAGGCCTGCATGGGGACTTTGGCCATGACCCAGTTTTGTGACCAAAGATTGCATTCTGCCCTTGCTACATTGTAACTGAATGTAAGTGAATGCAGTTGCGTTGTGGCCTGCAATTTACTGCTGCAACTTGCAAGTCATAACATGACTGCATTTACTTAACTTTGGTGGTGATCTAGTAAGGCCATAATGCAATTCTTGGGGACCTTTCACACGAGACAGAATTGTTCTGCAACATGCAACGGAATTTGCCACTGCGTAAATATATGTACCAAAATGTGAAATTGCGCTGCAGAATTAAGCCGTTATCCACTCTCCCATCAAAATCCACATGTAAGGGCTTGAAAAGATGACCAAGATTTTGTCCTGTTTGGCGAGCGCGAAAATTATGCCCGCAAAACAGACCTAAACAAAACCATTGATTTCAGTGATTTTGATTTCACTAGTGGGATTCTCGCACATAGTCTTCTACATGCGAGTAAAAATGGGGCAGGACCTATCTTTCCTATTTTTGTTTTTAAACTCGCACGCAACTGCGTGAAATTTGAATGGTAAAAATAAAAATTGTGACTGGTTCATGCGCTAATACACTCCGTAGCGGTGAGCATATTTGCGCATGCGCCCGTCTGAAGCTGCCCTCATATATAGCTATTTTGGTGCAAATTTTCCTGCACAATGGCAGATTCCACTACCACTTCCAGCCTTTGTGAAAGGTCCCTAGATTGCGCAACATGTATGCTGCCAAAGTCGCCCATGTAGCCCTAGCCGAAATGGGTGGCATATGGAGGTCTCATTATGGCTTTGTGCATAAGGGCTGAGTAGAAAAATATGCAAAGAGTTACATTTTTCTAGTATCAAAAGGGATTGAACTGCTGAAAGTTTATCAGAAGTTTGCAACTCAATTGAGCTGACTTTTTGATGAAGTTTCAGGATTTGAAAAGAAAAAAAATGGGGAAAAAAACTTTCATCTGAACACAGAAGGGAATTACAACAGTCAATGATCACTCTACTGATAAGTTCCACTTCATTATGTCCACCCAGACTTGCACGTATACAGGAAGAAGAATGTTCCGACCTGCAGACTGCTGCATAGTACACACTCAGCTGCTAGCTACATATCTCTGCTGCTGCTTCAGACTACCAGAATGTGCTAAAGAACACCAGAGGCAGCAGGAAAGAGTTAATAGGAATCTCATCATTACAGGGGTTGTCCAGCTTCATATAAGGGAAATGTAGAATTCTAAAGACTAAAACAGAAAAAAGCAAATGGCAGTATCCCTTTAATAAAAGTTTCACCTGGGCGGTGCTCGGCATGTAAAACGTAGGCAGTCAGCTATAAGAGGAAAATTAAAAACTTTGCAGCTTTCTGTAATATACTGTGTTTTACATTCTCACCACTTTCCAGACTACTGATTACAGCGGGAAACTGCATTGTTTATATTCAAAGGCTGAAATCAGTACACACTCCACTGCTGAGGTTTTGCTACAATGTATGTGATCTAAACTGTTTTCCAGTAGCTGAACACCTCAGAATCCCAAATCTTTTGTGTCCTTGGGGTTTGTTAGAATGTGACAGTGGAGGATATAACTCTCAGCCAGGATAGGGGGATTTAAACACACAGGGTAGATTTACTATTGGAAATGCACCAGCTTTCTGATGCAAATTGTGCCAGAAAACTGTTTTATATGCTAGTTGTGGGAGTATGATACTCTTGTACCCTCGCCTCCTGCCTGCTATGGGAGTATGATACTCTTGTACCCTTGCCTCCTGCCTGCTATGGGAGTATGATACTCTTGTACCCTCGACTCCTGTCTGCTATGGGAGTATGATACTCTTGTACCCTTGCCTCCTGTCTGCTATGGGAGTATGATACTCTTGTACCCTCCCCTCTTGTCTGCTATGGGAGTATGATACTCTTGTACCCTTGCCTCTTGTCTGCTATGGGAGTATGATACTTTTGTACCCTCGCCTCCTGTCTGCTTTTGGAGTATGATACTCTTGTACCCTCGCCTCCTGTCTGCTATGGGAGTATGATACTCTTGTACCCTCGCCTCCTGTCTGCTATGGGAGTATGATACTCTTGTACCCTCCCCTCTTGTCTGCTATGGGAGTATGATACTCTTGTACCCTCGCCTCCTGTCTGCTTTTGGAGTATGATACTCTTGTACCCTCGCCTCCTGTCTGCTATGGGAGTATGATACTCTTGTACCCTCCCCTCTTGTCTGCTATGGGAGTATGATACTCTTGTACCCTCGCCTCCTGTCTGCTATGGGAGTATGATACTCTTGTACCCTCGCCTCCTGTCTGATATGGGAGTATGATACTCTTGTACCCTCGCCTCCTGTCTGCTATGGGAGTATGACAGGAGGTGAGGGAATGTTTCTTCCAACCTTGCACAAAATCTACAAACATGGAGAGCAGCATATGCAAAAAAGAGACCCCCCCCCCCCCGCCCCAGCAAATGGGGATAAGAACAGTTACCTTAGGTCCTAAGGGAGGTCTGCCCTACTTCAAGTAACAAGGGGGATTTAAAATTACGAGGGGGATCTCCCACCGCACCCCCCCAGTAGGTACTGTAAATTACTTCTTAACATTAGCACTGTTTAAGGCCGGATCCACACGAGCAAGTGTATATTTGCACATATTTGTACCATATTTTTGTGCATGCGGGGGTTGCGTATTTGAGCTTACAGCTACATTTTTTTACGGTACTTTTACAAATTGTGAGCATTATTTGCGCAACGGAATTGCACAAGCAAAATACGTGTATATGAATGAACCCATTAAAATTAATAAATTCTTTTCTCTGCGTACTGGGCTTGCAATTTTTTGTGCACAAATACGTTAACGTGAATAAGCCTTAGCACCGGATTCACTCGCCCAAAGGTCCCCATAGACGTCTATGGGAGGTGCGTATATGTGCATTTAATGCGTACACAGATCTGCAATACGCTGTGCAAATCCTTGAAAAAAACACATCTGTAAACTCATTAGGCTACATAGCACTTTAACTAGGGGAGTGTTCATCTGCTGCACGCAAATAAACTTGCCCTGTGCAAAAAGTACAGTAAAATGCGCTGATATGCACGCAAAAAAGTCTTGTTCATAGTGCAAATACATTGCACTGAGATGCTCTCAAAAACGCATTTGCCCTTGTGAAGGAGTCCAACAAGGTCAGGCTCACCAACCGTATCATAAAACGCTGTGTAAAAATCCAGCATTTTACTTGCGCAGGGAATCGCATATCCCTGCATATTCTCATGTTTTTGCTCGCATATGCCTGCGTATATACAGCATATTTGCCCTGCACTGGCTTCCTATTTTTTTTTTTATCTTTCTTGTCATGTCTCCTAGCAACATGCATATAAAACAAAGTACATACGCAATGTAATTGTCTATGCACTGCGTTCCGAACACACCCATAGAAAATAATAGGGCTGTACGCTCGTAATACACGGTAGAATAGAACATGCTGCATTCTTTTTATGCGTGCAATATACACAAGTTTATGTGGAACACTGAAAATTAATATACTTTCATGAATGCCATTCATTGCCTATTATGCGCATGTACCAAGTGCGTGGAATATGCAATACAAATACTGTTAGTAAAGTAATATTAGTAAATCGGCCCCAAAATATATTGGAGAGTTACATAATGTGTCATTATACAATAAGTAATCTCATTTCTGTTAGACTTGATAACCCGTTTACTAGATAGCGTGTATATAGTTTCATAAGTTTATTGAACAGTTGTATTATGTCCAAACATGCCACGCTTTGTGTAACGTTATGTAATGCTGGCATCCTCCAGGCATTGCCTAACTTGGCCCGAGGTGTTATTCGTTCTCTTCTACTTGCTTTCAACCATGGGATTTGTTGTTGAAGATAATTAAAGGCTGCGAGCAGAGGCGTAACGTGAAGCTTCTGGGCCCGAATGCAAAACGTGTAACAGGCCCCCAACTATAATGCTTTATTCATAGTACTGGGCTCCCTATATGGAGAAGAGAGGCCTTATGGGCCCCCTAAGGCTCCTGGGCCGGGAGCAACTGCATACCCTATAATTAAGCCAGCGGCTGGGAGGATATATTTGTAATGTATAGAATATCCTTCCTGGTTACTATCAGCCAGCATGAAGCATGCAATTTGTGGTTCAATTTTAGATTTGGATTATCTCCCTTAACCCTTTGCAATCCAATTTTGAATTGAGGGTTTCCTAGGGGGCTTTCGCTTTCTGCCATTATATAATGGTGCCGTCTGCTGGCTAGAGCCAGTACTACGGTATGGGACATGCTGGAGAGGCCCCCGACAACAGAGCGGCCAGTAATATGCAGTAAGAATTTATTTTTCTAGCGTATCGATACGCAGTGTCTACATGCTCATGTATCAATGAAAGTCAATTGACTTTCATTGACTCAATTTACCGCATATCACGCGTCCGTGCAACGGATGTGTGATACGCGGTAAAACATGGTCGTGGACTTGAGCCCTTATGCGTAAATAGGCTTCAACCCTTGTGACACTGCCCTAAGGGCTTCTTCAGATGACGGTATGCAGAAATATGCTCGCCTCAGCATTACGTGTTTGTGCATTTTTGTGACCCATATTGGCGCATAGTACTGTATTTTGTTTGCGCACGCATGGCATATTCAGATGTGCGCACAAAGCACCCTTGCCCTGATTTAAAAGTCTATGTAGCCTAATGAGGTCTAGGTGTGCTCTTTTCCCCGCGATTTTGAGCATATTGCACAATATAGAGAAGGACCTAGTTCTTAGCGTTCTGGTGGCGATGTGCGCCCAAAAACGTAGGAAAACGTCTATACTCTTGTGCCCAGTTGTAACCTTTTGTGTACCACATTACTACAGAATTGTTGCATTCTTCTGACAAACCCATGATCAGGATATAGCTTTTTCCTGCCTCAGGCTCTGCATTCAGAGTTCAGTACATAGGGCTCGTAAATGGCATTAGCTCCTGTTTCTTTGACCTACAAGAGGACTCAGCATTTTGTGAGCCAAGAACGGAAAGGACAATGGGACTGGAGAACGGTACTCTTTTATGTTTGCTCTGCATGATGTTAGTTTGTAACAGTGACCTGGATCCAGTGACACTGGGAAGGTTGGAAGGATTGATACTGTCTAAATTCAGGTAAAAATGTATTTTTAGAAGATGACACATTGAATACAAGAAATGTTTTCTTAATAGCAGCACCTTAAGGCTATGTTCACACAACGAAATCCAATTTGTGTGGATCAGTGTGGATTCTGTTAGGTCCACATGTGGATTTAGCTCTTTTCAGTGAGCAAATCTGCATGCGGATTTCCCAATGTGAAAGCTACATCAAGAGGTGATATGTGACTTCTTTATGTGGCATGCGGATTTTAAATCCGCACATGGAAAAAAATATTTGCTCTATAGTTTACAGTGCAGAATCCCATTTAAATGAATGAGTCACTTAGATGATACAGACTTAGGCCGCTTGCACATGGCAGAGCCGGATTCCGCATGCGGGATCCCACAACAGAATCCGACCCTGTCAGTAGCAGTGTCCACGTATAAGTGAAGTTTCTCTTCTTTTTCTGTACTGCGGATGGTCCATATGGCTCTCCTTTGGACATACACAGTACAGATTTTTTTCTTAAACTCCTGCTTTTCAAAAATCTTGAAATGTTCCAGTTTTCACACTGACAACTGGAACATGTACAATAGGCTGACCCTTTTGCAGTGCACAGGTTGAGCAGACGGCACGGATTTAGTAATGGCCCTATTCAGGGCCACCTCCAGATTTCTATGGGCTCTTGGGCGATAGAGTCTCTTTGGGCCCCTGTTTTTTTGTTTTACATTTACCACACGGTTAAAATAATGTGTTAACTTTACATGCCATACCTGAGTATCACAGAAATAATGCTTTGGTGTACTTGATATAACAAACCACTATTGGAAATCCATCCTGTGCTATAGAAGTTCTTGCTATGTGAATCTACAACTTCCAGTATGACCTAAACAATGGCACAGGTATGTTGTAGTTTCACAAACTAGAATGCTGTTCACGTCTTCTGGGCTCATTCCTTTTCTTCTACACCTGGTACAGATTTTCATATCTTCTTCCAGCTTTGCTTTGCCTCTGTGGAATTTTCTGCCCATTTATCTTTAGCTCCTCTGAAATAAGCGCCAGTACTGCATCTCCTGTATAGCGTTACTCATTGTGCGCCTGAAGATAATATTACTGTGCACCTGAAATTACCCTTATACTCCCTCCATGTAATGCTTTCACAAAACAGCATGCTGGGACTCGTAGTTACACTTCTTATGTTCTCTTCCTGTAATTACCAGTGTTAAAAGGGTATTCCGGAACTTTTTTATTTTTTCTATTGATCCCCGCCGATCAGCTGATTCCTGGGGTCCTTGTCATTTAGGTCAGTGCAGGAAGCAGAAAGCGCTGACCATAGTGCAGTGGCCCAGGCTGGTACTGCAGTTTCAGCTCCCGTTGAATAGCATGGAACTACAATACATTTTGGCAAAGCTCAGGAATGTGGTTATGGAAAGTACTGTGCATGGTGGCACTACTTGTTATGCCAATACCCTCCAAATCCTTACTGTTGCTGTTCTATGTTGAAAAGCCAGGGCAATAGAAAGTCTTTCATATCTACTGTAGCATAGAAAGGTGTCTTGTGAGCCGACTCTTTGCAGAATTCGTTTGGATTTTAATGATCCTCTCAGCCGTTAGCCCTGCAGAGCTGCTATTTTGGTAGTTAAGGAACTCAAACCACAGTGTGCTCTGAATATCACAGGCAAGCAACAGAAAACGCTGCAATAGCATTTCAGTGCCCTAGCAAACAAACTTCCATATCTTAGCTTTTCAGACTTTTGTAAATTAGTCTAGGAAGAATCGGGGACAAGGGTTAATCGCAGTGACATATGAATATTCACATTTTAGACTTTCAAAGTGTCCCTCCACCATTAGAAATATTTTGATTTCAATATATACACCATGTGGCTATGGATAATGGCCAGGTGGATTGTGGTACTTGGACATAGCACCTCTCTTTTTTGTAGAAGTTGCACTTATTAGGCCCTAGGACACAGGCTTTCTTTTACTAGAACATGTTGAAGCCCAGAGAAATAGAAATTTCAGCATCCCTGATCCTGTATGATCAATCGCATATACAGCTATTTGTGAAGATAGAGGTTCAACCCAAACTGTAGGCCAAAAGGTTGCAACTATGTAAAAGGACACCCAGAATGATACCAAATGCCATTGTAGCCCAATAGAAAGTCAGGAACATGGCAACATAGGAGCAGCAGGCAAGATTGGCTGTCAAATTGGGCCAGTAACTTAACCCCTAAAAGACTACTAATACGTCTTTTTATGGTGGTCATTAGGAGGCCTTTTTTATGGCACTGCATCAGAAGTGCGGCACGGCTCTGCCGTACCAGGGGAAGAGGGGGCTTGGCTGTCTAATGACAGCTGGGCTCCAGCTTTAAAAGCTGGGACCAGAAAAATATCTGATCCCAAGCAGGGGGCTTTCTCTGTCACCCACCAAAATACCGCAATGTGATTGTGGGGTCCCAATAGGTTGTTATGGAACTTGGAGTCTTGAAGATGGCCTATCATATAATAGGACCACCCATCGGACTGTTCAGCTCAGAATGACCTGAGGTTTAAATGAATAAAATACAAGTTCTACTAAATCTTTCCCCATAAAACTATATATCAATCTGCTCAGCTCCTCCTGCTGTATAACATGATGCCTGCAGTTTTGAAATCCAGTTCAAGCTGACAGATTCCCTTTAAAGGGAATCTCTCAGCTCCTTTGAGCCCTATAAGCTTAGTTTATGGGCTCAAATTAGCTGACCCACTGAGTCCAAGGATGTAAGTTTTATACTTACTTTCCCCAACGTTACCCCGACATCAGTGCTGAAACCAGCCACTGCAGTGCATTCAGTGGCGTGATAAGTACTCCTCCCATTCTAAGTTTAGAATGAGAGGACTACTTAACGAGCAGCTTAAAGCACTGACACCTAAGGATTGGCGGGGAAGGCAGGTATGAATCTTACGTCCCTTAACTCAGTGGGTCGACTACTTTGGGCCCATAAGCTTACCTTATAGGGCTTAAAGTAGCTGACAGAGTCTCTTTAAGTACTGTACTATAGAGGCAAGCGTATGGTATGGTGTCCCAGAGGAGAGACTTCCACTTAGGCTGCCTTTCCACGGGCGATTGTTCATTGCGTTACCTGTGGCGATAATCCGGCTGCGGGTAACGCGATGAATGCTTTCCATAGTGTTTCTATGGAAAGCGCAGCCACGGCGTCCACTAGCAGAGAATCATAGCGATTCTCAGCTCACGAGATCTAAATCGCGGCATACCGCGATTTGCCGAGATTCTCCACGGTGAGCCTATCTGACAGATAGGCTCACCGCAGAGAACAGGCAGCGCCCCTGCTCTCTCGCGGCGGAATATTTGCTGCATGTGAAATACCCCTATAGGGTTTTCCAGTTTGATCTAATTAAGGTCTAATCCAGTGTTTCACAATTCCAGTCCCCAAGGCTCCTTAACGGGTCATGTTTTCAGGATCTCCTATGGTAAGAACACATTTTGCAATGTCTGAGGCACTGACAATAATTACATCACCTGTGTAATACTGAGGGAATCCTGAAAACCTGACCTGTTAGGGTGCTTTGAGGACTGGAGTTGGGGGAACACTGATTTCATCATTGTTCAGTGAAAAGTTACTCAACCTTTTTTATGCTTTGACTTTCAATTCTTTACCGTATTCAAGATGTCTGTAATGCATTACAACATTCTTGTTTAGATCCAGAGGCTGTGACCCTGTACAAACTTCACCATGCTCAGCGCTGAAAGTTGCATACAATTGTATCCAGTCTAGACAGTTCTCTGTGAGCTAAATACATCCACAGCAGCTCATATACTATCCTACCAAAAGTAATTGGACACTTGAGCAAGAATCAAAAGTAGTATTTATTTATATATGTTATTAGTCAGTGGGACCTCCTTCGGCCCTAATGGCATTGGATACTCTTCATGGTTTCTACTAACGTCTGATACACTTTAACTGGTATTTCCCTCCATTCATCCTGTAAATGACTATTTTCAAACAAGGTGGATGCTGTTTATGGGATTATTATGTGAGCACAATCAATAGTTCTTAGTGTAAATGCTTTGTAAGGGTAACCACGAGTACAGGTACTATTCTGAGAAACAAGAGGGGCGTGGGTTGGCAGGTTAGATATGAAAGTACCCTTCTCTTCATCGCTTTTTATGTGGTACATCATGACTTTTACTGCAGTTTCTAAAATAAAGTTCAGACAGTTTGTTTCTTTGTAAGTATATAATTGGTACCATGCTGCTTGGAGATTTCAGAATCAAAGTACTTTAAATATAAATTATGCATCCGCTATAAGCCGGCTTCAAAAGTCAGAGTCGTGCTTACTCTTGGGTGGCTTTTTCCTGAAGATCCCAGTGCCTGACAGGCGGGAGATCATCACTTATGATCAGTAGAACCAATAGCATTTTTGCAAAGCATGAAATACACTTTTTCTTAAACGTTCGGGTCTGTGCAGCTGGTGTTTACTAGCTATTACACTGCAAATAGTTTATAAGAACTATTTATAGTCAAATCTTGAGAAGCCTTGTATAGAAACTATTTATAGTCAAGTCTTGAGAAGTGTTGTGTTAACAAATAAGTAAACTTGTGATAATCGGGATGAACACAAAAGTGAATTCCTGTGTTAATTGTAGTGTTACGTGTTATTTATTTCATGGGTTTTCTGCCTTCTTGCAGAGTTTAACGTTTTCATACTTAATGTAATACATACCCATAATTTATTTAGAAAAACATTTTATCAATAATTGTGTGGAGAGGCACACTACATTTGTGGAAGGAATCAAAATATTTCTCACACTGTACTTGTACACCATAGGCCAATTTCACATCACATCTCTGGTGCATGTTCAGCATATGCATTGGGGAAATTACCTAAAATATACAATTGAGAAAGTCAGCGGACTAGCGCTCCAATCTACAGGATTCCTTTAAGGAGATGACTAAAATAATATGTAGATGAATGAAGATGTAGATGACAGGTGTCCACACCGTTAGTCCGAGAAGGCGTGATACAATATCCGGCAGGATCCCTAGTTCTTAGGAAGAGCGTTTGGGGGAAAGCCCGCAGGCATGAGGACCTCGGTCGAGAATACAGTAGTCAAAGAAAAGGACCCCGCGTTCGTATGCACTTTGGATTTAAATCATTCACATTATCCTATGATAGGTATAAGTTACATTGTGGAGGAGCCCTATATGCATATGGGGCTCCTCTCGATCCAGGGACATCATTAGTGAACCAAAGGAAGGAGTCCTGTGAGAGTTCGATATCAACTAATTTATAGATAAAAAGACAAATGGGCAACAAAATAGAGGGGATAAAAAACAATGGAGTGCAATGCGTTTCGGAGCAAAGCAGGCTTCTTTTTCAAGCACAAATCTGTTTTGTGCTTGAAAAAGGAGCCTGCTTTGCTCTGAAACGCGTTGCATTCCATAGTTTTTTTTATCCCCTCTATTTTGTTGCCCATTTGTCTTTCTATCAATAAATTAGTTGATATTGAAATCTCACAGGACTCTTTTCTAATGTCCCTGGATTGGGAGGAGCCCCATATGCATATAATGTTCCTCCACAACGTAAGTTAAACCAAAGTGCATACGAGCGCAGGGTCCAATTCTACTTTGACTACTAAAGTATACAATGACGTGCCCATAGATGTAAAAGGGTCTTCTCATCTTGGCCCATCATAGCAGAGATCGGAATACTTCTCTGTATACTGTGGCCATGCTGACCAGGAATACAGAAACAGACAGGCGGGTTACGCTACACTGTTTCCAAAACTCTCATAAAAGTGAATGGAAGTTACAGAAACAGCATAGCACAGTGTTTTCTGTAGGTGTTATGGAAACAGCATAAGCCTGCTCAGCTTTTTCCGTAACTTCCAGCCACCCATGGCCACCAAATACAGCTGGTGGGGGGGGTGGTTGGACACAAATTTCAAGAGACCTGGGATTCGCATGTATCAAACTTTTGGCATATCTTGTGGATGGCTTGAGGGAACTTGTCACCTCGGTACAGCACCATAAAATAAGTCATGGTGCTGTTTTAGGATGTGATGGGGAGCTGGTGGATGTATCCTCTATACTCACTTGCTCCCTTGTTCCCACAGCGTCTCTTGGTAGAATCAGTGCACTGTCGGAAAATCTCTTTTCAGCCCACTGTGCGCACGCTCTACCCTAGACTTCAAGGGGAGAGTATGTGCACAGCATTCTGTAAGCAGTCAGATTTTCGTACTGGGTGCAGACTTTACCAAGGAGACACCAGGAGAACGGGGAAGAGGATGAGCATAAAGGACTTATACCCCAGTTTCCTGTCACTTCTTGGTTCATGGTGTTTGGAGGTGACCAGTTCCTTTTAAATATAGTTGTTGAGCAGCTTTCAAGTCTACTAATACCCTTTACATGTTATTTTCTTAACAGGTTGCATAGTCTACAACAGTTTTTTCCAAACGCCAGTCCTTACAATTGCCACCCCAACAGGTCATGTTTTTAGGATTTCCTCAGTGTTGCACAGGTGATGTAATTATTGCCAGTACCCCAGACATTGCCACAGGTGTCCTCTCAAATAGGATATCCTCAGATCATGACCTGTTAGGGGGTCATGAAGATTGGAGTTCGAGAAACACTGGTGTAGAAGAATCTCTCTTGTTTTGTAGAAAGTGCGAGTGAGGTGTGTGTACGCTGATCGGTGAGGCAATAGTTAGTTAATCTCTAGCCGTGGTTTCTCCTCATTAGGGTGCAGATGACAGTAAAGCACTGTGACGGGCTGTCAGGTACAAGTTGTGGCTTTTGCAGTCTATATAAAGACTAGAGAGAGGAACTTGTCTATAAAAAGTGTCTGCGGTGGAAAATAGCAGAATTTTTAAAGCTGGTGTATATACTTAAGCAATATGCTCTGAAGCAGTTAGCAACATTTCTTATGTTGTTCTGACACAGCCAACAAAAACAAGAGTCGTCTGTCAATTATGTGACATGCATAAAATATTTTCTCACATTATCAAGATTGCTTTAAAGGAAAACAGCAAAGTGTGTTATAAAGTCTATTCTTTCTACTGAATAACAGATTATACCTGTGTAAACAAACAGAACATACAGTAGCAATCAAGCCAGATTATATGATCTAGGTCAACTTCTTGTTGAAAGTATTATATTTGTAGCTTCCGCATAATGCGTCCTGGGTGTTTACTCATCTGATGAAGAACATTCTGCACAATGCTAATAGTTACATGTGGGTAATACAAACTTTACTTGCTTGCTAAGGTTTAAAGAAGTTGTTCCATTAGAACAGCCCCAGGGTAAACGTTCTTTTAGGGTATATTGACTTGACTAATGAGAAGACTCCTCTCTGTTAGTCTAAACATATATATATATATATATATATGAAGTGTGCCCCTCTAAAGGGCTGGCATGGCCAGTATTTGAACGACAAAAATACAGTACTGTGTTAGCCAGAAAAATCTCGGTAATGTTAAATTCTCTTATATAAAAAAGAGAAAAGGATTATAGAGGTGATACCTTTATTGGCTAACCAGAAAATTTATATATGCAAGCTTTTGAGGCAGCTTCATTCCCCTTTATCTGGCTCTGAGCAGATTAGAACTGAAGAAACATTTATACATAACAGAATGGAGCAAAAAGGCAAAATGACAAATAAGAGGAAGGCAAAGCATTTACATAATGATAAACTAGAAGTATAGGACTAAGGCCTCATGTCCATGGGGGAAAATCAGGCCCGCCGCGGATTCTTCATGCAGAATCCCGCAGCGGGTCCCTCCTTTCCTGCGGACATGAGACCTAAAAAGAAGAATTACTTACCTGTCCGGACGCTGCGGATCTTCCCTCCGTCGCGGCTGGATCTTCTTTCTTAGGCCTGGCAGATGTGCTCGGCACGCCAGCAGCGTGCCGCGTGCATGCACCGTGCACTCCTTTTTTTTTTTTTTGAACTCCTGCTCTCCCACGCCGCAGAGCAGGAATTCAGCTGCGGGTGTGTTGCGGATCCGGACGGCTTCCATAGGCTTCAATGGAAGCCTGCGGGAGACCCGCACTAAAATAGAGCACGCTGCGGGTGTTTTCCCGCACACGCAATCCGCGCCTCAAGGGAAAATTACATCCGCAGGTATTTAATTACCTGCGGGTGTCCAATGCATCCCTATGGGGCGCGGATCACGCTGCGGATTTTAAATGTTATTTTAGCTGTGGATATGAGACCTTAGGGTCCTTTTAGATCTGCCGATTTATCGTTTGAACAAGTGACCAATGTCAGAGTTCACCCCTTCACTCGTGCAGCCTGTTTATACAGGTAGATTGTTGGGTTCTTCAAATGAGAAATCGTTTAGTTGTTCACATTATATAAGCGAATGAGAATAACTGAACTATCGGTGTTTAAACCAAACGATTAGTGAACAAGTGAATGATGATTTTTATGCTTGCATAAAATGAACCATGAACGAAAAACAAATGATTGATCGTTCATCATTCAATCGTTGGATGCTTTCATGTGAATGATTTTTTGAACAATAATCATTCCATTTAAAAGGGCCTTAATGTTTGTATAAAGATAAAAGGGGGAGAGGTGATAATTAGGAAATCACTGAAAAGTTTAATGGATGTGAAGTGTCCATACAGGGAGACGTATACCCTGGGGCAATGTTAAGACCTCATGATAATGTCTGTAAAGTCCACATTAGTTTAAAATGACATATTTTTTTATTAAACTAATGTGGACTTTTCAGACATGAACATGTGCTCTACACGTTGCCACAGGGTATATGTCTCCTCATATGGGCACTTCGCACCCATGATGCTTTTCTGTGATTTCCTAATTATTACATCTTCCCCTTTCACACAAACCTTAGGCCTATACCTGTAGTTTATCATTATGTAAATGCTGTGCTCCTCCCATTTGTCATTCTGCAATGTTTAAATGCATATTAATAACACTGTCTCTGTTCTGTTGTGTATAACTGTTTCTTCAGTTATAATCTGATTAGAGCCTGACGAAGGGGCATTAAACCGCCTCGAAAGTTTGCATATATAACTTTTCTGGTTAGCCAATAAAGGTATCATCTCTTTAATACGAGGGTTGTACTGAAAGTAATCCAAAAGTGGTCATAACTTCTTTATTAACTAATGTAGATCATTCAAATTGTACAAGTAGTTGGAGTCAATCTCCCTCTATACAAATTTGATACTAAATATAGTCTCTATTAGAGATGAGCGAGCACGCTCGGATAAAGCAGTTACTCGAGCGAGCATCGCTCTTCTCGAGTAACTGCTTACTAGTCCGAGCGTGCTCAGGTGAGCGTCGGGGGTAAGCGAGGGGAAGAGTGAGACAGATCTCTTTCTCCCCACTGCTACCCCCTGCTGCCCGCCGCTCACCCCCCCCCCCCCCCCAGCACACTCGGTCCAGTAAGCAGTTACTGAAGAAGAGCGATGCTCGCTTGAGTAACTGCTTTATCCGAGTGTGCTCGCTCATCTCTAGTCTCCATTAAAAGTGATGCATTTGCACCATGTACCTACCGCTTGCTGTTGATGGTATGGATTCGTTCCAGAAAATCAAGGAGAATGACACCCTTGTCGTCCAAAAAAAGAGTCACCATAACTTTGTGATCATCGCTGGCTCTTGAACTTCTTAGGCCTAGGAGAATAGGTGTGCCGTCATTATATCGACTGATTCATCCCTGTCACCAGATCAGTATCTTCATTGGCTTTGAATGCTTCAAGCAGATCAGAGCAGATTTCCACCCTTGGAATTCATTATTCATCAGCAAAGAAGAAGAAAATTCTGAAACACCTGTATGGAGGAAAAGTCATTCCAACTATATATGAAATTTGAACAATCTACATCAGTTAATAAAGACGTTATGACCACTTTTCATTACTTTCGGTACGACCCTCGTACTTCTGTCTTTTTTATACAAAGGTATCAATGACTGACGACTCTCGCTTTCATCTTTAGGATTTGAATGGATACCATGTAATACTACAAAATATGTGACTTCCCATATTTCTTTACAGCAGCTGGGCTTCTGACTATGCTGTGCTTAGTAGAATAATTGTATTCTAAGAGGATGGATGTGTCTCAGACATTGCCACAGGTATTCTCTCTATAGGATATTCTCAAATCATGACCTATTGGGGAGTCATGAGGACTGGAGTTTGGGAAACACTGGTCTAAAAGAATAACAAGGGATTGTATTCTTAAAACATGGATGTGCCATCAGCTTCACGAGTCAGTGGATCAGAATATTATTATTATCCTGCTGTTGCTATTATTAATAATAAAGGAAATAATGGTTACATAGTAATAAAGGGGGAAAAGTTAATACTGAAGCATAAGTGTATTAGGAAACTGTCAGTCAAGTAAAAATACTGAGGCGAATTTACTATTGTGATTGTGTTTATACCTTGTAAAATGCAACACAATTTGGCACTTTTCTGGTGTATAACATTGCATCAAGTTTTTAATCTATTGATGGAGTAAATGCACAACAGGGGCATGGCTGAGCAGAAAAGGGGCATGGCTTTAATATGGCAATGTACTTCCAAAGTTTGGGGGTAAACAAAGCAAACTGATAGGTGGTTTAACCCTTTCCAATCCAATTTCAGATTCAGGGTTTCCTAAAAGGCTTTCTCTTTTTGCTGTTATACAACGGTGCCATCTGCTGGCTAAAGCCAGTGTGTGTGCACGCCAGTGAGGCTCTGACAGCGGAGTGGCTGGCGATAGACGGTAAGAATACCCTGTCAGATGTCTTTTGACATTGGAGCTGTAAAAGCTTTAATCAGAATGTAGGAAGATGTCAGACAGCGGATTAGAAGGGGGTAAAAGTTAGACAAAAGTGTCTACAGATGCACCAAAGTTATCATTCAATATGATCCAATGTGATAAATGTGGTGCATTTTTAGGGTACCTTCATACAATGTGTATTTGCTGCAAGCTTTCTGCAACAAATATGCTTTTAATATACAGTGGTCAAATCTGTGCCATGCTGTGATTTTTTTTGCTACTTGTACAACAAGGCTCTCCAAGGTAACAGTTGCTTTTAATATGAAGTTACAGTTTATAAGATTAAAGGCTACTTTTGTACCCTGAAATACGTTCAGGAAAAAAAATCTCAATAGTTAATGAATATAATCAGATACATTGCTGATGGCATAAACTATTGTGTCTGTCATGTTTATTTACTTCTATACCACAAAGCGACAAGTACACGAATTGTTCACTTAATATAGATCAAGCTTAGTAGGTGAACTGAATACTCATGAAGAATGACACAAATGAAAATCCACCTTCAAAGCAGGCTATGTGTGGGAGAGCGATTAAACTGAGATAATTACACTCAGTAATTTCAGTCTAAAATCAAAGCTGCGGAGAAATAGAAAGCCGCACTCAGGGAATTGTGCTCATAATTGCTTTTAATAAATGTGCCCTATAAGAAAGGGAACACAATTGTAAATAAAGCATAGATTCATGTTAGTGATGGAGAAAGTAAATTACAGTATTATATATTGTACACAGGGAGATTGTAAAATATATTAGCATGCAATACACTCTTGGATTATTATAATTATAGCATATAAAAAGAGAATGGCTTTGGTTTATTAATATTGTCTAATAATTAGACAGTGCAAACATAGACAGTATTAAAATGTGCCAGTTTATGACAATGATTCATGCTGGCTGATAAATCCAGTTCATATTTAGGCTGTCTAGACAAACTTTATATGAGGGGGTGCTGGTAAATTCTTGGCTTAGCATAGCACAATTACATTGTACAGTTATTCTGCATAGCCCCCATAGGATGTACTTCTGACTGCGGTGTTGCAACTTCTTTAACTCATCCAGATTAAATCCCTTTTGGTTAGGCTACAAACCAAGCATCGGCTGCATCAACTATGTCAGAAGTGGAGATACATTTGGTTCTGTTGAGGTGTTTCGTCAAATTAGAAAACAGATGATAGTCTGAGGCTACCAGGTCAGGTGAATAAGGAAGATGATCCTTCACCTTGCAACCCAGGTCAGCCAGTTTGTTCTGTGGGATGGCTGCTGTGTAGGACGTGCAAGAACATGACGTCTTGGGTCAGCTTTCTGTGCCTTTTTAACTTCAATTCCTCTTTCCGTTTATCCAGAAGTGTTGTGTAATATACAGCCATGATATAGAACTGTTTGGAAGGTAGTCCACAAGTCGTATCCCGTTTTTATCTGTGAAGACAGATGCCATCACCTTGGATGATGACTTCTGCACTTCGAACTTTTTTGGATGCGGGGAACAACTGTGACTCCATTCTTTTGACTGTTCTTTTGACTTGGGCTCATACATAAAAATCCATGTCTAATCCGTTATCACCAGTCAAGACAGGAAAGCATGAGCATCCTACTAAAATGCTGTAGTGTTCTCTGAGAGGCTTGCACTTGGGTACGCTTTTGATCTGCTAACAAACATTTGACAAAAACAGTCCTAATGTCCAGATGATCATAAATTATGGACACAACTCTTTCTTTGGAAATGTTCAGAGCCGCAGCTATCGTCTTAGTAGAAATTCACCAGTCTTCCAGAATCAGGTCATGGATCGTGTGTATGGTTTCTGAAACAGACAATCTCCCAGAAAGGTCTTCATTGTCATGTCTCTTGGTTGGAGGAGGGCATTCTGAACAAAGCTGAATTCACTCAGGTCTCAGTGGTCCTCCTGCCTTAAGACTATGTTCACATAGGCCCATTTAGACGCAACGATTATCGCTCAAAAGCCATCTTTTTAGCGATAAACGTTGTGTGTAAACAGTCGGTCATCGTGCAGTTACCCTGCACTAATTCATTCATCGTTAACTTTTAGCACGCTAAAAGTCAGCTATGAGCCTTATCAGCGCCGTGCACTGAGTTCTCAGCGGGATACCAGCGGATAGCATTCTTTCAGCTGGGATCCTGCACAGAGCTCTCAGCAATAGCTCCGAGAACAAAGCAGCTCAGTGGGATACCAGCTGAGTTACAGTATTGATTCCCATTAAAAAGGGAGGCAGATTTTACATGGTCATTGCGAAATCCATATAAAAATTCTGTTGTCTCCGCATGATACTACCAACCTATTCCTGCAACTTCTCCTATTAATGTTGCTATATGTATAATATTAAGGAATCATCTTGCAAATTGTATAATAATTTTAAAGTGTTAAAGGGTTTTTTCCACTAAAGACATGTAAGATAAGGGCTTAAATACATGAGCGTGTTTTAGTCTTGTTAAGCATAACGGGATGAAATGTGCGTTGATATTATGTGCGAGAAAAGATAGGACTTGCCATACCTTTTTCGCATGCAGTTAATACTATGTATGAGAAAAATAGTGCAGGACCTATCTTCCCACTTTTTTTTTCGAAACTCACACACACTAGAGCGGAGTTTAAATAGCGGGGAGCGTATTAGCGCATGTGCCCTTGTGTTTTTGCCTTAAATGTGACATTGTGGGGTTTCAGTGTTGAGACTCCCAGTAAACCCAAGAACAGTGCACACCCTTAATGTCCATGGGAATGGAGCAGCAGTGTACATATGTTTCCACCACTCCCATCACTTCTATGAGACAGAGAAAGACATCACTTTCCTTCCATCCTATAGATGCGAAAGGGAGCGGAGGTCACAAATCACACTGCTGCTAGGCTTACATGGTTCACCCAGGGTCTACCATTCTTGGAATGCTGAGAGTCCCAGTGGTCAGACTTCCAGTGATCAGACATTTATCATCTACCCCTTAGTTAAGTGATAAATGTATTTAGTAAAAAAAAAAACAAAAACCTTTTTAATCTAAAATTCTAAAGAAAATATAAGTGTTGTATGAGTGTAGTGGACTGCCTGCATCAGCACTTTATAAATCGTTTTTTGTAGAATATCTGGCCACTGAAAGACATTCAATGAATTGAGTAATTTTCTTCCTACCTGTTAAAATGATCTATCCTTGTATTGACTTGTTTTCACATTATTCTTCAAAAGCATTGCTGCCTTTTTTCACTATTTTTTCCTTGCTTCTTGTGCAGTGTATCACTTATATGACTGCTAATTGCATGCTATGGTATATCTATTTTCTCAAATTTTTCTAGAAGGACCACTTGATTTAAGGTATGTCTTCCTTCAATCCCAATGATTGTGTTGATATTCACGTTTCCCCTGGAAACGTGCTTTTTATCCTGCTGCTCCATCTGCCACACGTGTCCTAAGAAAGGAGAACTGTCTCGGCCTGGTTACCTAGAGACGGCTCTTAAGAGTCTTAGCCATTGGCCAGGGCTTTGCATGAGCTGCAGGGTTCTGAATAATATTGTAATCTACAACATAACTGGTACATGCTTACAGCACTTTACCGTAGGAGATTACAATATCCTTTTTCATTGTTTCAGGATTGTACGACATGTTTCATATCGTGTGCTTTTAAGTGCTTACTTATATTGTTTTGAGAAGTTTAATCTATTTAACTTCTTATCACAGTCCTTACAGGCTGCTAGATATCTCTGGCCTGTATGCTGATATCAGAGGCGTAACTTAAAGCTCCTGGTCCCCAATGCAAAATTATAATGTTATATTAATAGTATTGGGCTCCCTATAAGGAGAAGAGAGGCCTGATGGGCCCCCAAAAGCTACTGGGCTCGGGTGCGACCGCATCCCCTGCACCCACTATAGTTACGCCCCTGGCTGATATGTGCGGAATATCAAATCCATCATTGGTTGGTTTGCTTTTTTTGTTGAGTCATTTTATGAATTTGGAATATTGTCGGGTGCAGTAAGTTTTAAAGGAATACTTGGGAGAAGCTAATACATTGTGTTATATCAAGTGTAGAGCCTGAGGGGGCATTGTATGAGAGGAGAATCCCTGTGTAATACATTGTGCCCTGAGACACTGTACTACACGAGATGTGTTCATTTTGCTTGGAGTATTCATTTAATGACAGACTGTCAACATTCTATAGCTATTTTTTGGATCTTCAGAGAGTCTTTTAAAATGGGGTTGATATCCTTGAAGAGTTGGCAGTTCTACTGCAAAAGTGCATGCCACCAGTATGTGCTAACTGCATATGTATTTTTATTTCTCCCCTATGTATATATTGTGCTGCCCCAAGTGGTGCATGGAGAGTAATGCTATGGTGAAACTACTGGCAGTTTATTGAGAGTGCCTTGCTGTCAGTGTTTATGTTGAACCCTGTTAATAAGAGGCTGTCCTCTGGCTTTGAGGGTCCTTACTGGTACTGTTAATGGAGGTATGTTATGGTGTTTGTAGTCTGCATTTATGGAAAAAATTAAATTAAAAAAATTCCTTATTTTAAGCCTTGATGAAATTGATGTGCAAAAGTAAGCAAGTATGTGAGGCACAGATGTCCTATTAATCCTATTGAGAATTCAGTTCCATTCTCATGTATTGATGGGTCACACCAATGTTTCTGGAAAGCCTATAATAAGCAAATCTTGGATTTACTCCATCATCTATTATCTGTGGTTATTATAACCATTCCCATGCAGTATAACATCCCACCTTGTCCTATAGCCATAATGCACGTTAATTACTGAGCAGCATTATTGTATAAAGTTCTAATACAACCCTTCACATTATTCAGTTAGCCTGCAGGGAATGGTGGAGGTCATGCAAGTACATTCCCAGACTCGGGGCTTGTTGAGGTAATCAAAGCTGTAGTAGGTGGGGAACTAGCACCTGTTTTTGCCTGCAGGTTGTGATTCAGTATGCGTACGTGAGGACAGAAAGACGATCTTAGGAAGAAAGAGAGAAATATGCTAACCGCATAACATAGCACAGAGGCTATTAACTTACTATAGCATAGGGTATGTATTCTTCAAGTGGTTACTTTCAACCTTCCTGAACCAACCGCATTTCACAGTTCTGCTATACTTTAGGTTACCCAACAGTAACGTTTAAACTACTCTGCATGACTAAATGATTTTCTCACAATTAATTTTTTTTGCAATAAAGGTTTTATTAAATTCTCCAACAAGAATATAAACGGAACATGCAAGGTAAAACTATAGAAAGGTACAACCTAAACCAGTCTTGCACAAAGGATAAGTCTGTCAGCAGACCAACATACCATTAATGAGTAGATATTAAAAAGTCTTTTTTTTAAATAGTAAGATACCAAGGACTGAGCGATAAATGCCAGACCTCCAGCAGATAGGTTAAACATTGTGGTGTACTAACATTCAAACAATATAGAGGAGAACACCAGGAGAATGGAGGGGAGCAGGCTAGCGAGAACAGAAAGGAGTGAACTAGAGAAAATAAAAAAGGGGGGTAGGCTGGAAAGGGGGTTATGGACCTGGACAGCTACCTCTGCTCAATATAATGAAAGGTGTGGGGGATCTGGTCTGGGAAACCCTGAAGCAAGGCTGCTCTGTGAAGAAGGTGAAATTAAACCAATGGAACCAGGTTCTCTCTACTGTATGCATGTTTCTCTTACCAAAGGTGGTCATGTGCTCCATCTGCATAATGTCATTAACCTAAGCAAACCAGGAAATGGTAGGGGTAGAGAAGATTTCCACAGGGGAAGAAACGCAAGTGTCTTAGGATCATTTATATTTCCGAAGGGAGATACTGCTGTAATGGAAAAGGAAGAGACCTGCGTCAAGTGGGAATATCGAGCCTGCAATATCTGAGGTGATTCGGTGGACTGTTTCCCAATGAAATGAGGGTGACCAATTCTTGGGGGAAGAACACAACAAACTGTACAGCAATGAGAGGGTGTGACGGACATACCCCTGAGCAGAAAATAAGGATCTTAATGCTGTCAAAAGAGGAGCCATACATGTGGAGGGGGAGAGAAGAAAGGAAGTAGGAAAGCTGAATGTGGCACCAGGCTTCCAATGGAGAGAGTTCAGAAAATTAGTGAGACAGGATCCCGTGGCCCAGGTGGTGCCAGACAGGAAATGTCAGGCTTGAAATGCTCTCACAATTTCTAGGGACAATAGAGGCTATCTTTAAACTTAAAGCCAGCTTTGGCCTTTTATGACATGGAAAGTTTTTTTTGTCACTTCTTCCAAAAAACTATTACTTTAAACTGTTTTCATTGCTGTAGCTGTATGAGGATTCATGAACTACTTGAATTTTTAATGTCAACATTTTGGGGTACATATAATGTAATGGAAAAAAAGCAATTCCACAATTAATTTTATGGTGTTCACACTGTATTAATTAGCTTGCTGATCTTCTGTCTATAGTGATGTGTTGCTTCTGTATACATCTTGAGATTTGTGGTAAAAGACATGTTTGTGATTGCAATTTTTGCGCTTGGACCTTTATAACAATGTTTTAAGAACTGTAGTTGGTCACTTGGACGGCCAAGAATTACAGTATGCCAAGTAATGGCACATTGAGATTTGTCATGATGACACTACTATTATATGTATTAGTTACTTCAGCTCTGTCTTTTTCAGTAACTCCTTTTATACTTGGATTAGGTGGTTTGTGATATCGAGTACAACTTTTACACGATAAGAGATAATCCTGCTGATGGTCAAACAAGATTTATATTGTTATAGTGTATAAACACTTGGCATTGCGCAGTCTGGCTGCTTAGAAACATTATCCAAAGTCACCTTTAAAGGGTTTATTTACATCTGTCCTTTGTGGCTGAGATGGGAATACCGGTTTGCATGCCATGGGTAGAGGTGCCTGAGATTACAGAAGTAGCTGAACTGTCTGCTATATGCTCTTTCCATAACCCCGATTAGCCTGGTGCCATACAGATGAGTAGTGATATGTGAACTTTTGCAAAGTTCAATTTGGCCAGTTCACCAAAGTTTTGCTGAAAGTTTGGTTCAGTCTGAATTAGTTCGAACTGGACCAGAATTTCACCCAAATGCCTAAAACTGGTGTATAACACTGTCTAAGAGCCATAAAAGCCCTGTATAACACTCAGGCTTTTATCACTGTTAGACAGTTTTAGACATCAGTGTTTAGGGCTAGTGTTGAGTGAACCGAACCAGTAGAAACGTGCTTCTGGTTTAACTTTGCTAGAAGCTTAGTTTGGGTTCGTGTCGAACCAAACTTTTAACAAAGCTCCACATGAAACATGGTTCTACTGGTTCAGTTTGCTCAACACTACAGATAATTATTCCCATCTCAGATATGATTGACTGAAATCAGAATATTCGTTTTTTAAAGCCTGGACCATGTAATTTGTTTTTCCCCAAACTCTATAAATAAGCTTTCCCTAAATAGCAAATAAGCCGTTTTATGCAACCACATCTAAAAATGATTCCCTACAGGGTTTAATTGTCAGGTAAACACTGAGACACAATTTCTAGCAATGTACGTGACCAACTTTGTTAAATATTTTGACCTCTTCTTAAGAAATTGTATCTATTGGGAGACTTTTGTGTAAAATAACACAGCTGTTGCCGTACCTAGTTCACAGTGTTCTAAATATAGGGCGACTTGCCCTGCGGAGAGCCTATTGATTATGAAGAATAGCTGCATTCTGCTGCCTGCTCCACATAATGGGAAGCGTGAGTCTATTTTTAGGAACAGAAGTGTGTGAACTGTGTCGCTATTGCATATTGCTTCTTAATCATGTTTTGACATTAAAGTAACTCCAAAGTAAAGAAAGTTTAAAGAAATACTAAACAGAAGATAGACAAAGATATTTTTTTAAAACCCAACACTTCCTCCATTAATCTTCTTCTTCTACTTTGATCCTGTTTTCTCTTATATTACATTTAAAACTGAGAGATTGCTAATAAATCTCTCTGTCCCCTGTCGATCAGCCATGTAACCCTCCTCCTCACTGTCCTGTGCTGTAGATTGAATTGTCCTTTAAAAGGGTTGTCCAGCTTTAAACTATTTATGGCCTATCCTCATCAATAGTAAATCAGTGGGGGTCTGCCACCTGAGAATCCCACCAATCAGCTGTTTGCATGGCTGGTGCGCTTGTGCACAGAGCTGATTTCTGCCAGAAGCAGACGGCCTTCCCTCTGGGACCTGCACCTGAGGAGAATGGAACCCGACCTACTGGGGAGATGACAACCACATTCAGGGGGGTATGAATGAAGAGATGGCCAGGGCTCTGTACATTTACTAGTATAGGGATAATGGAAAGCACCAAACATGCTTACTCAGCTATTTCTCCCATATAAGTGCATGGAGAGAGCTGGACACTTGCATGGCCTTCTCTACTTTCCTTCTCCATCTGGATGCAGTGGCTGTCTCATCAGGCAGAACAGAGAACTTCACATTAGGCTGGGTTCACAGGAGCATAATTCTCTGAGTTTGGACTCCAAGAAATATATGCGTGGCACGCAGCCAGTATGCAGTGACATAGTACACTTGCTGTATGTCACCAATTGCCATGCACTATCTTGGCATGTATGCATGCGTAATACACGCCAAGATAGAACGTGCTGTGATTTTCTTGTGCGTGTATTTTTCGCAATTCATGTGAGCGGCAACATGGTAGCCTATAGCAGATTGGTACAGTGTATTATGTGCACAAAACCCATGCACATAATACACTGTGACAATGCGCTTGTGTGAGCCTGGCCTAAATGTGAGTACCAGAGGTGGGCCTTGCATGTATCAGACATTTTTGGCATATCTTGTGGGAATACCCCTTTAATATCCCCAGGCGTGTTTTTATGTTTTCTCTATGTAGAAATACATGTTCTGCTCTTGACCTGCAAAAATAAACTAAAGTTCTTTTTTTTCCTGCAGCTCCCCGTGACTCCCTATTAACAGTACAAAGAGCTCAGCTCTACTCAGCCATGAAGAACTTCAAGCAAGCCCTTAATGATGCTGATACTATCTGCAGAAAACAACCACTCTGGCCTAAGGTAAATAGCTAGTAGTTGCCCCTACAGCTAAGTAGTTATGTATCGCAATGTGAGTCATAACGCTGAAAAGAAGCTGTTCTTTTTAAGTAGCAAAATTTATTAAAGTGATAATGAGTATGTAAAAAAGTTGGAATTTCACCAGAAACAGAAGACTGAGTCATTAAAGGGAACCTGTCACAAAAACGACTTCCCTCTTAAAAAACTGCTTTCTAATCTTCAGGATTTCTTAAATCGAACCTATCGGGTTGCATGAGCACCATAAACTAAGTTTCTGGGCTTACAGGACCGGGGCCACTGATGGTGGGGTTGTGTATGTTATACTTGCCTGCCTTCCGGCTCCTTTGCTGTCTAGAAGTCAGCTCTATGTCCTTTTTTGAGCCATAATCGTTGTGTGTAAAGGTGCGCCCATCGTGCATTTACCGTGCACTTTTCGTCCATCGCTGACTTCAGGTCTGCATGAAATCCTCGTCCATCAGGACAATAAGATTAAACGGACCGCACGCTGAGTTCTCCGCGGACAGCGCTGTTAACAGCTGATAACCTTCTTTAACAGCTGTTAACAGCCACTGTCCCACTGAAGAACAATAGCAATGTATTTAGAGAACAGACCACCAGCTGTTCTCTAAATACATGCAATGAAGTACTTAAGGGCTGATTTAACCAAGTAGTACCTATGCAAAATGATCGCTCAAAATTGTCAGTTTCTGACGAATTTTGAGCGATCATCTGTGCATGTAAATGTACCTTGAGACTTATCTTCGCATTCAGTGCCCACGCATTTGTAGAACAGTGGCACACATTTACTATTCAAACTATGGCAGTTTTCTGGCTCAGTAATTATCATACTAGTGTTTGTAGGTCTATTGTTATACAATGTAATGTATTACAAAATCAACTGCTATTTTTCTTGCATGCTGGACTTGGTAAAAAAAAGAAATACGTGTCCTACTTTTAACAGCAATGTGCTCCAATACACAATGTAACCTAATTATGAAAGAGAAAATGCAGAATGATGAATGTCACAAGTTACATTCCACAGATTTGCTCACCGATGATAACTGACCAGGGTGTTTCAGTTCAATCTTAAGGCCATGCCTGCAGCAACGAGGCCTCACGACCTGCATTACTACCGTATTCCATCACATATGTTTAATCTCTTTATTAATGTGGCAGGCAATACATCATTTATACATTTTCTTGTCTCCTGAGAACATCATGTCCTTTGCTGTTAGTGTAATCCTGTGTGCCAGTTTAATAGAGAGGATTATTTTTAGAAAGCGTGGTACAAGATGCTTGCTTAATCGCTTTTAAAGCATGTCACGTTGTTGTGTGTGCAGGGACATTATGCGAAGGCACTGGCGCTTTCTGGACTGGGAAGGATGGAAGAGTCTTTGAAGGAATTTCTGCATTGTATTGCCTTAAACCCTGACTGGAGTTCAGTGAAGGTGGAAGCCCAAAAGGTAGCGCTGAGAATTGTGCACTTTTTTTTCTTTATGAATAGTCAATGTTTTAAGTTACCCATCTTGTTCATTTTATTAGCTTGTGACTGATACATTTAGTACTCTGCAAACCCTTGTATGTGCTCAAAACCATCGTCAGTCACACAGTTTCAGGTTTGTGATTAAATGTGATACATTTGGAAAGCATTTTACCCTGGTTTATACATAAATGGATGACAAACCGAAATATAAAGTGATAAACATAAGAGGCAGGGCCTGATTACGGGGGAGTAGAGACGCGTTTCAGCTCAGCTCCTGCCCTGAGTTCGGCCTAACGCCATGTGTATCTAATCTACAAGGTGACAGAAAGCCCTCAAATCTGCAATAGGAATTGTCACCAGCATTCTCTTGCTGCAGGGATCTGGACATTTCTTTTGGCAATAGCCCAATAGAACTGTTGTGGGCCACAACTGCCATGGCAAACCTGGACCAGCCACGTCTATTGCCTGACTCTCCTATTTGGGACAGTATGCCTGCACTGGGTAAGAAGAATACCTGGGCCGCCTGATCTGACTTCTCCACAGTCCAGATACACCGGACAGAGCCTTCACCACCAAACTTCCTCTCCAACCATGTCTGACATGATTGCTGTGGAGGCTTAACTCACTTCATTTAGTCACACACATTGTAGTTCTTCACCCCCGTCAGGACCCTCAGTGAGACAGCGGAGCTCTTCAGCAGAGTGAACCCCCGCCACCCATGGTTGAGCCTCAAATATGAGACCTCATGCCTCCACCCCCCTCACAAATTTTGTCCCTGAACCCACCAACTCCCCTTTTGCTTATCCTGTTTTGTGAAGCGCCTCTTGCAACAGAATAGTCATTCTCCGTCATTATCAGTGGGAGACCATACTCTTTTCGGTATGAAGTTGCTCTTGCTGAATTCAGAAAACTGATCTATTGCACTAGATCCATGGCCACAAGGGAAGACTTAGAGACTTATATACCATGCCTACAGACTTCAATAGATCTGAGATAACCTCCATTAAATCTGAGGTACAGCAGATTGAGAAGCAAGTTTCCTTATGACTCTATAGCTGCGCTTGCTGCACGGATGAACACCCAGGATTCCATCTTTTCTACTCACACTTATTAGTTACAGTATCTGGCGGACTCTCTGGATGATGCTGATAATAGAGGGAGGAACAATAAGAGTACAGGCCTTCCTTAAACTATAGAGCAGCAACAACTGGAGGAGACCCCTGGCCAAATATTCAATAATATCCTTGATTCCTAGAGATACACCCTTGGAATTGGACCACCCCATTGACTCCAGATACACTGACCCAGAGCACGTATGATGTTATATGCCAGGTTCCTAGATACCAGCTAAAAGATGCCATCATGCATAAAGAATGGGATATGCATACAGTGTTATAGCAAGAAACACCTATTCAGCTGCTGCCGGATCTATCATGTCCCATGCTCCAAAAGAGAAGAGCTCTACGGCCCCTTCTGGACAATCTTTGCCAGTCAAATATTGTTTACACCTGGGGTTTGTGCCTTCTGTCTACAAGTCCACCATAATGTTAGACTATTTGTACTCTGCCACCCTAGAGATCTCACCACCTTCTCTGTTGACTTTAGGCTTCTGGCTGCTTCCATATTGGAGTGGCATGCCTTAGCGCAGAACTAGGTGTTGTTCTATTACTGTACTTTACCTCACTAGTTTACCCTCTCAAATTTGGATTGTTTCCTTGCTCTACTTTATAGATTCATAGTGCAACTGAGTTTTCAATGTTATTAGGTGTCTGTGCTCTGAGTCAGGGAGTGGAAAGGTTCCTCTCATGACAAGCTGATCTTTCACTGGGGAATTTTCAATTTACAATGTGAAGTATGGGTCCTTTTTACTTTAGCAACCCCAAATGAAAAAGTTTGTTGTCTTTTCTGTTGTTCCCTGAAGCAGGGCTGCCCTCTCTGATTTTCTCTCTGTTCTGGCTAAATTTAGTCTTTCTTCTTCTTTTTTGTTTACTTCCCCCTCTCTTCACTACATTTTCCCTAAACCTATTTTATTTTCCCCCCTTTTTAATGCCCCTTTCTCCCTCCTTTTCCATGCCCATGCCTCCTTTAAACTGTTGCCTGTTTACTACAAGGGGTTTGAATGATCCACAGAAGCGTAGCCATATTCTGTACTAGATGCTGAAGCAGAGAGCACAAACTGTCTTTTTGCAGAAGACTCACATCCAGGCAGGACATGTTCCTGCCACTCATGATAGATATTATACCTCCTGGATTCACAGTTGGAACCTGAATGCAAAGTCAAAAAGCTCTTTGATTGCTATCGACAAAGCTCTGCAGCATGAGGTAATAGATATCCTATTGACCTTGATGGCAGATTTGTCTTTCTTAAATTGAAATTTTGAAACTCACTTGTTTGTTCTGGCTAACTGGTATCCCCATTCCCAAAGACACATTGGGGGCTTGTAACAGTATTGTTATAGCAGATAGAACGAATTTTGTGACCACCCAGTTGCGACCACTTAAACAGTCTCTGCACCACCTCCAGCTGGTTGATGTATGGGGGATTTTACCCTTGTGATAGGTATGTCTTTTTTCTCCCATCCCCAACAGATATCTAGCCGCCTATGTTTCTTTTTAATGATCCACCATGTTCTGTCCTGGAGCCCTTCCCCTGATATTGGGTCTACTCTTTGATTTGAACACACATTTCTCTGTCATCTGCTTTAATGATAACTTCTTCAAAGTGCTGGTCTGCCTAGCAGAAACTAAGAACTGTGTTAAAGACTTTATTCTTACCCATTCCTCTGATACTACGCCCTTCCACACAATTGGGAGGATTTGAAATGTGTAACCTGAGGAATTTTAATTAAACACAGGGCAAGGCTCGAAAGGGAGAGAGCTACTAAAATATCTTCACTTCTCAATACTATCTGAACCCTGGAAATGACCTATAAGAGTAATGTTTTCCCTTCAATCCTTAACAAATTGCTTATTACTAGAGAGAAATTGATATCTTTGTTAGATCAAAACTATTTGAGCTATAGAGACTATACTAAAATATATTTTTATGAACATTTGAATAAATGTAGCCAAGCTCACTATCTTCAGTCCAGAAAGTTACATACATTCATCCCCAGATTAAAACGACAGTGGGCGAGGATTAACATGATCCTCGTAAGATTCCTGACACCTTTTGGGAATTCTGTCATGAATTGTATAACATCAAGAGCCAGTTTGATGACATGCCCCAGAAGCCTTACAATAAAATATTATGACATTTCACGGAAACTGTCTTCCCTCCAATTCCTGAAGCAACTGAAATCTTCCTACATTTTTTAGGGAACCCATCACTCTGTTTCTTATGAAAGTGGTCAATTAAATCTCACCAACGTCCGCTTTTACTCACTAATTCCTTATGGCCCTCATTACAGTTATACCAAAAGCTGATAAAGACTGCACCACTTATGCAAACTATTGTTATGTTTCACTGATAAACATTGATTTTAAATATTTTGCCAAGGTACTAGCTAATAGACTAAGCCTGATATTGTCATTCCTGAAACCACACAAATAAAACCCTATTCCTGATTGACAGGACCAGAGTTCTATAAGATCCTCTTCGCCTCCGGTCTGTTGATGCAGAGAAGCGATTCGACTGTGTACACTGGGGTTTACTAAGAGCTTGGGACTGAAGTTACTTGGGAAAATTCTGGCCCCTTATGGTGATCCCACAGCTCAGGTTCAGACGAACCATATTGTCACGTTCGAGTGACGCTAGAGCACCACGCCCAACATGGACGTAGGACGGTGTTCAGACAGAGCCGCAAAAGCACACACAATAATGCTGAGAAAGACTACATCACTCAAGGCAATAGAAGATGGAGAAACTTGCCCCTTACTAGTCAAGAAGATGGAGAACCCCTTCCTAAATGGGGAGTTAGCTTCTTGGTAAGGACAACCACACTGTGTTCATCTAGGACCTGACTATTCCTCAGAAGGCACCTGGAGGGATGCACTAAGCACCTCAAAGCAACTGTGCAAACACTAACAAACAAAAGGAAAGAAAACCAGTACTTATATGAATGTAGAAAGCTTTCACCCAGGATAGAGGCTCCAACCATACCTCCAACTTGAACTGAATAAACAACAATGGACAAGGGGAGGGGTAGGAATATAACGCTCTCTTCACCTGCTGATAGGTAGCACAGATAAGGAACCACACCCAAAACCCTTTCTCACAGGTAGGACTCTCAGGTAGAATACCAGCATGCAGCATACAGGTACTGATAGCAACCAGCAGCCCCCGCACGCCTGTCATTGTTTGGTCATGGTAATGTGCTTAAGATGGACATTACCTCTAGAATCATCTGTGTCTTTAATGACCATCCTAAAAGGCCCCCAAACGCTTTCATTTAATAATGACAAACAGCCTTCTCCAAATTTGTTGGATTGGGGGGGGAGGGGGGCTCATCAGTTTCTAACTCTCTCATCCCAAATCCTCAGGGAGAGTGGGACTTCACAAACCCAAACTGTATTACTCTACATAGATCTTGCTCTGTGTCTTTGATTTGCATTTCTACACAAACTTGCGAAACAATGAGTGAGTTTGGAAATAAACTTGACTTGGCCCCACATTCATAAATTGCACAAGGCTTCCATCAGTGGTAGAATGGATACAGGAAGTAAATCACATTGTGCAAATGGAAGAATTAATAGCAGAGGACCCCACCAACCCTAGTAAATGTCTAATCCTCTGGTAACCCTGGACTGCATTTCAGGACTCTCCAGATTTTCAAAACCCAAATGGCTAGGATAATCCCCTGACTCTTAGCATGAGCTATGGTGGGTCTACATACGTGCTTGCATAGGAGTAGGGGCCCCTCCTTACTTCCCTCCTCCCCTTTTTTCTTTCTTTCTTTTTCTATTTCTTTCTATTCCTTCTCTTTCCTTTCTTCTTTCTAGTTTATGTGTTCTTTTGTGACTTTTTGGAGTAGAGTACATCCAGACTACATTTCAACTCATATGTGTCACAATGATTTTCCGCCCTTCTTAAATATCACCTTGACATTGGATGGGGCAGTGATCTTTTATTTGACATCTACTATAAAATTCCAAACTTTTCGCACCATCATTTGTGCTTTGCATTTACAATTTTGTTATTTATTTCTTTAAAACCAAATAAACAAATTAAACATACATTAATAAATATGAAATAATAAGGGCTCATGCCCCCGGGCGGGTCAGATTCCCCCTGTGAAATATTGCAGCGGAATCAGACCTGGTGCCCCCCCAGAGACCCTATACTCACCTCTTCGGATCCACTGCGAGTGTCTCGCCTGGCAAGCTGGTGCACATGCGCCGTGCAGCGCTTGACGTTGTGGCGCTGGGCGGTGACGTGGATTCTTGCGGTACTTCCGCTGGGCTCACAGCAGAAGTATCACGGGACGGACGTCTTCCATTGACTGCAATGGAAGCCGTCAGCGCTATTTTCTGCATAGAATAGAACATGCTGCGATTGTCCCCAGAAAATCGTAGTTGGTTTTTACTTGTGGGCATAAGAGAATCATTTACCACAGCATGTCTATGAACAGACATTGCAGCGATAATCCGTCCGTGGGCATTAGGCCTTAGACAAGCTCTTATAAAACTGTCCAGAAGCACTGATCATGTTTACAGCCTAGCTGAGAATCCATATATCTAATCAAACCCTCATCTTCGATTACCTGAACAGTGAGCAAAATGCAGTCCATCACAAATACAGAACTGTAGTGTGTCTCACCTGTATACAGAGAACCTTAGGCATATTGGTAATCTTAATTCTTAACAGCATACTGAGTCTTCTCAATATGTATGAATTTCCTTAGATTTAGTAGGTAAGTTACCTGGATCTGTATTTCCAGTGTGCCCAAACAATCCTACCATATGAAGTCTTACTGCTGTTTACTTTGCCCATAGGGGTTATCACTCAACCATTTCCAGTCTCAGAATGGTATATATACTGAAATGCCACTTTGTTAGAGACAATTGCCCTTTCATTATTGGAGCTTCCCTGTATGGAAATTAGACATGTGATCCCAAAAGCACAGCATAAAATCAAGTGAGCAAGTTTTCTGTAGATCATTTTCAGTTTGAATCCACATTAACAAGGGAAAATGCAGCAATCTGAGCAATCTTGAATGTGGCATGGCCATCGGTGTTAGACTAGCTGGGGCCAGTGTTTTAAAAACTACCAAACTTGGGGTTTTCTTGTGCAATGTTATGGAGAGTATATTCAGAATGGTGTGATCAAGAAAAAACAACCAGTGAAAGATGATGCTGTGGATGTAAACAACTCAGCAAAAGGTGTCAGAAGAGGATGTCAAGAATCGTTCTGAGGCACAGGCAGTACACAGTCAAGAAATTTGTAGGCAAATACATGTTGGAGCTCCAACTAACATGTCTAAATGCACAACTAATCATTCCTTAGCACAGATAGGCTAAAACGGCAGACGCCTAGTTTGAGCATCATTGCTGTCCAAGAGAAACAGAAAGGCAAGGGCAAAAGAGCACAAAAATTATTCCTGCTCAGGTGAATTTGGTTTTTGTTTATACCATGCTAATGGGAGGTTCAGAATTTGGTGCAGGCAACGTGAATAGTTTAACCCTCCCTGTCAGGTGTCAACAGTTCAGACAGGTGGAGTAATGGTTTCTTGGCACACATGGATCCTCTGATACCTGTGGAATGCATGCCACAACAAATTACTGCGATCTGAAGGTCAAAGAAGGTCCAATACACTTCTAGATTGTTGTGCAAAGTTAATTTGGTTATTAGTACTTTTATGATTTGATTCATTCTGTATGGAAAGTGGGCCGATAACCAGTACAGACATGAGTATAGATTTTAGAAATAGTTATTATACAACATCAAGAACAGAATGCACAGCACTAATTACACATGAAGACAATTCAGCTACTTCTGCTGTATTTCCAAATTATTTTATTCACTTATTTAGTTATTTTTTTACAGAATACCCTGTGACTGAGGTCATTATGATCATAACTGCATTTTCTGATTTTTCTCTATGATGCCTTTGTTTACTCCCTTGGTTTTCATAGAAATCATGGACTGGCAAAAAAACATGCCATTAACGTAGCCGAAATGTAGAAATCAAAAAGGTAAAATACCAAGCGCATATATTTCAGTAAAGCTCCTCAAACAAGTGTGGCAGAAATCTGGTTTATGCTTTACACAAAAGGTCAGGGTTTAAGCTTACGTGGTCTCCCCATCACTGGGAGAACAGTAGGGGGCTGTGGTGGTAATCCTTGTTCTGAAACTCCTCTGTCAAGCAACATGATTGGAAACCTATTCGCTTAGCAGCTTTTGATCAATCAGCATCATGGAAAATGGTCTAGATAATGTAGACTAAGCACTTCAGGGCACTTCTTCCTATGTAGTACTTGAGCCACAGCTGCATTTAGTGCAATGTCCTTTTAATAGCCATATGTTTAAAACTCAGTGTCCTGCTGTGTAGTGTCCAATTTAAGGGAAGGTAGACATATGCCTGATGGACTGCCACACAACACCTATAGGATGCAGTGGTTAGCGGATATTCATGAGAATAGAGTATGGCATTTCAGAAAAAGTCAGTGACATAATTGTGCAACACATTAATTAGCTATTAGGTATGTTAGTGTAAGGCTGCCTCCACTCTTTGTAGGTGATCAGAACTGCCATTTATGTTTGGTAAAACCAAGACCTCTATAGCAGTTACATGTCAGGGCACTTAGAGCACTTGCTGGGTATTAATCAGGTTACTTACAGCATCTGCTCTCTTTTGATTGCTATTTTATAATCTACACGTAATACATTGCATTATTTATCTGGTACTGGTATTATGATTTACAGCTTGTAGTATTTTCTAAAGCTGCATTCATGGTTCTGTTTGATTTAATGGAAACTGTCAGCAAGCTTGTTTACAGATTCTACTAATGCAGTGGAGCAATTAGTTTTTCCATTATCAAATTACTGTACAATGCCTCATGTAGTAATTGCACTTTCCAAGAAGCAAATCACCAGTTCTGTGCAAATATTGGAAGATTTTAGCTCTGAAGGTAGAATTGTGAATCCTTTTTGTGGAATGCAATACAGGCTATACCTTAGGATAAGTACAAGATAAGTAATGCTATGTATCTACAAAGTTACCCTTACAGTCCTTTTCCATGGGACAACCTGTTGGGCGCTTGATCGTTCCTGTGGTATATCCACCTTTGCAGGCAATTGTCCTTTACTGTCCCAATAAATCTAAAGGCTCATTTACACTGAGCGATGATCGCTCAAAGATCGCTCAAACGACAGTTTGAGTGACAGCTTTGAGTGATCATTTTGCATAAATTTTTAAGTAGCTACTCAGCTACTTAAGAGCAATTAAGTGTGCAAATAAAGCCCTAGCTGAAAGCAGTTAATAGCCTGAGGGCTCTAATCTGCTTTCAGTTCTTTTGTTCTCCAGCGGGAAACAATGCTATCAGCACTCCCCATGGAGAACTCCTGATAAGGCTAAAGGACGATTTTTAGGTTGGACTGAATTTAACGATCAGCTAGCAGTGCACAAAAAGTGCACGACGGCCGCCGTTTAGACGCAACGATTATTGCTCAAACGATCGCTTTTTAGCAATCTTTGAGCGATCATCGCTTCGTGTAAATGGGCCTTAAGTTGGAAAATTTAAGCAACTTTGAAATAGGTCTGAGGAACGTTTTAATTTTCTGTACATTGAGGGAAAACAAATTGTTTGTGGAGATGGATATAGCCTTTAACTTTTCATATAGATTTATTCTACATGTAACTAGAAAATGATATCGACATACTCTTATAAGATGTAACCTAAATAGTTTTTTAATTTTTTTTTTTTCTCAGTTGATGTGTGAAATGTTGTTTCCAGCCTTTGAGAATGTCCAGGCCAGTTTTACAGCCCGCGCCCCAGCTCCATATACTAGATTGAAACCAATCTCTTTAAATGGTCCAAGCTGCTCTCCTACTATAGATGATGTAGCTCTGCCAGGGGGCTCGAAGGTAAAGTTTATTGATTTGAGTACTATTTCATATTATTAACATTAACCAACATCAATATATTTACTTATTCCCAGCTGTCGTTGTCTACTGGAGTTTGCAATCTAATTTCCCACAAATACACTGCAGGATCAATTTTATCACAAGACAGGTAATGTGCATGAGCATAGTGAAAACAGAAAACACCATGTAAATAAGCAAATTTTGTGTAGAAGCACATCATAGAGGCTAGGTCCCAACACATCCATCTTAATCATTAGAATGGTATTTAATATTTATTATGCCTTTTGATTGGTTACTCTCAACAGAGGCATGAGTTCCTACTAACAGTGATGGGTTTGTCATGTTTACAGGACCCAACTTTCAGACTAACCAAAGCCTCATTTCCAAAATCTGATCTGTTTCAAATGAAGAATATTCTAGACTGTCCTGATATATGTGACCTGCCGGATGACAAAGCAACAAAGACCCTTGGAATTGTCCTCTCTTGCCTTCCTGGTGTAGGTGTGAAGAGAAAACGTGCCAGCAGTTCTGAAGATGTTCATAGTTTTGATCTCCCTGCCAAAGTAATTAGAAATGGTAAGTAAATGTACCTTTACATGGGGCCATTATTGCCCGAATAATTGCCAGAAACAGTGATATCCGGAGATGGCTGTCCCATGTAGTCGATTGTCACTTCATTTCAGCTCACTGAAACGGAGCGATTAGCGAGTAAATTTCCACTAAGTGTAAACAGGAGTCGTTCAATCTTTGAATGACTGCCTGTTTGCAGTGAATGGAGGTGGGCGGTCTGACGTACTCCGCCCTATTCCTAAATGACTATCGCTCCTGTGTGAAATCACAGGATCAATAGTCTTTGGGACCGGCTGTCGAGCGCTTATGCACCCAACAGTTGTCTCATGTAAAGGAGCTTTTAAAAGAAATATCCTGGGGTATTCTGCCACAAAACATGATGCTGGTTACTTTATATTAAGCGAACATGAGTCAAATCCACAAGTCTCAATGCCTATCTGTAGCCAATCCGATATAGCATGCAGCACCCAGCAGTTAAATAAAAACAATGTTAAAAAGTATTTTTTTAAATTTTTTTAAAACCCTATTGTCACCAACACTTTGTTTACTCCACAGATGCTGAATCCCAGTGGGAAGAGCCTACCTCACAATTAGCAGTTAGAGAAATCCCCAAACATTTGGTGGACTCTTCAGATTTTGAGTGCTCTCTTTGTATGAGGTATTATTTTACAAATTCTTGTCGTTTTTCCTTTAAAAAGCATCTGCACTTCCAGAAAACTTTTCACTTGTCATATAGACATGTCAAAAGTGTTGATCAGTGGGGTTCCCGCTGCTGAGCCCCCCACTGATCACTAGAAAGAGGGGCTGCAGTGCTATATTTGCTAGGCTATGTTAGCCCGTTTTGGGCTGCTTCCGGCAGTTGAAGACGGACTCATAAATATGTAAAGAAAGCTTTTATACGTCTCTATGGGACCTTTCACACAGGACAGAATATTCAGCGTCACGGAGCATTCAGACCCATAATCTGCACTGCTAATATGCGGACTTTGGTTTGGATTTTAAAATAGCGGAATTCTGTGTGCAATTATGCATCAAAATCAGCAGTGTTAGCAGTGAGTTTCACGCATCTATTCCGTGCCGTGTTAAAGGTCCCTATGAAGCCGTCTTCAGCTGCCGGTGACAGACAAAAACGAGTGAACATAGCCAAGGGGGCACAGCATGCAGGTGAGTGCTGCAGCACCTTCATTCTAGCGAACAGTGGGACCTCCACTGATCAGTACTTTGGACACGTCTCTGTGACATGTCAAAAGTTTTCTGAAAGTGCTGGTACTCTTTAATACAGATATCCATGCAAGACAGGCATTAAAGTATATATTATGAATGTGTTGATAAATTACTTGTTTTCACTGGGTTACTAGCGCTGCAAATGACAAAATCCATTTTACTTTGAAATATTAAAAATGATGACCTGATCTGGCATATATGTATGTATGACGATACCGTATGTGTGTTCATAGGACACCAAATCCCAAACTTCAAACATATTCAAAAAGGATCACAGGAGAGGTCCATAGGATTATTGCTGCTCTATCCATTGGCTGGATAGATGTGTACCATTGCTTGTACCATTGTTTATACCAGGTTACCATGATACATGATTGTTAATGATGTACAACTCTTGTGCAAGCAATAAAGATAGGGGGAGGGCTACATATGTCTAAGCACTTTATAAAGGCAGTTTTCCCAAAACGTCTCATTTTACTGGCACTTTATGTATCTGGGATTATTTGAATCCTTTGGACCTCTCCTGTGATGCAGTGATCCTTTTCGTATATGCTTAATTTGTATAGCCAGACATACAGTACTGTCCAAGAGTTTTAGGCAGATATGGAAAAAATGCTGCATAATAATACTTTCAAAAATTAGAAGTGTTATAGTTTATTTCAATTAACAAAATGCAAAGTGAAGGAACAAAAGAAAAATCTAAATCGAATCAATGTCTAGTATGATCACCCTTTGCCTACAAACCGCCTTAGTTCTACTAGGTGCACTTAGTAGGATTATAGTCAGGTGTATGATTAAGCAATTATACCAAACAGGTGATAATGATCATCATCTTCATATGTAAGTTGAAGCACAGTCATTAACTGAAACAGAAACAGCTTTGTTGGAGGCTTAAAACTGGTGAGGAACAGCCAAACTCTGCTGTGAAGGTGAGATTGTATAAGACCCTTTCATATCACAGGTCACACACTGTGGCAAGATTAAGCTCCGTAACAAGACACAAGATGGTTATTTATACTGCATCAGCAATGTGTCCCCTAGGCAAAGATTTCAAAGCAGACTGGGCTCAATATATGCTGTTCAAGTTCTTTTGAAGAAACATAAAGAAACGGGAAAGTTGAGGACTGTAGACACAGTAGTTGGCCAAGGAAACAGTGCAGGAGATGAAAGACACATCATACTTCGCTTTGAAATCGAAAGATGTCTAGCAGTGCCGCAGCTCAGAACTAGCAGAAACCAGTGGATCCAGGTACACCCATTTACTGTTCGGAAAAGTCTGGCTATAAGTGGTCTTCATGGAAGAATTGCAAGCAAAAAGCCATACCTTTGACATAGAAACAAACCCAAGTGACTCAACTATGTACGAAAACATAAACACTGGAGTTCAGAAAAATGACAGCAGGTGCTCTGGACTGAGAAGACAAGATTTGAAATATTTGGCTGTAACAGAAGGTAGTTTGTTTGCAGAAAGACTGGAGAGTAGTACAATAATGAGTGTCTGCAGGTAACAGTGAAGCATGGTGGAAGTTCCTTGCAAGTTTGGCACTGCATTTCTCCAAATGGAGTTGGGGATGTGGTCAGGATTAATGGTGCTCTTAATGCTGAGAAAAGTAGGCAGATACTTTTCCATCATGCAATACCATCAGGAAGCCATTTGATTGGCTCCAAATTTATTCTGCAGAAGGTCAATGACCCCAAACATACAACCAACTTCATTAATTTGAACCTGTTGCCTCCTTACAGCACCATTAACTAAGTTAGAGTACTGTTAGTGGAGGAGACAAGGAGCCACGTGAGATATTTTTATACCCAACTGCTCCCTGATTCCTACAACACCTGTAACTGAAATCCACACGCTGCACTGAACACCCAACTCTTTTCATAGTGCACTGTGAAAAGAGTTGGATGTTCTGTGTGGCGTGTGGACTTCAGAACGGAACGGTGAGTAGTGGGTTAGTATGAAAAAATACCTCACCCGACTCCCTCTCATCTCCCCTAACAGCACCATAACTTTGTGTAGGAATGTGACCGGTTCCCTTCAAGAACTATCCTCAGCGTGAAGCAGAACAAGTAGCCCTAGAAGTGATGATGTTGCCCCCACAAAGCCCTGATTGCAACATCATTGAGTCTGCCCTGGATTACATGAAGATACAGAAAGATTTGAGCACACCTACATCCACAGACGATCTGTGGTTTGTTCTCCAAGATGTTTAAATTCCTTCAAAAACTGTGTGCAAATGTACCCAGAAGAATTTATGCTGTTTTAAAGCAAAGGGTGATTACACCAAATATTGATTCGATTTAGTTTTGTTCATTGAAAAAAATAGAAGTGTTATTAGTTTATTTTTGGAAGAGTTCTTACTTTGCAGCATTTATTCCACACCCGCCTAGCATTTTTGCACAATACTGTAAATTTCTATCAAGCATATTCATATAGTGAGAGAATAAAAGGAGGAGGGTTCCCTCTGTCATTGCCTGTCATGGGAACTGAGATAAGAAAGGGTTGATTGGTAAACAGAAAGAGTAGACCTACAAGAACTATAATCGGTGACCGTGTTAGTTGTTAGACTGACACTTCCTCTACCAGAAACATAATGCAGGTGAAAAGATCTAGAGATCAAATGGTTGAACTGTGCATAAAGGTTTAGGCTTGGAGAAATAGTTTTTATTGTTAAATGTAGGCATACTTGAATGGTAAGTAATTGCATTATTCTAGATTTCTTAGCTGCTTTGGTCACTGGAATAAGAAATGTTTTTTTTCAGCAGTACGGTGACTCATTTGTTGCCCTGCAGTGCTGTGGTCTTGGTTTTAAATCTCACCAAGGTCTACATCTGCATGGAGTTTATATATAATCCTAGGTTTGCGTGGGTTTCTTCCAGGTACTTCGATTTCCTCTCGCACTCCATAAATGGACTGAGAGGGTATTTGACTTCCTATGAAATTAACTCTAGTTGGCGTTGGGAGATGAGTGCATAGTTTGACAGCTGCACTTTGTGTTCCTTGTGTGATGAAAGCACAGAAATGGTTAGTCGTTGTTGTCATCATCAGCAAATAAATAGAGTTGTGAACCTGTAGGGAACAGCAAAACAGGAACAAAAATTTCTAATATAGCATTTAAATGGCATAATCACATGATATTTCACGAACAAAGAAACATCGTCACTGCTGTTTGGTCATAACACTGGTTCAGGGGACTGAGAATGAGGCTAGTTTCACACAAGCGTTTTATCGCAGCGATCTTGCCCTGATAAAACGGTGGCTGAGAATTGCGACCATCTGAAGCATTGGATTGCAATGTATTTGTTCAGATGGGCATTTCTCCAGTGCATAAAATTGGCTGGCCAGCAAAGATAGCGCATACGGTGTGCATTCTGGCCGGAGTAAAAGCTTGTCCTATCTTTTGCTAGAATACACTGACCATTCCCATAAACTCCTATGGGAGCCTATGAGAGCCACCAGGAAAGGGAAGGGGAGAGAGTTTAGCAGTGGCTCACATTGCTAAAGTCTCCCCCCCTCCCCTTACCGATAGTTCACATAGGCTGGGGATGGAGGGGGAGGGTGTTTAGCAGTACTAGCTCTGCTAAGCTCCTGACCCGTTCAACCCCTCCGCTTGCCACCAGACAGCAAAGGGTAGAGAGGGGGAGGAAAGGGGAAAGAGTTTAGCAGAGCTAAACTCTCTCCCACTGGCCAATGGTATTCCAGGCTGCGGCATATATATGCCACACCCAGCCGTCAAAATGGGCGTAAAAACGGAGATGTAGCCGAGACTGAATCGCGGCTGACTCTCATTAATGTGATTTTCAGACACCATGTGGGTGGCCGAAAATCACAACACCCATGTGAAACAGCCCTTAAGTATATTAAAACCGTTTTTCTTTTAAACTTTTCTATAGGTTTTTAGATTTTTTTTTCTAATAGAGCAAAACTGGAAGAACCCCTTTATTATGAGAAAGCTGTAACACTAATTAGAATGCTAATTAAAAGCAGCTAGGGAATTCATATTCCCACAATGAACATTGGATAATGTATAGGAAATACAATGTCAAGGTCACTTGGACCACAAGTCCAATTGGACTCTGGCTGCAATCTAATGTGGATATCACAAAACATGAAAACACTGTTATTTGGTCAAATTTTGCAAGGTAAATCCCATGGTTTAGAATTTTCCATTGTTTCTGAAGCAACAGCACCACCATCTGACAGGAAATAGATTACAGTGCATTGGCAGATAGAAGAGAGATTTTTTCATTACATACAGTCTAGTTAGATTCTTTCAGTGTATAGGCAGATAGAAGAGAGGTTTTTTTCAAACTGCACGCTGCTCATTACACACAGGTCAGTTAGATTTTTATCAGTATATAAGCACATAGAGGATAGATTTTTGTCAGACTGTATGTAAAAATGTCCACCCCTCACACGCTGTTTATTACACACAGGTAAGTTAGATTTTTCTCAGCGTATAGGAAGATAGAAGAGAGATTTTGTTTAGACTGTATGTAAAAATTTCCCTCCACAAAATGTCATCCTCTCACATGCTGCTCATAACACACATATCAGATTCTTCTCAGTGTATAGGCATAAAAAAGAGAGATTTTCCTCAGACTGTATGTGAAAATGCCACTACACAGAATGTCCACCTCTCACACGCTGCTCATAACACACAGATCAGATAGATTCCTCTCAGTGTGTAGGCAGATAGGAGAGAGATTTTCTCAGACTGTATGTGACAATGTCACCTCACAGAATGTGCCACCTCACACATGCTGCTCATAACACACAGATCAGATAGATTCCTCTCAGTGTATAGGCAGATAGGAGAGAGATTTTCCTCAGACTGTATGTGAAAATGCCACTACACAGAATGTCCACCTCACACGCGCTGCTCATAACACACAGATCAGATAGATTCCTCTCAGTGTATATAGGCAGATAGGAGAGAGATTTATCTCAGACTGTATGTGAAAATGTCACCCCACAGAATGTGCCACCTCACACACTCTCCTCATTTTTACCCTGAAAGGTAACGCCCCTTTTTATTCAAATTTTAAGTTTCTGCAGTACAGGTGTGTGTTATTAGTTACATTACATAGGGGGCCACTTACTTTTATGCATAGGATTGAATAATCAAGTTGCAACCCTTTAAATTTCCAATATTTAGTACACAAAGAATGGTCATGGCAAATTTCAAAGGCATTTGGAGACATTTGGACGCTAATTCTTTTGCGCTTAGAATTGAATACTCGAGTTGGGACCCATTAGCTTTTCCCATTTATGACATAATCAATGCTCGTGCCAAATTTCAAGTTTCTATGACATCGGGAAGTGAGAGAATTAGATTACGTACGTAAAATTTGGACACTAATTCTTTTGCACTTAGAATTGAATAATCGAGTTGTGACCCATTTACTTTTCCTATTTTAGACATAATCTATGCTTGTACCAAAATACATGTTTCTACGACATCGGGAAGTTGGAGAATTAGTGGCGAGTCAGTCAGTGAGGGCTTTCGTCTTTATATATATAGATATGAATATCAACAGTAAGTGACAAAGCAGACTTTTCTGTCATGTTGAAACTGGGAAAAATATAGGAGAAAGGGAATAGAAAAAGTTTAGTGTAAAGTAGGCCAATCCTTTTCCATGGCACTGAAGATGTAACATTGATATACGGTTTACTGGTGCAAAAGTAAATTCATTGAGATTTCTTAAAGTGATTCTTTACTCTTGTTTTTCATTATGTACTGCTACAATGAGCCAGGCTAGCACATTTGTAAATGTATCATATTTACATTTTTTAATACATTGTTTTATTTGTTCAGGTTATTTTATGAGCCTGTAGCCACCCCATGTGGGCACACATTCTGCCTGAAATGCCTTGAGCGCTGCCTGGACCACAACCCTCACTGTCCTCTCTGTAAGGAAAACTTGTCACAGGTGAGTACAGGTATTGTGTAACCAGGGGAATGTAACAATAGCCCTTTTTTATTTTTTACAAGCACCTATTGGTGTTGGTTCATAGCTTTCTATAAAGAAACCGTGAAGCATGCCAATGCAGGAGGATCTTCAAGCCTAAGTAAATTACTACCTTGAAGTAACAGGTGTGTTCTCAAACAAGAGTTAAAGAAGGGATAATCCTGTAATGCATAACTGAATGCATTTTAATTGGATGTTTTAAGTAATTAGGTTTTTGATCTATGTTTACGATCATCCTAACCCCTACTTTTGCTAGTGTAAATGTACAAAAAGAATAATGATGATTATAAAACTCACAATTGAATGTACATACATAAAAATCATCACTAGCTATACCAGAGTTGGTGAAACAGTGCAACAAATTTACAATACATGTGTTGTGCTAAGAAATAATGGTATATGATCAGTGATTGTACTGAGGGTAATGTCCATCAGATACACGTAATGATTGTTCAAACCACCGCTCGTTTGGTAAATGGGTCTTTAGCAGTATCTAGAGCACTTAAAACTGCTTAATAGCATTTGCAGGATTAGCAAACTGTGTCTGTAATGGCTATACTGTGGAACATATATGATGAACTGGTGACAGGGAGTCAAGTCAACAAGTGGATATTGAAATGAGATTAAAAAACATATGCTCGCCCGAATAACTTCATTTTCGAGATATGGCGACTACTAAGAGTGGGCCCAACCAATCCTTAATCTGAATGTGGGTGACAAATCCATATCTGCATGTTGAAATCTGGCACTCAACATTTCTAACCAGTGACCCAAATATATTTGGCTGATGCTTACAAAATAGAAGAGGGGAATTCTTTTTAAGGGAGTCTGAAGGAATAGCGTTTGCCTTTATATAAATTACTTCTATACATCTAAAGGTGTCCATACACATAGACTAAAGTTGATGAAAATGAACGATTTCAACCAAAATGATCATTTGTCGGGTGTAATTTAACAATGAATGATCATTTTAGCTGATCGATGACAGACTGAAAGAAGGTGGCCTCATTTGACATTTTCATTCGATAGACAAAACATTGGTCGTTAAAAGAGTGTGTTTAGAAAGACCTTTCTCTTAAAGAATGTTCTAAGACAGATCATTCATCTGTCACCCAGTGACTTTGAACGTGTCTGGCCAGTTTCAATGTCACTGGGTGCCAGATGAATGATCTTTCTTGGATTAAAATGTGTATGGCTGCGTCTGTGATATGATTGCTCACCAGTTGTTCAACCATCTTCTCTCTAATCTGTATGGCCACCTTAAAGTTAACCTGTCATCACCTTTGAGCTCCATAAACTACATTATGAGGTTCAAAGGTGAAGGAACGAGCAGTACCGAGGAGCTGTTTCATATTCACTGGGTGCCTTGTTCCTGCATTGTGTCCCCATTATGTTGGCTCATGCACACAGAGTGACTCTTTTCAGACCGCTCTATGGCAGAGCACGCGCACAAAGCTGTCTGAAAAGAGTCATACTCCAACTACATGAGTATGAAACGCAGCTCCTCAGACTCCACGTTTCCCTACTTTTGAACCCCATAATGTAGATTATGGATCTTAATGGTGACAGGTTCACTTTAAGAACAACTGTTGGCAAACATTAACTCACCTCCACTGCAGCTGCAATCTGAGACTGGAGCACAAGAATTGAATTATATTCATGTTTGAAAGTAACTAGGTAAAGTGAAGAACTGCTGGAAGCGCATAATGTGCATACTGAATGAGCTACTGTATACAGAGATTTGGTTGTCCATGTTTAGTCTGGCATCAGTGTCAGTGGAATATTGATCACATCTGGGAAATGTATGGTTCTGAATGGGTTGTGTAGCTGCTGTCCCACAGTCTGCCTGCATGGACATTATAGCTAATGGTATATTTTTGCATATTTTATTCTAGTACCTCGCAAGTAGAGCTTATAAGAAGACATTTCTAACAGAAGAGCTAATTATACGTTACCTACCAGAGGAGCTCAGTGAACGAAAGAAATTGTACGATGAGGAGATAAAGGAGTTATCAAAGTAAGTTGTTATATTGTGGTTGAACAAAGGCTTTCTGTGACACTGTTGAATAGCTTCTATTCAACACTTTTATCATATTTTGATAAGTCATGTGACTACTGTTGGGATTATGATTTAGGTGCTGACAAGGCCATTGTTATATTTTTGTAGTATGTGACTGTGGTCATGGCGAATTTTTCTCTAGATATCTGCCTATTAGTAGTGTGGAAAAGGAAACTGTTTCAGATTTGGGAAATGAATTTCCTTTAGTAATGTGCCCAAACTTTGATTATCATACTTCTCTTCTGTGAGAATTCCAGTCTTTTTATCTAAGAGGTCAGTGGGTGTCTTTTATGCAGCTGTTATTGAAGTCAGTAGGAGATGAACATGGAAAAGATCCCCTAGTCTATCTAGGTATATTCTCTAAACCAAATGTATCCTGTGCCTGAGTTACAATCTGTCTCCTAGGTCATTGTTCTCCACAGCTGCATTCACAATTCTATAAGTGTGTCTATACAATATCTGTTAACATTTTCACAATCAACCAACAGAATTGTTACTGATAGAGCACTATATTTACAAAGTTACTCAACTTTTTATATACGTACAGCTAAAAAATCTGTACATTTCAAAGTCCATTGGGCAAAAGTCATGTGATATTGAATTCCACTGATACTCTACCCGTGTCACAATCTGGCAGACTTCAAGATTATATGCAGTCAGTTTGAATGAAAGATTCTCTTTAGACCAAGGGATATTGCTGTGTTTACTTTGTTCCCTTTTGTGCTCTCTTGCTGTGTTTTTACTCTTGCTCTACTGCATTTTCTTTCTTTCTATCTCTCTCCCTTTTCCTCTTCTCACAGGAGGTTACAATCTAAGCCAATGGGTAGCCATGGCAATAATGGCATCTGGGCCTGCTATGGCCTGTGTTTGTTATTGTAAGTGGTAATGTATTGCGGTACAGAAGTACTAAAATGCATTATTATAGCTATAATAGCTTTTGTGGTTCAAGTCCCCCACAGGGGCTTAACAAATTTTAAATAATAAAATAAAAATAGCAAAAAAACGTTAGAAAATAATAACAAAAAACCCTTTGTTGCACACTTTCCTCTTTTGTATTAAAAAAACACATATTTAGTATCATATCATATAATATAATCATATAATATAATTTGTTGATTTCGCCTCTCAAAAAAATGCAATAAAAGTGATCAAAATGCTATAGGTACCCATAAATGTTACAAATAAGAGCTACAGCCTGCCATGCAAAAAGCAGGCCTTCACAGAGCTGTCTGTAGAAAAATTAAGCTATAGGACTTTGAATGCAATCATGCAAAAAAAAATATGTATATATTTTAAAAAAGGGGTTTATTGTGCAAAAGTGAAAACAAAAATATATAATTTTGGTATCGTCCTAATTGTACCAACCCGCAGAAAAAAAATATCATGTCCTGTGTATGATTAACATTGTAGAAAAAAAAATAATGGCAGAATTGATGTGTTCTTTCTCTCTTCCCTCCAGAAAAAGTGTATAAAAGTTTTACAGTACATTATATGTACCCATAAAATAGTACCAATAAAAACTACAGTTCAGCACGCAAGAAACAAGCCCTCATATGGCCATGTAAAAAAATAAATAAAACATTTATGGCTTTTGAAAAGTGGAGATGAAAATCCCTCACAAATTGTTGCGTCTTTATCACCAAAATAGGCCGTGTCCTTAAGGGGTTATGGGTGCGGTCACATGACGCTGATTTGCTGCAGATTTTGTTGTAGAACTACAGCAGGTTTATCCTTTCAATTGAATTCAAGTTGAAGGGGTGAAGTCTGCTGCAGATCTTCAACCAAAATCTGCCACAAAATCTCCAGAAAATTAGCGCCGTGTGAAGCATCCTAAGCAACATCAGCATAGAAGTTAAGGAGTAAGGCAGGAGCCAGCTGACAGTTCTCCGCACTGGGCCTATCTGACATCGCTATGATTCTCCTCTCGTGGACAGGGGGGCTGCGCTTTCCATAGCGCGTAATTTTCCACAATATTACCTGGCTGGCTGCAGCGTCTTGCAGTGCATTGATGCCGCAGCCCCGAAATCCCACGTCCGCCAGAACAATGAAGATTCCCTTCATCCCTGCAGTGTTAAACTCCCTCCCCCTCCCTTTTCCAGCCGATTCCTATAGTCTCCCATAGGAGTCTATTGAGCTGCTGCCGTTGTGCCATCAAAAAGATAGGACAAGTCCCATCTTTTGACGCCAAGAATTTTCGGTGTCAAAAAATCTGCTATAAATCTTTTAAAATCGTTTGTCTGACAGAGCTTATAGGAAACCACAGGTTCTTTTTATATGCACTTTTTTTTTTTTTTGACGCACCTACTGAAAATGTCAAAATGTCGCACATGTGAAAGAGGCCTTAGTATGACTGGGGGTACAGTACTGCTTGATAGGAATACACATGGATTATGCCAATAATAAAGCTAACATGAAGCCATAACATTGACGTGTGTTTTTTTAAATCTCAAAACAGCTTGAATAAAGATGTTCCAATATTCGTGTGCACTATGGCTTTCCCAACAATTCCCTGCCCACTGCATGTGTTTGAGCCTCGGTATCGCTTAATGATCAGAAGAAGCATGGAGACTGGAACAAAGCAGTTTGGCATGTGCATAGCTGATGAACTAAAAGGGTGCGTATGCAGTATTTGGAAAGATTACTTCTGTAAGGTCTTATGGGAATAGATCACCGAATCGTGTGTATACTGTAGATATGTACACACATACATAAAAATATTAATTTATTAACCAATGTTTTCATACAGCTGTGAATATAATGTAATGGAAAGTAGTGGTTATAGTTATTGACTGTCACCACTTTTATGGGAGACAACTTAAATGCATTTACAGAGGAGAAATATTCCAGCAGTTACTGGAATTTTACACAAATTGTAAACTGTTGCATAGTTGATGAGTTCTCTTGGCTAGTCAAATGGACAGTGGATCCCAATATTAAACTTCTTATAGTGTAGAAAAATAAATAATGCAGCCAAAACTACTCCTGAGATTGCATGACAGTATTCTTATTATTTGCAGTCATTTTCATTGCTCTATATTGGAAGTATGAGACTGTGTCCCACAAAATCCTACTCTGGTGCTTTCACACGAGGCAGAATATTCAGCACCAAAATTCCCATTGTTAACGTGCGAATCTTGATGCGGAAATGAAAATAGTAGAATTCTGACGGCAATTCCGCATCAAAGTCTGCAGTTAGTTGTGTGGATTTTGGTATGGAATTCTAATGTGGCATATTCCGTAGCACGTGAGAGCACCCTAAACTAGGTCTGGCAGGTTACATTTATGGCACCCTAAAAGTTTTAATTCCATTTTAAAAGATTCACAGTAGATACTTTTTAGGCCTCACTCAGACGAGAGTGGTTTACACGCTGCTACAGCATCGTGTAAACCATGCTGCTGACATGCAGGAATTCTGTGGTGAATGAGCTGCTCCATGGAGCAGCCCGCTCACAAGTCCGTGCTGTGAGCAGAGTGCAGCCGCGGCTCCCATAGGATACTGTGGTCAGCACTATGGACAGAGCAGCAGCACGGAGCCAACAGATTCTGCGCTGTTAAAAAAGCTCCATGTGAGCGCTTCCATAGCAAACTATCGGTTGCTATAGAAGAGTGGTTTACACACTGCTGTAGCAGCGTGTAAACCACGCTCGTCTGAATGAGGCCTAAAAAGTATCTACTGTGAATCTTTTAAAATGGAATTAAAACTTTTAGGGTGCCATAAATGTAACCTGCCAGACCTATTTCTGCCTCCGCAAAATAAAGCTATAAAACCCTTCAGGCACAGGAGTATTTAGGGTTACCAATTGTGTATTCATGGATAAACTAGTCAGTTGTATGTAGTTAACAGACATACCATGATTGTATTAGGTTTGGGATTACTGTTAGATTTATTCTATTTCCTATTATATACGTATTGTGGTTTTAACACTTTTGGATTGGGGAAAACATTAACAGTAAGCACTAAGTAAAAGTAATTACAGAAATGTAATATTTTTGTTATTTCAGATTTGCAGACTATGGTTGTATGTTACAAGTGAGAGATGTCAAGTTTTTCCCAGATGGCCGTTCAGTAGTGGATACAATAGGCATGAGCAGGTTCAAGGTCTTGAGCCATGGACAAAGAGATGGGTACAACACTGCAAATATTGAATATCTTGAAGATAAAAAGGTAATATAAATAAAATTCGAATACAAAGGCAATATTTCACAAAGATTGTATAAACAGCGCCACTCTTGTCCTTGAGTTGTGTCTGGTGTTGTAGCTCAGCTGCCATTTACTTCAATGGAGCTGAGCTGCAACACCACACACAACCCTATGGACAAGCGTGGAGCTATGTTTGTAAGAGAGCAGCTATGTTCTTCTGACCTTGGATAACCCCAAAGTCCTTGGGTCTATACAATTAGTCTGATACCAAATGTTCACCTTTTTTTTTAACTACCTTTGCACATTAAAAACACCTTAAAATCACTGCATTCAAAGATCCATAACAATTTTATTCTTCCCTCAATGGAGCAATGAGTGGGGTTTTGTTGGATGAGCTGTAATTTTTAATGGTACCATGTTGTGGTTTATACAACTTTTTGATGGGTTTTGTTTGGAAGCGGGATACACAAAATTAGCCATTTTGACCATGTTTTTAATATATTTTTCATCATGTTCACAGTGCAGTTCAACTGCTTAACACCACAGGACATACATTTACGTCCTGCCAGGGTGGTAATTTACGCAATAGGACAATCAATGTACATCGCGGCATGTAAAGGGTTGACAGAAGTACTGCATAGCATTATCATAGCGATTAGAGTTTTTACAGCTTGGAAGCCCCTACAGACACCTAAAAGTGTAAAAAAAATATTTTAAAAAACTTTTGTCAGAAAGTTTTTTCTAATATCTAATTTGTATCTCATCCCTTTCAGTTTCATCCCATTGCTCCTAGCCTTTCCTTGTGCAAATGAGACAGCCCCCTTCAGATATTTGTAGTCAGCTGTTAAGGCTCCTCTCAGCCTTCTTTTTTGCAAACTAAACATTCTCAGATCCTTTAACCGTTCCTCTTAGGACAAGATTTGCAGACCGCTCACCATCTTGGTACCTCTTCTCTGAACTTGCTCCAGTTTGTCTATGTCTTTTCTAAAGTGGGGTGCCCAGAACTGGACACAGTATTCCAGATAAGGTCTAACTAAGGAAGAGTAGAGGGGGATAATGACCTCACGTGATCTAGACTCTATGCTTCTCTTAATACATCTCAGAAATGTGTTTGCCTTTTTGGCTGCTGCATAACATTGTTGACTCATGTTCAGTCTATGATCTATTAGTATACCCAAGTCTTTTTTACATGTGCTGCTGCTTAGCCCAATTCCTCCCATTCTGTATGTGCTTTTTTCTTGCCCAGATGTTGGACTTTGCTTTCTCCTTGTTAAATACCATTCTGTTAGTCGCCACCCACTGCTCAAGCTTTTCTAGATCTTTTTGAATACTCTCTCTCTCTCTTCCCTAGTGTTAGGTATCCCTCCAAGCTTTGTGTTGTCTGCAAAAATTGATCAGTTTCCCATCAATTCCCTCCTCCAGATCATTTATAAAATTTTTAACAACACTGGGCCTAGGACAGAGCCTTGTAGTACCCCTCTTGATACATTCTTCCACTTGGATGTACAGCCATTTATGACCACTCTTTGAGTATGATCACTCAGCCAGTTGTGAATCCAACTAACAGTTGCTTTAGCAATCCCAAATCATATTTGGTCATTCTTTCAATAAGTAAATGTTAGATATGCTATATCCACTGCATTTCCCTGATCAACCCAGTCGGTGATTCTGTCATAGAAGGAAATTAGATTCATCTGGCATGACTTGTTTGTTACAAACCCATGGTTACAAAGCAGTGCTGGCTCTGGTTAATTACTCCATTCTCATCCAAGTACTTGCATACATGCTGTTTAATAATTTGTTCAAAGACCTTTCCTAGTATAGAAGTCAGGCTCACAGGCCTGTAGTTTCCTGGAACCACCTTCTTCCCTTTTTTGAAGATAGGGACATTTGCCCTTTTCCAATCTTTTGGGACTTCTCCTGTTCTCCAGGAATTTTCAAATATTATAGCGAGTGGTTCAGCAATTACCTCTGCTTCTTCCTTTAGTATCCTAGGATGTAATTCATCTGGACCTTGAGACTTGAATACATTTAAGTTAGCTAAGTGTTCCCTCACCATCTCTCTGCTAATAGATAGCTTGCATTCTTTTATTCCCCTAATAGCACAGGGAAGATCAGTTGATGTTCCATCTACTTTCTGAGAGAAAACAGATACAAAATAGGAATTTAAAAGTTCGGCCTTCTCAACATCATTCTTAACCAATTCACCATTTTCATCCTGTAAGCATCCAATAGCATCTTTGACTTTTCTTTTACTTTTGACATATCCTCAGAATCCATTTTTATTGCTTTTTGGCCTCTATTGCAAGCCTCAATTCATTATTAGCTATAGCTTTTCTGACACTTGCCCTACGGTTTCTGCAGACCGCATTATATTCTTCTTTTAGATATTCCCCCCCTCTTTCCATTTAATAAACATATTTTTCTTAATTTTTAACATGTGTGCAAGTTCTGTGTTTATCCGTCCAGGTCTCCTTAAATGCTTCCCATTCTTCCTTCTTTTAGGGATTGTTAACAATTGTGCTTTAAGAGGTTAATAGGCTAATAGGCTACCGTAAATGGCTGACTATAGCAACACATTAGCACTTAGCGATCTTGTCCTGGAGGGAGATGGGTGAAAAAGGAAGCCCCCTCTTTCTGTCAGCCTCTTTGATTCGCCCCTGGGGTCCCATCTAAGGGGTTAAATGACTGGGATCAGAGGTAACCATCAACAGCTGATCTTCTGCTTCACCCAGCATGGGATAGCCATGCCAGTCTTTCAATGCAACAACATAAAGAGACATATGCATCAGAAGAAAGCCCATTAGTGACCACCTTAAAAAGCTGTATTAGCAGTCACTAATGGGTTAGTGTTAATAAAAACAAAGTCATTAATATGAATCGCTCTATTTTATGCACTGTACTTCTTTGGTATAATCAGTATAACATTAGCAAGTATTCTCCATGATTTTCCCTTCAGGTTGAAGGACAAGAATATGAAGAGCTTCTCCATTTACACAATTCTGTATATGATCAAGCCTTGGCCTGGTTTTCCTCTCTTAAGGACAATCTGAGGGCACAAATTCTCAACCATTTTGGGTCGATGCCAAGCAAAGATTCAGACCCACAGGTCAGTACATAATTACTCACATGTTTATGAACACTAGTGGAAAGAAAACCAGTAAGGCTAGGTTCACACTAGCATTATTTATTTCTCTTGTTCGACTCCTTTACAGGAGCTGAGCAATGAAAATTACAGAAGTGTCGGACTAAGCCCTTAACTGGCACAGACAGTGCATGTTGGACCTCATTAACTAAATTGGGTACATTGGGCTGCCATTATTTTGCACAGCATACTGCCTCGTTTCATTTGGGATTTTGTGGTTGACCTGCACCAAATGAAGAATTCAATACAGATCAGAACAGAACCTTAGTCAATACATTCTAGTGATGGTTCTTCTGTTTTTTTAAATTTCTTTTGAGCTCCTTAATCTTCCTTAGTGTAAGATATAGAACCATTGCTGTATGATGTAGAGCATGTGGATACTGTCACAGGCAGGGTTAGGTGTAAGTATGACTAAAAGGAGTCTAAAGGCACATGAACTTTAACAATCCTATAGCACAACCTTTCTAAAATAAAATGTACACACCTGCTCAATTCCAACACTTAATGTTGATTTGAAAGGGGCTGTCTAGTTGTAATCTATTGATGATCTATTCATAGAATAGACCATTAATTGTAGATTTCAGAGATCTGCTGCCCTCGAATCCAGCATATTGGCTGTTCACCGGGCGTTTGCACTTGTGAACCCAGATAATTTCTGCAGGAAGTAGACAGTGCCATGATTACTACAGTGGCCCTGCTTAGTATTACAGGCACAGCTCTCATTCACACTAATGCCTGTAATACCAAGCCTGGCCACTGCAGTGAAAATCAGCTCAGTTTTCAAGCACCCCAGCCTGGGGAACAGCTAATCAGCGGGGGTCACAGGTAGCAAATACACACTTAATTTACTTTTGATGACCTATCCTGTAGATAGACCATCAATAGTTTATAACTGGACAACCCCTTAAAGAACTGCATTTTGGGGGGACATGAATAGGTACAAGAAATATGTTTTTTTCAAATGTATAAGGGTCTGTAAATGACATGTTTATATTAATAATGACTCAATCCTCAATCGATCATCTTTGTCACTTTTGTCACATGCCACATCATTTCTTAACATCTTCACTTGTGTCCTCCAAATGCCTGTGTTGTGCCTCTTCAGTTGTCTAGACTACCAATAAAGGAACCAAAGATCAGTTGTGAGACGTGGCAGAAGCACTGTTGGTTTTAAAAAAAAAATATTTTCACATAGGGAACTATAATAGGTGCAGCAAACATTTATTACAATGTGTAAGGGTTGCTATTAGAGATGAGCGAACGTGTCCGTAACGGACACATCCGCACCCGGACACCGGCTTTAGCGAACACTGGAGTGTTCGCGCGTAAGTGTCCGGGTGCCGCCGGGGGGCGGGGAGATGCGCGGCGGCGCGGGCGGCAGTAGCGGGGAACAGGGGGGAGCCCTCTCTCTCTCCCTCTCCCCCCCGCTCCCCGCCGCACCCCCCCGCGCTGCCACGGCGGCCCCCGAACTTTTTCGCCCGAACACCGAGGTGTTCGCAAAGTTCGGTGTTCGGGCGAAAAAGGGGCGGGGCCGAACGTGTTCGCTCATCTCTAGTTGCTATGGAGCCTTGGCCTTTTTTCATCAGCTATCCATTATCAAACTACCTGCCCTATTTGCTAGTCCCAAGATTTTATAGTCACAAGACTATATATTTAAAACAGTCATCTTTACAAGACAGATAAAATAGCAACAAAATGTTCAGTATTAGCTCAGGTAGAATAGACATAAATTCCCTAACACCAATACCAGTCTTGTTTAGGTCATCTCTCTGTTAGCCAGAGCTGAATTACACCATAAAGATCTGATCTAGTAGATTCAGCATGTCCATGTGTTATATGTGCAGCCATCAAGTTCCACAGGAGCCATGCCCCATTGACTGAATAGTAAGAGTTTGCTTTGCCGACAGTGAGGACCATCAGGAAAAGTTGACCAGGGAAAGCAACCACTGAATAGGGGTTGTTAAAAGTAAACTCCTTTTAATTAGTAACATGTTATGTGACTATTTTATATGTTCACAGATTTTGACTTTGGCAGGGCTTTATTTTAATATTGACCTCTTTTTTTCAGTCTAACTCAAGTGGTCCAGCCTGGTGTTGGTGGATGCTAGCAGTGCTGCCCCTAGAAAACAAGGCTCAGCTTACAATCCTGGCCATGACATCTTTGAAAGATCGCCTTCAGGCCCTCAGACGGGTCTTATTATTTGTTACCCGTAAAAGACCCAGATGACAGAGGTTTTTGTCTGATCTTGAGACTTCATTATAATATTATTTTTTATTTTTAGAAAACCTTTTTTTTTCTCTGCACTGAGGGACACTTTTTTGATATTCTTTGTTTTGGAACTTATCTGAACTCCTTCTGTGAAAATACCATGCAGTGAATGAACAACTTTGCTACCTGGTTTATCTTGCCTCCATGCACTCTGCTGGTGTTTGATTATCGTCAAATGATGATTTGATGGCTACCAATCACCTGGAGTGCCTTTGTATAGACACAAATGAAATCCTGCAATATGTTGTCTATGTATTTTCACATTCTGCTGCATTTTCAAATGTGATGTTAAATACACAGTAGGTATCTACATAAACTAAAGGTGGGAGATCAAACTTTGAACATCATGCAGCTCGGTGACAACCAAGCACTTAACTAAGGCAAACCACAAGCAGATTTTATCCAACTTAAATGAGCAAAATCTGTAATAGGAATATCCCATTAACTATTCTAACTCCGCAGGATTTTCGATAGATGTGTGATAGATGCGAGTCTCACCTTTGTTACCAACAACTATGTTCAGAATGGCAGTCCCCTGCCCCTGTCACCATTCATTCTCTTTCTGGATATGAAGGTCAATTGCCAGCTTGCCAAGTGGTACATGGTTGCAGGAACACCTTTCTCAATATAGGTGCAGGTCCCTGGGGTAAGACCTAGTTTAGCGCACATTTGTGGAATATCCTGTGGATATACCATCAATGTCTGAGTTGGGAATAGCATGTTTTAGGGTTCTCTTTGAAACAGCTTTAAAATGAATAATGAAGCCTTGCAAATTGTCTCAATTAAAAGAAATAGCCTAGTGTTTGGTGTATACAAATGTTGCAAACCTCAATTTAACATTTAAAGGACCACTCCAGTGATTTTCTTTTCATTCATTATGTAGGTATCTCCCAAGAATTTATAAATGAGATAGGGTTACCTTGATTGGTTATTCCTTTCTATCTGAAATTCCTCAACTCTTTCTCCTTAGGTGATCAAGTGATCTCAATTCTGACCTGATCAATTTTATTTGAGTTTATGCGTTCTAGTCAGTTTCCCAGGCAGCATAACTCCTAAGTGATGAGATTACATGGAGTGTACCACACACGTTAGAATGGCGCACAGATACTCCTATCACAGTTACTGATGATGATCACACACTTCCTGCCACACAGTTATAGTATAGGAGATCACAGCTGATCTTCCTGACTGTATACTTATGGTCTGCAACTTATTCAGGTGAATATAGAATTCAGAAGGTAATGGTAGTTTTGCAGATATGGTGCAAGCTGTAGCTGATCATGTAATAATGTGCTGATGCATCACAGAATGGATTTGAAAGCAGCATCAAGATGGTGCCTGATAATCATCCGACAGGGGGCAGCACTGCATGGAAGTGACTGCAATATACAGAGAAGACCTCCAGAGTGTTACAGGCAATCAGGTGAAGGTAACAGGAATGAAAAAATGTGTTTTCGCTCGAGTGGCCCTTTAACATGTTACATACCATTATACAGCAAACTTTAAATTGATATTTAACATACTGTATTATCTGCCATTGAAAATGTACAGTTAAAGAGTACCTGCACTTTCACTTCAGCAGGAGCGCTCCGAAGTCAAAGTGCAGGTACTCTGTAAAGTTTCATACATCTGTGCAGTTCCAATGCAGACCTATGTCATCTTAGTTACAGCCTAGAAGTAAAGTTTGTAGTCAGATCCTGCAGTCATGTGTTCACCTCCATCTGCATCTTCTTTTTGCCAACATGCAAACAGCAGCATGGGACAGAGAAAGTGGAATAAACACATTACTGAAGGATCAAACTGCTTAAAAGGTTTATTTGTAGTCCGCAACCAATAAGACTCCATTATTGTATATCCTAATGATATTAAAGGGAACCAGTCACCAGCTACGAAGACCATAATGTAAGTTATGTTGCTTATAGGGCAGGTTCCCAGGAACTCAGGGAGGTATCTTTTATACTTACCCGCCCCCTGGTGCCTGCGCTGTCAGCCCTGAAAGTTGGTGCGCAGAACGTGCAGCAGACTCAAAGCTGCAGACTATAAGCACAGTCTCATAGAGATCAATGAGAGTGTGTGCACACAGCCTGGAGCTTTGAGTTCGGTATATGCCTTAAATTTTGGGGGTGACAGCACGGGCACCAGGAGGCAGGTAAGTATAAAGAATACCTTCCTGGGAACATGCCCTATGAACACCATAACTTGCTCATAAGTTGCTCATAGGTTGTGTTACTACAAAAAAAATTCTAACCACAGGCCTGTTATGAAACAGAAGACAGCATACTTACCTGTCCTCAGCCCTACGGGAAACAGCTGAGTTATTCCTGTGGCCCAGCCTTCCATTGTGGACATCCATCATAAGTCAGGTGTCTATTGCGGGCAATCAGAGGTGGCGGCATCACTCTCCGGAACTCCTGTCATCAAGATGAACCAGGATGTGAGCGCTGATGCCAGTAGTTCAGACGGTGATGCTGCAGCCTCACCTGACTTCCGCAGACATCCAGTCTGGGAGCTGGAGCCAGGGCTGTGGGAGCCGCTTAATGTGTTTCGGGGAGCTGAAGACAGATGAGTATGCTATTTTTTTGTTTGTTTTATCCCATGCCTAGCCATTTTTTTTTCGTGGTGACACAACCCCTCTAATGAAATTTGGTTCATTGGTTAATAATATCTGTCAATATTGGTCTTTGAAAAGTGGCTACAGACCACGCTGACTCTGGCTTGACCACTGTCCTCATGTGTTGAGATCTGTTACACTGATTATATGTGGCTGTTATGGGTTTCCATTTAATTTCACAGACTGCTGATTTTTTAGTATATTTAGCTGGCATACTGCAGTCAGGCCTGCTTCATTTTAAACTACCAGGTTACCTTATCAGCTAGAAACACCTCTAGATTCCACATATGACAACTAGGTACTATTTTTGTTATGTGTGTGGTCTCTCCTCTTACGTTAGAAGGATGTTTACAGTGTTCCAACCAAAATGATGTAACCACAAAACTTCAAGGATATTCACCCAGCTTTTTTATTCTATAGCAAATACACAAATCACAGATATAACACAAAACAAAGTAGCTAACCGTGTTTTGTGAAAGATATCCCAAACAAATAAAGAAAGCTATTTCAATAGCATAGATTTTTCCAGTTTAAAGAAGAGGAAAAATAATTCTGAAACCTTCAACTGTTACTTTTATAAATTTCCAATTTGCTTAGGGTGCACAACAACCAATATTTTATGACACACTCTTTCTTGGATTTCTATCTTGGAAGAGTTTTATAATCGTTTCCATTGTTTTGTTGGGGCCAAGTTTTCTTTCAATTCGCTGAGTCCAACAGCTCATTAAGGTTTAGAAATACATGCTGAAAATACATGCTCCAGCTGACTGCATACAGGCAGACCATGCCTCCACCCATGACGGCCAATGACCCCATGATTTTGCTGGTACTTTGTGCAGCCACTGGTGGGCCAGACAGACCATGTAATCTAAGAACTCCATTCTATCTGCAGACTAATTATCATTTTTAGACTTGTGTCTGTTTCTTTTAGAAATGCAAATTAAAGATGATTCTATAATTTATTTTTACTACTTGGTCTTTAAAAGCAAATAACATTAAAATGAATTACTTTCATTTGAGATATACTTCACATTATTTTTGTGTCATATCTTTGCTTTGTGTATTGTAATACAAAGTAAAAAAAACTGAATGAATATCCTCTACTGCCACTCTCACACATGCGTTCAGAAAATGACGCAAAAAATCATGGCGTTTTTACCGTGTTTTTTTAAAGCATGTCACAACGTTTGACAGCGCCTTTTAATGCACCCTATCATTGTAATGGGTGAGGAGGTGCCTTTAAAAAGTGCTAAAGCACGCAAAAATAGAACAGACAGTGCTCAAAAATCACAACGTCAGGTCTGCGGGCCACATTGAAATCAATGGGAGCATTGTACCATGATAAGCGTGGCAATCAGGGTGCCACGCTAATCATTATAAAGAACGGCTGTTAGGAAAGCAGTCTTAGGGCACCTTCAGACGACCGTATATCGGTCGGGTGCTGATATACGGCGTCTCTCTCTTCAGGGGGAGGAGGCTGGAAGAGCCGGGAGCAGTGCTCTGAGCTCCCTCCCCCTCTCCGCCGCTCGCCCACTATTTGCAATGGGAGGGGGCAAGATCAGGGTGGAGCTAAGTTTCGTTACCTAGCTCTGCCCATGTCCCGCCCACTCCCATTGCAAATAGTGGTGAGGGGCTCCGGGCTCTTCCAGCCTCCTCCCCCCTGCAGAGAGGGACGCTGCATATCGGCACCCAGCCGATATACGGTCATCTAAAGGCGCCCTTAGTGTGGTGATTCCATAACTTTTGTCAGGGGTTGTATATGATAGCAGCAACATTACTATAATTGCATTGCACCTATGGGATTACAAATAATAACATTTAAGTAAACGTAGACTGAAAAACAGACACAAGTTGGCCACAACTTTCTTAAAGGTTTAAAATCTCAAACTGTTTAATTTTAAAATATATTTAAAAACCTTTTATATAAAGCATCAGATAATGTATGGACTTAGCCATTTACTTGAACTTGCATAAACCAATCTGTTCTCTCAACCGCTCAGCAACTTATGCTCTTCTATCAAAAAGGCTGTAACAACATCTACATAATAATGCATTAACCATTAAAATACATACAGATAATGTTAAAATTGTATAACTTAACCTAAATGGGATGTTGGATGGGAAAATGCAGTAATCTTCTGGGAATGTGATGAAGATCTGATCAAGATCTTGGTACATTCTCCTATTTTAAAACCTACAGCAATCAACTGTCCACATTCAGTCCCCGCTCTCCCCACCAGGCCTATCCTTGTCACCGGACCACTAGAAATCTTCCCTGTTGTTATACACCATTTAAAGTAGCCCAATGATCAACATCACCATTGGAAATGAAATCGGTGTGCCTGAACAACAGGAAAACAGCTTCCCAACCAGAATTAAGAGAACATGGAGACCTGACAATATTGCGAATGATTTTAAAAACTGGTGCGCAACCACCACTGCAAATTTTCTTCAAGGATGGACATTCCATATACCTGCACGTACCCTTTCAGATTGCCTATTTTGAGGTATCAGTACAATGGCAAACTGACACTCTGGGTCAAGAATCACTACTGTAATCCACAACAAAGAATCGGACATGACACATGGATGATTGGACCTACTGACTGCTCCAGTTTACAACAAATTTGTGTCTTAATTAATGTTATAATTTAAGATGTAAAGTCCATTTCCACTTGTTCTTTTTCTAGTTTGTATAACTTTTTCATTGAAGATGACGGTGTGTTATAGGACTAAGGAATCTTCAAGTACTTTCTGAACACCAGCATTTTACCACACTCTGTGCCTGCACTGAAACTGATCGAGCCTCCGTCCATGTCTATACTGTAGAAATATACATTCACCTGTGTTTTGTAGCAAGCCATGCATTCAGAGAGAAGAGCAAGGACAACATCCAGGACTGTATACCTTGTCATTAGTTTTGCTTCTATCAATGTTAAAGAATTGTTACTCCTGCTGCAAGTTACTGACAAGGAAATCCACATCTAGTGGCGGTTTACCATAGCAATGTCTCTGGTGCGGTACTCAAACCTTATGTACTTATCTGTCCTGCTCTGGCTTGGGATGAGACATTTTATGTTTAAATGCATCATGGATTTACACCCCATAAGACTACAAGAACATTTTACATAAACAAGCCTTGATCCACTTGTTGTAGATTAGTTGTCATTGGAACTTCTATGTAGTCTGTACCGGTATACGAAAACTAAAAACACACTGTAAAACAATAAGTGTTACTAAAGTGTAATTATACACAAGGCATACTTAACAGTTCTGAGGTTATCATTGTAAAGCTCATTATGAAAACTAACCCAAAGAAACAATGATCACCATATTGCAAATGAGCACCACTGCTCTGGTAGTAAAAAGAACCTGTCCTACAACCTTGTTCCTTTGCGTGTAAAAGGCCCTTAAAACTGGGAACAAAGATAATATTTCAAATGACTAAAAGATTGAAAGATTTAGCGATCTATTTGCATAAAGTGTTAATGGCCATTAAAACGTTATCATCCTCATTTGCATGTAAAAGAGCCTCCAGGAGCTGTTTGCAGAGCCCATCCAGTATTTTAACACACGCCCAGCTGTGCAAACAGTTGCATTGTTCTGCTCATGGCTGCCGGCAGATTACATCATTCTCTCCCGACTAGTGTAAACATACCGTAGGTAAAACAGCATGCGGTCTATTGAGAGATAAATGTGTTTGCTTTATTTCTCAGTGGCTGAACGACGGATTTTAACTTAACCTTAAAATCATCTCACAAACAAAAAGTGCATGACGCCTGCTTTACATGCAAGGATTATCACTCATTTTTAGACGTTTGAACAAATTTTGATAATTGTTGCGTGTAAAAGGGCCTTTAATCATCTTTTCAACACAGATCAACTGCCTGTTGTAAGATCTAGGAAGACCCTGTTATTTAAAGGGCTTCACCTAAAGACAACGTCTGTCCATGTCTATGGACATCATGGAGTGCTGGTTCTACCATACCGAACTTGATCTGCATTTATAGGATTGGCCACCATGCAATATTACATTTTCCCTGTTTGCTGAGGGTGTCAGGAGCTGGCTTAGCAGCAATTAGGTGATCAACCCAGCAGCTTCAATATGAAAGGCATTGTCTGTGTTGAGGCAGGTAACTTATGGCCCATTTATACGTAACGATTATCACTCTTTGTTCAAACAAAGAATTTGAGTGATATTCATGCAGTGTAAATGCAAGAAAATTGCTCACTATTTGTTCATAAGTCGTTATCGCTGACTTTCAGTCAACATAAAAAACTCACTGGATCACTGGCACCTCGTTCCATGTAAATACTCGAAGATAAAGTACAGAGCGAGAACCCAGCGATCCAGCATCAAAGTGTGTCTGTCTAAACACTCTGCACGAGCGCTAATGAGCTTGGCTAAACAACTGCTGGGGCACTGACGTCACCGCTAACTGCTGTCCCGAGTAAAAGGGGCATAAGCACAGTGGCTTTGTGATAAGGTAGTCAGAACTGAAGCTTCAATTGAAATCATGCTGATAAAAAGGGTTGCATAAGATTAGCAAAATGGCTGTTTTCTTCCAAAAAAGGGGCACTACTGTTTGCTGTTTATGGGAGAAAGCAGTCGTGTTCTTCAATTAATTGACCTTTAAACTGACCATGACTGGTATGCATGTGTCCTCCAACTTGACTGGGATATATGGAGGAAATAAAGTTGAGTCGAATTAGGTATTGGAGAAAACCCATGTTACTGATGACCTCTTTCAGTTTTTGGTGCTGCTACTTGATTTTCTTTTAAATGCTTATAACAGTGATTATAAAATGACCAAGCCAGACCTCACAGTGTTGGACGGCATAATGTTTAGTTAGTGTGTGTCTGTGTTAGCAGAAATGATGTTAATTTTCAGGGCTGCATTTATTTTTCTCAGTGATAAAATTTCAATAACCTCAACATGTCTTGTAGGGGATAATGTCTTGAAAAAAATGTCAATTTATGCAAACTCCATTAAAATGTTGAAACTATAATAATGAATGTGCTAATTTGCTTCGCAATATTAAGTTGAGTCATTTTTCTTTGACTCCTTACAACAGTGGTTTTGATTTCCAGCACTCCACATGTTGGATCCTGCTTCTAGATCATTTAGTCTTTGAGGGGTTTCAGGGTTACAACCTCTTTATGCAATATGATTTTTCTATGAAATGTCAAAAATATAGTTATTGTATTTGCTGGTGAGGCCTTTTGCAAATGTCTAATTTTTAAGGTATGGCTCCACAGCAATCTGGTACTTCTTATACCCTATGAATTACAGTAAAGTTACGGCATCAACAAGCTTCTATGTTTCCCTAAGTAAAGAAAATACACTCATTGTACAAAAAAAATCAAGCACCTAGAAGACGTTGTCGGAACCAAATGAAACTTTATATGCGTTATTGTAATGTTGATTTAAGTTAGTAATCACAATATCAGAGCAAAACCATAATCTATTGCAAAAAACTGAACACTTGGAGAGAGGCTCTAATACCCTGTTGGGCCGCCTCTAGCTTGGATACAAAATGTGATCTAGGCGGACATGGAGGCTCTAGTACCCTGTTGTGCTGCCTCTAGCTTGGATACAAGATGTGATATAGGTGGGCATGGAGGCATACAGTTTCTGTATGGTATCCTGCAGCATATCGCTCCTCATTCACTGTAACTGAGCCTGTAGATTGTGCAAACTCATAGGCTGTCGAAGTTGGTGTCCCAGATGGTCCCATACATGTTCTATTGGTGATAAATCTGGTGAACTGACAGACCACAGAAGTGGGGCAATGTGCTGGAGGCATTCCTGTGACATCCTTGCTGTGTGTGGCTGAACAATGCCTCTTGGAAGCCGCCATGAGATGTAGCACACGTGGCTGCAGGATGTCCTGAACATATCACTGAGAGGTCACTTTCCTAGGTACTACTACTAAAGGCCGTCTGTTGTATGTGATGGCCCCCAAGACTACCACACCAGCAGTGGGGTAGTGTGTCGCTCCACAGCAAAGGCAGGATTAAGGCGCTCACCCTTAGGTCTCCAGAAACTAATAGTGCCCAAACTGAACCTAGATTAATCGCTAAAGACAACCCGTTTCCACTACGTAGCAGTCCAGTTTCGTCGTTCCCATCACCACTGCAAAAGGAGGTGAAATTGGGTGGGTGTTAAAGATAGTCCACCAAATGTCCTTAGGCCAAGCGTCTGGAAATAGTTCTGACAGACACAGGGGCTTGTAATGATGGTGCCACCTGTTTCTTGATGGCGGACAATTAAACAGTTTGGAGCTACTCGTGCTTGTCAGACTATTAGACAATCCCCTCTACGGTCGTCTGTCAAGGACGTCCCGAATCCGGTTACCTTGTGCGTGCCCTCACGCATCCACTGGTCCTAACATCTCCTAACAGTCTGGTCAGAACAGCCCAGGTGGAGGGCAATTCGTCAATATGACTATCCAGCTTCTCACATTCTGCATCATAAAGGCTTATGTAGTCATCAACAAGCTCTATACAAGTGGAAAAAGAGGTCACAACACACAAGCTGCCTTTGAGAGCCTTTTTATAGGCTAAGGTTGGAACCACTTTTAGGGCCTCAGGTGACAAGGCCGTTCATCTAATCACCCCACAACGCTAATCATTTGCATCTCTGCATGAGATGTAACTGCATGCCAAGTTTTGCAGCCAAACAACAATTCCTTATAGGTGCTTGCTGTTTTTTGACAGTGTATTAAAGTTGTAGTACAAGTTTACTGCAACTAGGTGGAGTTGTAGCTACATTATGGAGGTACAATGAGAAATTATACCACTGATCTCAACATGATCTGGAACTGCAATGTTGTTTCCTAAGCTTAAGTTACACTGCAGACTTTGTCAGATATAGCCCCAGCAAATGTAGCTCTACACTGCAATGTTGCTAGAGTATTAGGAGAATCCACCAAAATACAACAGTTAAAGGAGTTGTCCACCTTTTAACTATTGATGAATCAGGATAGGTCATCAGTAGGCGAACGGAGGAAGTCTGCTGCTTTAGACCCCCACCAGTCAGCTGTTCTCCAGGCGGCTGTCGGTGTGTATGGAGCAGGAAGCAGACAACTTCATAGACACTGCAATGGTTTTGGTTGGTAATTCTGACATAATGTGTGCAAAGCTTTCTGCTTCCTGCTCCTTACACACTGAACGCCTCCTGAAGAATAGCTGACCGGTGGAGATCACAAGCAGCCAAATCCCGTTGATTAACTATTGATGACCTATCGTGAACTATAGGTCATCAATAATTAAGAGTTGGACAACACCTTTAAGAAGCAGCAAGCGACCCTTCGTCTAAGAGTTTGAGTTATGGGTCAGATGGCTCACCAAAGTCTGCTGTGTAGTCTTATAAGGTGGTACTGTCATTCAGACACGGTCATCTGGACTCTTTATTACTGGATTTTGATTCCCTTTCCCAGCAAAAAATGTAATAAGTAAATGCATTCATTATGTTTCTTGTAATGGTCTTATCTGGTATGTCTGTTTAAAATAATGTATGTGGTCAATTAAATGTTACAACTGGTTATGATTATAAATCATTAAATTAAATCTTGTTCCAAATAGAAAAACGTGTTTTTCTTAACTTGGTTTTTATTAAGGGTTCGGGTACATGCTGTAACGACATGCAGATCACTGCTAATTGCAAAGCAGGATATGGACTTGCAACTGGAAAAATATATAAATGCTACTTATATGTAATGTCCTATGTTTAACCTTGTTAGAGGGTGATTTCCTGGACAATATTCAATATAAGAAACCCTGTTATGTCCTGTTGCTTATATATTACTTACATATTACATCGTATTGCAAATTAATAACTCTTTCTTACAATTTAAGCTCCCTATTTCAGACAATTGACCTTTCAGTGTTTTGGGCTCATTTGTTGCTTGTTTATACATACATAGTTCATGTGGTTATTTAGTTGCAAATATTATTCATGCCATAGATTTTTTTGGTCCCACTAACGACTTCTCTTTGTAACGAAAATATAAAAACAAATTTGTAGAATCGTAAACATGAACATTCAGAGCCCTTTATCAGGTAAAGCTGTCTAATATAGCATAAGACTATACATTATGTTCCCTTAGAACAGTCCAATTCCATGGCATGGTTTCATCAATGTGTTAAAAATATTCCTTAGAGACTGGGTTCTTGTTGACAATATAGTATCATGCAGTTGCTTCAAACTTGCTGCCTGCACATTCAGACTGCAAATCCCCTTTGATCTCCTGATTCACAGTTTGTACCAAAACGCAATTAGTGTGAAATCCAAGAAAATATTTCCTACATCACACTACTACTAGTCTCAACTGTTAACTCAAGGCAGGATGGATCTATAAATTGAAGAGTTCTGTGTCAAACTCTGACCCTTTCATGTGCAGGACACATCAGAAATTGCAATTCAGTAGACCATGTATTGTTCTACTGCAGGTTCAGTCAGTCTATGTTCAATCTAGCCTTGGTTTCTGTGACATCAGCAGGAATATTTTCTCTTGAAACTCCTATCAGCCAAATCTTTAGAAAGAGAATCACCGTCTTCTGAGTAGCTAAGTGTAACAAAGTGTAGCTTGCTGTTGCTGTAATTATCCACCTCAATTTTTGAGTTAGGGGCTGTTCACATAACATTCTAGATATCCATCAAGCCTTCACAGTTAAGCCTTTGAGTAAAAAAAAACATTCAAGTGTACCACTCCACATTTCCATTGTATTAGTGCAATTATTAAAATTACAGAATTCTGCAATGGGTTGGGCTATATAATGAGCCTAATTATGAGACACCTGAGAGGGCTCAATTAAAGGTAAGTTGTGCCTTTCAGGAATAGCTCCTGAGTTCCTGGGATCTTGGTTCCACTCTGTCTGTAGAGATTATGTGGAAATCCTGTGTGAGGCGAGGCACAAAAGTGTATGAGATGCACCCGGTGCTGGTAAAGGACTGATATTATATATGCTATTTGTGTAATGTTTTAAAGCACTAGGCCTACTAGAAAGGGCATTGTATAGTTAGAGGCTAAATGGGAAGGGTTTGTTTGCACCAAGACAAAGACCTTGCTAGAAGCCAAGCTTACCAAGCACAAATGATCTTTCTTTGGCCATGTCAGGCACACCAGTTCACTTGAGAAGACACTCATGCTGGAAATGCTGAGTGTAAGGCCCAATGTCCACAGGTGGATTTTATTTATAAAATCCGCGCGTGGCGCCCGCATGGGAGATTCGTGCGTCTTGCTGCCCATAGGAATGCATTAGCATCCGTAGGGCAGCGAAAAGCATGCAGATGGAATTCTTTCCCGGTGTGAGGGTCGCATGCACAGGTAGAAATCGCAGCATGTTTCATTTTTGCTGCGGGTCTCCCGTACGCACGGCTCCCGCGGCTTCCATTAATGCCTATGGAAGCCGTCCGTATCCGCGGCACACCCATGGCTGAATTTCTGCTCTGACGCGGAACCAACACATCCACCGGGCTGAAGAAAGAAGATCCGGCAGTGTCTGGACAAGTGAGTATTACGGATTTTCTGGCCTCATGTCTGCAGGAAAGGAGGGACCCGCTGCAGGATTCTGCATGGAGAATCCGCGCGGGCATGAATTTCTCCGTGGACATTAGGCCTAAGTCAGAGGAAAGGCTGCCCAAGGATTCATTGACTTGATACCGTCAAATCTGGCACCAACATGAGAGAACACAAGGAAGCAGTAATTAGTAGATCTGTATAGGGGAGAATGGTGCATAAAATGACCGAACATTTGATCTTAATTGAAACAGACAGTTGAATTGATTGGTCTGTCTAAGACTAACTTCACATGGGTGAGCGTGATATAGGGCTCGGCAACGTGCGTTTTACACGTGGATGTGTGGTGATTATCAGGCAAAAACGCCTCACATCGCTTCTGTGAAATCCTGATTCTGAGGATTAAAAGTATTTCTCATTTATTTCAATGGAAAACCTCGCATTGCATTCATATGGACATCGCACAGCATGTGAGAGCCGTGCAATGTATTTAAGATCCCATTGAAATCAATAGCCTATGCTTTCCGAGGAATCTGAAAAAATAGAACATACCACAATTCTTTTTCTCGCTGCATCGCTGTGAGGGAAAACATCACTCGTGTATGATTCCATTCAAAAGAATGAAGTTCATATTTGCGCATGTTTTGTGCATGTTGCAACACTTGCGCAAGATTCTCGTCCGTGTGAAACAAGCTTAAGAAGTTTATAAAACCAGATGGCTGAAATCAACTATTGGGGAAAATGCTTTGTCAGCTTTCTTTGCTGTGAAAAGGGCTCATAGAGTTCTTGTTAAACCACCTCCAGGCAGTGCCAGGTCAAGAATTGTTTTGATAAAACTCCTGCATTAGGGCTCTTACCCAACTTGGATTTTGTTAACACTGCAATATTGGTGGGGGTTTTTTTTTACGCAAATGTCAATGTGAGTTTCTAATGTTAAAAACGCATCACACAAAAATCGCAAAGCACAAACTTGCGATTAGTTTTAACATTAGAAAATCCCATTGACAATTGTGTTAAAAAAAACGCAGCGATATCGCAGCATTAAAAAAATGCAAGTGGGTAGGAGCCCTAGTAAAGATCAGGACATTATTTTTAAAAAAGGAAGATAAATGAAGAGTTAACTATGTACAGTCATCGTCTAAAGTTTTTCCAGATTTTTCAGTGGACGTATAAAAAAAATTGGATGAAGTTTCAAGTTGTTAAGAGAAGCAATTCTGAGAGTTGTGATGTGGGGGAAGACTTTTTTCTTTGATAATTCTAGGGATGCTCCTCCTGGATTGATAAATAGGAACAATATTTGTATTACAGTAATAAGTAGTGGATTATTGATGGAGTATTTGACCGCCTGAAATTAAATCATTTGTTAGATACGTGGGAGGTTCCTGGGAACTGCTGTTTAGTAGCAATGATCCTACTGGGATTGGGATTTTTTTGACCATTATGACTACAACTAAGTGATTAGACCCAAGGGGGTGGCAGAGTATTTTATTTTTTCTTTTTCTCTCCTTCTTTCTCTTTTTGTTCCCACTACCATGCAATTGAACTGGTGTTTAAATTATATGTGTACAACATAAATACTGAATATCATTTACCATGGTTCAAGAGGGTCATATAATTATGAGTATGGGGGACAAAACTAAAACATATGCTGATTTTTCATCTATTCAACAATTCCAACTGGCTATGCCTTGTCTATTAGAAACCCACTTGGGGCTTAAACAGGCAAACATGTTTTTGCACATTACAATCACGCCCGAATAACGCGAAAATCAAAGACATTGATTTCAATGGGTTCTTTCTCAAATGCATATCCTATGCAAAAAAAAGATAGGTTCTGCCCAATCTTTCTGTGTGCTACATAGAAAGCTGCCATAGAACTCTACGGCAGGTTAAAAAAATCATGGAAAAGCGTGTGACCCTGCGTAAAATGCAGGGAAAAGAAAACAGATGGCCCTTTTTTGACTTTAAATTGTTATTCTATTCCACGGAAAGGAGGTAACGCGTGTGTGAACTGGCATTTTGAGCGCAAAAATTACATTACTACGTGCTGGCACTTGCGTATCAGCCTGATTATTAGCCTTTCAAAACCTTGTTCATGTGCAAATGTACTCCGTCGCGGCAAGTGTACTTGCGCAGAAAGCCCTTAACCCTTTCCAATCCACTGTCTGACATCTAAAGACATTCTGATTGAAGGCTGTACAGCTTCCAATGTTGGAAGACGTCCGGCAGGGTATTCTCACTGTATGTTACTGGCTGCTCTGTTGTTGAGGGCCTCTCCAGTATGTCACATACTGCAGTACTGGCTCTAGCCAGCAGATGGCGCCATTGTGTAATGGCAGAAAGAGAAAGCCCCCTAGGAAACCCTGAATCCAAAATTGGATTGCAAAGGGTTAACAGGAGATATTGTACACATTATTTTCATTCTGTGTATTTGCACAAAGTAAAATATTAGAGATGAGCGAGCACCAAAATGCTCGGGTGCTCGTTACTCGGGACGAAATTATCGCGATGCTCGAGGGTTCGTTTCGAGTAACGAACCCCATTGAAGTCAATGGGCGACCCGAGCATTTTTGTATATCGCCGATGCTCGCTAAGGTTTTCATTTGTGAAAATCTGGGCAATTCAAGAAAGTGATGGGAACGACACAGCAATGGATAGGGCAGGCGAGGGGCTACATGTTGGGCTGCATCTCAAGTTCCCAGGTCCCACTATTAAGCCACAATAGCGGCAAGAGTGCCCCCCCCCTCCCAACAACTTTTACTTCTGAAAAGCCCTCATTAGCAATGCATACCTTAGCTAAGCACCACACTAGCTCCAACAAAGCACAATCACTGCCTGCATGACACTCCGCTGCCACTTCTCCTGAGTTACATGCTGCCCAACCCCCCCCCCCCCCCCGCACGACGCAGTGTCCACAGCGCACACCAAAGTGTCCCTGCGCAGCCTTCAGCTGCACTCATGCCACACCACGCTCATGTCTATTTATAAGTGTGTCTGCCATGAGGAGGAACCGCAGGCACACACTGCAGAGGGTTGGCACGGCTAGGCAGCGACCCTTATTAAAAGGGGCGGGGCGATAGCCCACAATGCTGTACAGAAGCAATGAGAAATCCAATCCTGTGCCACCTCCATCAGGAGCTGCACACGTGGGCATAGCAATGGGGAACCTATGGGCCACACACTATTCATTCTGTCAAGGTGTCTGCATGCCCCAGTCAGACCGCGTTTTTTAAAAAATAGTTACAGGCAGGTACAACTCCGCAATGGGAATTCCGTGTGCACCCACAGCATGGGTGGCTCCCTGGAACCCACCGGCTGTACATAAATGTATCCCATTGCAGTGCCCATCACAGCTGAGGTAACGTCCGATTAAATGCAGGTGGGCTTCGGCCCACACTGCATGCCCCAGTCAGACTGGGGTTCTTTAGAAGTAGACACATGCAGTTACAACTCCGTGTGGACCAACAGCATGGGTGGGTGCCAGGAAGCCACCGGCGGTACATAAATTTATCCCATTGCATTGCCCAGCACAGCTGAGGTAATGTCATGTTTAATGCAGGTGGGCTTCGGCCCACACTGCATGCCCCAGTCAGACTGGGGTTCTTTAGCAGTAGACACATGCAGTTACAACTCCCTGTGGACCCACAGCATGGGTGGCTCCCTGGAACCCACCGGCGGTACATAAATATATCCCATTGCAATGCCCAACACAGCTGATGTAACGTCAGCTTTAATGCAGGTGGGCAAAAAATTAATTGGATTACACTGTAGGCGAGGGCCCCAAAAAATTGGTGTACCAACAGTACTAATGTACGTCAGAAAAATTGCCCATGCCCAACCAAGAGGGCAGGTGAAACCCATTAATCGCTTTGGTTAATGTGGCTTAATTGGTAACTAGGCCTGGAGGCAGCCCAGTTAAAATAAAAATTGGTTCATGTGCAAGCTTCAACGCTTTAATGAGCATTGAAACGTATAAAAATTGTTTAGAAAAATTATATGACTGAGCCTTGTGGGCCTAAGAAAAATTGCCCGTTCGGCGTGATTACGTGAGGTTTCAGGAGGAGGAGCAGGAGGAGGAATATTATACACAGATTGATGAAGCTAAAAGGTCCACGTTTTTGAAGGTGATAGAGAACAATGCTTCCATCCGCGGGTGCAGCCTATGTATTGTTAAGGTATCGCTGCTGTCCGCTGGTGGAGAAGAGAAGTCTGGGGAAATCCAGGCTTTGTTCATCTTGATGAGTGTAAGCCTGTCGGCACTGTCGGTTGACAGGCGGGTATGCTTATCCGTGATGATTCCCCCAGCCGCACTAAACACCCTCTCTGACAAGACGCTAGCCGCAGGACAAGCAAGCACCTCCAGGGCATACAGCGCGAGTTCAGGCCACGTGTCCAGCTTCCACACCCAGTAGTTGTAGGGGGCAGAGGCGTCACGGAGGACGGTCGTGCGATCGGCTACGTACTTCCTCACCATCCTTTTACAGTGCTCCCGCCGACTCAGCCTTGACTGGGGAGTGGTGACGCAGTCTTGCTGGGGAGCCAGAAAGCTGTCAAAGGCCTTAGGGAGTGTTCCCCTGCCTGTGCTGTACATGCTGCCTGATCTCTGCGCCTCCCCTGCTACCTGGCCCTCGGAACTGTGCCTTCGGCCACTAGCGCTGTCGGATGGGAATTTTACCATCAGTTTGTCCGCCAGGGTCCTGTGGTATAGCATCACTCTCGAACCCCTTTCCTCTTCGGGTATGAGAGTGGAAAGGTTCTCCTTATACCGTGGGTCGAGCAGTGTGTACACCCAGTAATCCGTAGTGGCCAGAATGCGTGTAACGCGAGGGTCACGAGAAAGGCATCCTAACATGAAGTCAGCCATGTGTGCCAGGGTAACTGTATGCAACACATGGCTGTCCTCACTAGGAAGATCACTTTCAGGATCCTCCTCCTCCTCCTCCTCCTCAGGCCATACACGCTGAAAGGATGACAAGCAAGCAGCATGGGTACCCTCAGCAGTGGGCCAAGCAGTCTCTTCCCCCTCCTCCTCATCCTCCTCATGCTCCTCCTCCACCTCCTCAACGCGCTGAGATATAGACAGGAGGGTGCTCTGACTATCCAGCGACATACTGTCTTCCCCCGCCTCTGTTTCCGAGCGCAAAGCGTCTGCCTTTATGCTTTGCAGGGAACTTCTCAAGAGGCATAGCAGAGGAATGGTGACGCTAATGATTGCAGCATCGCCGCTCACCATCTGGGTAGACTCCTCAAAGTTTCCAAGGACCTGGCAGATGTCTGCCAACCAGGCCCACTCTTCTGTAAAGAATTGAGGAGGCTGACTCCCACTGCGCCGCCCATGTTGGAGTTGGTATTCCACTACAGCTCTACACTGCTCATAGAGCCTGGCCAACATGTGGAGCGTAGAGTTCCACCGTGTGGGCACGTCGCACAGCAGTTGGTGCACTGGCAGATGAAACCGATGTTGCAGGGTGCGCAGGGTGGCAGCGTCTGTGTGGGACTTGTGGAAATGTGCGCAGAGCCGGCGCACCTTTCCGAGCAGGTCTGACAAGCGTGGGTAGCTTTTCAGAAAGCGCTGAACCACCAAATTAAAGACGTGGGCCAGGCATGGCATGTGCGTGAGGCTGCCGAGCTGCAGAGCCGCCACCAGGTTACGGCCGTTGTCACACACGACCATGCCCGGTTGGAGGCTCAGCGGCGCAAGCCAGCGGTCGGCCTGCTCTGTCAGACCCTGCAGCAGTTCGTAGGCCGTGTGCCTCTTCTCTCCTAAGCTGAGTAGTTTCAGCACGGCCTGCTGACGCTTGCCCACCGCTGTGCTGCCACGCCGCGCGACACCGACTGCTGGCGACGTGCTGCTGCTGACACATCTTGATTGCGAGACAGAGGTTGCGTAGAAGGAGGAGGGTGGTTTAGTGGAGGAAGCATACACTGCCGCAGATACCACCACCGAGCTGGGGCCCGCAATTCTGGGGGTGGGTAGGACGTGAGCGGTCCCAGGCTCTGACTGTCCCAGCCTCCACTAAATTCACCCAATGTGCCGTCAGGGAGATATAGTGGCCCGGCCCGCCTGTGCTTGTCCACGTGTCCATTGTTAAGTGGACCTTGGCAGTAACCGCGTTGGTGAGGACGCGTACAATGTTGCGGGAGACATGGTCGTGCAGGGCTGGGACGGCACATCGGGAAAAGTAGTGGCGACTGGGAACTGAGTAGCACGGGGCCGCCATCATACCTTTGAAAGCCCTATACGGCAGCATCTCCAGGCTGATAAATTTGGCTATGTGCACGTTTAACGCTTGAGCGTGCAGGTGCGTAGCGGCGTACTTGCGCTTGCGCTCCAACACTTGCGCTAGCGACGGCCGGACGGTGCGCTGAGAGACATTGGTGGATGGGGCCGAGCACAGCGGAGGTGAGGGTGTGGGTGCAGGCCAGGAGACGGTAGTGCCTGTGTCCTGAGAGGGGGGTTGGATCTCAGTGGCAGGTTGGGGCACAGGGGGAGAGGCAGCGGTGCAAACCGGAGGCGGTGAACGGCCTTCGTCCCACCTTGTGGGGTGCTTGGCCATCATATGTCTGCACATGCTGGTTGTGGTGAGGCTGGTGGTGGTGGCTCCCTGGCTGATCTTGGCACGACAAAGGTTGCACACCACTGTTCGTCGGTCGTCTGCACTCTCAGTGAAAAACTGCCAGACCTTTGAGCACCTCGGCCTCTGCAGGGTGGCATGGCGCGAGGGGGCGCTTTGGGAAACAGTTGGTGGATTATTCGGTCTGGCCCTGCCTCTACCCCTGGCCACCGCACTGCCTCTTCCAACCTGCCCTGCTGCTGCACTTGCCTCCCCCTCTGAAGACCTGTCCTCAGTAGGCGTAGCAAACCAGGTGGGGTCAGTCACCTCATCGTCCTGCTGCTCTTCCTCCGAATCCTCTGTGCGCTCCTCTCTCGGACTTACTCCAATTACTACTACCTGATTGATAGACAACTGTGTCTCATCGTCATCGTCCTCCTCACCCACTGAAAGCTCTTGAGACAGTTGCCGGAAGTCCCTAGCCTCATCCCCCGGACCCCGGGAACTTTCCAAAGGTTGGGCATCGGTCACGACAAACTCCTCTGGTGGGAGAGGAACCATTGCTGGCCATTCTGGGCAGGGGCCCGGGAACAGTTCCTGGGAGTCTGCCTGCTCCTCAGAATGTGTCATTGTAATGGAGTGAGGAGGCTGGGAGGAAGGAGGAGCAGCAGCCAGAGGATTCTGAGTTGCAGCAGTGGACGGCGCAGAACTCTGGGTGGTCGATAGATTGCTGGAAGCACTTTCTGCCATCCATGACAGGACCTGCTCACACTGCTCATTTTCTAATAAAGCTCTACCGCGTGGACCCATTAATTGTGAGATGAATGTGGGGACGCCAGAAACGTGCCTCTCTCCTAATCCCGCAGCAGTCGGCTGCGATACACCTGGATCAGGAGCTCGGCCTGTGCCCACACCCTGACTTGGGCCTCCGCGTCCACGGCCGCGTCCACGTCCTCTAGGCCTACCCCTACCCCTCAGCATGGTATATTACCAGTAGTGCAGAAACAGAACGCTGTAATTAAATGTGCCGCTTATTGGCCTGTGGTTGGAGGCTGACTTCGCTTATGGAACGCACAGCAGAGGCAGGAAAGAATTTTGCGCAAGCCTGCTGTAACACTTAGCTGGCTGCGTATGAATTAGGACAACTACCCCCAGCAGAGACCCAGTACACTTGTGGACAGGAATACAGCGGTGATGTAAGAGGCAACACAGAGGCAGGAAAGAATTTTGCACAAGCCTGCTGTAACACTTAGCTGGCTGCGTATGAATTAGGACAACTACCCCCAGCAGAGACCCAGTACACTTGTGGACAGGAATACAGCGGTGATGTAAGTGGCAACACAGAGGCAGGAAAGAATTTTGCGCAAGCCTGCTGTAACACTTAGCTGGCTGCGTATGAATTAGGACAACTACCCCCAGCAGAGACCCAGTACACTTGTGGACCGGAATACAGCGGTGATGTAAGAGGCAACACAGAGGCAGGAAAGAATTTTGCGCAAGCCTGCTGTAACACTTAGCTGGCTGCGTATGAATTAGGACAACTACCCCCAGCAGAGACCCAGTACACTTGTGGACAGGAATACAGCAGTGATGTAAGAGGCAACACAGAGGCAGGAAAGAATTTTGCGCAAGCCTGCTGTAACACTTAGCTGGCTGCGTATGAATTAGGACAACTACCCCCAGCAGAGACCCAGTACACTGAGGACGGTCACAGGCAGCCCAAATAGATTTTTTTTCCCAAATGTTTTTGGAAAGGCCCACTGCCCATATACACTAAATATGTCTTCTGTCCCTGCCTCACCACTACTGGCCCTGGACAATGTAAAATTACTGCAGGACGCAATGCTCTGCACGGCCGATATACAAAAAAAAAAAAAGTGCAACAATGCAAAAAGCAGCTTCCACACTACTGCACACGGTTAGATGTGGCCCTAAGAAGGACCGTTGGGGTTCTTGAAGCCTAAAATAACTCCTAACGCTCTCCCTATAGCAGCTCCGGCACCAGCAGCACTGTCCCTGATCTCTGTCAGAATGCATCTGTGGCGATACTCGGGTGACACCTGATCTCGCCAGCCACTCACTGCAGGGGGGTGGTATAGGGCTTGAACGTCGCAGGGGGAAGTTGTAATGCCTTCCCTGTCTTTCTATTGGCCAGAAAAGCACGCTAACGTCTCAGAGATGAAAGTGAAAGTAACTCGAACATCGCGTGGTACTCGTCTCGAGTAACGAGCATCTCGAACACGCTAATACTCGAACGAGTATCAAGCTCGGACGAGTACGTTCGCTCATCTCTATAAAATATCTATTTTAAGTGTGAATCATCTTTAATAGATTCTATGGAAAGATTCGCTTGTATTATTGCGTTAAGGAAATATTTTTAGGCGCAATATATATTCCCCCTCTGTATCCTAGCGAGTGTATTAATCCCTTAGTGACCAGCCTATCATGTTTTTGCGTCCTGCAGATGCAGGATGTGTAGGAAAGGAGATTGTGGGGTGACCTCCCTTCATACATCCCGGGTGCCGGCTGTGTTTTACAGCCAACACCCGGCAGGAACAGCTGCGATGAGCTGCGTGGCATTTAAATTCTCCGAATTGTGTTTGGGGTTCCTGTATGCCCCCCCCCCCCCCCCCCATGATGAAATCGTACGGAGATGTGTGGGTCTCGTCGCAGCTGGGGGCCTTCTGAAAGGCCCCAAGGCCGTCATGGCAGAATGGTTATCAATCCAACTGTAGTGGCCCAGAGTTAGTGGGGCCCCTCCATAATGTTATATGTGTGTCTTGTGTCAATGTCTCATGTGTAGTATGCATTTGGATTATGTGTATTGCACCTCTGCAGGATTGAATGCTCAATGTCTGAGTTATGTCTGGAAAATGTATCACTTTGTGTGTCATGTGACCATGTACTTTATTCTATCGTCAAGATTCACTGCAGGGGACAGAATGGTGGCGTCACATGTGACATTTGGATTTCTGGTAATCCTTGGTTACTTTGCCCTGTGACTTCCCTCAGCAGTAACTTGGTTGGGTCCCGAGCTACCCCCAGGGGAGCAGATGGTAGAGCCCTGTGACAAGGTCTTAATGTACCCTGCTATCTCCTCGGCTGTGGGCCCACCCCTCAGACGCTGCACATCCATGTGGGGTGGCTTGATAGAATGCCTGCCCGTTAGCAGTATGATGTAATGCTTTGGCATTACATAATACTGCAGGATCGATCAAAGCATTGCAAGTTGTTGTCCCCTGTGTAACTTATGTGTACATTTTGCATTGTATAAAATGATATCCCATTTTTATTCTATTTATGAATTTATTAAAGAAGGGAGCCATACACTTTTCTAATATGTCTTCATTTCAAATAGTGGCCCCATGGGTTAATTTAGGAACTACATGGTGAGCCCCAATTGGGATAGGGACCTATGTAAGTAATGTCAACCTCTGTATAGTGCTGCAGATATGTGCTGCATATGCTATATAAATAAGTGAAATAAACATACATACTATTCTTATACTAGTGCGACCCCTGGATTTCACTTAATAACAGGAGTAAATGAGCTGATTTCATGGGTCCAGACAAACAGGTGTTATTGCCAGGGGAAGTCACTAGAGATGAGCGAGCATACTCGCTAAGGGCAATTACTCGAGCGAGCATTGCCCTTAGCGAGTACCTGCCTGCTCAGAAGAAAAGATTTGGCTGCCGGCGCGGGAAAGCGGTGAGTTGCGGGAGTGAGCTGGAGGAAGGGGGGGGGGAGAGAGAGAGATCTCCCCTCCGTCCCCCCCCCCCCCCGCGCTCCCCCACCGCTCCCCGCCCCCCACCGGCACCTGAATCTTTTCTTTCGAGCGGGCAGGTACTCGCTAAGGACAATGCTCGCTCGAGTAATTGCCCTTAGCGAGTATGCTCGCTCATCTCTTGAAGTCACCAATGAATCCTGATGTTGCCCATTTCAAATAATGACATTTTCGTTAAAAAATAAATAAATAAATAAATTCACTACAATGCAAAGTGGGAAACACTTTTTGGGGCCTTTCACAAGGGACCACCACATTATGAAATATGCCCTCCTACAGATTTTGATGCAAAAGTAAAAATGGCAGAATTCTTTGCGCAATTCCACATCAAAATCTGCAGTAAGTTGTGCGAATTTTGGTGCAGAATTTCACAGTTGCAGAATATTGTGTCACATATTAAAGCACCCTTTGAGACTGCTCTCCACTTTGATTAAGTGAGGAGAGTTCTGAGCGGAGGGATTGCCTTTATTACATCTATATGCTTTATAATAGGAAATATGGATAGTGGTTGTGTAAACTAGACAGATTCTTAAAAAATGCCAAGACAGATAACTTTGCTGCTTAGTTTCATCAGCAATGTGTATTTAGCAGTGAAGGATGACAATTTAGCCAGACTTCGGAGGCTACTATACTGGGAATATTCCACCAACTCTAGGACAGGAGTATCCCCCCCAAAAAATCACAGCGGACAAGAGAATCATTTGGGGAGACTTGGTATTGTGAATTTTGCCTTAAAGGGGTTGTCCCGCGGCAGCAAGTGGGTCTATACACTTCTGTATGGCCATATTAATGCACTTTGTAATGTACATTGTGCATTAATTATGAGCCATACAGAAGTTATAAGAAGTTTTTCACTTACCTGCTCCGTTGCTAGCGTCCTCGTTTCCATGGAGGCCGTCTAATTTTCGGCGTCTAATGGCCAAATTAGACGCGCTTGCGCAGTCCGGGTCTTCTTCTTTTCTCAATGGGGCTCCGTGTAGCTCCGCCCCGTCACGTGCCGATTCCAGCCAATCAGGAGGCTGGAATCGGCAATGGACCGCACAGAAGCCCTGCGGTCCACCGAGGAAGAACATCCCGGCGGCCATCTTCAACCGGTAAGTAAGAAGTCACCGGAGCGCGGGGATTCAGGTAAGCGCTGTCCGGTGTTCTTTTTTAACCCCTGCATCGGGGTTGTCTCGCACTGAACGGGGGGGGGGGGGTTTGAAAAAAAAACAAAACCCGCTTCGGCGCGGGACAACCCCTTTAATATTAATGTCAATCTGCACCTTCATACACAATTTATGATTTTCTGAAATGTGTAGAGAGGGTGCCATTTGCTTCTAAAAAGCTATTCTGTTTTTTTTTTTTTTTCAAAATGCCCCAGAATCACTTTGATGTGGTAACCTATACCTGTTACCTGTTATATGTCTAACTGGGCATCTCTCAGTCTATTTTTTATGGTTTGATTCGTTGTGATAAAAAAATGTACCTTTAAAGTATGATTGTTTTTGTGTATTTTTGTCTTTCAAATATTATGTTTTGGACCCAAACGTTTTGTGTAGTTTATCAGGTGATTTTGATCTGCAGTTAACAGCATGACCATGAGAGGGCACTTATATACCAGGTTTTCATTCTTATTAAATGAATTACATACACAACACATAACCAGATTTATACTACTTTGTATTATTTTGACTACAGTTTATCAGGTTAAACACAGCACATAAACATTAAAGTATTTTATCAATATTTATTCTAGTTTCTTAATTATTTATTGATTGAAAACAGATTATGACAAAAAAAGTAACAAAGCATTGATAATCTTATATTACTGTAAGGCCGGCTGCACACGAACGGGTCGGATTCCACATGCAGGAGCTGGCAGGGAAATCTGACCCTGTGCCTGACCAGCATCCGCGCATGCCAGTCTTTTCCCTTCTGTTCCGTATTGCGGATAGCTGCATTTAAAAAAAAAAAGTTTATTTTTCACGCGCCGTCGCTAGGCAATGAGGCAGATAGCTGCAACCTATCTGCAATGTCAATTGTGGACGGGCCATGGATCAGATGGCTTTGATTGACTTCAATGGAACCTGTCTGTGCGAACGTTGCACAAAAATAGAGCATGCTACGATTTTTCTTCCACTCGCGGAAACCGCAATTCCTTTACACGAGTGTGAGAAGCGTCTTTTCATAGTATTTTCTGCAGATCTGTGGCGCACACGCCGACTGCGGATTCTGCAATGTAAATCTGTTCGTATACAGGCGGGCTGCAAGATAAAGGCACGTGGCACGCAGCTAGTAGGCAATGACATTGCATATGGGCTGTGGGCCGCCCACCACCATGTACTACCTTGGCAAGTATGTGCGCATAATATGTGTCAAGATAAAACATACTAAGATTTTTGTTGCGCATGTTTTTTTTCAATTCATGTGAGCGGTAACATGGCTGCCTATGGGAGATTGGTACAGCATATTCATGTGAGTCCGGCCTAAGACGGAGAAAAGATCATATAGATTATAGTATAACAAAATTAGGATATATAAAATCATCACAAACAAGATAATAACAATATGCAATATACATTAGGTGGAGCTATGGTATTAATGAACCTTTTCAGCATAATCAGAGATCTTTAATTCTGTCCAGATATAGTTATACTAGACTAGATGATGGGTCAAGCCTCATACATTAAAGGGAACCTACCATCAGCTTTTTCTAATGTAAACCAATAGCAGCGCTACAATTGTAATGGTCCTGTTTACCACAATTATTTTTAATGAATGTTGGCAAAAGTATACCTTAGAAATCAATGTTTAAAACATTCCCATGTCGCATGTAAATGAGGCAGAGCATAACAGTGGGCTGTTCCTTCTGTGCTAACTGCTCGTTTTGCCCAAAGGTCCGCCCCTCTCATATCCTCTGAGGTGGATGACATACTAAGCGTCACCCACACAGCACTGTAAAGTCTTGACCATGTGCCATGAGGTCGTCAACCAGGGCATGAGAGATAAGAACTGTGATTCTGTCCATAAAAGGGACAAATTATATGCGTCAACAAGAGAGCAAACGTTTTGGCAAAATGAGCAGCTAGTCCGGCCCGGCCCGCCCACCAGACCACTCTGCCTCATTCACATGCGGCGCAGAAAAGTTTTAAACATTGATTCCTAGGGTATGGTTTTATCAACAATCATTGCAAAATAACTGGGAAAGATAGTACCATCATTACTGTACTTGGTTTTTGTTAGTAAAAACTGATGACAGGTTCCATTTAAACAATGAAATAACTAGTACTGATGACAAGTTAGAGACACTGATAAGTAAAATATGTAGGATTATCAAGATTTTGGCTGTAGCTGTGATTTGTTGTAATCCATTTTCGCTTGATCTTAATATTCTCTAACTTTTGCACTTTCATATTCTTCAAGTTGTTTATTCACTGTAGCAGAAGGATCAAGAATTAACTCAGACCTTTCACTGTAAAGATGCTTTTTCCGTCTATTAAAAAATCTTCAAGGCTGGGGACGCTGCAGAATTTTTTATTTTTATTTCTGGTGCAGGAGGGGTTGTGAGATAGGTAGGGACAAGATAGGATTGTTCATTGAATTCTGGCCTCTTAACCAAACCTCACCACCAAATCAGCTCAAAAGGAAAAGGGGTTCCTGCCATTCCAGGATCCATACAACATTATCCCGAAGAAACTGTCCTATTGGCAGTAGAAACGCGTCGAACCAATTAATAACTATCAGAACAAGTTAATAACTACCGCATTAAGTACAGCATTAGTGTAGAATTAGCACAATTGTAGGGACTAAGGAAGGAGATATTTGCTAGCTCGGGGGACATTTTTGTGTTGCTATATCATACGCATCATTTCTGGTTCCTCAGGCCACTTTGACTGACTCAGTGTGTGTACTGGTCAGCTTTTTCTGTGTCTAGTCCTCACTATGCCTGGTGTCATTTTTTGGTATACAGGACTCATCCTATATGGCTGGATGCCATTTTTTAGTATACCAGACACGGCCTATCTAGAGGTTCGCTGTCATTCCTTACCACACCAGACACACCAAGTTAGTAGTTGTTCTGGGGGTTTGGAGGCTATCCTTCCCTAACCTATGACCTATCGCTGACACTTAGGTGTCACGTGTTATAGATTTATGTTTGTTTGTCTAATGTATGGTCAATGATTTTAGATATAGGAATAATAAAGGTTAATTTTTAATAGACGGAAAAAGGATCTTTACAGTGAACATTTTTCAAGTTGTTTACATTTAAAGGGGTTGTCCCGCGCCGAAACGGGGTTTTTTTTTTTTCAATAGCCCCCCCCGTTCGGCGCGAGACAAACCCGATGCAGGGGTTTAAAAAAAACAAAAAACGGATAGTACTTACCCGAATCCCCGCGCTCCGGTGACTTCTTACTTACCTTGCGAAGATGGCCGCCGGGATCTTCACCCTCGGTGGACCGCAGGTCTTCTGTGCGGTCCATTGCCGATTCCAGCCTCCTGATTGGCTGGAATCGGCACACGTGACGGGGCGGAGCTACGAGGAGCAGCTCTCTGGCACGAGCGGCCCCATTCAGAAGGGAGAAGACCGGACTGCGCAAGCGCGTCTAATCGGGCGATTAGACGCTGAAAATTAGACGGCACCATGGAGACGAGGACGCTAGCAACGGAACAGGTAAGTGAATAACTTCTGTATGGCTCATAATTAATGCACAATGTACATTACAAAGTGCATTAATATGGCCATACAGAAGTGTATACCCCCACTTTGTTTCGCGGGACAACCCCTTTAATCACAAGTTTTTTATTTTCAACTTGAGTCGACTTTTTCATTTTTGTTTGTGTTAGATTTTGCTTGTAATATTTGTTGCTGTATCCCTTATTCTTCTGTTCTTCTTCTACTATAAGCCAGCGGGTTGGTTTCTTCACTATGTTACTTTTAATTTTGCAAGTGCTTTGTTATTATTAATAAACTTACAGACCTTTTCTTTAAAAATAGGCATTTGCATGTTTTTTTATTCACGTACGGTGTTCTTGTCCAGCACCATTTCTGTCCTGGCTATTTGTTCTCTATGCAGAAAAATGCTTTATGATGGAAACCAGGACTAAACCTGGATGGCACCATAGGGGAGAATATGTGAGATGCTTTTCTTTGCAATTTAAAAACCTGACAGGGATGGAAACAATTTGAGACAGAGAGAGACCAAAGAGAAGTCACTCTTGCTTATTCTCTACTATGGTGCCATCTTGGTTCCATCCTTGTTTCCTTCCCTATGCAGTTTTCTGCATAAAGGATGGACAGACAGAATGGAAGTTGTGTTGAGTGAGAAAATAGTATGTGGAAGGAACCAGTTTATTGGTCACAATTTGGAAAACAATACATTCTTGTAATAAAAAAAATGTTGGAAACTCTAAATACACTAATAAGGTCAGATTTAGGCCTCCTGTCCACTGGCGATATGTCACTGCGTTATCCGTGGCGATAATCCGGCCGCAGGTAAGGCAGTGAACGCTTTGCATAGACTTAACTATAGAAAGCACAGCCCGATGTCCACGAGCGTTGAATCATAGCAATTCTCTGCTTGCGGGATTCAAATTGCGGCATCCTGTGTTTTATCAGATAGGCTCACCGTGGAGACCTGTCATTTCTCTCTCCTGATCCTCCGCGGCGGAATATCGCTATCAATATTCCACCTCGCCCATGGACAGGCAGCCTTAAACTAACTATCCCTTAAGTGCTCAGTCAGACAAGCGTTTTTTTCACACATTTAGGTGCATGAAAAGAAACGCAAAACGCATGTAAAAAAAATTAGTGTGACCGAAGCTACAGATACGTTTTTAAATTTGCACTTGTTGTGCGGTCACACAATGGCAAAATTCACACGTAAAACTGCCGCAGCAGGTGATTTCTTGGATGTGAAACCCCTGGATGCTGTCAAATCCATGGGTTTCACCTTGTGGTCATTGAAAACATATAGAGATGATCCCAATCCTCTGCCACAGCTGTGACAGCTGTGGCAGATGATTTTTTCATCTCCACGGGGAGTCCCCTCATCACTGAACACTCAGCACTATATGAGGCCGCACTGTATGTGCAAATTTTAAGTGCGTTTGCAAATCGCTGTCCTATTTTTTGCAGATGCAAAATTTTTTCGCATGTAGAAAATGGACATGTAACTGCTTTCATTGAAAAGCATTGGTTCTAATAGATGCAAATCGCAAATGCACCTAACATTCTTGAAAAAAAATGCTTGCCTGACTGAGCCTTAATTCTGATTAAAGACTTAAGGACAAGCATGTTTTAGGTTTGTGGTAAATGAACGCTTCTAAAAGAATGGGTTCTCATAGAAGCATTCATATGCGAGGAATCAGCTGTGCAAAACGGCACGCACGTAAAAAAGATAGAACATATACTACCTGTGGTGCGCGCCGGCAGGAGTTTCAATTGACTCCAATGGGAGCAGGAGTTAATGGAAACTTCTATGCTGGCAATAGATTCCCTGCTGCTTACAGCAGGGCATTTAAAAGGTGCTGGCCAGAAACACACTTTAAACAGCCCGCTACTAACTTTTGTCAGTCCCCGTGGGGATGAGGGGACTCCCCGAGGGTTCCGTTAATCCCCACGGGTACTGACAGGACTTTACAATGGGACATTTAAAAGGTGCTCCTGGGCAGCACCTTTTAAATTTCTTGCTGCAAGCAGTGGGGTATTCCTACTGCCCCCCTGCTGGGCAATTCCCCAGCAGACGGGGACAGTAGGGGACTCCCCCCCGCCCCCCCCCCCACCTCTCTCCCTAAGGGAATTCTCTACAATGGGGAAAGAGGGGGGCATGGGAGGAGGGGGCGGGGCTAGCAGACCTACCGACAGCCACACTCATAGCCACGCCCCTCCACAAGCCCATAGTAAACCATGCAGGGGTGTGGCTAAGGGGGCAGGTCCCGCTAGCCCTGCCCCCTCTCTCTGTGCTATGGAGAAATTCCTTGAGATTTTCCCATAGCAGAGAGACACAGCCCTGCTATGGGGGATTTCTCCAGAGCAGGGACAGTAAGCGGAGCTATGGGGGGTTTCACCGTAGCCCCGCTCCATCTCTCCCTGCTCTGGGGCAATCTCGAAGCCCTGAAGGGCTTCTTCTCTCTCTTCTCTTAACACAGTTGCTCCAGTGAATGGGCTACGCATATGAAATTTGCCCATTCATGCATTTTCTACAGTATGTTTTTTTGCGTGCAAAAAAAAATTCTCGTGTGACTGTTTCCTATGAGTAACAACTTGCAATCTGTGGGAGAAAAAGACAAAGGATTCAGTTTAATAGCATTATGTCATTTATGACACAACATGCAATTTTTTACACATAATACCATTTTGTAACGCTGAATGCAAGTTTGTTCAAGAAAGGATGGCAATTTAGTGGCAAAGTTTTGGTCACATAATATACCTTTGTAACATGGAATTTAGTTGTAGGAAAGTTGGGTTTAATTGCATTTCTTTCATGAATTTTGTGTTTGAACAATGTACTGTTTACAAATGTTTTACAAAACTAGTGTACTGTACAATAAGGAGAAGGAGCCTCATAGTAAAAAAAAAAATCAAAACGGGGTACCCATGCTGATATGCAAAGCTGTTAGGCCTCTTTCACATTGGCGACAGCGATATTGGGTGCTGGCTCTGATTGGCTGAGCTGGGGCGCTCAAGAAGCAATCACACCCAGCGCTTCCTGAAAGTGAGGATTTTGAACCTCCAAGCCAGGAAAACTACAAGCAAGTCTGTCAGAGCTGAAGGGGGGCGGGGGGGGGGGGGGGGGGGGGGGGTTGGCGGACCTGACAGCGGGTGTTAGGTAATGTATTTTTTATTTATTTATTTACTGCAGATAGGCCTTATTTTAGGGCTTTTACAGTAGGACTTCTCACTGTAAAAGTTGCATCGCACAGTATGAAAACCGTAGGAAGGGTCCATAGGAAAACATGGGCTACAAAACCTTGCAAATCGTGGCTGTATAGAGCATGCCGCAATTTTGTATTCTTACAATGTTGCATGCTACAAAACATCACTAATGTGAAGGAACCCATTCAAAAGCATGGCTTCACATACATGCAATATGTAGCATTGTCGTATCACGAGAAAATCGTGCGATTTTGTTGCCCGTGTGAAAGCAGCCTTATGCACTCCTACCACATTGGTTTTATTGTACTTGGGCCTGCATGCTATAAATTTGAGCGAGTTTGTAGCACCACGTGCGACTTTGTAGCACCACAAAATTGTGGTATCTCTGCTAGAAAACGCAATGTTATTGCACAGACCAGTGATGCAATATTGCTGCGATTTGCTTGTGGCGATTTTGCATCGCCGTTTGAAAGAGGCCTAATACACAGTGCTTAATATGATAAATAGTATTGAGGCAAATGTTTTAGACTGGTTTCGAGTTATAGCCTAGTGTATAGGACTGAAAGGTCACAGTCTGCCGAGGGAGTTGAAGATACTTTGATTAAATTAGTAAAGGGGATGACTGCAGGGTTTGTTGTACAGTGCAGATATAAATGGTAATCAGATTCTGATATATGCGGCCCTCGCTTCAGCCGTGGACACTAATGAGTTCTCTTGAGAACAGATGCTTTGTGCGAATATACTACCTTTGCCATCTTCTATAGATAGAATGGAGAAAGGATGACAAAAGGGCTGCGATATAAATATCAAAAAGAGGACTATTAAAATATTGAAGAATATGTAGTAAAATTGATTCTCAATTTAGAGATAAGAAATGGGCAATGAATTTAAACCCTAGAGATTAAATCTCTTACAGCCTAGGCATTCTCTGTAGGCCAATTATGGTACAACCAAGTAGTCAAGCATAAACCACTTATTAGAACTAGAATGACTAGAAGTTTTTTGTGTTGATGGTATAATATTAGAAGAAACTGAAAGGATAGTTCGAACATAAATCTGAAGATGTATACCGTGTTCATTGGAACTGAGAAACATTTTTAATAGCGTTCCCGACTACCACTTGGCAGTCAATTTTCTATTTTGTATTAATGTTCCATATGCTTTATCGGGACTAATACTAGAAGGTTTAAAAAAGATATCGTTAGTATAGGAACTAGTTCTTTTTTTTTACATTTTTGCTATAGCATTTATTTAACTTCAGCAGCAGGCTAAACAGGAAAATTGCTTCTTTATGATATTTTCATCTATCTATTCTATGTTCTTTTTATTTAACTATTTTTATTAAGGCTTTGTTATAATGCAATACAGTGTAATACAACATCATACAAACAGAACAGATTCAGATAAAATGTTGCATTAAGGCTATAAATGTGGAACAAATGCCCAAATTGCAATGATGCTTCACCAGTTATGCAATATTAAGATTTTGTGTGAAGAACATAATAACATATATGAAAGATGAGGAAAGACAAGACACAGGAGGGAAAGAATACACAGGCTTATAATTGGTATGCGATCCAGAAAGACTTCCATAGTCTCTAAATAATACAGAGGTGAGCAACTGTAACCAGATTTAAAATGGTAAAATATTCTAATTATCTCATACCTTTAATGATAATATACAAATCCATTATAGTAGGTGCAGAGGACCATTTCCACTGGCAAGCATTCAGACAGCATGTTGCCGTTAAAATATGCATGAGGAGTCTGGCAATATCTTTCTGGATTTTTTATAGTGAACAAATTTAGTAAGAAGCCAAAAAGGATCAGAGTACAGTCTCAACATGTGAAAAAAGTACCCTTTAGTAACATAGCATGTTAAACTTAAAGAAGACAATGTCAATCTAGTTCAGCCTGTTTCCCCCCTCTTGTTGATCCAGAAGAAGGCAAAAAAATCCCCAATGAGGCAGAAGCCAATTAGCCCATTTGGGGGAAAAATTCCTTTCCGACTCCATAATGGCAGTCAGAATAATCGCTGGATCAATGTTTGAAAGTTTCTACCTGACTCCAAGACCCGGATCAACAACCCTGCTGGTATTTAATGTCTATATCCTGTAATATCACAGCACTCTAAAAAGACATCTAGTCCCCTCTTAAACTCCTCTATTGATTTTGCCATCACCACATTCCCAGGCAGAGAGTTTTGCAGTCTCGCTGCTCTTACAGTTCAGAACCCCCTTCTGTGTTGGTGATGAAACTTTCTTTCCTCTAGACATAGAGGATGCCCTCTCATTACGGTCGCTGTCCTGGTATAAACAGATCAGAGAGATCCTTGTATTGTCCTCTCATGTGTTTATACATAGTTATTTGTTTGCCCCTAACCATCTTTTTCCCAGGGTGAATAATCCTCTCTGGGTATTCCAGTCCCCTCATTCCATTTATTAATTTAGTTGCTCTTTCTTTGAACCCCCCCCCCCCCCCCCCCAAGTACTGCAAAACTGTACACAGTATTCCATGTAGGACCTAACAAGTGTCTTATATAGCGGGAGAATAATGTTCTCGTCCCTTGCCCCTATATTTTTTAATGCACCCCAAGGCTTTATTTGCTTTTGCAGCAGCTGACTGGTATTGATTGCTCCAGTTAGGATTCATGTATGTCCAAGGTTGGGTTGGATTCCGCATGCGGGAGCCCGCAGCAGAATCCAACCCCGCCCACGGCCGGCAACCCTGGTTACCTGTGCGGGTCTTCTTTTTTCTGTACTGTGGACGTGTGCAAGAGAGCCGGCCAGCGTACATGCACAGTAGAGGTTTTTCCATGGAAGCCATTAGTGTGGGAGCTGCAGCAAAATGGAGCATGTTGCGATTTGTTTTCCGCACAAAAAGATCCGCAAAACAAATCCGTATGCTTTTGTTTTAGCTGCGGACGCCCGTTCTTCCCTATGAGTGGCTTGAATTGCAAACCTTCCATGCGGTAACCTGCGCAGATTCCACAAATCAAGTCCACCCGTGGACATTGGCCTTAAGTCTACAGTCAACTAGTACCCCCCCAGGTCTTTTTTCATATCACTTTTCGCTAGCTCTACCCCATTTAGTGTATATTGGTGACATCCGTTTCTCCTGCCCATGTGCATAACCTTACATTTATCAATATTGAACTTCATTTGCCATTTTTCTACCCAAGCCCCTAGCTTATCCAGGTCTGTTTGTAGCCGTACATTGTCCTTCATTATATTAATTATCTTGTATCATTTTGTATCATCTAAAGTCCCTCTATCTGGTCAGCTATAAATATATTGAACAGAATAGGGGCTAATACTAAACCCTGTGGCACCCCACTAGCAATACTGGCCTACTCAGAGTACAAACTATTTATTATCACCTTCTGCTTTTCATCTCTGAGCCAGTTCTTTACTCAGCTACACATGTTTTTGCCTAGACCAAGCTGTCTAATTTTATATTTTGTTTTGCTTTTACCCCTCGAATATTTTTCCAAATATTACTTACCGGCCTGTAGTTACCAGGCTCTCTTCTTGACCCCTTTTTGTATATTGGAACCACATTGGCAAAACACAATCCAGTGGTACAACCCAATATAAGAAATATAATAATCTATATTTAAAGCATTTGAAATATGACAGAATGTGGGACGTTGAAACATACTCACCATCCAAAGGTATTTTGGTCTTCTTCCAAGCGTATCGTCCATCAATTCCAAGAGTCGGAAAAGAGTGCGAAAATGCCGAATTTCGGGCCTACAAGATAAAAACATAAAATCATGTCATTGAATACATTGGGAAATACGGGCATTATCGAAATGTATTAAAAGCAAAGCATTAAAGAAGGATACATTGTGTACTTACTTTGACTTGGTGTTCACAAATGATGAATGTAGGCCTCAAATGTTCTTCACATAGCTTGCTTTTGAATTCTAGCTTGATAGAAGGTCCAAAATGTCTTCTAGTATCCAAAAGTTGAAAACGTTCCTTGAAAAGATACTGCAGAGCCATTCCATGGTTCCACAAAAGTGCATCAACCGTGTCATGGCTCATGCGATAAGCAATAACAAACGACCATAGCTTTGTGCATGCACAACATTTCACAACATTGCAGTAAGAGCACTTCTTTGGCAAGTGCTTTTTACTGCATATAACATTGCAAAATGTGTGAACATTGCACAAGAAAACCCAGAAGTTACAAAAGTCCTTCTTACCTTAGTCTCAATGCAGACATACAGGCCTGGAATGGGCAATAGTTTCAGGCTGCAGGTAAAGAGATGCCCAGGTCATGCAAGTTTCAAGCAGAGAGTTCGACTTTATCCGCTGACCTTTTCTTTACACTAGCTAGAAAGCAACTTTGTATAAGTTAGTAGTATTAAATGCAATCTCAGTATCGAGCCTTTTAAGCATTCTGACACATGATGATTGCATATAGTCTATGTTTAATGTATTTGAAATGTGACAGAATGTGGGACGTTGAAACATACTCACCATCCAAAGGTATTTTGGTCTTCTTCCAAGCGTATCGTCCATCAATTCCAAGAGTCAGAAAAGAGTGCGAAAATGCCGAATTTCGGGCCTACAAGACAAAAACATAAAATCATGTCATTGAATACATTGGGAGATGAGGGCATTATAGAAATGTATTAAAAGCAAAGCATTAAAGAAGGATACATTGTGTACTTACTTTGACTTGGTGTTCACAAATGATGAATGTAGGCCTCAAATGTTCTTCACATAGCTTGCTTTTGAATTCTAGCTTGATAGAAGGTCCAAAATGTCTTCTAGTATCCAAAAGTTGAAAACGTTCCTTCGAAAGATATTGCAGAGCCATTCCATGGTTCCACAAAAGTGCATCAACCGTGTCATGGCTCATGCAATACGCAATAACAAAGGCACATAGCTTTGTGCATGCACAACATGTCACAACATTGCAGTAAGAGCACTTCTTTGGCAAGTGCTTTTTACTGCATATAACATTGCAAAATGTGTGAACATTGCACAAGAAAACCCAGAAGTTAAAAATGTCCTTCTTACCTTAGTCTCAATGCAGACGTACAGGCCTGGAATGGACAATAGTTTCAGGCTGCAGGTAAAGAGATGCCCGGGTCATGCAAGTTTCAAGCAGGGAGTTTGACTTTATCCGCTGACCTTTTCCTTACACTAGCTAGAAAGCAACTTTGTATAAGTTAGTAGTATTAAATGCAATCTCAGTATCAAGCCTTTTAAGCATTCTGACACATGATGATTGTATATAGTCTATGTTTAATGTATTAGAAATGTGACAGAATGTGGGACGTTGAAACATACTCACCATCCAAAGGTATTTGGTCTTCTTCCAAGCGTATCGTCCATCAATTCCAAGAGTCAGAAAAGAGCGTGAAAATGCCGAATTTCGTGCCTACAAAACAAAAACATAAAATCATGTCATTGAATACATTGGGAGATAAGGGTATTATAGAAATGTATAAAAAGCAAAGCATTAAAGAAGGATACATTGTGTACTTACTTTGACTTGGTGTTCACAAATGATGAATGTAGGCCTCAAATGTTCTTCACATAGCTTGCTTTTGAATTCTAGCTTGATAGAAGGTCCAAAATGTCTTCTAGTATCCAAAAGTTGAAATTGTTCCTTGAAAAGATACTGCAGAGCCATTCCATGGTTCCACAAAAGTGCATCAACCATGTCATGGCTCATGCAATACGCAATAACAAAGGCCCATAGCTTTGTGCATGCACAACATGTCACAACATTGCAGTAAGAGCACTTCTTTGGCAAGTGCTTTTTACTGCATATAACATTGCAAAATGTGTGAACATTGCACAAGAAAACCCAGAAGTTACAAAAGTCCTTCTTACCTTAGTCTCAATGCAGACATACAGGCCTGGAATGGGCAATAGTTTCAGGCTGCAGGTAAAGAGATGCCCAGGTCATGCAAGTTTCAAGCAGAGAGTTCGACTTTATCCGCTGACCTTTTCTTTACACTAGCTAGAAAGCAACTTTGTATAAGTTAGTAGTATTAAATGCAATCTCAGTATCGAGCCTTTTAAGCATTCTGACACATGATGATTGCATATAGTCTATGTTTAATGTATTTGAAATGTGACAGAATGTGGGACGTTGAAACATACTCACCATCCAAAGGTATTTTGGTCTTCTTCCAAGCGTATCGTCCATCAATTCCAAGAGTCAGAAAAGAGTGCGAAAATGCCGAATTTCGGGCCTACAAGACAAAAACATAAAATCATGTCATTGAATACATTGGGAGATGAGGGCATTATAGAAATGTATTAAAAGCAAAGCATTAAAGAAGGATACATTGTGTACTTACTTTGACTTGGTGTTCACAAATGATGAATGTAGGCCTCAAATGTTCTTCACATAGCTTGCTTTTGAATTCTAGCTTGATAGAAGGTCCAAAATGTCTTCTAGTATCCAAAAGTTGAAAACGTTCCTTCGAAAGATATTGCAGAGCCATTCCATGGTTCCACAAAAGTGCATCAACCGTGTCATGGCTCATGCAATACGCAATAACAAAGGCACATAGCTTTGTGCATGCACAACATGTCACAACATTGCAGTAAGAGCACTTCTTTGGCAAGTGCTTTTTACTGCATATAACATTGCAAAATGTGTGAACATTGCACAAGAAAACCCAGAAGTTAAAAATGTCCTTCTTACCTTAGTCTCAATGCAGACGTACAGGCCTGGAATGGACAATAGTTTCAGGCTGCAGGTAAAGAGATGCCCGGGTCATGCAAGTTTCAAGCAGGGAGTTTGACTTTATCCGCTGACCTTTTCCTTACACTAGCTAGAAAGCAACTTTGTATAAGTTAGTAGTATTAAATGCAATCTCAGTATCAAGCCTTTTAAGCATTCTGACACATGATGATTGTATATAGTCTATGTTTAATGTATTAGAAATGTGACAGAATGTGGGACGTTGAAACATACTCACCATCCAAAGGTATTTGGTCTTCTTCCAAGCGTATCGTCCATCAATTCCAAGAGTCAGAAAAGAGCGTGAAAATGCCGAATTTCGTGCCTACAAAACAAAAACATAAAATCATGTCATTGAATACATTGGGAGATAAGGGTATTATAGAAATGTATAAAAAGCAAAGCATTAAAGAAGGATACATTGTGTACTTACTTTGACTTGGTGTTCACAAATGATGAATGTAGGCCTCAAATGTTCTTCACATAGCTTGCTTTTGAATTCTAGCTTGATAGAAGGTCCAAAATGTCTTCTAGTATCCAAAAGTTGAAATTGTTCCTTGAAAAGATACTGCAGAGCCATTCCATGGTTCCACAAAAGTGCATCAACCATGTCATGGCTCATGCAATACGCAATAACAAAGGCCCATAGCTTTGTGCATGCACAACATGTCACAACATTGCAGTAAGAGCACTTCTTTGGCAAGTGCTTTTTACTGCATATAACATTGCAAAATGTGTGAACATTGCACAAGAAAACCCAGAAGTTACAAAAGTCCTTCTTACCTTAGTCTCAATGCAGACATACAGGCCTGGAATGGGCAATAGTTTCAGGCTGCAGGTAAAGAGATGCCCGGGTCATGCAAGTTTCAAGCAGAGAGTTCGATTTTATCCGCTGACCTTTTCTTTACACTAGCTAGAAAGCAACTTTGTATAAGTTAGTAGTATTAAATGCAATCTCATTATCAAGGCTTTTAAGCATTCTGACACATGATGATTGCATATAGTCTATGTTTCAAGCATTTGAAATGTGACAGAATGTGGGATGTTGGAACATACTCACCATCCAAAGGTATTTTGGTCTTCTTCCAAGCGAATCCTCCATCAATTCAAAGAGTCAGAAAAGAGCGTGAAAATGCCGACTTTTCGGGCCCACAAGACAAAAACATAAAATCATGTCATTGAATACATTGGGAGATAAGGGCATTATAGAAATGTATTAAAAGCAAAGCATTAAAGAAGGATACATTGTGTACTTACTTTGACTTGGTGTTCACAAATGATGAATGTAGGCCTCAAATCTTCTTCACATAGCTTGCTTTTGAATTCTAGCTTGATAGAAGGTCCAAAATGTCTTCTAGTATCCAAAAGTTGAAAACGTTCCTTCGAAAGATACTGCAGAGCCATTCCATGGTTCCACAAAAGTGCATCAACCGTGTCATGGCTCATGCAATACGCAATAACAAAGGCCCATAGCTTTGTGCATGGACAACATTTCACAACATTGCAGTGTAATGGAAATTATTTGATTGTAAGGTATTATAATTGTTATATGAATTTAAAATGCGCAATGAGAGACACCATTGAAATATACCAGGAGAAGTTACTTCACAAACTAGGGACATATGTCTAGATGAGATAAGAATATCAAGAAGCTTCCACATGTTAGCTGAAGGGGCCCTAGGAATAACAAGATACTAAGGGAGGGGTTGACGCCTCACACTAAGACTAGAGAATAATGTTCATAAACTAGAAATATGTGGATGTGTATATATATATGGATATACATGTATGTGTGTATATATATATATATATATGTATATATATATATATATGTGTATGTATATATGAAGGTGCACATGTATGTATGTGTGCCTATATGTATGTAAATGTGGGTATATAAGTAATATTTAATATTACGCCACAGAGTCATGAAAAGGACTACACAAAATGGCCGACCACATGCTTTGCTAAAGTACAGGGAATACATGTGTGTTGATAAGATAAGAACTTCAAGCTACTTGGGCCCCTCAGCACTCCATCAAGAGGTTATTCACTGCTGACTTGGAAGATTCTGGAAGGTATGCAAATGAAGGGTTAAGTTGACCTATGACAAATGTTGGATTGGAAACTAACCAATAAACTGCATAGTTAATTGTCCAATGATGTTGCGACACCCCAATGTAAGGGGACTATAAATAAAGATGCCCGACATCAATTTGTTGGGAATTACTTTGATGAATCCATAACTGTGTGGGCTCTGTCATTTAATTCCTCCGTCATATGACGTACTGAACTCTAGGTGTGGCAGCCCTACTGCACGGGTCACCTAGACTTCAGTCACAGGGTACACTCTGCTGTCCCTCATCAGGCTATCGCCGCAGCATGGGTCATATGACGTCATTCACAAGGTGCACTCCGCTTTCCCTAGACGGCCATATATTTTTGCCGCAGCAGCAGTAAGAGCACTTCTTTGGCAAGTGCTTTTTACTGCATATAACATTGCAAAATGTGTGAACATTGCACAAGAAAACCCAGAAGTTACAAAAGTCCTTCTTACCTTAGTCTCAATGCAGACGTACGGGCCTGGAATGGACAATAGTTTCAGGCTGCAGGTGAAAAGATGCCAGGGTCATGCAAGTTTCAAGCAGGGAGTTCGACTTTATCCACTGACCTTTTCTTTACACTAGCTAGAAAGCAACTTTGTATAAGTTAGTAGTATGAAATGCAATCTCAGTATCAAGCCTTTTAAGCACTCTGACACATGATGATTGCATATAGTCTATGTTTCAAGCATTTGAAATGTGACAGAATGTGGGACATTGAAACATACTCACCATCCAAAGGTATTTTGGTCTTCTTCCAAGCGTATTGTCCATCAATTCCAAGAGTCAGAAAAGAGCGTGAAACTGCCGAATTTCGTGCCTACAAAACAAAAACATAAAATCATGTCATTGAATACATTGGGAGATAAGGGTATTATAGAAATGTATAAAAAGCAAAGCATTAAAGAAGGATACATTGTGTACTTACTTTGACTTGGTGTTCACAAATGATGAATGTAGGCCTCAAATGTTCTTCACATAGCTTGCTTTTGAATTCTAGCTTGATAGAAGGTCCAAAATGTCTTCTAGTATCCAAAAGTTGAAATTGTTCCTTCAAAAGATACTGCAGAGCCATTCCATGGTTCCACAAAAGTGCATCAACCGTGTCATGGCTCATGCAATATGCAATAACAAACGCCCATAGCTTTGTGCATGCACAACATTTCACAACATTGCAGTAAGAGCACTTCTTTGGCAAGTGCTTTTTACTGCATATAACGTTGCAAAATGTGTGAACATTGCACAAGAAAACCCAGAAGTTACAAAAGTCCTTCTTACCTTAGTCTCAATGCAGACGTATAGGCCTGGAATGGACAATAGTTTCAGGCTGCAGGTAAAGAGATGCCCGGGTCATGCAAGTTTCAAGCAGAGAGTTCGATTTTATCCGCTGACCTTTTCTTTACACTAGCTAGAAAGCAACTTTGTATAAGTTAGTAGTATTAAATGCAATCTCATTATCAAGGCTTTTAAGGATTCTGACACATGATGATTGCATATAGTCTATGTTTCAAGCATTTGAAATGTGACAGAATGTGGGATGTTGAAACATACTCACCATCCAAAGGTATTTTGGTCTTCTTCCAAGCGAATCCTCCATCAATTCAAAGAGTCAGAAAAGAGCGTGAAAATGCCGAATTTTCGGGCCTACAAGACAAAAACATAAAATCATGTCATTGAATACATTGGGAGATAAGGGCATTATAGAAATGTATTAAAAGCAAAGCATTAAAGAAGGATACATTGTGTACTTACTTTGACTTGGTGTTCACAAATGATGAATGTAGGCCTCAAATGTTCTTCACATAACTTGCTTTTTAATTCTAGCTTGATAGAAGGTCCAAAATGTCTTCTAGTATCCAAAAGTTGAAAACGTTCCTTCGAAAGATACTGCAGAGCCATTCCATGGTTCCACAAAAGTGCTTCAACCATATTATGGCTCATGCAATATGCAATAACAAACGACCATAGCTTTGTGCATGCACAACATTTCACAACATTGCAGTAAGAGCACATCTTTGGCAAGTGCTTTTTACTGCATATAACGTTGCAAAATGTGTGAACATTGCACAAGAAAACCCAGAAGTTACAAATGTCCTTCTTACCTTAGTCTCAATGCAGACGTACAGGCCTGGAATGGACAATAGTTTCAGTCTGCAGGTGAAAAGATGCCCGCGTCATGCAAGTTTCAAGCAGAGAGTTCGACTTTATCTGCTGACCTTTTCCTTACACTAGCTAGAAAACAACTTTGTATAAGTTAGTAGTATTAAATGCAATCTCAGTATCAAGCCTTTTAAGCATTCTGACACATGATGATTGCATATAGTCTATGTTTCAAGCATTTGAAATGTGACAGAATGTGGGATGTTGAAACATACTCACCATCCAAAGGTATTTTGGTCTTCTTCCAAGCGAATCCTCCATCAATTCAAAGAGTCAGAAAAGAGCGTGAAAATGCCGACTTATCGGGCCTACAAGACAAAAACATAAAATCATGTCATTGAATACATTGGGAGATAAGGGCATTATAGAAATGTATTAAAAGCAAAGCATTAAAGAAGGATACATTGTGTACTTACTTTGACTTGGTGTTCACAAATGATGAATGTAGGCCTCAAATGTTCTTCACATAGCTTGCTTTTGAATTCTAGCTTGATAGAAGGTCCAAAATGTCTTCAAGTATCCAAAAGTTGAAAACGTTCCTTCGAAAGATACTGCAGAGCCATTCCATGGTTCCACAAAAGTGCTTCAACCATATTATGGCTCATGCAATATGCAATAACAAACGACCATAGCTTTGTGCATGCACAACATTTCACAACATTGCAGTAAGAGCACTTCTTTGGCAAGTGCTTATTACTGCATATAACGTTGCAAAATGTGTGAACAATGCAAAAGAAAACCCAGAAGTTACAAAAGTCCTTCTTACCTTAGTCTCAATGCAGACGTACAGGCCTGGAATGGACAACAGTTTCATGCTGCAGGTAAAGAGATGCCCAAGGTCATGGAAGTTTCAAGCAGAGAGTTCGACTTTATCCGCTGACGTTTTCCTTACACTAGCTAGAAAGGAACTTTGTATAAGTTAGTAGTATTAAATGCAATCTCAGTATCAAGCCTTTTAAGCATTCTGACACATGATGATTGCATATAGTCTATGTTTCAAGCATTTGAAATGTGACAGAATGTGGGACGTTGAAACATACTCACCATCCAAAGGTATTTTGGTCTTCTTCCAAGCGTATCGTCCATCAGTTCCAAGAGTTAGAAAAGAGCGTGAAAATGCCGAATTTCGGGCCTACAAGACAAAAACATAAAATCATGACATTGAATACATTGGAAGATAAGGGCATTATAGAAATGTATTAAAAGCAAAGCATTAAAGAAGGATACATTGTGTACTTACTTTGACTTGGTGTTCACAAATGATGAATGTAGGCCTCAAATGTTCTTCACATCGCTTGCTTTTGAATTCTAGCTTGATAGAAGGTCCAAAATGTCTTCTAGTATCCCAAAGTTGAAAACGTTCCTTCGAAAGATACTGCAGAGCCATTCCATGGTTCCACAAAAGTGCATCAACCGTCTCATGGCTCATGCAATATGCAATAACAAAGGCGCATAGCTTTGTGCATGCACAACATTTCACAACATTGCAGTAAGAGCCCTTCTTTGGCTAGTGCTTTTTACTGCATATAATATTGCAAAATGTGTGAACATTGCACAAGAAAACCCAGAAGTTACAAATGTCCTTCTTACCTTAGTCTCAATGCAGACGTACAGGCCTGGAATGGACAATAGTTTCAGGCTGCAGGTGAAAAGATGCCCGGGTCATGGAAGTTTCAAGCAGAGAGTTCGACTTTATCCGCTGACCTTTTCCTTACACTAGCTAGAAAGGAACTTTGTATAAGTTAGTAGTATTAAATGCAATCTCAGTATCAAGCCTTTTAAGCATTCTGACACATGATGATTGCATATAGTCTATGTTTCAAGCATTTGAAATGTGACAGAATGTGGGACGTTGAAACATACTCACCATCCAAAGGTATTTTGGTCTTCTTCCAAGCGTATCGTCCATCAGTTCCAAGAGTAAGAAAAGAGCGTGAAAATGCCAAATTTCGGGCCTACAAGACAAAAACATAAAATCATAACATTGAATACATTGGAAGATAAGGGCATTATAGAAATGTATTAAAAGCAAAGCATTAAAGAAGGATACATTGTGTACTTACTTTGACTTGGTGTTCACAAATGATGAATGTAGGCCTCAAATGTTCTTCACATAGCTTGCTTTTGAATTCTAGCTTGATAGAAGGTCCAAAATATCTTCTAGTATCCAAAAGTTCAAAACGTTCCTTCGAAAGATACTGCAGAGCCATTCCATGGTTCCACAAAAGTGCATCAACCATATTATGGCTCATGCAATATGCAATAACAAAGGCCCATAGCTTTGTGCATGGACAACATTTCACAACATTGCAGTAAGAGCACTTCTTTGGCAAGTGCTTTCTACTGCATATAACATTGTGAACATTGCACAAGAAAACCCAGAAGTTACAAATGTCCTTCTTACCTTAGTCTCAATGCAGACGTACAGGCCTGGAATGGACAATAGTTTCAGTCTGCAGGTGAAAAGATGCCCGCGTCATGCAAGTTTCAAGCAGAGAGTTCGACTTTATCTGCTGACCTTTTCCTTTCACTAGCTAGAAAGCAACTTTGTATAAGTTAGTAGTATTAAATGCAATCTCAGTATCAAGCCTTTTAAGCATTCTGACACATGATGATTGCATATAGTCTATGTTTCAAGCATTTGAAATGTGACAGAATGTGGGACGTTGAAACATACTCACCATCCAAAGGTATTTTGGTCTTCTTCCAAGCATATCATCCATCAATTCCAAGAGTGAGAAAAGAGTGCGAAAATGCCGAATTTTCGGGCCTACAAGACAAAAACATAAAATCATGTCATTGAATACATTGGGAGATAAGGGCATTATAGAAATGTATTAAAAGCAAAGCATTAAAGAAGGATACATTGTGTACTTACTTTGACTTGGTGTTCACAAATGATGAATGTAGGCCTCAAATGTTCTTCACATCGCTTGCTTTTGAATTCTAGCTTGATAGAAGGTCCAAAATGTCTTCTAGTATCCAAAAGTTGAAAAGGTTCCTTCGAAAGATACTGCAGAGCCATTCCATGGTTCCACAAAAGTGCATCAACCGTGTCATGGCTCATGCAATATGCAATAACAAAGGCCCCTAGCTTTGTGCATGCACAACATTTCACAACATTGCAGTAAGAGCCCTTCTTTGGCAAGTGCTTATTACTGCATATAACATTGCAAAATGTGTGAACATTGCACAAGAAAACCCAGAAGTTAAAAATGTCCTTCTTACCTTAGTCTCAATGCAGACGTATAGGCCTGGAATGGACAATAGTTTCAGGCTGCAGGTGAAAAGATGCCCGGGTCATGGAAGTTTCAAGCAGAGAGTTCGACTTTATCCGCTGACCTTTTCCTTACACTAGCTAGAAAGGAACTTTGTATAAGTTAGTAGTATTAAATGGAATCTCAGTATCAAGCCTTTTAAGGATTCTGACACATGATGATTGCATGTAGTCTATGTTTCAAGCATTTGAAATGTGACAGAATGTGGGATGTTGAAACATACTCACCATCCAAAGGTATTTTGGTCTTCTTCCAAGCTAATCCTCCATCAATTCAAAGAGTCAGAAAAGAGCGTGAAAATGCCGACTTTTCGGGCCTACAAGACAAAAGCATAAAATCATGTCATTGAATACATTGGAAGATAAGGGCATTATAGAAATGTATTAAAAGCAAAGAATTAAAGAAGGATACATTGTGTACTTACTTTGACTTGGTGTTCACAAATGATAAATGTAGGCCTCAAATGTTCTTCACATAGCTTGCTTTAGAATTCTAGCTTGATAGAAGGTCCAAAATATCTTCTACTATCAAAACGTTTAAAACGTTCCTTCGAAAGATACTGCAGAGCCATTCCATGGTTCCACAAAAGTGCATCAACCGTGTCATGGCTCATGCAATATGCAATAACAAAGGCCCATAGCTTTCTGCATGCACAACATGTCACAACATTGCAGTAAGAGCACTTCTTTGTCAAGTGCTTTTTACTGCATATAACATTGCAAAATGTGTGAACATTGCACAAGAAAACCCAGAAGTTACAAAAGTCCTTCTTACCTTAGTCTCAATGCAGACGTACGGGCCTGGAATGGACAATAGTTTCAGGCTGCAGGTGAAAAGATGCCCAGGTCATGGAAGTTTCAAGCAGAGAGTTCGACTTTATCCGCTGACCTTTTCCTTACACTAGCTAGAAAGCAACTTTGTATAAGTTAGTAGTATTAAATGCAATCTCAGTATCAAGCCTTTTAAGCATTCTGACACATGATGATTGCATATAGTCTATGATTCAAGCATTTGAAATGTGACAGAATGTGGTACGTTGAAACATACTCACCATCCAAAGGTATTTTGGTCTTCTTCCAAGCATATCGTCCATCAATTCCAAGAGTCAGAAAAGAGTGCGAAAATGCCGAATTTCGGGCCTACAAGACAAAAACATAAAATCATGTCATTGAATACATTGGGAGATAAGGGCATTATAGAAATGTATTAAAAGCAAAGCATTAAAGAAGGATACATTGTGTACTTACTTTGACTTGGTGTTCACAAATGATGAATGTAGGCCTCAAATGTTCTTCACATAGCTTGCTTTAGAATTCTACCTTGATAGAAGGTCCAAAATGTCTTCTAGTATCCAAAAGTTGAAAACGTTCCTTCGAAAGATACTGCAGAACCATTCCATGGTTCCATAAAAGTGCATCAACCATGTCATGGCTCATGCAATATGCAATAACAAAGGCCCATAGCTTTGTGCATGCACAACACTTCACAACATTGCAGTAAAAGCACTTCTTTGGCAAGTACTTTTTATTGCATATAACATTGCAAAATGTGTGAACATTGCACAAGAAAACCCAGAAGTTACAAATGTCCTTCTTACCTTAGTCTCAATGCAGACATACAGGACTGGAATGGACAATAGTTTCAGGCTGCAGGTGAAAAGATGCCTGGGTCATGCAAGTTTCAAGCAGTGATTTCGACTTTATCCGCTGACCTTTTCTTTACACTAGCTAGAAAGCAACTTTGTATAAGTTAGTAGTATTAAATGCAATCTCAGTATCAAGCCTTTTAAGCATTCTGACACATGATGATTGCATATAGTCTATGTTTCAAGCATTTGAAATGTGACAGAATGTGGGACGTTGAAACATACTCACCATCCTAAGGTATTTTGGTCTTCTTCCAAGCGTATCGTCCATCAGTTCCAAGAGTTAGAAAAGAGCGTGAAAATGCCGAATTTTCGGGCCTACAAGACAAAAACATAAAATCATGTCATTGAATACATTGGAAGATAAGGGCATTATAGAAATGTATTAAAAGCAAAGCATTAAAGAAGGATACATTGTGTACTTACTTTGACTTGGTGTTCACAAATGATGAATGTAGGCCTCAAATGTTCTTCACATCGCTTGCTTTTGAATTCTAGCTTGATAGAAGGTCCAAAATGTCTTCTAGTATCCAAAGGTTGAAAACGTTCCTTCGAAAGATACTGCAGAGCCATTCCATGGTTCCACAAAAGTGCTTCAACCATATTATGGCTCATGCAATATGCAATAACAAAGGCCCATAGCTTTGTGCATGCACAACATTTCACAACATTGCAGTAAGAGCACTTCTTTGGCAAGTGCTTTTTACTGCATATAATATTGCAAAATGTGTGAACATTGCACAAGAAAACCCAGAAGTTACAAATGTCCTTCTTACCTTAGTCTCAATGCAGACGTACAGGCCTGGAATGGACAATAGTTTCAGTCTGCAGGTGAAAAGATGCCCGCGTCATGCAAGTTTCAAGCAGAGAGTTCGACTTTATCTGCTGACCTTTTCCTTACACTAGCTAGAAAGCAACTTTGTATAAGTTAGTAGTATTAAATGCAATCTCAGTATCAAGGCTTTTAAGCATTCTGACACATGATGATTGCATATAGTCTATGTTTCAAGCATTTGAAATGTGACAGAATGTGGGACATTGAAACATACTCACCATCCAAAGGTATTTTGGTCTTCTTCCAAGCGTATCGTCCATCCATTCCAAGAGTTAGAAAAGAGCGTGAAAATGCAGAATTTTCGGGCCTACAAGACAAAAACATAAAATCTCATGTCATTGAATACATTGGGAGATAAGGGCATTATAGAAATGTATTAAAAGCAAAGCATTAAAGAAGGATACATTGTGTACTTACTTTGACTTGGTGTTCACATATGATGAATGTAAGCCTCAAATGTTCTTCACATCGCTTGCTTTTGAATTCTAGCTTGATAGAAGGTCCAAAATGTCTTCCAGTATCCAGAAGTTGAAAAGGTTCCTTCGAAAGATACTGCAGAGCCATTCCATGGTTCCACAAAAGTGCATCAACCGTGTCATGGCTCATGCAATATGCAATAACAAAGGCCCATAGATTTGTGCATGCACAACATTTCACAACATTGCAGTAAGAGCACTTCTTTGGCAAGTGCTTTTTACTGCATATAATATTGCAAAATGTGTGAACATTGCACAAGAAAACCCAGAAGTTAAAAATGTCCTTCTTACCTTAGTCTCAATGCAGACATACAGGCCTGGAATGGGCAATAGTTTCAGGCTGCAGGTGAAAAGATGCCCGCGTCATGCAAGTTTCAAGCAGAGATTTCGACTTTATCCACTGACCTTTTCTTTACACTAGCTAGAAAGCAACTTTGTATAAGTTAGTAGTATTAAATGCAATCTCAGTATCAAGCCTTTTAAGCATTCTGACACATGATGATTGCATATAGTCTATGATTCAAGCATTTGAAATGTGACAGAATGTGGTACGTTGAAACATACTCACCATCCAAAGGTATTTTGGTCTTCTTCCAAGCGTATCGTCCATCAGTTCCAAGAGTTAGAAAAGAGAGTGAAAATGCCGAATTTTCGGGCCTACAAGACAAAAACATAAAATCATGTCATTGAATACATTGGAAGATAAGGGCATTATAGAAATGTATTAGAAGCAAAGCATTAAAGAAGGATACATTGTGTACTTACTTTGACTTGGTGTTAACAAATGATGAATGTAGGCCTCAAATGTTCTTCACATAGCTTGCTTTTGAATTCTAGCTTGATAGAAGGTCCAAAATGTCTTCTAGTATCCAAAAGTTGAAAACGTTCCTTCGAAAGATACTGCAGAGCCATTCCATGGTTCCACAAAAGTGCATCAACCGTGTCATGGCTCATGCAATATGCAATAACAAAGGCCCATAGCTTTGTGCATGCACAACATGTCACAGCATTGCAGTAAGAGCACTTCTTTGGCAAGTGCTTTTTACTGCATATAACATTGCAAAATGTGTGAACATTGCACAAGAAAACTCAGAAGTTACAAATGTCCTTCTTACCTTAGTCTCAATGCAGACGTACAGGCCTGGAATGGACAATAGTTTCAGTCTGCAGGTGAAAAGATGCCCGGGTCATGCAAGTTTCAAGCAGAGAGTTCGACTTTATCTGCTGACCTTTTCCTTACACTAGCTAGAAAGCAACTTTGTATAAGTTAGTAGTATTAAATGCAATCTCAGTATCAAGCCTTTTAAGCATTCTGACACATGATGATTGCATATAGTCTATGTTTCAAGCATTTGAAATGTGACAGAATGTGGTACGTTGAAACATACTCACCATCCAAAGGTATTTTGGTCTTCTTCCAAGCATATCATCCATCAATTCCAAGAGTGAGAAAAGAGTGCGAAAATGCCGAATTTTCGGGCCTACAAGACAAAAACATAAAATCATGTCATTGAATACATTGGGAGATAAGGGCATTATAGAAATGTATTAAAAGCAAAGCATTAAAGAAGGATACATTGTGTACTTACTTTGACTTGGTGTTCACAAATGATGAATGTAGGCCTCAAATGTTCTTCACATCGCTTGCTTTTGAATTCTAGCTTGATAGAAGGTCCAAAATGTCTTCTAGTATCCAAAAGTTGAAAAGGTTCCTTCGAAAGATACTGCAGAGCCATTCCATGGTTCCACAAAAGTGCATCAACCGTGTCATGGCTCATGCAATATGCAATAACAAAGGCCCCTAGCTTTGTGCATGCACAACATTTCACAACATTGCAGTAAGAGCCCTTCTTTGGCAAGTGCTTATTACTGCATATAACATTGCAAAATGTGTGAACATTGCACAAGAAAACCCAGAAGTTAAAAATGTCCTTCTTACCTTAGTCTCAATGCAGACGTACAGGCCTGGAATGGACAATAGTTTCAGGCTGCAGGTGAAAAGATGCCCGGGTCATGGAAGTTTCAAGCAGAGAGTTCGACTTTATCCGCTGACCTTTTCCTTACACTAGCTAGAAAGGAACTTTGTATAAGTTAGTAGTATTAAATGGAATCTCAGTATCAAGCCTTTTAAGGATTCTGACACATGATGATTGCATGTAGTCTATGTTTCAAGCATTTGAAATGTGACAGAATGTGGGATGTTGAAACATACTCACCATCCAAAGGTATTTTGGTCTTCTTCCAAGCTAATCCTCCATCAATTCAAAGAGTCAGAAAAGAGCGTGAAAATGCCGACTTTTCGGGCCTACAAGACAAAAGCATAAAATCATGTCATTGAATACATTGGAAGATAAGGGCATTATAGAAATGTATTAAAAGCAAAGAATTAAAGAAGGATACATTGTGTACTTACTTTGACTTGGTGTTCACAAATGATAAATGTAGGCCTCAAATGTTCTTCACATAGCTTGCTTTAGAATTCTAGCTTGATAGAAGGTCCAAAATATCTTCTACTATCAAAACGTTTAAAACGTTCCTTCGAAAGATACTGCAGAGCCATTCCATGGTTCCACAAAAGTGCATCAACCGTGTCATGGCTCATGCAATATGCAATAACAAAGGCCCATAGCTTTCTGCATGCACAACATGTCACAACATTGCAGTAAGAGCACTTCTTTGTCAAGTGCTTTTTACTGCATATAACATTGCAAAATGTGTGAACATTGCACAAGAAAACCCAGAAGTTACAAAAGTCCTTCTTACCTTAGTCTCAATGCAGACGTACGGGCCTGGAATGGACAATAGTTTCAGGCTGCAGGTGAAAAGATGCCCAGGTCATGGAAGTTTCAAGCAGAGAGTTCGACTTTATCCGCTGACCTTTTCCTTACACTAGCTAGAAAGCAACTTTGTATAAGTTAGTAGTATTAAATGCAATCTCAGTATCAAGCCTTTTAAGCATTCTGACACATGATGATTGCATATAGTCTATGATTCAAGCATTTGAAATGTGACAGAATGTGGTACGTTGAAACATACTCACCATCCAAAGGTATTTTGGTCTTCTTCCAAGCATATCGTCCATCAATTCCAAGAGTCAGAAAAGAGTGCGAAAATGCCGAATTTCGGGCCTACAAGACAAAAACATAAAATCATGTCATTGAATACATTGGGAGATAAGGGCATTATAGAAATGTATTAAAAGCAAAGCATTAAAGAAGGATACATTGTGTACTTACTTTGACTTGGTGTTCACAAATGATGAATGTAGGCCTCAAATGTTCTTCACATAGCTTGCTTTAGAATTCTACCTTGATAGAAGGTCCAAAATGTCTTCTAGTATCCAAAAGTTGAAAACGTTCCTTCGAAAGATACTGCAGAACCATTCCATGGTTCCATAAAAGTGCATCAACCGTGTCATGGCTCATGCAATATGCAATAACAAAGGCCCATAGCTTTGTGCATGCACAACACTTCACAACATTGCAGTAAAAGCACTTCTTTGGCAAGCACTTTTTATTGCATATAACATTGCAAAATGTGTGAACATTGCACAAGAAAACCCAGAAGTTACAAATGTCCTTCTTACCTTAGTCTCAATGCAGACATACAGGACTGGAATGGACAATAGTTTCAGGCTGCAGGTGAAAAGATGCCTGGGTCATGCAAGTTTCAAGCAGTGATTTCGACTTTATCCACTGACCTTTTCCTTACACTAGCTAGAAAGCAACTTTGTATAAGTTAGTAGTATTAAATGCAATCTCAGTATCAAGCCTTTTAAGCATTCTGACACATGATGATTGCATATAGTCTATGTTTCAAGCATTTGAAATGTGACAGAATGTGGGACGTTGAAACATACTCACCATCCTAAGGTATTTTGGTCTTCTTCCAAGCGTATCGTCCATCAGTTCCAAGAGTTAGAAAAGAGCGTGAAAATGCCGAATTTTCGGGCCTACAAGACAAAAACATAAAATCATGTCATTGAATACATTGGAAGATAAGGGCATTATAGAAATGTATTAAAAGCAAAGCATTAAAGAAGGATACATTGTGTACTTACTTTGACTTGGTGTTCACAAATGATGAATGTAGGCCTCAAATGTTCTTCACATCGCTTGCTTTTGAATTCTAGCTTGATAGAAGGTCCAAAATGTCTTCTAGTATCCAAAGGTTGAAAACGTTCCTTCGAAAGATACTGCAGAGCCATTCCATGGTTCCACAAAAGTGCTTCAACCATATTATGGCTCATGCAATATGCAATAACAAAGGCCCATAGCTTTGTGCATGCACAACATTTCACAACATTGCAGTAAGAGCACTTCTTTGGCAAGTGCTTTTTACTGCATATAATATTGCAAAATGTGTGAACATTGCACAAGAAAACCCAGAAGTTACAAATGTCCTTCTTACCTTAGTCTCAATGCAGACGTACAGGCCTGGAATGGACAATAGTTTCAGTCTGCAGGTGAAAAGATGCCCGCGTCATGCAAGTTTCAAGCAGAGAGTTCGACTTTATCTGCTGACCTTTTCCTTACACTAGCTAGAAAGCAACTTTGTATAAGTTAGTAGTATTAAATGCAATCTCAGTATCAAGCCTTTTAAGCATTCTGACACATGATGATTGCATATAGTCTATGTTTCAAGCATTTGAAATGTGACAGAATGTGGGACATTGAAACATACTCACCATCCAAAGGTATTTTGGTCTTCTTCCAAGCGTATCGTCCATCCATTCCAAGAGTTAGAAAAGAGCGTGAAAATGCCGAATTTTCGGGCCTACAAGACAAAAACATAAAATCATGTCATTGAATACATTGGGAGATAAGGGCATTATAGAAATGTATTAAAAGCAAAGCATTAAAGAAGGATACATTGTGTACTTACTTTGACTTGGTGTTCACATATGATGAATGTAAGCCTCAAATGTTCTTCACATCGCTTGCTTTTGAATTCTAGCTTGATAGAAGGTCCAAAATGTCTTCCAGTATCCAAAAGTTGAAAAGGTTCCTTCGAAAGATACTGCAGAGCCATTCCATGGTTCCACAAAAGTGCATCAACCGTGTCATGGCTCATGCAATATGCAATAACAAAGGCCCATAGATTTGTGCATGCACAACATTTCACAACATTGCAGTAAGAGCACTTCTTTGGCAAGTGCTTTTTACTGCATATAATATTGCAAAATGTGTGAACATTGCACAAGAAAACCCAGAAGTTAAAAATGTCCTTCTTACCTTAGTCTCAATGCAGACATACAGGCCTGGAATGGGCAATAGTTTCAGGCTGCAGGTGAAAAGATGCCCGCGTCATGCAAGTTTCAAGCAGAGATTTCGACTTTATCCACTGACCTTTTCTTTACACTAGCTAGAAAGCAACTTTGTATAAGTTAGTAGTATTAAATGCAATCTCAGTATCAAGCCTTTTAAGCATTCTGACACATGATGATTGCATATAGTCTATGTTTCAAGCATTTGAAATGTGACAGAATGTGGTACGTTGAAACATACTCACCATCCAAAGGTATTTTGGTCTTCTTCCAAGCGTATCGTCCGTCAGTTCCAAGAGTTAGAAAAGAGCGTGAAAATGCCGAATTTTCGGGCCTACAAGACAAAAACATAAAATCATGTCATTGAATACATTGGAAGATAAGGGCATTATAGAAATGTATTAAAAGCAAAGCATTAAAGAAGGATACATTGTGTACTTACTTTGACTTGGTGTTCACAAATGATGAATGTAGGCCTCAAATGTTCTTCACATCGCTTGCTTTTGAATTCTAGCTTGATAGAAGGTCCAAAATGTCTTCTAGTATCCAAAAGTTGAAAACGTTCCTTCGAAAGATACTGCAGAGCCATTCCATGGTTCCACAAAAGTGCTTCAACCATATTATGGCTCATGCAATATGCAATAACAAACGACCATAGCTTTGTGCATGCACAACATTTCACAACATTACAGTAAGAGCCCTTCTTTGGCAAGTGCTTATTACTGCATATAACATTGCAAAATGTGTGAACATTGCACAAGAAAACCCAGAAGTTAAAAAAGTCCTTCTTACCTTAGTCTCAATGCAGACATACAGGCCTGGAATGGGCAATAGTTTCAGGCTGCAGGTGAAAAGATGCCCGCGGCATGCAAGTTTCAAGCAGAGATTTCGACTTTATCCGCTGACCTTTTCCTTACACTAGCTAGAAAGCAACTTTGTATAAGTTAGTAGTATTAAATGCAATCTCAGTATCAAGCCTTTTAACCATTCTGACACATGATGATTGCATATAGTCTATGTTTCAAGCATTTGAAATGTGACAGAATGTGGGACGTTGAAACATACTCACCATCCAAAGGTATTTTGGTCTTCTTCCAAGCGTATCGTCCATCAGTTCCAAGAGTTAGAAAAGAGCGTGAAAATGCCGAATTTTCGGGCCTACAAGACAAAAACATAAAATCATGTCATTGAATACATTGGAAGATAAGGGCATTATAGAAATGTATTAAAAGCAAAGCATTAAAGAAGGATACATTGTTTACTTACTTTGACTTGGTGTTCACAAATGATGAATGTAAGCCTCAAATGTTCTTCACATAGCTTGCTTTTGAATTCTAGCTTGATAGAAGGTCCAAAATGTCTTCTAGTATCCAAAAATTGAAAACGTTCCTTCGAAAGATACTGCAGAGCCATTCCATGGTTCCACAAAAGTGCATCAACTGTGTCATGGCTCATGCAATATGCAATAACAAAGGCCCATAGCTTTGTGCATGCACAACATGTCACAACATTGCAGTAAAAGCACTTCTTTGGCAAGTGCTTTTTACTGCATATAACATTGCAAAATGTGTGAACATTGCACAAGAAATCACAGAATTTTAAAAAATGTCCTTCTTACTTTAGTCTCAATGCAGACGTTAAGGCCTGGAATGGACAATAGTTTCAGGCTGCAGGTGAAAAGATGCCCGCGTCATGCAAGTTTCAAGCAGAGATTTCGACTTTATCCACTGACCTTTTCTTTACACTAGCTAGAAAGCAACTTTGTATAAGTTAGTAGTATTAAATGCAATCTCAGTATCAAGCCTTTTAAGCATTCTGACACATGATGATTGCATATAGTCTATGTTTCAAGCATTTGGAATGTGACAGAATGTGGTACGTTGAAACATACTCACCATCCAAAGGTATTTTGGTCTTCTTCCAAGCGTATCGTCCATCAGTTCCAAGAGTTAGAAAAGAGCGTGAAAATGCCGAATTTTCGGGCCTACAAGACAAAAACATAAAATCATGTCATTGAATACATTGGAAGATAAGGGCATTATAGAAATGTATTAAAAGCAAAGCATTAAAGAAGGATACATTGTGTACTTACTTTGACTTGGTGTTCACAAATGATGAATGTAGGCCTCAAATGTTCTTCACATAACTTGCTTTTGAATTCTAGCTTGATAGAAGGTCCAAAATATCTTCTAGTATCCAAAGGTTGAAAACGTTCCTTCGAAAGATACTGCAGAGCCATTCCATGGTTCCACAAAAGTGCATCAACCGTGTCATGGCTCATGCAATATGCAATAACAAAGGCCCATAGCTTTGTGCATGGACAACATTTCACAACATTGCAGTAAGAGCACTTCTTTGGCAAGTGCTTTTTACTGCATATAACATTGCAAAATGTGTGAACATTGCACAAGAAAACCCAGAAGTTACAAAAGTCCTTTTTACCTTAGTCTCAATGCAGACGTACAGGCCTGGAATGGACAATAGTTTCAGGCTGCAGGTGAAAAGATGCCCAGGTCATGGAAGTTTCAAGCAGAGAGTTCGACTTTATCCGCTGACCTTTTCCTTACACTAGCTAGAAATGAACTTTGTATAAGTTAGTAGTATTAAATGCAATCTCAGTATCAAGCCTTTTAAGCATTCTGACACATGATGATTGCATATAGTCTATGTTTCAAGCATTTGAAATGTGACAGAATGTGGTACGTTGAAACATACTCACCATCCAAAGGTATTTTGGTCTTCTTCCAAGCATATCGTCCATCAATTCCAAGAGTCAGAAAAGAGTGCGAAAATGCCGAATTTCGGGCCTACAAGACAAAAACATAAAATCATGTCATTGAATACATTGGGAGATAAGGGCATTATAGAAATGTATTAAAAGCAAAGCATTAAAGAAGGATACATTGTGTACTTACTTTGACTTGGTGTTCACAAATGATGAATGTAGGCCTCAAATGTTCTTCACATAGCTTGCTTTTGAATTCTAGCTTGATAGAAGGTCCAAAATGTCTTCTAGTATCCAAAAGTTGAAAACGTTCCTTCGAAAGATACTGCAGAGCCATTCCATGGTTCCACAAAAGTGCTTCAACCATATTATGGCTCATGCAATATGCAATAACAAACGACCATAGCTTTGTGCATGCACAACATTTCACAACATTGCAGTAAGAGCACTTCTTTGGCAAGTGCTTTTTACTGCATATAATATTGCAAAATGTGTGAACATTGCACAAGAAAACCCAGAAGTTAAAAATGTCCTTCTTACCTTAGTCTCAATGCAGACATACAGGCCTGGAATGGACAATAGTTTCAGTCTGCAGGTGAAAAGATGCCCGCGTCATGCAAGTTTCAAGCAGAGAGTTCGACTTTATCTGCTGACCTTTTCCTTACACTAGCTAGAAAGCAACTTTGTATAAGTTAGTAGTATTAACCCCTTAACGACCAGCCCATAGTGTTTTTACGTCCTCCCGAAGTGGGCTCTATTCTCTGAGGACGTAAAAACATGCTTCCTGCAGAGAATAGTGCCCCTCGGGCTGTGGACGTGACAGCTCCATGCTGTCGGTGTCCGCAGGTAGCTGACAGCATGGAGCTGTCATTCCGGGCTGTTCGGAGCCCCCCCCGGCATTGCGATCGGCGCTATGCAATGGATAGCGCCGATCGCAAAAAAAGTAAATAAAAGTACATAAAAGTTAAAGATTCAGCTGCTCTGATGGATCCGATCCATCGGAGCAGCTGAAATTACTCACCGAGGTCTGGCACGCTGCTCCCCGCTCTCCTGCCGCTCCGGGGCCCGAAGCCGGTCTTCTGCGCATGCGCGCCAGGCGGCATTACGTCAGCCGCATGCGCAGAAGGCCCGGCGGCGCGGGAGATTTAAAATCTCCTGGCTCCCGGCTCCTGTAGGTAGCCGGGAGGCAGTAGATGTCAGCGGGGACTGCGGTGAGCGGTCCCCGGTACCGCGATCGCCGTTATCCAATGGTTAGCGGCGATCGCGAAAAAGTAAAAAAAAAGTTTTAAAAAAGTCAGTTTCACCTCCCCTCATGGATCGGATCCATGAGGGGAGGTGAAAATACTCACCCCCAGTCCTCAGCGGTGTCCCGATGTCCCGGGACCCGAATCCCCGTCTGCGCATGCGCGCCCGATGATTGACATCGGGCGCGTGAACAGACGGGCTCGAGCCCCGGGAAATTTAAAATCCCTCTGCTTCTGGCTGCCATGTGTAGCTAGGAGCAGAGAGATTATACCGGGGACATGATCACTGTCATCCAATGGATGACAGTGATCATGTAAAGTGAGAAAAAAGTGTAAAAAAGTAAAAAAAAAAAAAAAAGTAAAAAAAAGTTTTTAAAAGTTTAAAAAGCGTACGTTTCATCTCCCCTCATGGATCATATCCATGAGGGAGGATGAAAGTACGTACCTAAGGCCCCCAGATTTATCCGCGGACCTTACCACAGCTTCTGCACACGCGCCCGTCGCCAAAATGGCGGGCGCATGCGCAAAAGCTGTGGATTGCCAGGATAATTTAAATTCTCCCTGCTCCTGGCTACAAAACGTAGCCAAGAGCATGGAGATTTAATGGGGGTCCGCGGTGAGCGGTTCCTGGTCACGTGTTCGCCATTATCCAATAATGGCGATCACGTAACAGTAAAAAAAAAAAATTTGAAGTTTCATCTCCCCTCACTGATGCGATCGGTGAGAGGAGATGAATCTTTTTACCGGAGGCCTGCGTATTTGAATCCCGACGCGATCTTCCTCCGTGGACCTTCCAGGATTCTGCACATGCGATTGCCGGCAAAAAGCCGGACACATGCGCAGGAGTCGGGGAGCCCAGGAAACTTAAAATCTCCTTGCTCCCAGCGACCAACGGTCACAGAGAGCCTGGAGCAGTGACGGGTGGCCTCGTTGAGCGGTCCCCGGTCACGTGATAAAAAGGTAGCGATCTACCTTAGGCCGGTCTCACATGACCGGATAGGAATGACGGATTCCGCATGCGTCTGATCCGCGGTAATACGCAGATCAATCGCATTGGATTACACAATTCCGCTCACATTAGCGGGTCAGAATTGCGTAATCCACTCGCCGAAAAGAGAACGCAGCAGGTTCTATTTTACTGCGGATATCGGCAACATAGAGCCCATTGTGCTCCATGGTCGCGGATATACCCGCTGCCCATACGCAACTACATTGTATACGGGCTGCGGGTACCCATGTCATCGCTAAGCGATGGTGCGGGAAATACAAACAAAGGTGTACTGTGCATGACCGCCTGTGTGAGTACGCAGTTATGCGCAGTACATTACGCAGCCGTACGCAGGGTCACAGCCGGGCTCACAGATGGGATCCGCTGTGGGCCTCCGCAAGCGGATTCCGCCTGCACCCACGTGAGCCCGGCGTTATTCAGACCGCTACCTGTGATACGTATTTTACAAGAAGCCCCGGGAACGCTCGCTTTCCTGCAGTTCCAGGAGCACCTTGTTGAGCGCCTTCTGTGTGAGACCGCCGCACCTCATCAAGCTTACGGAGACTCACGGAACGCCACTTTTTACACCCCATACCCGCCACTGAGGTCATGAAATACCCCCAAAAAGCATGAGAGGAGGGGGGGGGGATACCCGGTTTTATTGCCCCATGGGCCCATTCCAACCAGCCTCCGTAATTACCCCTGTCTTCGGAAATACTACACAGTTCACATTTTTACTTTTATCTAAGATTTGCGAACGCCAAAAAGGGCGCGGAGGGGGAGGGGGGGAATTTTTAGGGAGTCAATCTTTATTCTGTACAAATAAGCAATGGGGCCTGGAATTTATTCAGTTGTGCCCTAAAATCCAACAGGTGTTCCGTCCTTTATAGGCCTTGCCATGCGTCCTGTAAGTAGATTAGGGCCACAATGGGTATGTTTCTGAACTCGGGACAAACGGGGGTATCCATTTTGGGGTGAATGTCTTCATTCCTATGTGCACTGTACAAAAAAACTGTTTTTAAATTGAAAAAATTGCCAAAAAAATTGAAAATCGTAACTTTTTCCTTCTGCTTTGCTTAGATTCATTCAAATACTGTGGGGTCAAAATACGCAGTACACCCCTAGATGAAATCGTTAAGGGGTCTAGTTTTCAAAATGGGGTCATTTGAGGGGGTTCTTTATAGTTTTGGCCGCTCGATGGCTCTATAAGTGGGCAATGGGGCCTGAAATTTATTCAGTGGTACCCTGAAATCCAACGGGTATTCCTTTCATTGTAGGCCTAGCCATGGGTCCTGTAAGTCTATTAGGGCCACAATGGGTATGTTTCTGAACACGGGACAAACAGGGGTATCCATTTTGGGGTGAAAGCCTTCATTTATATGTGTGCTGTACAAAAAAAACTTGTTTTAAATTGACACAATAGCCCAAAAAATGAAAATCCTATTTTTTTCCTTTTGCTTTGCTTAAATTTATTCAAAAACTGTGGGGTCAAAATATGCAGTACATCCCTAGATAAATTCGTTAAGGGGTCTAGTTTTCAAAATGGGGTCATTTGTGGGGGTTCTATATGGTTTTGGGCGCTCAAGAACTCTACAAGTGGGCAATGGGGCCTAAAAGGACTTCAAGCAAAATCTATGTTCTGAAAGCCACCGATTACTCCTTTTATTTTGGGCCCCGTTGTGCATGCGGACATAAGATTAGGGCCACAATGGGTATATTTCTGAAAACAGCACAAACAGGGGTATCCATTTTGGGGTGTAAGTCTTCCTTCATATGTGTGCTGTACAAAAAAAGCTGTTTTTAAAATGACAGAATTGCCAAAAAAACAAAAATCCAAATTTTTTCCTTTTGCTTTGCTTGAATTTATTCAAAAACTGTGGGGTCAAAATGCGCAGTACACCCCTAGATAAATTCGTTAAGGAGTCTAGTTTTCAAAATGGGGTCATTTGTGGGGGTTCTCTATGGTTTTGGGCGCTCAAGAACTCTACAAGTGGGCAATGGGGCCTAAAAGGACTTCAAGCAAAATTTGTGTTCCGAAAGCCACCGGTCGCTCCTTTCATTTTGGGCTCCGTTGTGTATCCAGACATAAGATTAGGGCCACAATGGGTATGTCTCTGAACACGGGACAAACAGGGGTATCCATTTTTGGGTGCAAGTCTTCCTTCATATGTGTGCTGTACAAAAAAAGCTGTTTTTAAAATGACAGAATTGCCGAAAAAACGAAAATCACAATTTTTTCCTTTTGCTTGGTTTGAATTCATTCAAAAACTATGGGGTCAAAATATGCAGTACACCCCTAGATAAATTCCTTAAGGGGTCTAGTTTTCAAAATGGGGTCATTTGTGGGGGTTTTCTATGGTTTTGGGCGCTCAAGAACTCTACATGTGTGCTATGGGGCCTAAAAGGACTTCAAGCAAAATTTCTGTTTTGAAAGACACTGACTACTCCTTTCATTTTGGGCCCCGTTGTGGACTCAGATATAACAATAGGGCCACAATGGGTATATTTCTGAACACGGGAGAAATAGGGGTATCCATTTTGGGGTGTAAATCCTGATTTTCATGTAAACTATAGGAAAAAAATATGTCTTTAAAATGACAGATTTGCAAAAATATGAAATTTTACTTTTTCTCCTCTAAATTGAATTAATTCCTGAAAAAAAACTGTGGGGTCAAAATACTCATGACACCCCTCAGTGAATACATTAAGGGGTGTAGTTTTTAAAATGAGGTCATTTGGGGGGGTATCTATTATTCTGACACTCATGAGCCTTTCCAATCTCGGCTTGGTATAGGAAAACAAAGTGTTCCTCAAAATGCTAAAAAGTAATGTTAAATTTGTACGTCTCCTAAATAGTTTAAAAAAAACGAAAGTTTTTCCAATATGCGCCCAAAATAAAGTAAACGGGTGGAAATATAAATCTTAGCAAAAATTTCTATATTATGTTTGCACATATTTAAGATATTGCAGTTGGAAATGTGAAAAAATGACGATTTTTTCAAAATTTTCCCAATTTTGGCGCTTTTAATAAATAAACACAATTTCTATCGGTCTATTTTTTCCGCCTAAATGAAGCACAACATGTGGCGAAAAAACAATGTCAGAATCGCTTGGATATGCAAAACCTTTCTGGTGTTTTTCCATGTTAAAGTGACACATGTCAGATTTGCAAAATTTGGCCTGGTCATTAAGGCGCAAACAGGCTTGGTCACTAAGGGGTTAAATGCAATCTCAGTATCAAGCCTTTTAAGCATTCTAACACATGATGATTGCATATAGTCTATGTTTCAAGCATTTGAAATGTGACAGAATGTGGGACATTGAAACATACTCACCATCCAAAGGTATTTTGGTCTTCTTCCAAGCGTATCGTCCCTCCATTCCAAGAGTTAGAAAAGAGCGTGAAAATGCCGAATTTTCGGGCCTACAAGACAAAAACATAAAATCATGTCATTGAATACATTGGGAGATAAGGGCATTATAGAAATGTATTAAAAGCAAAGCATTAAAGAAGGATACATTGTGTACTTACTTTGACTTGGTGTTCACAAACGATGAATGTAGGCCTCAAATGTTCTTCACATAACTTGCTTTTGAATTCTAGCTTGATAGAAGGTCCAAAATATCTTCTAGTATCCAAAAGTTCAAAACGTTCCTTCGAAAGATACTGCAGAGCCATTCCATGGTTCCACAAAAGTGCATCAACCGTGTCATGGCTCATGCAATATGCAATAACAAAGGCCCATAGCTTTGTGCATGCACAACATTTCACAACATTGCAGTAAGAGCACTTCTTTGGCAAGTGCTTTCTACTGCATATAACATTGCAAAATGTGTGAACATTGCACAAGAAAACCCAGAAGTTACAAATGTCCTTCTTACCTTAGTCTCAATGCAGACGTACAGGCCTGGAATGGGCAATAGTTTCAGGCTGCAGGTGAAAAGATGCCCGCGTCATGCAAGTTTCAAGAAGAGATTTCGACTTTATCCACTGACCTTTTCTTTACACTAGCTAGAAAGCAACTTTGTATAAGTTAGTAGTATTAAATGCAATCTCAGTATCAAGCCTTTTAAGCATTCTGACACATGATGATTGCATATAGTCTATGTTTCAAGCATTTGAAATGTGACAGAATGTGGGACATTGAAACATACTCACCATCCAAAGGTATTTTGGTCTTCTTCCAAGCGTATCGTCCCTCCATTCCAAGAGTTAGAAAAGAGCGTGAAAATGCCGAATTTTCGGGCCTACAAGACAAAAACATAAAATCATGTCATTGAATACATTGGGAGATAAGGGCATTATAGAAATGTATTAAAAGCAAAGCATTAAAGAAGGATACATTGTGTACTTACTTTGACTTGGTGTTCACAAATGATGAATGTAGGCCTCAAATGTTCTTCACATCGCTTGCTTTTGAATTCTAGCTTGATAGAAGGTCCAAAATGTCTTCTAGTATCCAAAAATTGAAAACGTTCCTTAGAAAGATACTGCAGAGCCATTCCATGGTTCCACAAAAGTGCATCAACCATGTCATGGCTCATGCAATACGCAATAACAAAGGCCCATAGCTTTGTGCATGCACAACATGTCACAACATTGCAGTAAGAGCACTTCTTTGGCAAGTGCTTTTTACTGCATATAACATTGCAAAATGTGTGAACATTGCACAAGAAATCACAGAAGTTAAAAATGTCCTTCTTACCTTAGTCTCAATGCAGACATACAGGCCTGGAATGGACAATAGTTTCAGGCTGCAGGTGAAAAGATGCCCGGGTCATGCAAGTTTCAAGCAGAGAGTTCGACTGTATCCACTGACTTTTTCTTTACACTAGCTAGAAAGCAACTTTGTATAAGTTAGTAGTATTAAATGCAATCTCAGTATCAAGCCTTTTAAGCATTCTGACACATGATGATTGCATGTAGTCTATGTTTCAAGCATTTGAAATGTGACAGAATGTGGTACGTTGAAACATACTCACCATCCAAAGGTATTTTGGTCTTCTTCCAAGCGTATCGTCCATCAGTTCCAAGAGTTAGAAAAGAGCGTGAAAATGCCGAATTTTCAGGCCTACAAGACAAAAACATTAAATCATGTCATTGAATACATTGGAAGATAAGGGCATTATAGAAATGTATTAAAAGCAAAGCATTAAAGAAGGATACATTGTGTACTTACTTTGACTTGGTGTTCACAAATGATGAATGTAGGCCTCAAATGTTCTTCACATAACTTGCTTTTGAATTCTAGCTTGATAGAAGGTCCAAAATATCTTCTAGTATCCAAAAGTTCAAAACGTTCCTTCGAAAGATACTGCAGAGCCATTCCATGGTTCCACAAAAGTGCATCAACCGTGTCATGGCTCATGCAATATGCAATAACAAAGGCCCATAGCTTTGTGCATGCACAACATTTCACAACATTGCAGTAAGACCACTTCTTTGGCAAGTGCTTTTTACTGCATATAACATTGCAAAATGTGTGAACATTGCACAAGAAAACCCAGAAGTTACAAATGTCCTTCTTACCTTAGTCTCAATGCAGACGTACAGGCCTGGAATGGACAATAGTTTCAGGCTGCAGGTGAAAAGATGCCCAGGTCATGGAAGTTTCAAGCAGAGAGTTCGACTTTATCCGCTGACCTTTTCCTTACACTAGCTAGAAAGCAACTTTGTATAAGTTAGTAGTATTAAATGCAATCTCAGTATCAAGCCTTTTAAGCATTCTGACACATGATGATTGCATATAGTCTATGTTTCAAGCATTTGAAATGTGACAGAATGTGGTACGTTGAAACATACTCACCATCCAAAGGTATTTTGGTCTTCTTCCAAGCGTATCGTCCATCAGTTCCAAGAGTTAGAAAAGAGCGTGAAAATGCCGAATTTTCGGGCCTACAAGACAAAAACATAAAATCATGTCATTGAATACATTGGAAGATAAGGGCATTATAGAAATGTATTAAAAGCAAAGCATTAAAGAAGGATACATTGTGTACTTACTTTGACTTGGTGTTCACAAATGATGAATGTAGGCCTCAAATGTTCTTCACATCGCTTGCTTTTGAATTCTAGCTTGATAGAAGGTCCAAAATGTCTTCTAGTATCCAAAAATTGAAAACGTTCCTTCGAAAGATACTGCAGAGCCATTCCATGGTTCCACAAAAGTGCTTCAACCATATTATGGCTCATGCAATATGCAATAACAAACGACCATAGCTTTGTGCATGCACAACATTTCACAACATTACAGTAAGAGCCCTTCTTTGGCAAGTGCTTATTACTGCATATAACATTGCAAAATGTGTGAACATTGCACAAGAAAACCCAGAAGTTACAAATGTCCTTCTTACCTTAGTCTCAATGCAGACGTACAGGCCTGGAATGGACAATAGTTTCAGGCTGCAGGTGAAAAGATGCCCAGGTCATGGAAGTTTCAAGCAGAGAGTTCGACTTTATCCGCTGACCTTTTCCTTACACTAGCTAGAAAGCAACTTTGTATAAGTTAGTAGTATTAAATGCAATCTCAGTATCAAGCCTTTTAAGCATTCTGACACATGATGATTGCATATAGTCTATGTTTCAAGCATTTGAAATGTGACAGAATGTGGGACGTTGAAACATACTCACCATCCAAAGGTATTTTGGTCTTCTTCCAAGCATATCGTCCATCAATTCCAAGAGTCAGAAAAGAGTGCGAAAATGCCGAATTTCGGGCCTACAAGACAAAAACATAAAATCATGTCATTGAATACATTGGGAGATAAGGGCATTATAGAAATGTATTAAAAGCAAAGCATTAAAGAAGGATACATTGTGTACTTACTTTGACTTGGTGTTCATAAATGATGAATGTAGGCCTCAAATGTTCTTCACATCGCTTGCTTTTGAATTCTAGCTTGATAGAAGGTCCAAAATGTCTTCTAGTATCTAAAAGTTGAAAAGGTTCCTTCGAAAGATACTGCAGAGCCATTCCATGGTTCCACAAAACTGCATCAACCGTGTCATGGCTCATGCAATATGCAATAACAAAGGCCCATAGCTTTGTGCATGCACAACATTTCACAACATTGCAGTAAGACCACTTCTTTGGCAAGTGCTTTTTACTGCATATAACATTGCAAAATGTGTGAACATTGCACAAGAAATCACAGAAGTTACAAATGTCCTTCTTACTTTAGTCTCAATGCAGACGTTAAGGCCTGGAATGGACAATAGTTTCAGGCTGCAGGTGAAAAGATGCCCGCGTCATGCAAGTTTCAAGCAGAGATTTCGACTTTATCCGCTGACCTTTTCTTTACAGTAGCTAGAAAGCAACTTTGTATAAGTTAGTAGTATTAAATGCAATCTCAGTATCAAGCCTTTTAAGCATTCTGACACATGATGATTGCATATAGTCTATGTTTCAAGCATTTGAAATGTGACAGAATGTGGTACGTTGAAACATACTCACCATCCAAAGGTATTTTGGTCTTCTTCCAAGCGTATCGTCCATCAGTTCCAAGAGTTAGAAAAGAGCGTGAAAATGGAGAATTTTCGGGCCTACAAGACAAAAACATAAAATCATGTCATTGAATACATTGGAAGATAAGGGCATTATAGAAATGTATTAAAAGCAAAGCATTAAAGAAGGATACATTGTGTACTTACTTTGACTTGGTGTTCACAAATGATGAATGTAGGCCTCAAATGTTCTTCACATAGCTTGCTTTTGAATTCTAGCTTGATAGAAGGTCCAAAATGTCTTCTAGTATCCAAAAATTGAAAACGTTCCTTCGAAAGATACTGCAGAGCCATTCCATGGTTCCACAAAAGTGCATCAACCATGTCATGGCTCATGCAATATGCAATAACAAAGGTTCATAGCTTTGTGCATGCACAACATGTCACAACATTGCAGTAAAAGCACTTCTTTGGCAAGTGCTTTTTACTGCATATAACATTGCAAAATGTGTGAACATTGCACAAGAAATCACAGAAGTTAAAAATGTCCTTCCTACTTTAGTCTCAATGCAGACGTACAGGCCGGGAATGGACAATAGTTTCAGGCTGCAGGTGAAAAGATGCCCGGGTCATGCAAGTTTCAAGCAGAGAGTTCGACTTTATCCACTGACCTTTTCTTTACACTAGCTAGAAAGCAACTTTGTATAAGTTAGTAGTATTAAATGCAATCTCAGTATCAAGCCTTTTAAGCATTCTGACACATGATGATTGCATATAGTCTATGTTTCAAGCATTTGAAATGTGACAGAATGTGGTACGTTGAAACATATTCACCATCCAAAGGTATTTTGGTCTTCTTCCAAGCGTATCGTCCATCAGTTCCAAGAGTTAGAAAAGAGCGTGAAAATGCCGAATTTTCGGGCCTACAAGACAAAAACATAAAATCATGTCATTGAATACATTGGAAGATAAGGGTATTATAGAAATGTATTAAAAGCAAAGCATTAAAGAAGGATACATTGTGTACTTACTTTGACTTGGTGTTCACAAATGATGAATGTAGGCCTCAAATGTTCTTCACATAACTTGCTTTTGAATTCTAGCTTGATAGAAGGTCCAAAATATCTTCTAGTATCCAAAAGTTCAAAACGTTCCTTCGAAAGATACTGCAGAGCCATTCCATGGTTCCACAAAAGTGCATCAACCGTGTCATGGCTCATGCAATATGCAATAACAAAGGCCCATAGCTTTGTGCATGCACAACATGTCACAACATTGCAGTAAGAGCACTTCTTTGGCAAGTGCTTTCTACTGCATATAACATTGCAAAATGTGTGAACATTGCACAAGAAAACCCAGAAGTTACAAATGTCCTTCTTACCTTAGTCTCAATGCAGACATACAGGCCTGGAATGGACAATAGTTTCAGGCTGAAGGTAAAGAGATGCCCGGGTCATGCAAGTTTCAAGCAGAGAGTTCGACTTTATCCGCTGTCCTTTTCCTTACACTAGCTAGAATGGAACTTTGTATAAGTTAGTAGTATTAAATGCAATCTCAGTATCAAGCCTTTTAAGCATTCTGACACATGATGATTGCATATAGTCTATGATTCAAGCATTTGAAATGTGACAGAATGTGGGACATTGAAACATACTCACCATCCAAAGGTATTTTGGTCTTCTTCCAAGCATATCGTCCATCAATTCCAAGAGTCAGAAAAGAGTGCGAAAATGCCGAATTTCGGGCCTACAAGACAAAAACATAAAATCATGTCATTGAATACATTGGGAGATAAGGGCATTATAGAAATGTATTAAAAGCAAAGCATTAAAGAAGGATACATTGTGTACTTACTTTGACTTGGTGTTCACAAATGATGAATGTAGGCCTCAAATGTTCTTCACATCGCTTGCTTTTGAATTCTAGCTTGATAGAAGGTCCAAAATGTCTTCTAGTATCCAAAAGTTGAAAACGTTCCTTCGAAAGATACTGCAGAGCCATTCCATGGTTCCACAAAAGTGCATCAACCGTGTCATGGCTCATGCAATATGCAATAACAAAGGAGCATAGCTTTGTGCATGCACAACATTTCACAAAATTGCAGTAAGAGCACTTCTTTGGCAAGTGCTTTTTACTGCATATAACATTGCAAAATGTGTGAACATTGCACAAGAAAACCCAGAAGTTAAAAATGTCCTTCTTACCATAGTCTCATTGCAGACATACAGGCCTGGAATGGACAAAATTTTTAGGCTGCAGGTGAAGACATGCCCGGGTCATGCAAGTTTCAAGCAGGGAGTTCGACTTTATCCGCTGACCTTTTCTTTACACTAGCTAGAAAGCAACTTTGTATAAGTTAGTAGTATTAAATGCAATCTCAGTATCAAGCCTTTTAAGCATTCTGACACATGATGATTGCATATAGTCTATGTTTCAAGCATTTGAAATGTGACAGAATGTGGGACGTTGAAACATACTCACCATCCAAAGGTATTTTGGTCTTCTTCCAAGCGTATCGTCCATCAGTTCCAAGAGTTAGAAAAGAGCGTGAAAATGCCAAATTTTTGGGCCTACAAGACAAAAACATAAAATCATGTCATTGAATACATTGGAAGATAAGGGCATTATAGAAATGTATTAAAAGCAAAGCATTAAAGAAGGATACATTGTGTACTTACTTTGACTTGGTGTTCACAAATGATGAATGTAGGCCTCAAATGTTCTTCACATCGCTTGCTTTTGAATTCTAGCTTGATAGAAGGTCCAAAATGTCTTCTAGTATCCAAAAGTTGAAAACGTTCCTTCGAAAGATACTGCAGAGCCATTCCATGGTTCCACAAAAGTGCATCAACCATGTCATGGCTCATGCAATATGCAATAACAAAGGCCCATAGCTTTGTGCATGCACAACATTTCACAACATTGCAGTAAGAGCACTTCTTTGGCAAGTGCTTTTTACTGCATATAACATTGCAAAATGTGTGAACATTGCACAAGAAAACCCAGAAGTTACAAATGTCCTTCTTACCTTAGTCTCAATGCAGACGTACAGGCCTGGAATGGACAATAGTTTCAGTCTGCAGGTGAGAAGATGCCCGCGTCATGCAAGTTTCAAGCAGAGATTTCGACTTTATCCGATGACCTTTTCTTTACAGTAGCTAGAAAGCAACTTTGTATAAGTTAGTAGTATTAAATGCAATCTCAGTATCAAGCCTTTTAAGCATTCTGACACATGATGATTGCATATAGTCTATGTTTCAAGCATTTGAAATGTGACAGAATGTGGTACGTTGAAACATACTCACCATCCAAAGGTATTTTGGTCTTCTTCCAAGCGTATCGTCCATCAGTTCCAAGAGTTAGAAAAGAGCGTGAAAATGCCGAATTTTCGGGCCTACAAGACAAAAACATAAAATCATGTCATTGAATACATTGGAAGATAAGGGCATTATAGAAATGTATTAAAAGCAAAGCATTAAAGAAGGATACATTGTGTACTTACTTTGACTTGGTGTTCACAAATGATGAATGTAGGCCTCAAATGTTCTTCACACTGCTTGCTTTTGAATTCTAGCTTGATAGAAGGTCCAAAATGTCTTCTAGTATCCAAAAATTGAAAACGTTCCTTCGAAAGATACTGCAGAGCCATTCCATGGTTCCACAAAAGTGCTTCAACCATATTATGGCTCATGCAATATGCAATAACAAACGACCATAGCTTTGTGCATGCACAACATTTCACAACATTGCAGTAAGACCCCTTTTTGGCAAGTGCTTTTTACTGCATATAATATTGCAAAATGTGTGAACATTGCACAAGAAAACCCAGAAGTTACAAATGTCCTTCTTACCTTAGTCTCAATGCAGACGTACAGGCCTGGAATGGACAATAGTTTCAGTCTGCAGGTGAGAAGATGCCCGCGTCATGCAAGTTTCAAGCAGAGAGTTCGACTTTATCTGCTGACCTTTTCCTTACACTAGCTAGAAAGGAACTTTGTATAAGTTAGTAGTATTAAATGCAATCTCAGTATCAAGCCTTTTAAGCATTCTGATACATGATGATTGCATATAGTCTATGTTTCAAGCATTTGAAATGTGACAGAATGTGGTACGTTGAAACATACTCACCATCCAAAGGTATTTTGGTCTTCTTCCAAGCGTATCGTCCATCAGTTCCAAGAGTTAGAAAAGAGCGTGAAAATGCCGAATTTTCGGGCCTACAAGACAAAAACATAAAATCATGTCATTGAATACATTGGAAGATAAGGGCATTATAGAAATGTATTAAAAGCAGAGCATTAAAGAAGGATACATTGTGTACTTACTTTGACTTGGTGTTCACAAATGATGAATGTAGGCCTCAAATGTTCTTCACACTGCTTGCTTTTGAATTCTAGCTTGATAGAAGGTCCAAAATGTCTTCTAGTATCCAAAAATTGAAAACGTTCCTTCGAAAGATACTGCAGAGCCATTCCATGGTTCCACAAAAGTGCTTCAACCATATTATGGCTCATGCAATATGCAATAACAAACGACCATAGCTTTGTGCATGCACAACATTTCACAACATTGCAGTAAGAGCACTTCTTTGGCAAGTGCTTTTTACTGCATATAATATTGCAAAATGTGTGAACATTGCACAAGAAAACCCAGAAGTTACAAATGTCCTTCTTACCTTAGTCTCAATGCAGACATACAGGCCTGGAAAGGGCAATAGTTTCAGGCTGCAGGTGAAAAGATGCCCGCGTCATGCAAGTTTCAAGCAGAGATTTCGACTTTATCCGATGACCTTTTCTTTACAGTAGCTAGAAAGCAACTTTGTATAAGTTAGTAGTATTAAATGCAATCTCAGTATCAAGCCTTTTAAGCATTCTGACACATGATGATTGCATATAGTCTATGTTTCAAGCATTTGAAATGTGACAGAATGTGGTACGTTGAAACATACTCACCATCCAAAGGTATTTTGGTCTTCTTCCAAGCGTATCGTCCATCAGTTCCAAGAGTTAGAAAAGAGCGTGAAAATGCCGAATTTTCGGGCCTACAAGACAAAAACATAAAATCATGTCATTGAATACATTGGAAGATAAGGGCATTATAGAAATGTATTAAAAGCAAAGCATTAAAGAAGGATACATTGTGTACTTACTTTGACTTGGTGTTCACAAATGATGAATGTAGGCCTCAAATGTTCTTCACATCGCTTGCTTTTGAATTCTAGCTTGATAGAAGGTCCAAAATGTCTTCTAGTATCCAAAAGTTGAAAAGGTTCCTTCGAAAGATACTGCAGAGCCATTCCATGGTTCCACAAAAGTGCATCAACCGTGTCATGGCTCATGCAATATGCAATAACAAAGGCCCATAGCTTTGTGCATGCACAACATTTCACAACATTGCACTAAGACCACTTCTTTGGCAAGTGCTTTTTACTGCATATAACATTGCAAAACGTGTGAACATTGCACAAGAAAACCCAGAAGTTACAAATGTCCTTCTTACCTTAGTCTCAATGCAGACGTACAGGCCTGGAATGGACAATAGTTTCAGGCTGCAGGTGAAAAGATGCCCAGGGCATGGAAGTTTCAAGCAGAGAGTTCGACTTTATCCGCTGACCTTTTCTTTACACTAGCTAGAAAGGAACTTTGTATAAGTTAGTAGTATTAAATGCAATCTCAGTATCAAGCCTTTTAAGCATTCTGACACATGATGATTGCATATAGTCTATGTTTCAAGCATTTGAAATGTGACAGAATGTGGTATGTTGAAACATACTCACCATCCAAAGGTATTTTGGTCTTCTTCCAAGCATATCGTCCATCAATTCCAAGAGTCAGAAAAGAGTGCGAAAATGCCGAATTTCGGGCCTACAAGACAAAAACATAAAATCATGTCATTGAATACATTGGGAGATAAGGGCATTATAGAAATGTATTAAAAGCAAAGCATTAAAGAAGGATACATTGTGTACTTACTTTGACTTGGTGTTCACAAATGATGAATGTAGGCCTCAAATGTTCTTCACATCGCTTGCTTTTGAATTCTAGCTTGATAGAAGGTCCAAAATGTCTTCTAGTATCCAAAAGTTGAAAACGTTCCTTCGAAAGATACTGCAGAGCCATTCCATGGTTCCACAAAAGTGCTTCAACCATATTATGGCTCATGCAATATGCAATAACAAACGACCATAGCTTTGTGCATGCACAACATGTCACAACATTGCAGTAAAAGCACTTCTTTGGCAAGTGCTTTTTACTGCATATAACATTGCAAAACGTGTGAACATTGCACAAGAAAACCCAGAAGTTACAAATGTCCTTCTTACCTTAGTCTCAATGCAGACGTACAGGCCTGGAATGGACAATAGTTTCAGGCTGCAGGTGAAAAGATGCCCAGGGCATGGAAGTTTCAAGCAGAGAGTTCGACTTTATCCGCTGACCTTTTCTTTACACTAGCTAGAAAGGAACTTTGTATAAGTTAGTAGTATTAAATGCAATCTCAGTATCAAGCCTTTTAAGCATTCTGACACATGATGATTGCATATAGTCTATGTTTCAAGCATTTGAAATGTGACAGAATGTGGTACGTTGAAACATACTCACCATCCAAAGGTATTTTGGTCTTCTTCCAAGCGTATCGTCCATCAGTTCCAAGAGTTAGAAAAGAGCGTGAAAATGCCGAATTTTCGGGCCTACAAGACAAAAACATAAAATCATGTCATTGAATACATTGGAAGATAAGGGTATTATAGAAATGTATTAAAAGCAAAGCATTAAAGAAGGATACATTGTGTACTTACTTTGACTTGGTGTTCACAAATGATGAATGTAGGCCTCAAATGTTCTTCACATAACTTGCTTTTGAATTCTAGCTTGATAGAAGGTCCAAAATATCTTCTAGTATCCAAAAGTTCAAAACGTTCCTTCGAAAGATACTGCAGAGCCATTCCATGGTTCCACAAAAGTGCATCAACCGTGTCATGGCTCATGCAATATGCAATAACAAAGGCCCATAGCTTTGTGCATGCACAACATGTCACAACATTGCAGTAAGAGCACTTCTTTGGCAAGTGCTTTCTACTGCATATAACATTGCAAAATGTGTGAACATTGCACAAGAAAACCCAGAAGTTACAAATGTCCTTCTTACCTTAGTCTCAATGCAGACATACAGGCCTGGAATGGACAATAGTTTCAGGCTGAAGGTAAAGAGATGCCCGGGTCATGCAAGTTTCAAGCAGAGAGTTCGACTTTATCCGCTGTCCTTTTCCTTACACTAGCTAGAATGGAACTTTGTATAAGTTAGTAGTATTAAATGCAATCTCAGTATCAAGCCTTTTAAGCATTCTGACACATGATGATTGCATATAGTCTATGATTCAAGCATTTGAAATGTGACAGAATGTGGGACATTGAAACATACTCACCATCCAAAGGTATTTTGGTCTTCTTCCAAGCATATCGTCCATCAATTCCAAGAGTCAGAAAAGAGTGCGAAAATGCCGAATTTCGGGCCTACAAGACAAAAACATAAAATCATGTCATTGAATACATTGGGAGATAAGGGCATTATAGAAATGTATTAAAAGCAAAGCATTAAAGAAGGATACATTGTGTACTTACTTTGACTTGGTGTTCACAAATGATGAATGTAGGCCTCAAATGTTCTTCACATCGCTTGCTTTTGAATTCTAGCTTGATAGAAGGTCCAAAATGTCTTCTAGTATCCAAAAGTTGAAAACGTTCCTTCGAAAGATACTGCAGAGCCATTCCATGGTTCCACAAAAGTGCTTCAACCATATTATGGCTCATGCAATATGCAATAACAAACGACCATAGCTTTGTGCATGCACAACATGTCACAACATTGCAGTAAGAGCACTTCTTTGGCAAGTGCTTTTTACTGCATATAACATTGCAAAATGTGTGAACATTGCACAAGAAAACCCAGAAGTTACAAATGTCCTTCTTACCTTAGTCTCAATGCAGACGTACAGGCCTGGAATGGACAATAGTTTCAGGCTGCAGGTGAAAAGATGCCCGCGTCATGCAAGTTTCAAGCAGAGATTTCGACTTTATCCGATGACCTTTTCTTTACACTAGCTAGAAAGCAACTTTGTATAAGTTAGTAGTATTAAATGCAATCTCAGTATCAAGCCTTTTAAGCATTCTGACACATGATGATTGCATATAGTCTATGTTTCAAGCATTTGAAATGTGACAGAATGTGGTACGTTGAAACATACTCACCATCCAAAGGTATTTTGGTCTTCTTCCAAGCGTATCGTCCATCAGTTCCAAGAGTTAGAAAAGAGCGTGAAAATGCAGAATTTTCGGGCCTACAAGGCAAAAACATAAAATCATGTCATTGAATACATTGGAAGATAAGGGCATTATAGAAATGTATTAAAAGCAAAGCATTAAAGAAGGATACATTGTGTACTTACTTTGACTTGGTGTTCATAAATGATGAATGTAGGCCTCAAATGTTCTTCACATCGCTTGCTTTTGAATTCTAGCTTGATAGAAGGTCCAAAATGTCTTCTAGTATCTAAAAGTTGAAAAGGTTCCTTCGAAAGATACTGCAGAGCCATTCCATGGTTCCACAAAAGTGCATCAACCGTGTCATGGCTCATGCAATATGCAATAACAAAGGCCCATAGCTTTGTGCATGCACAACATTTCACAACATTGCAGTAAGAGCACTTCTTTGGCAAGTGCTTTTTACTGCATATAACATTGCAAAATGTGTGAACATTGCACAAGAAATCACAGAAGTTAAAAATGTCCTTCCTACTTTAGTCTCAATGCAGACGTACAGGCCTGGAATGGACAATAGTTTCAGGCTGCAGGTGAAAAGATGCCCGGGTCATGCAAGTTTCAAGCAGAGAGTTCGACTTTATCCACTGACCTTTTCTTTACACTAGCTAGAAAGCAACTTTGTATAAGTTAGTAGTATTAAATGCAATCTCAGTATCAAGCCTTTTAAGCATTCTGACACATGATGATTGCATGTAGTCTATGTTTCAAGCATTTGAAATGTGACAGAATGTGGTACGTTGAAACATACTCACCATCCAAAGGTATTTTGGTCTTCTTCCAAGCGTATCGTCCATCAGTTCCAAGAGTTAGAAAAGAGCGTGAAAATGCCGAATTTTCGGGCCTACAAGACAAAAACATAAAATCATGTCATTGAATACATTGGAAGATAAGGGCATTATAGAAATGTATTAAAAGCAAAGCATTAAAGAAGGATACATTGTGTACTTACTTTGACTTGGTGTTCACAAATGATGAATGTAGGCCTCAAATGTTCTTCACATCGCTTGCTTTTTAATTCTAGCTTGATAGAAGGTCCAAAATATCTTCTAGTATCCAAAAGTTCAAAACGTTCCTTCGAAAGATACTGCAGAGCCATTCCATGGTTCCACAAAAGTGCATCAACCGTGTCATGGCTCATGCAATATGCAATAACAAAGGCGCATAGCTTTGTGCATGCACAACATTTCACAACATTGCATTAAGAGCACTTCTTTGGCAAGTGCTTTCTACTGCATATAACATTGCAAAATGTGTGAACATTGCACAAGAAAACCCAGAAGTTACAAATGTCCTTCTTACCTTAGTCTCAATGCAGACGTACAGGCCTGGAATGGACAATAGTTTCAGGCTGCAGGTGAAAAGATGCCCAGGTCATGGAAGTTTCAAGCAGAGAGTTCGACTTTATCCGCTGTCCTTTTCTTTACACTAGCTAGAAAGCAACTTTGTATAAGTTAGTAGTATTAAATGCAATCTCAGTATCAAGCCTTTTAAGCATTCTGACACATGATGATTGCATATAGTCTATGTTTCAAGCATTTGAAATGTGACAGAATGTGGTACGTTGAAACATACTCACCATCCAAAGGTATTTTGGTCTTCTTCCAAGCGTATCGTCCATCAGTTCCAAGAGTTAGAAAAGAGCGTGAAAATGCCGAATTTTCGGGCCTACAAGACAAAAACATAAAATCATGTCATTGAATACATTGGAAGATAAGGGCATTATAGAAATGTATTAAAAGCAAAGCATTAAAGAAGGATACATTGTGTACTTACTTTGACTTGGTGTTCACAAATGATGAATGTAGGCCTCAAATGTTCTTCACATAACTTGCTTTTGAATTCTAGCTTGATAGAAGGTCCAAAATATCTTCTAGTATCCAAAAGTTCAAAACGTTCCTTCGAAAGATACTGCAGAGCCATTCCATGGTTCCACAAAAGTGCATCAACCGTGTCATGGCTCATGCAATATGCAATAACAAAGGCCCATAGCTTTGTGCATGCACAACATGTCACAACATTGCAGTAAGAGCACTTCTTTGGCAAGTGCTTTCTACTGCATATAACATTGCAAAATGTGTGAACATTGCACAAGAAAACCCAGAAGTTACAAATGTCCTTCTTACCTTAGTCTCAATGCAGACGTACAGGCCTGGAATGGACAATAGTTTCAGGCTGCAGGTGAAAAGATGCCCAGGTCATGGAAGTTTCAAGCAGAGAGTTCGACTTTATCCGCTGACCTTTTCCTTACACTAGCTAGAAAGCAACTTTGTATAAGTTAGTATTATTAAATGCAATCTCAGTATCAAGCCATTTAAGCATTCTGACACATGATGATTGCATATAGTCTATGTTTCAAGCATTTGAAATGTGACAGAATGTGGGACGTTGAAACATACTCACCATCCAAAGGTATGTGGTCTTCTTCCAAGCGTATCGTCCATCAATTCCAAGAGTTAGAAAAGAGCGGAAAATGCCGAATTTTCGGGCCTACAAGACAAAAACATAAAATCATGTCATTGAATACATTGGAAGATAAGGGCATTATAGAAATGTATTAAAAGCAAAGCATTAAAGAAGGATACATTGTGTACTTACTTTGACTTGGTGTTCACAAATGATGAATGTAGGCCTCAAATGTTCTTCACATAACTTGCTTTTGAATTCTAGCTTGATAGAAGGTCCAAAATATCTTCTAGTATCCAAAAGTTCAAAACGTTCCTTCGAAAGATACTGCAGAGCCATTCCATGGTTCCACAAAAGTGCATCAACCGTGTCATGGCTCATGCAAAATGCAATAACAAAGGCCCATAGCTTTGTGCATGCACAACATGTCACAACATTGCAGTAAGAGCACTTCTTTGGCAAGTGCTTTCTACTGCATATAACATTGCAAAATGTGTGAACATTGCACAAGAAAACCCAGAAGTTACAAATGTCCTTCTTACCTTAGTCTCAATGCAGACGTACAGGCCTGGAATGGACAATAGTTTCAGGCTGCAGGTGAAAAGATGCCCAGGTCATGGAAGTTTCAAGCAGAGAGTTCGACTTTATCCGCTGTCCTTTTCTTTACACTAGCTAGAAAGCAACTTTGTATAAGTTAGTAGTATTAAATGCAATCTCAGTATCAAGCCTTTTAAGCATTCTGACACATGATGATTGCATATAGTCTATGTTTCAAGCATTTGAAATGTGACAGAATGTGGTACGTTGAAACATACTCACCATCCAAAGGTATTTTGGTCTTCTTCCAAGCGTATCGTCCATCAGTTCCAAGAGTTAGAAAAGAGCGTGAAAATGCCGAATTTTCGGGCCTACAAGACAAAAACATAAAATCATGTCATTGAATACATTGGGAGGTAAGGGCATTATAGAAATGTATTAAAAGCAAAGCATTAAAGAAGGATACATTGTGTACTTACTTTGACTTGGTGTTCACAAATGATGAATGTAGGCCTCAAATGTTCTTCACATAACTTGCTTTTGAATTCTAGCTTGATAGAAGGTCCAAAATATCTTCTAGTATCCAAAAGTTCAAAACGTTCCTTCGAAAGATACTGCAGAGCCATTCCATGGTTCCACAAAAGTGCATCAACCGTGTCATGGCTCATGCAATATGCAATAACAAAGGCCCATAGCTTTGTGCATGCACAACATTTCACAACATTACAGTAAGAGCCCTTCTTTAGCAAGTGCTTTATACTGCATATAACATTGCAAAATGTGTGAACATTGCACAAGAAAACCCAGAAGTTAAAAAAGTCCTTCTTACCTTAGTCTCAATGCAGACATACAGGCCTGGAATGGGCAATAGTTTCAGGCTGCAGGTAAAGAGATGCCCGCGTCATGCAAGTTTCAAGCAGAGATTTCGACTTTATCCGCTGACCTTTTCTTTACACTAGCTAGAAAGCAACTTTGTATAAGTTAGTAGTATTAAATGCAATCTCAGTATCAAGCCTTTTAAGCATTCTGACACATGATGATTGCATATAGTCTATGTTTCAAGCATTTGAAATGTGACAGAATGTGGTACGTTGAAACATACTCACCATCCAAAGGTATTTTGGTCTTCTCCCAAGCGTATCGTCCATCAGTTCCAAGAGTTAGAAAAGAGCGTGAAAATGCCGAATTTTCGGGCCTACAAGACAAAAACATAAAATCATGTCATTGAATACATTGGAAGATAAGGGCATTATAGAAATGTATTTAAAGCAAAGCATTAAAGAAGGATACATTGTGTACTTACTTTGACTTGGTGTTCACAAATGATGAATGTAGGCCTCAAATGTTCTTCACATAACTTGCTTTTGAATTCTAGCTTGATAGAAGGTCCAAAATATCTTCTAGTATCCAAAAGTTCAAAACGTTCCTTCGAAAGATACTGCAGAGCCATTCCATGGTTCCACAAAAGTGCATCAACTGTGTCATGGCTCATGCAATATGCAATAACAAAGGCCCATAGCTTTGTGCATGCACAACATGTCACAACATTGCAGTAAGAGCACTACTTTGGCAAGTGCTTTCTACTGCATATAACATTGCAAAATGTGTGAACATTGCACAAAAAAACCCAGAAGTTACAAATGTCCTTCTTACCTTAGTCTCAATGCAGACGTACAGGCCTGGAATGGACAATAGTTTCAGGCTGCAGGTGAAAAGATGCCCGCGTCATGCAAGTTTCAAGCAGTGATTTCGACTTTATCCACTGACCTTTTCTTTACACTAGCTAGAAAGCAACTTTGTATAAGTTAGTAGTATTAAATGCAATCTCAGTATCAAGCCTTTTAAGCATTCTGACACATGATGATTGCATATAGTCTATGTTTCAAGCATTTGAAATGTGACAGAATGTGGGATGTTGAAACATACTCACCATCCAAAACTATGTGGTCTTCTTCCAAGTGTATCGTCCATCAATTCCAAGAGTTAGAAAAGAGCGGAAAATGCCGAATTTTCGGGCCTACAAGACAAAAACATAAAATCATGTCATTGAATACATTGGGAGATAAGGGCATTATAGAAATGTATTAAAAGCAAAGCATTAAAGAAGGATACATTGTGTACTTACTTTGACTTGGTGTTCACAAATGATGAATGTAGGCCTCAAATGTTCTTCACATAGCTTGCTTTTGAATTCTAGCTTGATAGAAGGTCCAAAATGTCTTCTAGTATCCAAAAGTTGAAAACGTTCCTTCGAAAGATACTGCAGAGCCATTCCATGGTTCCACAAAAGTGCTTTAACCATATTATGGCTCATGCAATATGCAATAACAAACGACCATAGCTTTGTGCATGCACAACATTTCACAACATTACAGTAAGAGCCCTTCTTTAGCAAGTGCTTTATACTGCATATAACATTGCAAAATGTGTGAACATTGCACAAGAAAACCCAGAAGTTAAAAAAGTCCTTCTTACCTTAGTCTCAATGCAGACATACAGGCCTGGAATGGGCAATAGTTTCAGGCTGCAGGTAAAGAGATGCCCGCGTCATGCAAGTTTCAAGCAGAGATTTCGACTTTATCCGCTGACCTTTTCTTTACACTAGCTAGAAAGCAACTTTGTATAAGTTAGTAGTATTAAATGCAATCTCAGTATCAAGCCTTTTAAGCATTCTGACACATGATGATTGCATATAGTCTATGTTTCAAGCATTTGAAATGTGACAGAATGTGGTACGTTGAAACATACTCACCATCCAAAGGTATTTTGGTCTTCTTCCAAGCGTATCGTCCATCAGTTCCAAGAGTTTGAAAAGAGCGTGAAAATGCCGAATTTTCAGGCCTACAAGACAAAAACATAAAATCATGTCATTGAATACATTGGGAGATAAGGGCATTATAGAAATGTATTAAAAACAAAGCATTAAAGAAGGATACATTGTGTACTTACTTTGACTTGGTGTTCACAAATGATGAATGTAGGCCTCAAATGTTCTTCACATCGCTTGCTTTTGAATTCTAGCTTGATAGAAGGTCCAAAATGTCTTCTAGTATCCAAAAGTTGAAAAGGTTCCTTCGAAAGATACTGCAGAGCCATTCCATGGTTCCACAAAAGTGCATCAACCGTGTCATGGCTCATGCAATATGCAATAACAAAGGCCCATAGCTTTGTGCATGCACAACATTTCACAACATTGCAGTAAGAGCACTTCTTTGGCTAGTGCTTTTTACTGCATATAACGTTGCAAAATGTGTGAACATTGCACAAGAAAACCCAGAAGTTTAAAATGTCCTTCTTACCTTAGTCTCAATGCAGACGTACAGGCCTGGAATGGGCAATAGTTTCAGTCTGCAGGTGAAAAGATGCCCGCGTCATGCAAGTTTCAAGCAGAGAGTTCGACTTTATCCGCTGACCTTTTCCTTACACTAGCTAGAAAGCAACTTTGTATAAGTTAGTAGTATTAAATGCAATCTCAGTATCAAGCCTTTTAAGCATTCTGACACATGATGATTGCATATAGTATATGCTTCTAGCATTTAAAATGTGACAGAATGTGGGACGTTGAAACATACTCACCATCCAAAGGTATTTGGTCTTCTTCCAAGCGTATTGTCCATCAATTCCAAGAGTCAGAAAAGAGCGTGAAAATGCCGAATTTTCGGGCCTACAAGACAAAAACATAAAATCATGTCATTGAATACATTGGGAGATAAGGGCATTATAGAAATGTATTAAAAGCAAAGCATTAAAGAAGGATACATTGTGTACTTACTTTGACTTGGTGTTCACAAATGATGAATGTAGGCCTCAAATGTTCTTCACATAGCTTGCTTTTGAATTCTAGCTTGATAGAAGGTCCAAAATGTCTTCTAGTATCCAAAAGTTGAAAACGTTCCTTCGAAAGATACTGCAGAGCCATTCCATGGTTCCACAAAAGTGCATCAACCATGTCATGGCTCATGCAATACACAATACCAGATACAATCGGATGCCCTTTGAGCGGAGATATGCCCTTGTGTATCTTAGGGATGCTGTAAAAAGTAGGTATCTGGGGATGTTTAGGGTACAGGAATTTAAATTCGTCCCGACTGATAATTTTCAAAAGGTCCTTTTGGTAAGAACAGGTAGGGTCCTGCTCAAGCCTCCCATAATTTGTATTGTCATCTAATAAGGTCATACACATTTCTGGGTAAGAGTGGTCATCCATGACCACCAGATTCCCCCCTTTATCCAACTGCTTGATCACTATACTTTTATCGTTTTCAATTTGAAGTAGCGCTTTTTTCTCTAAATTAGTTAGATTTTGATTCAAAACATGCCCAGATACCTACTTTTTACAGCATCCCTAAGATACACAAGGGCATATCTCCGCTCAAAGGGCGTCCGATTGTATCTGGTATAGACAGCGTGACGCAGGCATCGAGCCAATACATCGAAACCATCTTAAAACCATTTGTGGAATCTTTGCCATCCTTTGTTCTGGATACGACTGATGTATTAAGACGGTTACAAGACATCTATGTCCCTGACACCACACTTCTGGCAAGTCTTGATGTCGAAGCGCTGTATACCTCCATCCCGAATGCAGGTGGCTTAAAGGCAACCAGATTTTACTTGCAACAAAGGGGCATGCACTTTTCTAACCACAATGAAATGGTTCTGGAGTTACTGCAGTTTATATTGGAGCACAAATATTTTGTGTTCGACCGAAAGTACTTCCACCAGCTCAGGGGGTCCGCGATGGGGAGCCCATGTGCTCCCCATTATGCATGTCTTTACCTGGGCTGGTGGGAGGAAAAGTACGTCTTTAAAGACACTAATATCATTTGGACCCAGTATGTCGATATGTGGGTTCGTTATATTGACGATATTTTCATTTTGTGGACAGGAACAGAAACTGTGTTCCTTGACTTCGTCAAAGAGTTGAACTAAAACTCTCTAGGCCTCTTTCTTACATCTGAGATTCAACAGCAATCCATAACCTTCCTTGACCTCCTAGTATCTAAAACAGAGACGGGGCTCATAAAAACAACACTCTACAGAAAACCTACCTCCACTAATAATTTTTTACATTATCAGAGCCACCACCCGCGGTCATTAAAAAACGGTATTCCCAAGGGACAATTCATCCGTGCCCGGTGAAACTGTTCCAGTGAGGAAGAATTTAAGACAAAGTCCAATGACTTAACCCGCAGATTCCTCAACAGAGGCTACCCGCTAGATGTCTTGGTTAAGGCACGCGAGGAAGCCACTACCATGATGAGAACAGACCTACTGAGAGGAAAACCAAAATTGGAGGGAGATAACACTATACGATTAATCGGTACATATGACGATGAGGCTCCCGAAATAAGAACTATCATTTCCAAATACTGGGACGTTTTGCGAAAAGACCCGGACTTGGCGGATTCCTTGCAGCCATACCCTGCAATCACTTATAGAAGAGGCAGAAGCTTAAAAGACCGCCTTATGCGGAGCCACTACACTAGACCGTCTAGTCCCCCTACGTGGCTCACCACCAATGCCACTACGGGCTTTTTCGTTGTCACGGCTGCAAAGCCTGTCCATTCATGAAGAAAACTAAGCAATTTCAAAGCGCATCAACTGGTCATACATATTCCATCCATGATTTCATGAACTGTAGATCCTCATATGTAGTATATCTAGCAATGTGTCCATGTCCAAAAGACTACGTGGAAAAAACGATCCAGCAGCTACGCAGACGTACGCTAGCCCACATCGGTAACATCAACAGGAATGAACCAACCAGCCTATCTACTCATATGAGGGAGACACACCCTGATCACCTTGAATCGGTGATGTTCAGGGGGATTGAAATCATACGCGACAATGGCCGAAAAGGAGGCTTTTTGGATTCATCGTTTGGATTGTATAGCGCCTAAGGGTCTCAACGAAAATTTATCCTTTGTTCCATTCATCTAAAATACTCATATGTATTTATTCCATTATTTTCATTTAAATATCCGATATAACCACTGCTATTCAAATATGCATGATTTCTAGAATACTGTTTGATTAATTTATTTATTAAATTAGTTCCAACACTGATTATTGTGGAACCTTTATCCTTAATCTCGAATCTGCGGTTCTTTGTCCGTAAAGAGCTCCAATAATTGCAAAATATGGGAAGCCCCGGGAATTTTTTGCATATCCAACAGAACTTTATCTTTAAACTAACAAACAATCACCTAAATAATTCAGCATCGAATCAAGGTATATATAGAGGATACACATATATTTATGATGCATCTTCAATAAAGTTTCAATATCAGCACTATGTGTTAGTATGTATCATGTAATATATGGTAAGTAACTTAAACCTACCTAATGTTCTGGGTATGCCATTATGCCATTGTCTGGTTGATATCCATGATTTATACATGTGCAAGTCACCTGTATATAATTTTTTTATTACTATTGTTAGTGACCTATATATTTGTGTCGTTACTATTGGCAGTTATACATGGAGCATGTCTTCAGCTATACTGCTCCTTATTTATCAATCGGTGTTGATCCTGATGCCAGTGCTGGATCGCTGTCATGCCTCATTACATGCTGAACCCGCCCCTCCGAGTGAAGGGGCATTATGGGGTCGGCACAATGTACCATCCAATGTCACACGTCAGGTGACTCCTTCCCGTTCCCACCCCTTCTGGTCACGGGGCAGGTACAATGCACCATCCAACGTTATAGGCCAGGTGACTTGGCGTCATAGCAACGCGTCAAACACCACGTCACTGGGCCGCTCACGTGATCGTGCGTCATACGACGTACCATATCACGTGACCGGCAGACGTGATGACGCGCCTCCCCGGGATTTCCTCTCCCTACCTTTTGATTGGAGCGCTAGGTCAACTCTCCACCCTTTGAGGCGGAGCAAGCCCTATGTAAACGGACCTCTCACACACAGGTACCAGGTCTGTCTAGCGGAAGCGCTGTTAGTTTGGGCAAAAAATAATATGAGATTGGGCGACTATAGCGCTTATTGTACATCAGTTAGCCGCTTATTTCTCTCATGCAACTAAGTTATTTCAGCCCTCCAGGCTTCTCTCGAACTAGGGGACAGCAGTGAAGGGAGGTCTCTACAATACATCTAAAATAGACCTCACTACTGACTGTCCTCAGTTTACGCTCATCTATTATTGAATATTATCGAATATTCTTGCTGGTTCGTCCTGATGAAGCAGTGCCAACTTTGTTCGCGCTGTGGAAACGCGTCGACGACAATCTGACGACAATTTGATGATAATTTCAATTAAAATCTGATTGACATCTATGGTTATAGTTGTCAATCCTAAGGGCTATTCCTCATAATAAAAATTATCGCTCCAATTGTACCATTAGGAGCAAATGTGGAATTGATGTCGTAAAACATAAACACAGATCTGGTCTAGTGAAGCATAACGTGACACTTAGTGACAACGGGCTAATATCTATCTTCACGTCCATATATCCCCGTTCTGGTCACTTATGTTGTCAGACAATCTTGCGACTTACGGACTCTGATATAGTATTGTCAATGTCCTATTGGGAGGTGACATCTTGAACACACGGTTCTGCTAATTCCTGTCACTGCGTCCTTATAAACGCAGTGGTTCAGTTTGCAAATGGGATACATTACCCAACTTAGGTCCAAGATATTTCCCATACTATATATCTTATGGAATTGATGCCTGGCTATATATGCAGCTTTATTAACGTGCGCCATAAGAAGTGCGACAATCCTGCGCCATATAAGTACTGTGCTGTACATCATTTGAGGGTGCACATTGGCATCAGGTATAGCCGTCGACCAGTCTCAATTTAGGCATCTTAACTGGTCTAAATTTACCTACGGGTGGCACTTTATATTTGTCACGGCATCTCCAAATATATAAGGATTTATATATATATCCCATTTATAGTGTCAGTACCTGTCAACCCCCAAGTCATCCTTTTTATAGGAGATATATGTGTTTTGTCTTTAGTTGTGTGTTTATTTAGTCTCAACCACCTCAGATTCGAGTTAGTGGTTTTTATTCCTAATATTAATAAAGGTTATTTTTAGTTTTCAAGGCCTTTCAGTGATAAAGCGCACTCTATCTGCAGTCATAGACCGCTCACCGAAGATCACTTCCTGGTTACGGGATTCATGAATTTTGCTTTCAGTAAGTGATGGCTCTGATTGGTTCTTGAGCGCTGCTCCACCAATTAATGCAGTGCTCGATGAAATAATGCGACTGCTGTGATTCATTTGTCGTGCGCTGCATTGATTGGTGGAGAAGCGTTCAAGAAGCAATCACAGCCATTGTGTTGTGGAGGCGGGACTTATGAATTGGCCAACCAATGTAGAAGCTTAGCCAATTCATAAATCCCTCCACAACATGATGGCTGTTATTGATTATTCCATTGCTGCTTAGCCAATCAATGCAGCACTTAATGAATCAATGCAAGGCCTGTGATTGGCTGAGGAACACTCAAGAACCAATCAGAGCCATGGCTTACTGGAGGCGGTATTTATGAATCCCATAACCAGGAAGTAATCTTCTGTGGGCAGCCAAGTTCTGCAGAAGCATGCTGGAGCTCCGGAGATCAGTGAGAAGGACCTGGACCAAGCCTGCTAGGTAATGTATCCTTTTTTTTTTTTGTGAAATGCTGCTAGGGCTTATTTTCAGGGTAGGTCTTAATTTTGGTGAAACACGGTAGCATATTATCCATCTTTCAGTATATATATAGACCACCACTACAGAGCCTCAGTATTAATTTTTATATTATTTTTTTTCGGAATGAGCTGCAATACTGAAAAGTATCCACAAGGTGGCACATTAGAGCATCTTCTTGGATCCATTCTAAGGTTGCTTACAGGATTGTTTCTAATTAGAGATGAGCGAACGTACTCGTTTCGAGTACTTATGCACCCGAGTACCGCCATTTTCGAGTACTTCAGTACTCGGGTGAAAAGATTCGGGGGCGCCGGGGGGCGGGGAGAGGCGTGGCGGTGCGGGGGGTAGCAGCGGGGAACAGGGGGGAGCCCTCTCTCTCTCCCTCTCCCCCCCACTCCCCACTGCTACCCCCCGTGCCGCCACGGCGCCCCCCGAATTTTTTCGCCCGAGTACGGAAGTACTCGGAAATCGCGGTATTCAGGTGAAAAAGGGGCGTGGCCGAGCACGTTCGCTGATCTCTATTTCTAATACATTAATACAACTTACAAATGTTCCTCCGTTACCTGCTGCACCTGCAATAAGCATCCAAAATCCAAAAGAAAGAGGAGGCAACAAATATCTGTAACAATATCGTATGTCAATATTTATTAAACAAATAATGCAGAACAGTTTAATAAAGGACGGATTAATGATGGAGGAAGGGAATATTGGTCGGCCGTGAAAACGACGGCCGATATACGCTCGTGTAAATAAGCCCTAAAAAACATTAGAATTTTGTTCTTTCGGTCAATACAATTACGATAATAGCAAAATTCTTATTTTTTTTTAGGTTTTTCCACTTTTGCACAATAAAAACCCATGTTTTGGAAATTAATTTTTTCTATCTACATCATTGCATTCAATGTCCCATAACATTTTTATTTTTCCATTGATGGAGTTCTGTGAGAGTTTGTTTTTCTGTGACGCGCAGTTTTTATATTTTTTTATTGGTATCATTTTGAGGTCAATATGGCTTTTTTACACTATTATTGCATTTTTCAGGCAGCAAAGTGAACAAAACAAGCGTGTTCAATGAATTGCACAGGTTGTAACAGATACAATGATACCAAATATGTGGGATTTTTAAAATTTTTACATTTTTTATATTAACAGGGGAAAGCACACAAAAAAGTTTTTTAGTTTTTTTTTACATTTTTTAAAAACATTTTTCTAATGTCCATGTAGTGGACTTGAAGCATAAGAGCTATGATCAATATGATAATGCACTGCTCACAATAGCGATCTCGCAGGCAATGGCAAGCAGGCACACCAGTATCAGGCATCCTGTTGCCAAGGCAACCCATTGACCCTCCGCGAATACATCCTATGATGCTCACTCTGTCGCGATCTACATAACTTATAGAATGTAGGGGGTTAAAAACAGAGAACAATGTTCTGGGGGCCTCCATTTTTCTTGATCATCTTTCAGATGTTTCTACATCTTGATTGGAGTCATCTCTGGTAAATTCAGTTAATTTAACATAATTTATAAGACTCTTCCCTGTTTGTATAAGGTCTTACAGCTCACAATGCATATCAGAGCCAGAACCAAGCCATGAGCAGGAAAGAACTACCTGTAGAGCTCAGAGACAGGATTGTGTGGAGGCACAGATCTGGAGACGGCTACAAATTGTTTCTGCTGCACTCAAAGTTCCCAAAAGCATAACAGCCTCCATAATTCTTAAATGGAAGAAGTTTGGAACAACCAGGACTCTTTCTAGAGTTGTCCGACACACCTAACTAGGTAATTGAAGGATAAGAGGCTTGGTAATAGAGGTGACCAAGAACCCAATGGCAACTTCGGCTGAGCTTCAAAGATCCTTTGTGCAGATGGCAAAAACTTCTAAAAGGTCAACCATCACTGCAACATGCTGCCAATCTGGGCTTTATGGCAGAGCAGCCAGAAAGAAGCCTCTCCTCAGTACAAGACACATGAAAGTCCTCCTGGAATTTGCCAGAAATCACCTAAAGATCTCAGATTGTGAGAAACAAGATTCTTTGGTCTGATCAACCAAGACTGAACTTTTTGGTCTCAGTTCTAAGACTTATGTCTGGAGTAAACCAAGCACAGCTCGTCACCTGCCCAGTACCATCCCTACAGTGAAGCTTGGTGGTGGCAGCATCATGCTAAGGGGTGTTTTTTGTAGCGGCAGGGACAGGGAGGCTGGTCAGGGTTTACGGAAAGCTGAATGGAGCAAAGAACAAATATATTCTTAATGAAAACCTGAACCAGGGCACAAGGGACCTCACACTGGGCAGAAGGTTCACCTTCCAACAAGACACTGACCCTAAGAATACAGTGAAGATAACACAGCAGGGGCTTAGGAACAGCGCTGTGAATGTCCTCAAGTGGCCCAGCCAGAGCCCTGACTTGAAGACAATTGAACATTGCTGGAGAGACCTGAAAATAGCTGTCCGCAGACGGCCCCCATCGAACCTGATTGAGCACTAGAGGATCTGCAGAGAAGAATGGCAGAAAATCCAAGTGCAAACTTGTGGCATCATACCCAAGAAGGCTGGAGGCAGTAGTCACTGCCAAAGATACTTCAACTAATTACTGAGTACAGGGTATAAAAACTTATGTCAATGCAAATTATTAGTTTTTTATTTTTAAAAATGTACAATGTATTTCTAGCATTCTGTTATCATGTCGTCATTATGGGGTACTGAGTGCAAAATGATGGGGGGGAAACTTGATTTTTTTCTTTAATTCACACAATGTGAAAGGGTCTAAAGACTTTCCAAGTGCAGTGTATTACGGATTATTTTCCCCTATTATTTGCAGATTAAACTTCTTTTCTAAAGTTCTGAAAAATCTTTAAATTAAATCTGATTATGGATCAGATTATTGGCAAACAGACGTGTATCCTGGATGATGAGGTACTGAAGACCAATATTACCCAGAAGCTGAACAGATTTCTAGTCTCTTCATAGTATATAGAAGTAAAATAAACTTGGAACACCATAAGCTTTGTTGGCCCCCAAAAGGGTGGTTTCAGAATGCACCCCACCACCCTCGGTCCACGACATTGTGCAGAATATTTGTCACACGGTCCATCATTCATTTACTTGTCCCTTGTTGCATCCCTCCCAAACAATCCCTAATGCTCTAGGTTATAAAGGAAAACGCTAATTGGTAACAAAAGCCAGAACATTGCTGTTTTGTGTGGCATTATTTTAAACCTCAGACCCAAAGACCCCTCTGTCACATAATAAGACACTGTTAGTAAAAATGGCACATGATAAGTAGGGGTCCCTGCTAGATTTTGCACAAGGGCTCAGGAGCTGCAGGCTACACCTTGGACTCAGCTACATAAAATACACTACAATTAGTGCTGCCCATTTAACCCCTATTAGTCAAATAGTACTTTATCTCTAGTAATTGTTTTTTGTGCCTAAAAGGGGTATTCCACTTAGTTGAGGAAATTAGAAGCTATCACTTATCCAATAGATGGATGAAAACCAATGGATTGACCACTCCGACTACCACCAATCCTAAAAATGGGGGACCTGAGTTCCCCACATTTCTCAAATCAGGGTCCCTTTTACACATTTCCATATGTAGCTCCATGCATCCCAATGGGGCAGACAGACAGCAGAGCACTTTGTTCGGTACGGGTGTCTAAAGTAAAAATCCACAAAGCTTCTGGATTAAGAATCTTATGCCTATAGCTTCCTCCTCTAGGAGGTCTTGTAACTGTCTCAATACAACGCAATGAATATGCACTAAAAACATCAGCATGGCACTGGAAAATATAGTGTGAGGCCATAAAGACATTAAGCGCATCTTGAATACCCGCATCCGAAAGATGTCGTCTGATTCTAGCTTTGAGAGATCATAGTACAGCCCACACATTGGTCATTACACAGCATGCATGTAATTAAGTATATTACATATGTACTATTGCAATTAATAAAATAATTCATATTATATGTCCTCATTTACAGAAACCCATAGAAGTAACCAGGTTCTGCTGTCCCTTCGAGTACTGAGGCTAGTTTCACACAGACGAGGGCGTTATCGGGCGGTGAATCACAGCCAATATCAGCTCGTTATACATGTGACAGCCCCGTGATGATATGCAGGAAAAAAATCGTTCAGCATCAACAAGAGGGGGATCGGAGGGGGTGGAAACAGGCTGAACTAGATGGACATTGTCTTCCTTCAGCCTAACATACTATATATTATTATGTTATGTGTATGAACCCATTCCAAAGAATGGGGTCTATATTTATGCCAAAGAAACATGCTGAGTAAAAAAGGATTTCCTAAAGTCGGAGGACATTTAGACACATAATTAATGTTATTTTTTAAGATTGTATGTCACTAACCGATGCAGTAAGACACAGACAGTGCATTAAGTCTGTCGGGGAGCAGGTGCTGTGTATGAAGAAGCCATCTGCTGCATAGAACGGCTTCTCCATACACAGCGCCCGCTCAGCGCCAGACTCAATGCACTTTCTATGTCTCAGTGTACCAGGTGATGACATACAGTACTGTACACCCGATGCACTGAGAGCCCCCACAGCGTAATGAGTCCAACGGGAAGTGAGCACTATGAATGGGAGAAAGTAGAGGCTTTTACGATCACTTTTATTGCATTTTTTGAAAGGCAAAATAAGCATTTGCTCTCTGTTTTCAAAGGTTTTTTTTACAGTTTTTGCCATGCAGGATAAATAGCGTGTTCAATTTATTGTATAGTTCATTGTTATTTTACACAATTTTTATATATATATTTTTAAACATTTTTTATGTTGCTGTAGGTGACTTGAACCATAACAGCTATGATCGGTATGAGTATGCCTGTACTACAATGCCTTATCGCTTACAAAAGTGATTATACGCCATAGCAGGCCAGGACACCAGTGTCTGGCATCCGGCTGCCATGGCAACCTTTTGGCCCTCCATGATTACATCATGGAGTACCAATGATGTTACACAGGGATTGCGGCATTTAGGAGGCTAACAGCGGAGATCGCTGTTCTTATTAATCCCCGCAATCACAGCTGGGTCCCGCTGTAGGATGGAGCGGGCTCACCTTCTGAGCCTGCACATTCCATAGGATGTAAGTTTACATCATGTTCCATTAAGCACCCTGTAGCCAGGATGTAAACTTATGTCCTGTGGCGTTAAGGAGTTAAATGTATTGTATGAATGTTTCCTGGTAGTTGAGGGGGATTTTTTAATCCATTTTTAAATTCTTGACACAATATCTTTTCTTCTATTCAATGTCTAATTATGATAATGTCGCCTAATAAGATTATGACATATTACCGTACATACTCGAGTATAAGCCGAGACAATAAATTGCACCACAAAAAAATGGGAAAACTTATTGACTCGAGTATATACTAGGTAAAAAAACCCTCCATACTCACCTCCTAGCTGGCGTCTGTGTCTGTGCGACAAGCAGCTTGAATTCTCCCTGCTGTCATCCTCTCTGCTTGGCTCTGTCAGTGCTGTGTAAGTAGGCACTGTGATTGGATTTAGCGCCAGCCAATCACAGCTGGCGCTCGATCCAATCACAGCACTTACTTACACAGCACTGATGGCAGAGGATTTGAAAGCCAAGCAGGAAGAATTCTGAAGCAGCTTGATTGGCTGTGAATGATCGAGCACCGGCTGTGATTGGCTGACGCGCGATCCAATCACAGCTCTTACTTACAAAGCGCTGACGGCAGGGGATGACAGAGCCGAGCAAAGAGGACAGCGGGGGATGACAGCGGAGAGAATTCAGCCTGCCGCACCACCGCCGGAGACACAGATGCCGGCTGAGAGGTGAGTATGGAGGTTTTTTTTAAAAGCCTTTCCTGACTCGAGTAGAAGCCGAGGGGGGCTTTTTCAGCACAAACAAAATGTGCTGAAAAACTAGGCTTATACTCGAGTATATACAGTACCTTATATTCTCAGGCATAAGTCTCCTCTTATGTACTATTTTTTTTGTATGAATAACCTCCCCTATAGGAATATTTATTATTACATGCATAAGGTGACAAGAAGTGGCTGACAAGGTTTAATATACGGGGACACCAGAATTCTGTGCTCTTCAGCCCTCAATGCCGCATCCAAAAGATTAATTTCAGAAAATCATAACTTACTTAAAATGTTACATTGGTGTAAATGATAAACAATTGTATGGTCTCTACAGAACCTCCTAGACCAGGAGGAGGGATGACCATGTCCGTCCTCAGTTGTCTGCCTGTCGTTCTGCCCTGACATGACTCATCTACATACGCCTCTCCTTGGCCTTGATAGTTAACCCAGGACACCCCCCATCCTGTGTTAATTACTTATATAAACTTTGTTTTGTCAAAATGATTCCTGCTGTTTTATTGCTGTGGAGATCATCCAGTTGAGCTGCTGTTAAACCCAACCTATTCTGTACAATAATGGCGATCTACAATTTTTGGGTCCGTATTATTAGATCCAGTTATTGTATAGATAACACAAGGCTATATTTATTACTTTAAGGCCTCATGCCCACGGCCGTGGCGGACTCAGCCAGCGGAATATCGCAGCGGAGTTTGACACGGCACCCCCCAAAGACCCCATACTCACCTCTCCGGATCTGACGCTCGAGTCCGTCTTGGAATCCAGTGCGCATGCACAGTACAGCGCATGGCGTGCCGGCAGTGGGGGATGATGCGGCCAGTGGTGGGCGGTAACGAGTAATCATGCGCTACTTTCGCTGTGCTCACAGCTGAAGTATTGCGTGATGGATGGCTTCCATTGACTACAATGGAAGCCAGCCGCGCATTTTTCTGCGGCAATTAGAGCATGCCGAGATTTTTTCATGCTGCGGAATTCTGCAGTGAAATTCAATAGAACCTAATAGCTGTGGGATAACGCTGCGGACTTCTACTGCGTGAAACGTGGCATAAATCCGTCCGTGGGGATTAGCCCTAACTTTCCTTAATTCTGTGTTCACATATGCACCCGGCTCCATTTTGGGCCCTACTGCGCAGATCTTTCACAAATTTCTTGATAAAATAGCGCAGCATGCAGCAGTATTTTCTCCATGAAAGTTTTGAACTTTGCTGCAGGAATTATTCTGTTAAACCACCAGCAATGTGTCAACCAACAGGGGGCAGCACGTACCAGTAGCCCTGAGATACAAAACTAATGATACCGCCACCCTATACTGTACACAGAAATAGCAGCGCAATAAGCGCATATACAGATAATGCCACCAGATACTGTCTGAGCAGAAAATGCTAAATACTTACCACAGTATACTATATGTATAACACCGCCATATACTGTATATATTACCGTACACTGTAAATATAAAGATCACTATATATTGTATAAAGAGATTACATACATAATACCACTAGTTACTACATACAGATAATGCTGCCATTTATTGTATGCATGAATAATATCACCATATACAATTATACCACCACATAATATATACCGCCATGTTATGTAGATAAATACATAATGTAGCTGTATACTGTATATATAGTTCCATTATATATATTTTCTAGGAAGGTAAAACAAGAAAAATAGATAGGAAAACCATGCTGTTAATATTAATTAAACATTAAATAAAGGCTAAAAAGACAATTCCCTAAAATGTAACCCCACTCTAATAACAGCATCACGGCACTGAACATACTGATATTGACACCGGTGGTAATAAACATGTATTGATATACTGATATAATCAGGGAAAACAGGAGAGCAGATATCATTATACTGCAGTGTACAACATAAAGGCAAACGCTAATGAAGCAATTCCATAAAATTGCACTATTAGGGCTTGTTGATAAGAACAGATTTGCGTAGTGTATTACATGTGCAAGTCTTCCACTTATAACACGCAGCGAATTGCGCCCGTTGACTTCAATCACATGAGCGTGTTTTTACATACAATGTTGAATCACGTGAAAAAATACACTTCACAAGTTTCTGGAGCCCCTGGTTTATCTACCTACCCGGAGCGCCTGGCCCACCACCATAAACCATTGATACCCCTTAACCAGTGGATTGTTTCTGTATAATATTATGCATCGTATCTTTTTTCTTTCCTAATATTCACAGTATATTTTCAACAGAGCTGTCACTGCTCTTTGTTTCCTACAAGACCGATTGATTTGTAATGCGATTTATCACTGATTTACCTCCACCTTTGTTGTAACCCCTTCCTCCACCCTATTAAAATTGAAAAAATAAAGAATATATATAATGGGAATATATATAATCTGGACCCAACGCAGTGACCACAGCCCAACAATTATATCACTCATCACCTTATATAACACACCAGGTTACATTGTATCTTACTGACGATTATACCGCACTCGTCTCATACTGTCCATACCAATATCTACTCTTCCTGACTTATCCCACAAGGTGCCCATTACTACATTATTATCTCCAGTTACTATACAACACATCATGGCTGAGAGGTGGTAGTACTGGAAGTCACCTGGAGGGGGCGCTGAGTCAGCAGGCTGAGACCATTGCTGGCGCTGTCTCTTTAGACTTTCATGCATCAGCTTCTTCAGGAAATTGTCACCATAAAGAGAGAAGACAAGATGTGACTTCCATCCCAGAAGAGAAGCCCCGATGACGTCTCCTATCTGCCTCGTACCGCTGTTGGAGCCTTTACATCCCCCAGGATTCTAGCCTGCGCTTACATCACATTCCAACTGTCGTTGCCAGGCAACAAGCTAAGAGCAAGCGTCTGATTGGTTGCTTCCAACTGCCAAGTAAGCAAGCACCTGATTGGTTCATTCTGCCACTATGTAATAACCAGATACAAGGAACGTGCGTCTGATCGCTGAGGGGTTCAGATGAGAAGCCGCAAGTGGAAAATGGGAAGATCCGTCACATTATATGATGTTACCAAACTTTGTATTTATGAGCCCTTTTCTACAAAACACAGAGAGTTCTCATAGCTTACTGTTATGTTTAGGGCAAAACAGGAGCGTCAGTTGTATCAGCTCATTATTACTCAGCTTATCTCCCCAAACATGGCTCTAAGGCCTCTTTCACACGGAGAGCTAGGCACGCAAACATCACGCGGGTAAAAAACTATTATAGCCAATGGTTTCCTATTGGAACATTCAGATGTTTTTTACGTGTCTAAATTTCCTTCATCTGAACGTTCCCATTGAAATCCATTGGCTCTAATAGCCGCAAGTTTATTTACGCACGTGATTTTTGCGTGCGCAGGTCCCCGTGTGAATGAGCCCCAATACAGATCGCACCCCCAGAAATGTGTTCAATAAAGTGCAGCGTTTCATACATTTCCCAAAGGAAATGCCCCAATGGCTTCCATGACCGGACGGCTGCAGAGTTTTGCCTTAGTCTTCTCATTCCCTCTTTTCAATAGTCAGATTGTTATTGTATTAATTGACTTAGGCCGGTTTCACATGGACAAGATTCTCACGCAAGATTTGTGCGTTGCGAGACACGAATGAACCCCATTCTTCTGGGAATATCCGCATTCTTCTGAGTGGGAATATACACATGTGCGATTGTTTCCTGCATCGCATCACACCATACCACAATGCGTGAATAAACACTGTATGACCTATTTTTGGGCGTGCCCTCTCATCACGTATTGTTTTTAATGGGGCTGGTGAGAGCTGGGTGCACGCGAATGCGATGTGAGATTTCCCACTGAAAACAATGGGAAACACTCCGCGATCGTCCGCCGCAGCTGTCAGGATCGTTACTTCCCTGAAGTCATGCGAGGCAGTTTTGAAACAAAAACACCTCGCATCGGTAGTGAAATCGCATTGAGGGCGAATGCGGTATCGGGCTGAGTTTCACGGACTGATATCATACTGACCCATGTGAAATTAGCTTTAGGGCTTCTTCCCACTAGCGTTCTTTTTACGCTGCGATATCGCTGCATTTTTTTCAATGGGACTTTCTAATGTTAAAATCGTATCGCACAAAAATCGCAAGTTTGTGCTTTTGCGATTTTAACATTAGAAAGTCCCATTGAAACAAATGCAGCGATATCGCAGCATTAAAAAACCCGCTAGTGAGTAGAAGTCCTTAGGCCTGTTTTAGCAAGATTTCGCAGAGGGGGCAGTATAGAGTCAACCAAGAAATATAAGCCCAATTCACAGACGTGACTACCACTAAAAACGTATTTTATTAAATGTATTAAAAAACATAAACTGGGCACTACAAAGACAACACACAGCAACCAGGTACCTCCAGACACAGATTCGTTATAGGAGGATAAGGACCTGGAGTTATTTGATACTTGATAAGCGATAAAAAGATGTTTTATATTAACAAACAAAAACACTCTACCCAAGATGGATTCAAGAAAGCAAAGGATAATTCAATATAGGAGCCAAAAGAGCTGGTTTATTCTATGTGTAAACAAGGCAGGGTTACCATTTGGACTCTCACTTGTGATGGAACACTATCACTATCAGTGATCAGGACTCAGGCTCCAACAATTGAGCGTCCTGAATTGTTATTGGTGTCGACAAGACAGGATCACCATCTAGGTATTCACTTATGATGATCAGTACTTGAGTAAGCCAGTGCAAATACTCAGATCAGTACTAGAGTTGGTCAGTACTTATACTCTACGCGTTTCACCATTAGTTTGTTGGATCATCAGGAGATACAGTACTTGAGTCATAGGTTCAGAGGTAGAGGGAATGAGAAATCCCCGAGAGAACATCAAACTGATATATAAAAAGCTGTATCTAAGATGAATACAGCAAAACTTGTGTAGTGATCAGGATAAATATCCTTATTATAGGAGAGTTCTATACTCTCAATTAGGGCATTAAGGTAACTCTTAGGGTTGGGGGCCTAGTCTACCATCAAGGCGATGGGTCATACCTTTCTCTTTGCTCTCTCTTGAGCCCTATATCTGGGGGGGTTGCTGGGGTTGCTTGCCTGAAATCTAACTACTAGGAAACTAGCTTTATGGCTTGTCTATCTTGAGAACATGCACAGCATCTAAAAGTGCTTCTACAACTAGGTCAGGAGAGTTTGACTCATACTAATGTCATACCTCCATACTAATGACCTCTATGCGAGCAATTTGGACATCTAAAAGTGCTTCTACAATTAGGTCAGGAGAGTTTGACTTATATTAATGTCATACCTCCACACCAATGACCTCTAATGCGAGCACTTTGGGTTGGAATCTAGCACTTTAGCTATTCTTGTCTGCTTAAGTGCAATTAATTGGGTCAGGAGATCAGGACATAATATTATGCCTTATCCCCATATCGATGACCTAAATTCTAACTCGATACGCTAACTACTTTGAGTATCCTATTTGTGCATGACAAGCATTACACCATCTCTCTAGCGCTCAGATATTTGAGAGCAGTGCCCCCCCCATATTTTCGGGGACGCTCTACTCTACCTCTGTGCGTGTATTGACGGGCATACTTTGAAATAAACACCTCTCGTTATGTACCTACATATATCATCTAGCTATTAACCGCTAGCACACAAGATAAGCTTTCTTGCTTAGAGGTACCTTCTGGCAGGCCCCCAACCCTAAGAGCTACCTTAATGCCCCAATTGAGAGTATAGAACTCTCCTATAATAAGGATATTTATCCTGATCACTACACAAGTTTTGCTGTATTCATCTTAGATACAGCTTTTTATATATCAGTTTGATGTTCTCTCGGGGATTTCTCATTCCCTCTACCTCTGAACCTATGACTCAAGTACTGTATCTCCTGATGATCCAACAAATTAATGGTGAAATGCGTAGAGTATAAGTACTGACCAACTCTAGTACTGACCTGAGTATTTGCACTGGCTTACTCAAGTACTGATCATCATAAGTGAATACCTAGATGGTGATCCTGTCTTGTCGACACCAATAACAATTCAGGACGCTCAATTGTTGGAGCCTGAGTCCTGATCACTGATAGTGATAGTGTTCCATCACAAGTGAGAGTCCAAATGGTAACCCTGCCTTGTTTACACATAGAATAAACCAGCTCTTTTGGCTCCTATATTGAATTATCCTTTGCTTTCTTGAATCCATCTCGGGTAGAGTGTTTTTGTTTGTTATCATAAAACATCTTTTTATCGCTTATCAAGTATTAAATAACTCCAGGTCCTTATCCTCCTATAACGAATCTGTGTCTGGAGGTACTTGGTTGCTGTGTGTTGTCTTTGTAGTGCCCAGTTTATGTTTTTTAATACATTTAATAAAATACGTTTTTAGTGGTAGTCACGTCTGTGATTTTGTTTTAGCAAGACAATTCATATTGTTTAATGTTACCATATAATACATCATATAATATTGAAAACTTCGGAAATGTTTAAGTGGGTGAAATGTAGAAAAAGCAAATGCTCCGTTGTTTGTGTTTTGTTGCACAGTGATTATGGTGCAGTGGAAATGACATAATATTAGGTTGGAGGGTTCTGACTGCGGAAGAAGGGAGGTAATGTTTTTGGTTCAGATTCATTTTAGGGTGTTTTTATAGTTTTGAACAATTTAAGGAGCTTTATGATGTTCCCCATAGTTACTTCTTCCAGCCCCCTCAGTTACGACATGCTGCTCAGACCTGTCAGTACCTGTGCTTACAGTCTAACACCCGTTGGTGAGTTTTCTAAGGTGTTTTGGAGCTACGAAGGGTGTAATATCTTATTTAGGGTGCCTACTCACTAGCGATATTTTTTCCTGCGATGCGAGAGCGATGCTTATGAAACCAATGATTTTCAATGGTTTCATTTGCAACTTTTCACTCCAGCCTCAGAGCGCAGAGAAAAAACTCTGCAATATCGCTCAGTGTATCTCAATGGGGCAAGCGGTAGCAGCATCGGCCCCAATGAAAACATAGGGAGTGCATCACGGACTTCTCTCACAGCTGTGACAGCTATGGCAGAGGATTCCTTTATCTCCAGCTAGGGAGGATTTTCCGGGAAAGGCTTCTTTTTCAAGCTTTTCACCGAAAATTATTGCTGCGGGAGTTGCATGCAACCCACTGCTTTCAATAGGGCCACTGCAGTGCCGACCCAATTGAAAGCAATGGGATAGCATCCTGGCCTTCTGCCACAGCTTTCACAGCTATGGCAGGGGTTTCCTTCATCCCTGCAGTCCCCGCGGTAATGAAGGAAACCCCTGCCACAGCTGTCACAGCTGTGACAGAAGTCCGCGATGTACTCTTTTCAATGGGGATGGCGGTCGTTATTGAAAGCAATTACTGATATCCCAGAGTTTTCTTAGCGCTGCGAGGCATGTGTTTTTTTTAGTCACTCTCGCAGCGCAAGAAAAAATATCGCTAGTGGACAGGCATTCTTATATAGACAGATGCTTTCTTACTATATACAGCAACTCCCAAGAAAGGGAAAAGAGAAATGGGAGAAAGATTTATGTCAAATCACTGAAGATAAATAGGCCGAAGGTCAAGGGTGTCGCAATTATATCTACCCTGTTTCCACGAAAATAAGACAGGGTCTTACATTAATTTAGATAGTATATAGTGAGCTGGAATATGGTTTTCTCCAGCAGGCTTTAGGGTATTCTGTAGCTTCCTAATTGTGTAAAAAACCAGTATGCGCACACTGACCAAATTAGACGTAAGTTATCAGTCTCATGTCCAAAATGGCTCTCTGGGCAGAAACATCGAGACAGCCCCTTTTATTGCAAAGCATAACACCTGCCCTTTATGGGCGTTTAACAGATTACATCAGTAACATATATATATTCTTATTCACTGGGTTATATAGAATTCCCCGCCTCCCCCTCTCTCCACCTCTCTCAAGTAGGAGCCTTTGTCTTAACAACATGTGGCCAAAACTGAAACTGAAAGTAAGTATCTCTTTGTTGAAGAAGATTCTGTGTGGGGGATGGGGAGGGACTGGGAAAACACTCAATATTGAATACAGGTATACATGTAACACTAGGACTTTCAATTCTTAGAGGCTGCTTGTGCAACTTATATATATTCAGGTAACATTATATCAAAATTATTTTTGCTGCAATTTTTTCTTGCGACATATAGGGCTATTTTTAATTTTTCTTTCAACCGAATCCGCCCCCCCCCCTTCATTTTTAGTTCTATTAAAAGCTTTAAAAATTATTTTTTTCATCTGTAGTTGTTTATATATATTTAAGCTAAAATAAAGTGCAGGAATAGGTTCCTCATTTTGTTTTGGATGTTTTGATATATAATTTGTGTAGTTTCTGATTACAGGATGCATATGGAGATGGTTAAGGTTTGGTTTGGCCATGGGTCGTTTTCTTTTTTACATATATTTTTATTTTATCCTGTAATTTCGTTTGTACTTATTTTTGTACCAGGTTTTTAAACATCTATATCCCCCATGACATCATCTAACACCTCTGGGGGCCATTCACATTGTCTTTTTTTCTTTTTTTTTGTAATTCACACTTCTCGGGCTTATTCAGACGTCTGTAAATTGGCCAGGTTTTCAAGCCCGGCCGATATACGCTGTCCCTATCTGCAGGGGAAGGAGCCGGGCCGGAAGCAGTACAATGAGCAACCACCCCCTCTTCGCCTCCTCTCCGGGCCTTCGCCACTGTTTGCTATGGGAGGGGTGGGATTGGGGCAGGAGCTCAGTGCACTGCTCCCGTCCCCTCCCGCCTCCTCCCCCTGGAGAGAGGGACATCGTATATCGGCCGGGTGTGAAAATCTGGCCGGTATACGGACGTCTAAATAAGCACTTCCACTGTAACTGGGGCATGAATAGGAATGGTTAAAATCTGCTTCTGCATTCTCCTCCGAGTCCTGGGCTGTGACTAACAGCGGAGGACTCAACCTTGTCCAGCTACATTGCAGAAGCTTTCATTTTGTGCAATATTTTTACTATCAGTTGGGGTTAAAGCCCAGGATTAAGCACCATAAGGGTGACTACCCACTAGCGCTTGCGAGTTTGTTGCGTTTTTTTTTTCCAGGTGTCTTTGTGGCTTTTTAATGTTAAAAACGCTTTGCGGCACAATCACAATTTACCATGAAATAGCGATTTTGCGCGATGCGATTTTAACATTACCAAGTCCCATAGACCCCAAGAGGAAAAAAAACGCTGCGAATTTCACAGTGAAAAAGAACTGTAGTGGGTAATAACCCTAAGCTTACAGCACTTGGTCCTTATCGGGTCAATGGCTATTCTCATTTTACAGCTGATCAGTTGTGAATAAGACCGGGTCATTTTGATGCGTAAGCCAAGTGGTAGTAGTGACACTTCTCTCCTCTATATTGTAGCAGTAGCACTCAGATACACAACTAATGATACCGCCACCTTATACTGTACACATAAATAGCACCGCAATACACCGCATATACAGATAATGCCACAAGATACTGTCTAAGCACAAAGTGCAAAATGCATACCACAGTATACTGTATGTATAACACCGCCATATGCTGTATGTACTACCATGCACTGTAAATATAAATATCACTATATACTGTATAAACAGATTATACTCCATGTACAGTATTAGGGCTTATTTACACGAGCGTATATCAGCTGGCGTTTTTACACCTGGCCGACTAACGCTTCCATCTAAGCAGTTCCCCCCTTCCCTCCCCCTCACCGACTCTCTGTCTCTCTTCTCCCCTCTGAGCGGTTTGCAATGAGAGTGGACGGGACAGGGACGGAGCTTAGCTTTTGCTCCCCCGCACCACCCCGGACTGGAGGAGAGAGGCAGAGAGCTGGTGAAAGGGAGGGAAGGGGGGAACTGCTTGGATGGAAGCGTATATCGGCCGACCGTGAAAACCCGACGCATATACGCTCGTGTAAATAAGCCCTTACATACATAATACCACTAGGTACTACATACAGATAATGCTGCCATTTATTGTATGCCTGAATACTATCACCATATACAATTATACCACCACATAATATATACCACCGTGTTATGTAGATAAATACACCATGTAGCTGTATATTGTATATATAGTTTCACTATATATATAGAACTCTGAGATATTTTGTACAAAAGCACTTCTAGGAATATAAAACCATGAAAATAGATCGAAAAACCATGCTGTTAATATTAATTAAATATTAAATAAAGGCTAAAAAGACAATTCCCTAAAATGTAACCCCACTCTAATAGCAGTATCACGGCACTGAACATACTGATATTGACACCGGTGGTAATAAACATGTATTGATATACTGATATAATCAGGGAAAACAGGAGAGCAGATATCATTATACTGCAGTGTACAACATAAAGGCAAACGCTAATGAAGCAATGCCCCAAAATCGCAGTATAAGGCCGTTCTCTTACATGGCATCAGCAAAACGCAGCGATTTTAATTTTGCCCCGATTTTTATCAGCGTTTGCGAACGCATTCGACAGTGTTTTATAACGCACCCCATCATTGTGATGGGTGATGAGGTCTGTTAAAAAGCGAAAAAAGGAACCGCACCACTAATACTCATAGGTTTCAATCAGTTTAATCACAGTGGTAGATTTTCAGCACGTGTTTTTGCCGCCATAAAATAAACACGAAATACTCTATTTATGTGTGAATTTGCACCCCCGAGGCTAAAAAGGAGACAATAGGGGTGTGCAAATATGTGCCCTTGTGCACGAAATCGGTCAAACATGGAGCGAATCTGAACGCCAATCTGAACAGCCGGGCTGAACTCTGTAGCCCGGCTATCACTCATGTGAATCAACCGCCATACTACATCCCTGGAATCTGCTCACAGCTCCCCCTACCTGAGAGGTGGTAGTACTGGACGTCACCTGGAGGGGGCGCTGAGTCTGCGGGCTGAGACAGTTGCTGGCCGCTGTCTCCTTAGACTTTCATGCATCAGCTTCTTCAGGAAACTGTCACCATAAAGAGAGTAGACAAGATGTGACTTCCATTCCAGAAGAGAAGCCCCGGTGACGCCTCCTATCTGCCTTGTACTGCTGTGGGGGCCTTTACATCCCCCAGGATTCTAGCCTGCACTTACATCACATTCCAACTGTCGTCGCCAGGCAACAAGCTAAGAGCAAGCGTCTGATTGGTTGCTTCCAACTGCCAAGTAAGCAAGCACCTGATTGGTTCATTCTGCCACTATGTAATAACCAGAGACAAGGAACGTGCGTCTGATCGCTGAGGGGTTCAGATGAGAAGCCGCAGGCGGAAAATGGGAAGATATGTCACATGATATGATGTTACCAAACTTTGTATTTATGAGCCCTTTTCTACAAAACACAGAGAGTTCTCATAGCTTACTGTTATGTTTAGGGCAAAACAGGAGCGTCAGTTGTATCAGCTCATTATTACTCAGCTTATCTCCCCAAACATGGCTCTAAGGCCTCTTTCACACGGGGAGCTAGGCGCACAAACAACGCGCGGGTAAAAAACTTGCGGCTATTATAGCCAATGGTTTCCTTACGGAACATTTAGATGCTTTTTGCACGTCTAAATTTCCTTCATCTGAACGTTCCCATAGGAAACCATTGGCTCTAATAGCCGCAAGTTTTTTTACGCACATGATTTTTGCGTGCGCAGGTCCCGTGTGAATGAGCCCCAATACAGATCGCACCTCAGAAATGTGTTCAATAAAGTGCAGCATTTTATACATTTCCCAAAGGAAACGGCCCAATGGCTTCCATGACCTGACAGCTGCAGAGTTTTGCTTTAGTCTTCTCATTCCCTCTTTTCAGGAGCCGCATTTCTTATTCTATTTGTTGGCATAGGCCGGTTCCACACGGCCAAAATTTATGCATTGCGACATGTACAAATTTCGCACAAATATGAAACCCATTCTTTTGAACAGACTTACACACATGAGCGATGGTTTTTTACAGGATCGCTACATTTCAGGAGCGGGAGCTTTAATCCCACGCTATAATTTTACTATCATCTGCTTTTTTTAAATTATGGAGCCTGGTGCTTATTGGGTTAATAGCAATTCTCATTTTCAGGTCTTTTTTACACAGGTGTAGGTGTTTTTACGTTCTCCCATTGACAACGTAAAAATGCGTGAACAGACGCACAAATCTAACGCTCATGTGAATAAAGTCTAAAGCTTTATTGTGAACAAGGCTGTTTGTATAAATGGCACATTTTGTACAACCGTGGAAATAATAATTCTAACATAAAACAAAAAGAAGTACATCTTTTGGGGTGTTCTCAGTTTGCGGTATAATAAAAGTGGTCCAAGGAAGGACAACCAGCCCCGGGCTCATTGATGCATGTGGGAATGAAAGCCTATCTAGTCTGACCCCACCTCCATACTCTCATTCTGTAATTTTCATCACTGGTTCTTCTACCGGAAAGGAACTTGCAGTTATTGGACAGTAACTGGGGAGAAAGGTGCTGAGTCTTCAGGTGGAGAATCTGAGAATCTTGACATGATTCAAATTCGTCATGTTAAGCTGACGCGATTTTCTCAGGATCAAAATGGGGGGAAGGGGTGTGGTCAGGGGCGGGGCTTATCATAACGTATGATTTTACCTTTGTCGTTATGAAAAATACAGGGCCAGTTAAAAAAAAGAGAGCTAATTCTCCAATCAAAAAACAGTCAAAATCTGTTCCATTTGTATGCACTTTGACTAGAAGGCATATACAGAGTGCCGAACCACATAGTACTTGTAGTTTATTATACAGGTTTTCAAACTATTAATAACACTATATTTTAATCCAGCAGGCTGCCCTGCACCCCAAAGGTGAACCACACTCTCACTGGGACCCTGGGCTCCCCCAGCGTTCAAAGCCTTCTAAAGTATATCAGTAAATATATGGCCGCTTTCAGTGATTTTCCGTGTCTCTTTATATTTCCCATTTCTGTGATTTTGATTGATGTTCGTGTAAGGACTAACAAGAAAACGAGGACCCTTGACGTTGGTTGTGAGCTTGTATATTTTGGACTAAATATGAACCAATACCTCGTATTTATCGGTATTTATCAGTAGCATGCAGTGCGGTTTTGAACGCCGGGGAGCCCAGTGTGTCAGTGTTATTCACTTATCATGTGCAGAGTGCCCCGCTGGATTGAAATATAGCATCATTAATAAGCTGTAAGCCTGCAAGATGCACTACAAGTACTATGTGGCCAGACACCCTATATATACTGTCACATTGTGCTTCTGGAACCTGTAGTTCTGTGGGTTTCCAAGAGTACACTACTGCAGGTGTTGTTGATTTGACTGGATGAGGGTGTGGAGTTCACCAGCCAGCCAATCACTACCTGTGTGTGCCTCTTCCTAAAAGGGTGCTTATACCTTTACATCTCCTAATGTACCTGCGTGTTAGGATGCATGCTGTGCAGATCTTTGTTCTGTGTGTCTTGCTCTGTCAGTCTCCTTTGTGATCTGCATGCATGCATTTCAGTTTGTTTTTTGTCCTGTCCTCTTCATGCGTTGGCAGACAGGTTGTAGGGCCTTGTATTGTATGTCTGTCTGTCCATTCATAGGTGTGCAGACGCCTTGTGTGAACTAGGTCCTGCTTGTTAAACGCAAGACAATCCAATTGCAGGAATACAGCTTATTGTGGAAAAAACTTGCTTTTTATTTTCTTTTTGGTGCTTGAATAATACAGAGAACGCGTTTCGGTTATGAAACCTTGTTCACCTCTGACTAACAAAGCCATTGTGCAAACGTTAAAAAGGTTTAGTGAAAATAAGTGAATTAAAAACACATGTGCAATCAACCCATGGCAGTCTATTATTTCAATTACCAAAACCTGTCCCTCCTGCAGGAACTTGTCTTGGTTGTTATATATATGCATAATATATTAAATGATATATAGAAACAAACATTTATGTATTATATTATATGCTCCACTCAATAACAAAATGTGAGATCTAAACATCATTGTTACAGAAGCAAAAGTAAAAATAAAAGTAAGAATAAGAATAAACCTTCTGACAGCAACATAGAAATAAAACACAAATTATTGGTATATGGTAATGCAAGCAGTAACATATTATAATTAATAACAGTACATCATATATTATTGGCAAAGTGGAATTATGTTGGAATTAATATCCATTTTTTGATGAACAATATTCACTGCAACTAATAAATGTATAAAAGGTCTGTTTTATAATTCATTCCTTTCGGGAATCTTGTGTTTAAGTTTAATATCCAAAACGCTTCCCTTTTAAACACTTTATCCGGGTTAATTGTTCCTTTCTTTTTGTTTATGACTTTTTCAATACCAAAAAATGAGAAAGTATTTAAATTTCCTTTGTGTTTCTCACAAAAGTGTTTTACCGCACCTGAACTATTCACATTATCCTTTTTAATATCGCGAATATGTTCGTTGATTCGCGTCTTCAACTTTCGTGTAGTGCAACCTATGTAGTTCAAATTACACTCTCTGCAATGAATCGTATAAACTACATTAATAGTGTTGCAGTTAATAAAATTGTAAATTTTGTACTCTCTATTGCCATCGCTGTCAGAAAAGGTTTTTCTCTTATCCACTAAGTGACAAACAGTACATCTAGGATTACCGCAGCGGAAAAAACCCTGAAATTTCATCCACTGCGGTTTTTCCTTTTTGGAGGAAAAGGTACTAGGTGCTATTAGATCTCCCAAGTTTTTACTTCTTTTTGCAACACATTTAATTCCTTCCTTTAATATCTCATCAACAGTGTCATCCTGTCTTAAAACAGACAAAAATTTGAAAAATATTTTTTTAATTTCATAAAAATTTCTGCTATATGCCGTAGAGAAAACCATTCCCTTATTGATATTCCCTTTTTTCTTTGTACATTTATCCTTAAGTAATACTTCCCTATTGATTGTTTCTATTTTGGTACATGCCTCATCTAATGATGACTGTTTATAACCTCTTTGATGCAGCCTATTTTTGATATCCATTTTAGCTGCATCAAAAAAGACATTGTCTGAACAGGATCTTTTTGCCCGTATTAGTTCCCCTACGGGGATAGCTTTAATAGTGTGTTTGGGATGCCCACTATTAGCATGTAGTATGGTGTTACCTGCTGTTGTTTTTCTGTATAGTTTGGTCTCTATTCCTTTGATGCAATTACCCCTCAGGGTTAAATCTAGAAATGGTACTTCTACATCACTATGTGTCACAGTGAACTGTAAATTCACAGAATTATTATTAATATAATTTTCAAACTGACCAATTTGTTCATGTACACTATTTTGTTCCGGACCTTTGTTCCAAATGATTATTATATCATCAATGTATCTCGCATACCACACCATGCGGCCAGCAAAAGGATTATTATGATTAAATATAAAAGAATCCTCCCACCAACTCATATTTTTCAAATTTTTGCCTGTTTTAAGACAGGATGACACTGTTGATGAGATATTAAAGGAAGGAATTAAATGTGTTGCAAAAAGAAGTAAAAACTTGGGAGATCTAATAGCACCTAGTACCTTTTCCTCCAAAAAGGAAAAACCGCAGTGGATGAAATTTCAGGGTTTTTTCCGCTGCGGTAATCCTAGATGTACTGTTTGTCACTTAGTGGATAAGAGAAAAACCTTTTCTGACAGCGATGGCAATAGAGAGTACAAAATTTACAATTTTATTAACTGCAACACTATTAATGTAGTTTATACGATTCATTGCAGAGAGTGTAATTTGAACTACATAGGTTGCACTACACGAAAGTTGAAGACGCGAATCAACGAACATATTCGCGATATTAAAAAGGATAATGTGAATAGTTCAGGTGCGGTAAAACACTTTTGTGAGAAACATAAAGGAAATTTAAATACTTTCTCATTTTTTGGTATTGAAAAAGTCATAAACAAAAAGAAAGGAACAATTAACCCGGATAAAGTGTTTAAAAGGGAAGCGTTTTGGATATTAAACTTAAACACAAGATTCCCGAAAGGAATGAATTATAAAACAGACCTTTTATACATTTATTAGTTGCAGTGAATATTGTTCATCAAAAAATGGATATTAATTCCAACATAATTCCACTTTGCCAATAATATATGATGTACTGTTATTAATTATAATATGTTACTGCTTGCATTACTATATACCAATAATTTGTGTTTTATTTCTATGTTGCTGTCAGAAGGTTTATTCTTATTCTTACTTTTATTTTTACTTTTGCTTCTGTAACAATGATGTTTAGATCTCACATTTTGTTATTGAGTGGAGCATATAATATAATACATAAATGTTTGTTTCTATATATCATTTAATATATTATGCATATATATAACAACCAAGACAAGTTCCTGCAGGAGGGACAGGTTTTGGTAATTGAAATAATAGACTGCCATGGGTTGATTGCACATGTGTTTTTAATTCACTTATTTTCACTAAACCTTTTTAAGGTTTGCACAATGGCTTTGTTAGTCAGAGGTGAACAAGGTTTCATAACCGAAACGCGTTCTCTGTATTATTCAAGCACCAAAAAGAAAATAAAAAGCAAGTTTTTTCCACAATAAGCTGTATTCCTGCAATTGGATTGTCTTGCGTTTATTCAGAGCCAGAAGTAGCCGGATGGCAACAGCTTGTGAGTATACTTGCTTGCGGAACTGAGGCTTGCAGCACATGAAGATAAGGTGGGACTTTTGTTTTTTGTGTCCTGCTTGTTAGTTTGCTGTTTTGCTTGTATTTGCTCTGTTCCTGCCAGTTACCATCTATAGTGAGCCAGGGCCCTGGATTCCAGTGTGGGACCGTCCTTTTTGGGATGATTGCTCTGCAAGTATACAGGACGTCCTGTGATTAGGTTGTGCAATGAGCCGGACCAGATCTAGTATGAGGAGCAGTGGAAAAGCAGTTGATTGTCACAGCGGCTCCGCTGCTCACCCCTCAAGAAAATATGCAATTCTGGTGCAGTTCTTAACAGGGAAAAAAGGCAGTTGTCAAGTTCATGACGCCAGTCTGTATACAGGCCAAGGCCTGTGTGGGACAAAATGATAATATAAAAATGAAAAAGTAAAATAAAACATTTCATTCTCCTGAAGTGCAGTACCTCAGTGCAGATGGTAAATGGTGGGAAGCGACTCCAGGAGGCAGAATTAACGGTGAAAACATTGAACAGTTTATTACTTTAGAATAACAAGATCTTCGGTTTTCTTTAGTGAATCTGTTGGAAAAGTGATCGAGTGCTCGCAGGGTGAAGTGCAGACAGGTGTTGAATAAGAATCACTTACTCACGTGAGAAGTCTCACTCCTGGAGACCTCCAAAAGAAACAATTTTCAAGGAGAGTACTTGTCTTAGAGGTTTAACATATAAAGATTTTTAGTATTCCAAAAAAACATGGTACAAGAGAGGATTGGATTCTGAATATAGATGAGCGAACATACTCATTTTGGTCTATTTCGCAAACGAGCATCGCTTTTTTCGAGTAACTGCCTACTCGAGTGAAAAGATTCGGGGGGCGCCAGGGGGGGGGGGCGGCGTGGTGGAGCGGGGGGTAGCAGTGGGGAACAGGGGGGAGCTCTCTCTCTCCCTCCTCCGCACTCCCCTCTGCAACCCCCCGCTCACCCCGGCGCCCCCCGAATCTTTTCGCCCAAGTAGGCAGTTACTCAAAGAAAGCGATGCTCGATTGTGAAACAGCCCTAAACGAGTACATTCGCTCATCTCTAATTCTGAAGGATAATGTTTGTGATGCGTTTCAGAGCTCCTACCACTCCTTTATCAAGCAAATCTAATAACATTCAACAGAGATAGACAGTGACAGATGTCAAATAAGGAGGAGAGGGGGAAAAAGACATACAAATAAGATATCAGTGCTTTGATCATATAAAATTCCTTTTGTGATAAGGATTAATACAGGCATATATTGATTAATCCGCAAAAAATAACGATAACATTAACAAGATGTACTCATAGTATATATAACAGATAGATAATCTAGGTACAAAGAGGTATTAAAAGTGCATCATGGATAGATCAAAAATATTAGTATAGTATTAAAATGGAATGGGTACCTTAAAAAAGTAATGATATTTAAAAGGTATTATGTTAAAACGGGCAAACAATAATAAAATACAGGAGGAATATATTACTAGATCTTTGAGTCTCTCAGTAGTGCAATCTTCAGTATGACTTTACATTTTGCAGTTCATTTAAAATTACCTTTCTTTTAAGATGCCGTTCATATTTTACTTTACTTGTAGATTATTACTTGAACCTTTAGTTGCAACATTAGAACATTGGCAGGAATGAAGCACAGACTTACTATTTGGACAGTAAACGGGCTCACTGACAGTAACTAAGCATGGTTTTTTTTTTTATTCTTTATGCTTTGCCGCTACTGTTGTACCTTGTCACCACTGGAAGCTAGGGATTTGACAAGGCTTGCATGGAGCAATGCCCCTGTCATGCCCCTAGCTCCCAATTGGCTGTCAAGGTCCTAGCAGCGTGTCTATGGATTTTTGCCTGGCCTGGAGGGTTAGTTTTCCTGTTAGGCTTACATTATTAGCTGTTAGAGCTTAAAATGTAAGCCAAACTAGAAAACTCACCCTAGCCCTCCAGGCCAACCACAATTCACCTCCAGAGCAGGCATCCCCCTACCATCTCCCCTAGCAAACTGCTCCCTCGCAGCTCCACTGAAACTGTGCTACTGGCGCGGCACCATCAGTCCCCCACCTCTCTGCCTTTGCCCTGCTAGGTACCATGCCGAAGACGACCTGCTGCTGTCACTTACGAAGCCCGCGAGCATCTCTGCTGGTGATCAGCTCCCTTACAGGTCATGACACTGTGCTACTGCTGCCTCACAGCTCCATCCCCCGCCTCACCGCCTGCAGTGGAGATTGCAGGGCTCCCGGGGCACTGTGGCCACTGACAGCTATGTCCCCCGCCGTGTCTCTGCCGTTGTACAGCACATGCTCAGTGCTCTGTCCAGCTTCGTCCCCTGCTGTGCCACTGCTTACTGCTGTGCCCCGGCTGCCACCTCTCAGGGCTTCCGGTTGAGTGACAGCTGGGCCATGATGCAGGAAGCCACTGCGCTGTGGCCACTAACAGCTCTGTCCCCCATCGTGTCTCTGCCGCGGTGCCGGCTCACTTCTGTGTCCTTGGCTCTGGCTATCAGGGCTCCCACTTGAGTGACAGCCGGCCCATCATGCAGGCGGGGACACTCAGGAAATACATCACCCAATCAGCTTCTGGCAGCCTGTCAAGCTGCCTGTATCTTATCTCTACCCATACTTCCGGTGGTGACAAGATACAATAGTACCTGCTTTGCCCTCCTGCTTCTTTCTTTTCCTAGTTTCTTCTGTTTTCCTGAGCATTTTTTTTTTCCTTGGAAAACATTACAGTTACTTTAGTCTTTGGCTGATTCTCTTCTATTACCTCCATTACCAATGTTTCCGTAGTGCTTTAGGGTTTAGTTAGAGTCTAGCAGAAGTTTATCTATTGCTTTTCTTTTCCTTTTCTCAGTATGATTATAGAACTTTTGGGTACTCACACTTTCTGTCCTTCACGCCACAGTGGTTAGTAGCTTTACTTCTTTACTGTAGGTCTGTCTAGCAACTTCCTTCTTCCTTGCTCCTCAGTATTCTTTTCTGCACTCCCTCTCTCCTACGCAGACTCCTCCTATTCTCTTACTCTAACCCCTACCTACCAACCTGTGTGAAGAACCCTTCTACCTATCCTAGGTTGTCTGACTAAAGTCTACTAGACTATGCTGCAACAGTCTAGGCATAGTGTGGCTGACCAACAGTAAATTAACATATTAAAGTGACATTAACATATATTGCATCACCTTAGAGTCCACCGCCTTTTTATGAAGTTTTATGAACTTCTGTACACCACAGTTGTCTTGTTAGAGTAGGGACACATGAGACAATGAGACCCCTTGATACGGACTTATGAGATTTTGGTTAAACACTACCCAATGCCTCATATTTATTACCTGTTCCATCTGCTTATACATGCAGGTATTAGGGGTAAGTATTTTGGCCTTTGCCAGTCGTTGTTGGATGTCTGCTCGTAAATTCTATTTATTGTTCAGTTTGTCATGGTGTTCAGAATATATGCCCATTTTGCTTGTATGTTTCGGTGTCTGTTCGCATGTATACCCCTTGCAGTATCCGTTTCCTTTTCAACCCATATTTGGTTTGCATCCATCTAGGTTTTTTTTCCCCACGGCCTGCATGGACGTGACATATGTCCTCCTATTGTACAACAATAAGTACTAAGCAGCTGCCCTCTTACTAAAGTGTCAAACAATCTCCTGACAGCTAAATGTAGTGGCGACCACTTCCTACTGACCCTTGATCTCTCTGTGGCATTTGATGCTGTAGATCACCAATTCCATTTTAATATGTTCCAGATACTGCACCCTCCTGGTTTTCCTCCTACCTCTCTGACCATTCGCTCAGTGTCTCATTCTCTGGTTCTACTTCTTCTCCTCTTCCCCTTGCTGTTGGGTTTCCTCAGGGTTCGATCCTTGGCCCTCTACTCTTTTCCATCTACATGGCCCCCAGTAAAGAAACTGTTTCTAACACTGTCATCTCTCATCTAAAACTTTACCTCTCAGAAACTGAACTTCTTGTATTTCTACAATTTACTGACTGACCTAAACCTGTTATCTCAGTCTATGAAACCACTATAACTCCTTGGCAGCACGCACGCTGTCTTGGGGTCAATTTTGATTCTGATGTTTCCTTCATTCCCCATATTCAGTCACTTGTTCACTTGTGTCACCTGCACCTCAAAAATATCTTCCTAATCCGTTCTTTCCTGACTATGGAGATTGTTTTTCCACTCACTAAACTTTCATCTCTCCAATTTATCCTGAATGCAGCAGCCAGGTTTATTTTCTTGTCAAGCTTCTACACTGACACCTTCACGCTGTGCCAGTCTGCATTAGTAGTCAAATATAGAATACAATTTAAACTGATCACTCTCATCCATAAGGCTCTCCACAGTGCTGCACCACCCTATATCTCCTCCTCAACTCTGTCTACCACCCTACCCATGCTCTTCATTTTGCTAATCACCTTAAACTAAATTCCTCTCTAATCTGGACCTCCCACTCCCGCCTCCAAGATTTTTCCAAAGCAGCACCAGTTCTCTGGAATGCGCTACTATGGACAATAAGGTTAATTCTGAACACCCATGGCTTTAAGTGGGCCCTAAAAAGCACATCTTTTTTGGGAGGCCTACCATATTCTGTAACCTAAACTCTTCTTCATCCTGCCTGCTTTTACACTCTCCCTTGGAAACCTGAGCCGTTTCTTCCCACTGCATCACCCACACAGCCCACTGCACCTCTTATCATCTTTCTCACAAACACGGCTGGTGATCCACTCACATAGCTTTATGTATGTACGTATATATGTATATCACCTTATGTGTATACATAGTCCGTGAACTGTGGCGAGCAGAGCCCTCACCCCTATTGTTCAAGCTTCACAACAGTCTAATACTGTATGTCATGATTCATTTTGTGTAGGTTTTCGCCCATTTCAAAAACGCTGCAGAATATGTAGGTGATATACAAATAAAGGTTATTATTATAGGACTGCCAATCCTGCTATTTCTTGTCTTCTTGGCTCTCCCCCAATGGCAGATGTTGGAGAAAGTGGGATTGGACATGGTGCATTTATGGGCTTCTTCACAAGAGCGTGATTTACTCCAGTTATGTGGCTGTGATAACAGCTGTATAACGTGATGAGATAAAAGCATTGATGTCAATAGTTTTGTTTTCATTAGCAGTATTCTCGCCTGTTATTAGTACAGGTGAGAAAAGATAGGACTTGTCATATCTTTCTCGCACATAGTTAACACTACGCGCAGAAAAGATAGGGCAGGACCTATCTTCCTGCAGTTTTTTTCTAACTCAGGCGCTATGACACGGAGTTTGAATGGCCCGGAAAAAAAAACAAACCTGGAGCATATGCGCAACTATGCTCCGTAACGGTGAATGTAGTTGCGCATACGCCCATGTGTTTTTTCCTAAACATGATCAATTCTTTGTTCCCAGATAAGGGGTCTAGCAACGCTTATTCCCTTTCCACATTGAGATAAACATGCACAGATAGATGAACTGGGAGAGATAGTAGTCGGCCAACTGAGTCTGTATAGTTGGCGTTTGCCGGCCTTGATGCAGTAACTTGTGCCCTAATTTGAAGTGATTGAAAATCGCTCAAAGCAAAGTGTATGGGAACAGTTTGGAGTAAGTATTGGTGGCGCGATCAGATGTAAGCCCAGATAAAAGGCCTGGCAAATCTATAAGGTCGGAAACAGACGAGTGTGTTTGCGCTAGCATTTGTGTGTAGAAAAAAATTGCCTGTATAACACGACAAAGCGAAGCCATCGATTTCAATTACTTAATTCACATGGACGTGGTATTCTCGCACAAATCCTACGTGCGATTAAAAATAGGACCTGCCCTCTATTACTCACACAGATTTTTATAGATGGGACAAAAGATAGGTCCGGCCTTTAAAAGGCATTTCCAGCATTTAACTTCCGGGGATTAATATGATCTTCCAAGCGAGTTATTTGCTGAGCATTAGCTCAAGCACAAATACCGCCTGGTTGCTTTTAGAGATGAGCGAGCACCAAAATGCTCGGGTGCTCGTTACTCGGGACGAAATTTTCGCAATGCTCGAGGGTTCGTTTCGAATAACGAACCCCATTGAAGTCAATGGGCGACCCGAGCATTTTTGTATTTCACCGATGCTCGCTAAGGTTTCCATGTGTGAAAATCTGGGCAATTCAAGAAAGTGATGGGAACGACACAGCAATGGATAGGGCAGGCGAGGGGCTACATGTTGGGCTGCATCTCAAGTTCACAGGTCCCACTATTAAGCCACAATACCGGCAAGAGTGGGCCCCCCCCCCTCCCAACAACTTTTACTTCTGAAAAGCCCTCATTAGCATGGCATACCTTAGCTAAGCACCACACTACCTACAACAAAGCACAATCACTGCCTGCATGACACTCTGCTGCCACTTCTCCTGGGTTACATGCTGCCCAACCCCCCTCCCCCCTGCACGACGCAGTGTCCACAGCGCACACCAAACTGTTCCTGCGCAGCCCTCAGCTGTCCTCATGCCACACCACCCTCATGTCTATTTATAAGTGCGTCTGCCATGAGGAGGAACTGCAGGCACACACTGTAGAGGGTTGGCACGGCTAGGCAGCGACCCTCTTTAAAAGTGGTGGGGCGATAGCCCACAATGCTGTACAGAAGCAATGAGAAATATAATCCTGTGCCACCGCCATCAGGAGCTGCACACGTGGGCATAGCAATGGGGAACCTATGTGCCACACACTATTCATTCTGTCAAGGTGTCTGCATGCCCCAGTCAGACTGGTAATATGTACCTTAACAGTAACCGCGTTGGTGGTAATGTGGTGGTGACTGCGGACCTAGTAGCGTGGCTGTATTTTGTTGGTTTTCGGAATGTGGCCAGGATTAAGTGGGCCGTGGCGGGGGATGTTTTTGAGGCACTACGTGTCCTCTCCACGTGTCCGTGGTTATATGCACCTTAACAGTAACCGCGTTGGTGGTAATGTGGTGGTGACTGCGGACCTAGTAGCGCGGTTTTATTTTGTTGGTTTTCGGAATGTGGCCAGGATTAAGTGGGCCGTGGCGGGGGATGTTTTTGAGGCACTACGTGTCCTCTCCACGTGTCCGTGGTTATATGCACCTTAACAGTAACCGCGTTGGTGGGAAATGGCCTCGCCGCCATCATGTCTTTGGGAAGCCTCTGTTTCCACACCCCAGAGACATACCATTAGCAGCGGTATAGGCAGAGCCCATAATTCGTAACATTTCAGCCGTAGCATTAGGACAGGCCCCACTAACATATCACTAGCAGCATTATAGGGGGAGCACAGTATTAGTTCCATTTCAGTAATAGTAGCACTCAAGACAGGCCCCAGTAACAATTCCGAAGCAGCAGTATAGTGGGAGCGCAGTCTTCGTTCCATTTCAGTAAAAGTAGCACTCAAGACAGGCACCAGTAACAATTCCGAAGCAGCAGTATAGTGGGAGCGCAGTCTTCGTTCCATTTCAGTAATAATAGCACTCAAGACAGGCCCCAGTAACAATTCCGAAGCAGCAGTATAGGAGGAGCATAGTCTAAGTTCCATTTAAGTAATAGTAGCAGCCTACACAGGCCCCAGGAACAATTCCGAAGCAGCAGTATAGTGGGAGCGCAGTCTTAGTTCCATTTCAGTAGCTGCAGTAAAGCCAAGGCCCAAGTTACATTTATGTAGCTAAAGTGTAGGCCAACCCCACACACCTTTATGTACCATGAGTGCAGGCGAAGAACATAGAAATTGCTATGATTACACTGTAGGTGAGGGCCCAAAAAAATTGGTGTACCAACAGTACTAATGTACCTCAGTAAAAATTGGCCATGCCCAACCAAGATGGCAGGTGAAACCCATTAATCGCTTTGGTTAATGTGGCTTAAGTGGTAACTAGGCCTGGAGGCAGCTCAGTTTAACGAAAAATTGTTTCAAGTTAAAGTTCCAATGCTTTTAAGAGCATTGAAACGTATAAAAATTTTTCAGAAAAATTATATGAGTGAGCCTTGTGGCCCTAAGAAAAATTGCCCGTTCAGCGTGATTACGTGAGGTTTCAGGAGGAGGAGCAGGAGGAGGAGGAGGAATATTATACACAGATTGATGAAGCAGAAATGTCCCCGTTTTGGATGGTGAGAGAGAACGATGCTTCCATCCGCGGGTGCAGCCTACGTATTGCTTAGGTATCGCTGCTGTCCGCTGGTGGAGAAGAGAAGTCTGGGGAAATCCAGGCTTTGTTCATCTTGATGAGTGTTAGCCTGTCGGCACTGTCGGTTGACAGGCGGGTACGCTTATCTGTGATGATTCCCCCAGCCGCACTAAACACCCTCTCCGACAAGACGCTAGCCGCAGGACAAGCAAGCACCTCCAGGGCATACAGCGCTAGTTCAGGCCACGTGTCCAGCTTCGACAGCCAGTAGTTATAGGTAGCAGAGGCGTCACCGAGGACGGTCGTGCGATCGGCTACGTACTCCCTCACCATCCTTTTACAGTGCTCCCGCCGACTCAGCCTTGACTGGGGAGTGGTGACACAGTCTTGGTGGGGAGCCATAAAGCTGTCCAGGCCCTTAAAGACTGTTGCACTGCCTGGGCTGTACATGCTGCTCGATCTCCGCACCTCCCCTGCTACCTGGCCCTCGGAACTGCGCCTTCTGCCACTAGCGCTGTCGGATGGGAATTTTACCATCAGCTTGTCCGCCAGGGTCCTGTGGTATAGCAACACTCTCGAACCCCTTTCCTCTTCGGGAATGAGAGTGGGAAGGTTCTCCTTGTAGCGTGGGTCGAGCAGTGTGTACACCCAGTAATCCATAGTGGCCAGAATGCATGTAACGCGAGGGTCACGAGAAAGGCATCCTAACATGAAGTCAGCCATGTGTGCCAGGGTACCTGTACGCAACACATGGCTGTCTTCACTAGGAAGATCACTTTCAGGATCCTCCTCCTCCTCCTCCTCCTCAGGCCATACACGCTGAAAGGATGACAGGCAAGCAGCAGGGGCACCGTCAGCAGTGGGCCAAGCTGTCTCTTCCCCCTCCTCCTCATCCTCCTCATGCTCCTCCTCCTCCTCCTGAATGCGCTGAGATATAGACAGGAGGGTGCTCTGACTATCCAGCGACATACTGTCTTCCCCCGCCTCCGTTTCCGAGCGCAAAGCATCTGCTTTTATGCTTTGCAGGGAACTTCTCAAGATGCATAGCAGAGGAATGGTGACGCTAATGATTGCAGCATCGCCGCTCACCACCTGGGTAGACTGCTCAAAGTTTCCAAGGACCTGGCAGATGTCTGCCAACCAGGCCCTCTTCAGAAAATAATTGAGGAGGCTGACTCCCACTGCGCCGCCCATGTTGGAGTTGGTATTCCACTATAGCTCTACGCTGCTCATAGAGCCTGGCCAACATGTGGAGCGTAGAGTTCCACCGTGTGGGCACGTCGCACAGCAGTCGGTGCACTGGCAGATTAAAGCGATGTTGCAGGGTGCGCAGGGTGGCAGCGTCCGTGTGGGACTTGCGGAAATGTGCGCAGAGCCGGCGCACCTTTACGAGCAGGTCTGACAAGCGTGGGTAGCTTTTCAGAAAGCGCTGAACCACCAAATTAAAGACGTGGGCCAGGCATGGCACGTGCGTGAGGCTGCCAAGCTGCAGAGCCGCCACCAGGTTACGGCCGTTGTCACACACGACCATGCCCGGTTGGAGGCTCAGCGGCGCAAGCCAGCGGTTGGTCTGCTCTGTCAGACCCTGCAGCAGTTCGTGGGCCGTGTGCCTCTTATCTCCTAAGCTGAGTAGTTTCAGCACGGCCTGCTGACGCTTGCCCACCGCTGTGCTGCCACGCCGCGCGACACCGACTGCTGGCGACGTGCTGCTACTGCTGACACATCTTGATTGCGAGACAGAGGTTGCGGAGGAGGAGGAGGGTGCTTTAGTGGAGGAAGCATACACCGCCGCAGATACCAGCACCAAGCTGGGGCCCGCAATTCTGGGGGTGGGTAGGATGTGAGCGGTCCCAGGCTCTGACTCTGTCACAGCCTCCACTAAATTCACCCAATGTGCCGTCAGGGAGATGTAGTGGCCCTGGCCGCCTGTGCTTGTCCACGTGTCCGTTGTTAAGTGGACCTTGGCAGTAACCGCGTTGGTGAGGGCGCGTACAATGTTGCGGGAGACGTGGTCGTGCAGGGCTGGGACGGCACATCGGGAAAAGTAGTGGCGACTGGGAACGGAGTAGCGCGGGGCCGCCGCCGCCATCATACTTTTGAAGGACTCCGTTTCCACAACCCTATACGGCAGCATCTCAAGGCTGATAAATTTGGCTATGTGGACGGTTAACGCTGGAGCGTGCGGGTGCGTGGCGGCGTACTTGCGCTTGCGCTCCAACAGTTGCGCTAGCGACAGCTGGACGGTGCGCTGACAGACACTGGTGGATAGGGCCGAGGACAGCGGAGGTGAGGGTGTGGGTGCAGGCCATGAGACGGTAGTGCCTGTGTCCTGAGAGGGGGGTTGTATCTCAGTGGCAGGTTGGGGCACAGGGGGAGAGGCAGCGGTGCAAACCGGAGGCGGTGAACGGCCTTCGTCCCACCTTGTGGGGTGCTTGGCCATCATATGTCTGCGCATGCTGGTGGTGGTGAGGCTGTTGGTGGTGGCTCCCCGGCTGATCTTGGCGCGACAAAGGTTGCACACCACTGTTCGTCGGTCGTCAGGCGTCTCTGTGAAAAACTGCCAGACCTTAGAGCACCTTGGCCTCTGCAGGGTGGCATGGCGCGAGGGTGCGCTTTGGGAAACAGTTGGTGGATTATTCGGTCTGGCCCTGCCTCTACCCCTGGCCACCGCACTGCCTCTTGCAAACTGCCCTGCTGCTGCCCTTGCCTCCCCCTCTGAAGACCTGTCCTGAGTAGGCGTTGCAAACCAGGTGGGGTCAGTCACCTCATCGTCCTGCTGCTCTTCCTCCGAATCCTCTGTGCGCTCCTCCCTCGGACTTAGTGCCCTCACTACTACCTGACTGCAAGACAACTGTGTCTCATCGTCATCGTCCTCCTCACCCACAGAAAGGTCTTGAGACAGTTGGCGGAAGTCCCCAGCCTCATCCCCCGGACCCCGGGAACTTTGCAATGGTTGTGCATCAGTGACGATAAACTCCTCTGGTGGGAGAGGAACCACTGCTGCCCAATCTGAGCAGGGGCCCGAGAACAGTTCCTGGGAGTCTTCCCGCTGCTGAGCATGTGTCATTGGAGTGGAGTGAGGAGGCTGGGAGGAAGGAGGAGCAGCAGACAGAGGATTCGGATTTGCAGCAGTGGACGGCGCAGAACTGTGGGTGGACGATAGGTTGCTCGAAGCACTTTCTGCCATCCACGACAGGACCTGCTCACACTGCTCATTTTCTAATAAAGGTCTACCGCGTGGACCCATGAATTGTGCGATGAATGTCGGGACGCCAGAAACGTGCCTCTCTCCTAATCGCGCAGCAGTCGGCTGCGATACACCTGGATCAGGAGCTCGGCCTGTGCCCACACCCTGACTTGGGCCTCCGCGTCCTTGGCCGCGTCCACGTCCTCTAGGCCTACCCCTACCCCTCAGCATGCTGTATTACCAGTGATTTGATTTCCCAGGCAGGAAAGAAATTGGCGCAAGCCTGCAGGCCAAATATACTTTTTTCCCTTTTTTCTTAAAAGGAAAGGCCCACTGCGTCTATTCAATGAATAATAAGTTTAATAACTGTGTTGTGCCCCTGCAAATGTGTCACAGAAATTTAGTGTTGCAGAGTTATTAACTAGAGCAGAGCAAGGAATTTCACAGGCAGGAAAGAAAGTGGCGCAAGCCTGCTGTAAAACGTAGCTGGCTGTGTCTGATTTTTTTACGTTCTCCGCGCAGCACACACGTACCCAGAGCCCTGAGGAGTGTCAGAGGCAGGCCAAATATACTTTTTTCCCTTTTTTTTAAAAGGAAAGGCCCACTGCGTCTATTCAATGAATAATAAGTTTAATAACTGTGTTGTGCCCCTGCAAATGTGTCACAGAACTTTAGTGTTGCAGAGTTATTAACTAGAGCAGAGCAAGGAATTTCATTGGCAGGAAAGAAAGTGGCGCAAGCCTGCTGTAAAACGTAGCTGGCTGCGTCTGATTTTTTTACGTTCTCCGCGCAGCACACACGTACCCAGAGCCCTGAGGACTGACAGACGCAGGCCAAATATACTTTTTTCCCTTTTTTTTAAAAGAAAAGGCCCACTGACTATATTCAATCAATAATATATGTCTTCTGGCCCTGCCTACACAATTCTGTCCCTGTAGTATCAATGCAGGGTGCAATGCTCTGCACAGCCGATTTTGAGAAGAAAAAAAAATATGCAACACAACTAACAGTAGCCTGCACCGTACTCCACACAGTTAAATGTGGCCCTAGAAAGGACCGTTGGGGTTCTTGAAGCCTACACTCACTCCTAACACTCTCCCTGCCTAACCACCACTTCTGTCCCTAATGCAGGGTGCAATGATCTGCACAGCCGATTTTGAGAAAAAAAAAATATATCTACTGCTAACAGCAGCCTGCACACAGGTAGATGTGGCCCTAAGAAGGACCGTTGGGGTTCTTGAAGCCTACACTCACTACAAACACTCTCCCTACAGCAACTCCAATACAACTGGACTTTCCCTCAGCTAACTCACAAGGCATCTGAGGCGAGCCGCGGGAGGGGCCGATTTTTATACTCGGGTGACATCTGATCTCCCCAGCCACTCACAGCAGGGGGGTGGTATAGGGCTTGAACGTCACAGGGGGAAGTTGTAATGCCTTCCCTGTCTTTCAATTGGCCAGAAAAGCGCGCTAACGTCTCAGAGATGAAAGTGAAAGTAACCCGAACACCGCGTGGTACTCGTTACGAGTAACGAGCATCCCAAACACGCTAATATTCGCCCGAGCATCAAGCTCGGACGAGTACGTTCGCTCATCTCTAGTTGCTTTGGATTAGCTGGGAGCAGAGCAGCAAAATTACCAATTTTTTGTAGTTTTAATCACTTTCTTACATCATGAGAGGTAAATTTACTCCATAACTCCATAAAGAGAGCTGCTACCTCCTCTTTATTCAGCCTCCTAAAGATGGCTGCCTAAGCTTGTGCAATTGTTGTTAGGTTGGTGTCCTATGACAAGCAGATCTTTGTGGCAGAAAGCCTCATGTCTCAGCAGGGATTTCTGCTGCTGATCTGCATTTGAGCAGCTGTGGATTGCTCGTGGAATAGCCTCATTTCAATGAGGCTGATCTGCATCCAGTAAACCCAATATGGATTTCTCATCAAGAAGTGACGCGCCACTTCTTATATTACCACTCTGTACAGACTACGGCGCAGAATCCCATTCAAATGAATGGGACACTTTTCAACAGAGACTTTGCATAAGATTTGTTACGCACTCTGTGCAAAATCCACAGCAAATCCATGGTGAAATCCGCTGTGTAAACCTAGACACACAGGCCATCCCATCTCCGTGCCAGAGCGCATGAGTTTGAAAAAAACTGCAGGAATATGAGTCCGGCCCGATCTTTCCTGCACATTGTAATAAGCTGAATATATAATATGTGAGAAAGATAGGGCAAATCGTGTCTTTACTCACCTGTACTACTAGCGGGCGAAAATACTGCTAATGAAAGCAAAACCACTGGAATCAATGGCTTTGTTTCTCTCCGTTATGCGGCCATGTTTATCACGGCTGCATAACAGGTCCGTGTGAAGAAGCCCTGAAACTGACAGAACTCGGACATGAATAGACCCCATTATAGTCAATATGCACATTCACATGTAGGATTTTTTTTTTCTGGACTGATGCTCTGTGTAAAAACAAAAATCTGCAGCATGTCCGATTCTGGGGCATTTCTTCCACCAAAGTCTCTTATTCAAGTCAATGGGTGCATTAAAACAACAGTAAGTCCTTTCATTGCATTTGAGTGCATTCCGTTTTTTAACTGCAACCATAGGCAGGTCCAATCTTTTTTTGCCCATAGTATTAACGGGCGAGAATACCGCTAATGAAAACAAAGGCATTGTAATCAATGGTTTTGTTTTGTCACATTATGTGGGTGTTAAAATTTTTCACGGGCGCATAACGGGATTAATTCACACCCATCTGTTTAAGCCCTTAGAGGAGGAGGATAAACATAAAGAGCGCAGACATTGGGGATCGGGTCTTCCTGAATATTTTTGCTAAATCAGTCCAATCACTCCCGGATTATTTCAATAATCGTTCTTCGCTATTTTTCTCTTCGCGTCTCCCAGACAAATGGCTGCTGGAGCCAGACGTTCTTTTCACGCCTCAGGGCTTAGCCAGATCGCCATGATTTTTTCCCGTTATGCGGCTGTGATCATCAATGGTTTCGTTTTCACGAGCGGTATAAGTAGAACTTGCCCTGTCTTTCTCGAATGCAGTTTATACTATGTTCGAGAAGGATAGGGCAGGACCGGCCTTCCTGCTGTGTTTTTCAAACTCGCATGGAGTTTGAAAGGTAAAAAAGAAAAAGTTTTTCCCCTCATTCATGCACAAGTACACTCCGTAGCGGCGAGCGTAGTTGTACATATGTCCGTATGAAGAAGCCCTCATACAGTGATGATGCTCTACAACTGACTCCCATCATGGCCTGACTGCTCCAATCTGACTAGGCATGCTGGCAGTAGTACGGTATTACATAATGACACATTGGCTTCTGTCTGTATGTGTTCGCTATAGAATATGTGCTATATAATATAGAGGCATGCTTGAATTATAACGGATTGGTATTTCTGTGGCATGTCTATTGCAATGTTCCGAACCTCTGGCGCTGATTTCCACTAGAAAACAGGAGAAAATATTATAGCAAGCGGCGCAATATCATCCGGTAAATTCTCTAAAATGCCGGACTGCGGGCAGAAATCATACAGATCCCATTATAGTCAGCGGTCGTCCATCTACAGCCCCTCAGTTCCATCATAAGACTGAACCGGTCAGCTGGGGAAGCAGTGTTCGTGCTCATCGAACAGAGCAGGAAGACAGAACTCCCTAATACTGGTGTGAACGAGCCCCATAGTGGTTGCTGTATTCAGCCCGGGGAGTCTCTGGGAGCTGGAAACCATGTATATTAATAATATTATACAAGGAGTATTTAGATATAAACCAGAAACCTGTCGGGCTTTAATCTGACCATGCGGCTCCAGAAATCAGGGTGTTAGTCGGAGTTCTGGAGTTTGAACTGAAATGAGCCGGGAGAGAGCGGATCTGTTTTGCTCTCTCAGATCTCATTCATGTGGCGGTCACGCTGTTGTATTTTACCGTCTGCATTACAGCTGCAACTCACAATGCCGGACTGCGACCAGAAATCACACAGATCCCATTATAGTCAGTGGTGGTCCATTTGGGGCTGTTCAGTTCCATCATATGACTGAACCGTTCAGTTGGGGGGGGGGGGGGGGGTTCAGACAAGCATATTTCACAATTTGCTCAATACTGCACAACGTTTCGGCACGGTGAACGAGCGTCCCTGTACTGGCGTCTTTGGTGTGCAAATGCATTGAGCAGGACCTTTTTTTTTGTGTGCCGCGGGTGCAAAAAAAAAGGAATGAGTATGAACCCACTGAAATCAATACGTTTCATGCATCGCATTTTGCACACAGGAGCCCTTAAAGCAACCGGTTTAGGGACAAAATTCTTTTTTCGCTGCCGCCCCTCTGATCCTCTCGTTTCGGGCTCAGTTTTCAGCTGTCTAAGATGGCAGCAGCAGTTTTGTAACTAATTAATGCGCACTGTGCACTGCTCTCTGATTCGCCAGTGCTGATCCCATGAGCAGCTCTGGCCAATCACAGAGCATGTCAAGTGGAGTAGTAGTCTAACACTACCAATGCATTGTGGGGGATTAGGAAGTGTCAAGATTATGTTGGCCATCTTGGACCCAGAACTGGTGGATTGGAGGGGTGGCAGAGAAGAACAACTGCAGATAATATCCCCCTCCCCTCCAGTCCGAAGACAGAATTTTGTTCTAAACCGGAGGGTCGATTTAACATCTGTGGACTAAAGGGCTATATAATGCATCTCGCCCTAACAAAACTGGATTAAAATGTATTTTATTCCCCTTTAACAGATTTTAACCCCTTAGTGACGGCCCTATAGTGTTTTTACGTCCTGATAGTGCCGCTATCTCCTTCCATACAGCGCAGGCGTCAGCTGTTTATTACACCTGACACCCTCGGGCAATAGCCGCAATCAGCCGTTCGGCCGATTGCTGCTATTAACCCTTTAAATGCCGCTGTCAATTCTGATAGCGGCATTTAAATCCCCCGAACGATATTCGGGGGTCCCGTACGGGGGAGCCGTGCGGGTGTCATGGCAGCCGGGGGCCTTCTGAAAGGCCCCAGGGCTGCCTTAGCAGACTGCCTATCAAGCCATCCCCGTGGGGTGGCTTGATAGACTGGCTGTCAAAAAAACAGTATGACGTAATGCTATAGCATTACGTCATACTGCAGGAGCGATCAAAGCATCGCTGGTTGTGGTTCTCTAGAAGGATTAAAAGAAAGTGTAAAAATAAGATCAATAAAGTTTTAGTAATTATTTTTTAAAAAAGTAATATAAGTCCAAAAAAAAACCTTTTGCCATATTTGCAATAAAAAAATCAAAATAATAAACCAAAAATACGTGTTCGGTATCGCTGCGTCCATAAAAGTCCGATCTATCAAAGTAATGTATTATTTACCCTGCAGAGTGAACGTGGTCCCCCCAAAAAATAAAGAACGCCCGAAATGCACTTTTTTGGTCACCCTATCTCCGATAAAAAATGTCATAAAAAGCGATCAAAAACTCAATTGTATGCAAAAATGGTACCAACGGAAACGACAGGTCATACCGCACAAAATGAGCTCTCACATAACTATGTCGACAGAAAAATAATAAGTTATTGTGCGCAGAAAACGGACACAGCAAACTATTTTAAAAATTAAATATCTTAAAAAAAAATACAAGTAGTACAGCAAAAAAAAACCTATATAAATTTGGTATCGTAGTAATCATACTGACCCATAGAATAAAGTTATTGTGTCATTTTTGTTGCAGTTTATGCGCCATAGAAATAGGATGCACGGAAAGATCGTGGAATGTCATTTTTTTTCCATTTCTCTCCACTTATAATTTTTAAAAAGTTTTTCAGTACATTATATGATACAATACATAGTACCATTGAAAAATACAACTCATCCCACTAAAAACAAGCCCTCATACAGCGACGTCAATGGAAAAAATGAAATTGGAAAGCAAAAAAGCTCCGTTACTCAGGGCTTATTCAGACAACTGTATATCGGCCGCGTATTCACACTGGCCGATATACGGCGTCCCTCTCTGCAGGGGGAGGAGGCTGGAAGAGCCGGGAGCAATCCTCTGAGCTCCCGCCCCCTCTCTGCCAACTCTCCACCCCACTGCACAATTTGTATGAGAGGAGGCGGGACGGGGTGGAGCTAATTCCCGTAACTTAGCCCCGCCCTCGTCCCGGGCTCTCTCATTGCAAATAGTGCAGAGGGGCGGAGTGGGGGTGGGAGCTCAGAGAACTGCTGTCGGCACTTCCAGCCTCCTCCCCCTGCAGAGAGAGACGCCATATATCGGCCGGCGTGAATACCTGGCCGATATACGGTCGTCTGAATAAGCCCTAAGGAGTTAAGACATAGGTATGTCTCGTTTACACAGGTTAGGCATGTTCCAGTCGGGAAAATATGCTGCATATTAATCCTATTGAAAATCACTTACGCCCAAGTATTTTGCTCCTGTGGACTTTTATGCGCATCAATACAGTACGTATTTGCGCACACAAAAAAGTACACAAAATGGCCCATGTATGGGCTGTGCACCAAAATTGGGCATGCTGCGTATTTTTTCTCAAGAGATTGAACATTGCATGAAAAAATATGCTGTGTGAACGAGCCCTAAGCTCCATTTACATGCGAAGATGATCGCTCAAAGTACGTTCAAAAGATAGGATGATTGACATCTTGAGCGCTTTTAGTAGCTTATTAGCTTCATTTGCATGTAAATGAGGCTCTCTTCGCTATATGCAGAACACAGCAGGTGGTCTGTTCTCTGCATACAGCCCCTTTGTTCTCCTGTGGGACTGCAGCTGAATACAATGTTATTAGACAGTGTACAGTCCCTCCTATCTGCTCTACAGCGAATGATGGATTTTAAACTGAACTAAAAATCATCGTATGGCCAAGAAGCAAATGATGGTATCATTTTCACGCAACTATTATCACTCAAAATACATCATTTGAGCGAATTTTGAGCGATAATCGTTGTGTGTAAATGGGTCTTTACCGACAGTTTGTTAGCCTATTCCAGAGGCAGACTTCTTGGCTATTCCTGGATATTTTTCAGGTATTTGCATCACATGAGTGTATATCAAAATATACTTGCTCCTGCGCAACTTTCTTACACAAAAAATGAATGTTTTTTGATGTGTGCCTGTGCAAATACTCTGTGTACTTGTGCAGGCAGTGCTAGCTCACATTGGCGGCAGAATCATCTCACTCTGATTTAAATGGCTAATTAGGCTAACGCAGTTTCGGTGATCGCGGCTATGTATAGCGTTTTTGTGCATACCTGTGCAGATGTGCGTGTTTGCACACCTCCCATAGACCTTTATGGCGCTTTTTGGTGTGCAAATTCACACAAAATAGAGCAGGTCTTAATGTTTTTGTGCAGGCGCAAAAAAAGAGGTGAGAGTAAACCTATTTAAATCAATAGGTCCCATCCTGTGTTTTACGGGCGGAATTATCTCGCATGCAAAAGCGCGCTAAAACACGTCCGTCTGACGCCACACTTCCAGAGCATAATTCTGCATACATAGAGTGCATGTATGAGAGTAAATGCACACGGACTGTTAAAAAGTTATGTCTGAGTTTCCCATGCACAACTTGGATTGGGCAGCACACAGGCACCCCGACTATATGCTACCGGATGTGGAAGACCTCACACTGACGTGTGCTTTCTCTGTCTGATAACTGGTCAAAATTAGGACGTGCTGCATGTTTTTCACTCCGGCTGTTCGTCCGAGTAACGAGACCCATGTGAATACACCCATTCAAATGATTGGATGCTATTTCTGTTCGATTTTTGGGCAGATTTTTCGGTCAGATTATTGGGATGGAATAAAAGCCCCTGTGCGCGTACCCTTAGGCACACCGATGGGCCAGAATCCACATGCAAAAGCCCACAGCAGAATCTGAACGCGGCCAGGAGCCATGCATACCTGGTATCTTCTGTTTTGCAGATGACTGCGGCGGCTCGCTCTTGGTCATGCACAGTACAGATTTTTTTTTTAAATCTTTGTTTTTCCCATACCATCACTAGGCGATGACGCGGGTACCCGAGACCTATCTGCAATGTCGCATGGCTTCCATTGACTTCAAGCCAAAATAAAACATGCTGTGATTTTTCCTTCGCTTGCGGAAATCGCAATTCGTTTCCGCAAGAGTGTAAGAAAAAGCGATCTTACATAGCATATTCTGAATGGTATATGCTGTGGATCCTCCGTGCGGACGCTGACTGCGGATTCCGCAGCAAATATCCGTTTGCGTGCAGCCGGCCTTATTACACATGCTTCGGATTCTGTGCTGAAATGTTCTTCTTCATCTGGATGAGATTTATAAAATGTTATCCACACAACTTGTACTGTAAATACTATGGAATTTGCACAGAAGAATTGATTGCAGAAATTCCTCAGCATAACCGTGTGCGATGTCACAGCGTATGGACAGCTCATATAAAACGTACATTTAGGGTGGTTCCACACGGCGAGAAAATTGCGCAATTTTCGCCAGCTGCGATAGTCAGTAAAAAAGCAGAGTGTAAAACCAATGATTTACAACGGTTTCATTCCCATCTGCGATGTTTTCACTGATCTGATGTTGAAGAGGATAAAAAATCGTGGCTTGCTCTATCTTTCTGTGATGTGCGATTTTTTATTTCCAATGTATTCCTATGGGGGCTTCTTTTTATCGCATCGCAACGCCACCAACGCATGCTGCGATGCAATGTTATTTTAACATTGCAAAGACCCATTGACTCTTGTGATAAAAAATCATGCAATCTTATCGCTGACGGCAGCGATGCGAGATTATTCTCCAAAAAGAGCATCGCTGACGCTCACAAATCACAGTGAGTAAAGATTTTCTCACTGCAAAATTGCGATCGCTATCAGAATCACAAATTCCTTAATGAAGGTGCCGCCATTCTTAAGGTGTTCATATCGATGTTACCCTCTCTGTCTTTTCTTCAGAATTTCCAGTTCTTGAAAGATAATTTAAGGAGGGGATATTCTTGTGCCACAGGTTATCTCTCTTTTGTGTAGCGGAAAAGGAGACTTAGAAACCCCTAATTGAATGCAGTCCCTGTAAAGCTGATCAGGTCGTGCTCCTGACACCCCCCAAAAATAGCTACGGCCAGCCAGACATTTCTCCTACAGTAGCCACTGCAGGGGGAATGTAGTATTACACGATGGCCATTAAGATGAATGACCATCCATGTGATACAAGGACATCTCAAATTCCACCAAACAGGAGCCACTCATACAAAGCAATTTTTTAGAGTTTTATCCCTGCTCATAGAGAGAGGACCCTGCTCTTTGAGATTCCATATGCCCCAACACGGCATATGAAGAGTTGCTTTCTTGTGACAACCCCTTTAATGCACTTATATTGCTGGCTCCTTGCTTTCAATTCTATTTAAGGTATTTCTCCTTGCTTTCAATTCTAGGGTATCCTAGCTAATTTGGAGATTCTTTTTTCTTATCTCATGCAACCCCTTTAATGCTGTAGGTGAACTATGGACTATAGTTTATGGTATTCTACGGTTATAGATTATTCTTTTTGTTCTATTGTCTCTGAAGAAGATGCAGAGATTCAGATTCCTCAGCCCTTTTCCATTGTAGAACTTTCTTTCTTGCAGCTGCAGCAGTTTGGCCAATGATTACAATATATATTAGAGAATTGATCATGAGTATATCTGTCGCTCCTCAATTTTGACTAGGGTTTTGTAGATTTGCTATTCTATATCACTAACTATTCCATTGTGCCAACTTTCTTCAGCAGTCCTTGAACTTGTTCCCCGAATCGCCTCCAGCAAGAACACCACCAACTATTCTTCCAGATATTTCATTAAAGAGGGGACACCATTCTTCTGTTGGCTTCAAGTACCTCAATAGGTGTCATCCAAGTCTTCCTCTGCATCTCTCAATCTCAACCACTGGCGGAAATGTTCACTCATTATTCCCTGCTCCTTGGTTCCCTTATCCAATCCCTATCATCTACTTCTTAAGGCCCATTTACGCACAACGATTATCGCTCAAAACTCACTCAAAAGCCATTGTTTGAGCGATAATCGTTGTGTGTAAATGTTCCCATCTTTCACTCTTCAGGTGAACGATGATTTTTAGGTGAGCTTAAAAGTCATCGTTCAGCCGTAGAGAAGATAACACAGACCGCATGCTGTCCATGGTGCTGTATTCTCCACGGGAGCGCTGATTACATTGTATTCAGCTTGCAGCCCCATAGCAGAATAAAGGAGCTGAATACAGAGAATAGACCACCTGCTGTTCTCTGCATACAGCTCCAGGAAGCTTATTTACAAGCAAATGAAGGTGATAAGCTGCTAATGGACATTGTGCATGGACAGTGTCCATTAGCAGTTTATGCAAAAGAATCGCTCAAAACCTTTGAATGATTATCTTTTAATTATTATCTTTGCATGTAAAAGTGCCTTTACTCCTCTCCCATTTTCTTACTCTCTGTCTGCATATCCTACAAGCCTCTTTATGACTGGATTCCCACTTGTTGATTTTCTATAAACGTACAATGTTTATCGCTGTTGATCCTGCATAGGTGTCTTTTTCATCTGCTTTCAACTCCAGAAACGTCTAATATCTAAATAATTACATAATGTCACCTGTTGATTCTGCTTTACTTATAATGACCATTTAAGATACTGCATAAAGATTAAGCTGCAGGATAAACAACTTAATCCTAATAGTGCTGTACCAGTTCTGTTGGCTAGTAGGGTGGTAAGGTTATATGAGATTAATGCCCAGCAATCACTTACAGTTCTACAGATTTGGTAACCAGATATGTCTTGAAGGCTTCTTTCACACAAGCATTTTCACGGCCGGCCAATATATACTTCCATATGGGGCATAGAAGCTGGTGAACAGACGCACAAATCTAACGTTTGTGCACCCTTTCACACGGCATGGGGCCCAGTGCATATCCGCCAAGCTCACCATGCCATCGCCAATTTCGCCTCCATCCCCATCGCAGGCTCATCTCTTGTCTCCTTCCCGCTCTTTCTTTGAAATAAGAGAGGGTAGGGGCGGAGCTAAGCAGCAGCTCGCCTCCATCTATTGATGGCTATGTACAAGGGGCGGGGAGAGGGTTGGGGTTTAGCTCCACCCAGATCCCACCCCTTGTCCATAGCCATCAATGGAGGGGAGGCGGGACAGCCAGTGCTTAGGTCCGCCCCCGTCTCGCCCCCTTCCATTGTACAGAACAAGCGGGGAGGAGACGAGAGGTTAGCCTGCACGGAGGGTGCGATAAGAACAGAGGGAGGGAGTTTAGCAGCCATGCTGCTAAACTCCCTCCCACCTACGGCCGATGCTATGGGCTCCCATAGGAGCCCATGCAGTGGCAGATGTATTCCTGCCCAAAAGATAGTACCAGGACTATTTTTTGGGCCTGACGTAAAAACACCCAGTTCTATATCGGCATTGCCGGGCACTTTTACGTCTCAGGAATATGCCCATGTGATCTGATGCATTGGAATCCAATGCATCAGATCACAGCGCATATTGGCTGGCCGTGAAAATGGCCGGCCGATATGCGTTCATGTGAAAGAAGCCTAAGTCATAGTAATAGACAAACACAATCAGACCATTTTTAAATATGTAAAGAATGAGAAAATCTAGGTAATTCCAAAGGCTTCACTTTTATTGCAGTTTTAGAATGCTTCATAGGGGGTACAGTTCATTTTACTTAGAGGTGTACTTTATAGTCGCATAATACATTTACTACTTATCTTGAAATTCAATTATAGAAATTGGAGTTTAACCACCATCTAACAAATATGGTGCTTTCAACAACAGATATAATAAAACAAAAGACATTGCTGAGACTAAGCCCCATTTACACACAGCTGATCGCTCGAAATTCATCAGAAACTGACAGTTTTGAATGATCTTTTTGCTTTAGCTACTAATAGGCTAATCAGCTCATTAGTAGCTAACTAGCTTCATTTGCATGTATTTAGAGAACAGCAGGTGGTTTGTTCTCTAAATACATAGCTATTGTTCTGCAGCAGGACAGCAGCTCAAAGAATGTTATCAGCGCTGCCCACTGAGAACTCAGCATGTGGTCCCTCTTTATCATGGTCAACAGATTTTAAACTGATCTGAACTCAGCAATGGACGAAAAGTGCATGGTAAGTGCGTGATGGGCACACATTAACAAGCAATAATTATTGCTCAAAAGATGACTTTTGAGCAAAGTTTGAGCGATAATCGTTGTGTGTAAAAGGCCCTTTATTAGAGAAGAATCTAAATAAGCTAATAACACACAAACATTTGTTCATTCATATATTTTATTGAGCACAATGAGTAAATATCCACAGCGTAGGAAGAAAAGTAAGTGATCATAATTTGTAGATCCCTATTTATCAGCAATCATCTCCAAATAATGCAAATAATATGTATACAATCTCAAGATATTTGGCACTATTCCACCTGCAAATGTGTTTCAGCTCATCAATATTTCTGGGATGCTTTACATGCACAGCCCTCTTCATGGCGCAACATCTAAGTAGTGTTAAGGTGAGGACTCTGCTATCCTAGGCAACCCTGTTTATTTTTCTAGCCACTTTTCAAAAGTGGTCAGAGAAGTAAAAACTCACAAATTTCTGTGAAAAAACGGCGTCGGCTGAGATTTGTGACTTTATACTATTTTACTGGCACAAAACCCTTGAGAAATTCCCCATTGTGTACTCTTAGCAACTGGAGGCCTGATAACAGTATACAAGACATCATGCAGCTGTATGATATAAAACAGCTAAATATACAGACAATTATGTTTGGTCAACAGTTACCTGATATGTATGGACAGTCAGGATTACTTAGAATGAAAGGGGTTGAACCCCAATTGGTCATTGCTCAGATCCACACTGATCCTGAGAATGGGAATCCCATGTCCTCCACTTATCATTACTGTGGATTCACTGCTCCCACTCACAGTAATGTGGATAGTGGATGGAGTGATGGTTGTGCACGTGCAGTGCCGCTCCATTCATTTAAATGGGGCTAATGGAAATAGTTAAGTAAAAGCACTCTGCTTTTTCAACTGTCTCATTGAATGGAATGTCACCGCTAATGCACGACTGACATTTCAATCAAACTCCTCACTATGGGGGGTGTAGTGAGCCTGCAATAGGAAGGAGAAGGGGACGTGGGATTGAGAAAAATGAAGTTGTAGGGACATAGACTCAATAGACACAAATGTTTGTCTAATATGAAGTCTGAGGCTTTTATTAGACTGTTTCTTTAAAGAGCAAGGGTTTTTTTCTTTGTTCACTAAGTAGCTATCCCCCCATTATATAAGTCAGCTAAAGATACTTTGGTTACATCTGTAAACATTTGTAAACCAAACACTTTGGTGATCCCCACATGGTGTCAGCATTAGTAATAATAACACCACATGGTGCCTTTAGTAGTAAAAGTAATCCCACATGGTGCCTTTAGTAGTAAAAGAGATCCCACATGGTGACTTCAGTAGTAAAAGTGACCCCTATGGTGGCTTCAGTAGTAACAGTAATCCCACATGGTTCCTTCGGAGTGCAGCGGCATGGCAAGAGGCCAGACAGCGCGGCCGCCAAGAGAGAGGTCCTGCAGGTGACGTCATCGGAGCTGCAGAGGAGCTGCTAAGTATATTCTGGGTGTGTGTGTCTGTTTCTAAGCATGTGTGTCTGTGGGTCTAAGTGTGTGTCTTAGTGTGTGTGTCTGTGGGTCTAAGTGTGTGACTGTGACTAAGTGAAGGGGTGTAAGAGTGTAAGAGTATGAGTGTGTAAGTGTAGAAAAACGGTGTAAGTGAAGCATAATTGGGGGATTGAGTAAGAGACAGTAGTAAGTGTGTGAGAGTTTTAAAAAAAAGGGTGAGCGGTTGCGCGCAAGCATACATGTGTGAGCGGTTGCGCAGGGGCGTGGGTATGTGAGCGGTTGCGCACGAGTGTAGGTGTGTGAGCGGTTGCGCATGAGCGTAGGTCTGTGAGCAGTGGCGCATGAGCGTAGGTGTGTGAGCGGCTGCGCACGGTCGGAGGAATGTGAGGGGCTGCGCACGGGGGGAGGTGTGTGAGCGGTTGCACATGGGCGGAGGTGTGTGAGCAGCTGCGCACGGGCGGAGGTGTGTGAACGGTTGTGCATGACCACATGGTGCCTTCAGTAGTAAAAGTGATCCCCACATGGTGCCAGCATTGGTAAAAGTGACCCCCCCCATGTTGCCATCAGTGGTAGAAGTGACCCCCCATGGTGCCTTCAGTAGTAAAAGTGACCGCACATGGTGCCAGCATTAGCAAAGGTGATCCCACAAGGTGCCTTCAGTAGTTAAAGTTATTCCACATGGTCCCTCCAGTAGTAAAAATGATCCACACATGGTGCTTGCAGTAGTAAAAGTGAGCCCCACATGGTGCCTTCATTAGTAAAAGTGATCCCCTCATGCTGCCTTCAGTAATAACAGTAATCCCACATGGTGCCTTCAGTAGTATGAGTGATCCCTACATGGTGCCAGCATTAGTAAAAGTGATCCCACAATGGTGACTTCAGTAGTAAAAGTGATCCCACATGGTGCCAGAATTAGTAATAATGACTCCACATGGTGCCTTCAGTAGCAAAAGTGATCCCCACATGGTGCCTTCAGTAGTAAAACTGATCCCAATAAAAAGAGCCCTTACTTTTGCGCCCTTCTGTTTCAATCACCATGTAGTTTCAACATACAATGCTTATATAATATATACTGTGACAACTTGGGGTTACTAAGCTTCAGGAACGCCATCTGTCCTCCACCTAGATGGGTGGCCACACCTTAATAACCCACGTCCAGGCTTGAATTTGTGGGTGTTAGTGCAATGCCTATGCTCAAGGTATATATTTTCAAGTGGTCAAATTCAAAGAGTTAATGTTCGTGCTTAAGGAAGCTTATAAATTAGACACAGCATTGAATGTGATTAGAAGTTGTCTCCCTTTATTAGTGCTTTGTCTCAATTTATACTGTTAAGTAAAACCACATATTCTTGGGTTACCTGTGCTGATAACGTCAGGGTCACCAGTCTGGATTTCTTGTCTCTAGTTGCTTAATAATCAAGGTTGTTTAGCACGTCTGCAAAGTTCTTGTTATGGAAAATTACAAAAATATGATATAACAGACTGAAGCATAGAAGATGGATACAAGATACAAAATGGATACATATTTACTGCACTCACATGGCAAAACTCAGGAAACCCATTTGTTTTGCTAACATCACAGACAGAATAACAGAAACTTTGTATTGTAAATAATCACAGTACACACATTTATGCCATTCCCTAGTCATCTGGCGGCTAAATAACACTGATGCACTAGCTAACCTTGGCCGCGGCCCCAGTGCTGTGGAGACTTCTACTGTCTCCCCTTGGCTCCTGCTGTCTCTATTACGGCCGTGGCCCTGGCACGGTGGAATCGGCTCCTGTTCTCTCACCCCTCGGCTCCTGTCGTCTCCTCTTACGGCTGCGGCCCTGGTGCTGTGGAATCGGCTTCTGCTCTCTACCCTCAGCTCCTGCTGTCTCCCCTTACAGCCGTGGCTGTTTGCGGCGGCAGCATGGGGGGGCTTAGAGTGCTGGGGACATTAGGCGAGCCGTGCGACAAGGTCCTGGCGGCAGCGGCGGGGGACTGGAGTTATGACAGCAAGGGACACGGCCGGCAAGGTCCTGACGGGGGCAGGGGATGTGGGGACTGGGTTTTTTACTGCAGGGGACATGGGCGCCAAGGTCCTAGCAGCATCCAATGACTTTTGGCTGGGATGGAGGGTTAGTTTAACTGTTAGGCTTAAATTATTAGGTGTAAATGCTTCCATGTTAATGCCGACAGGCTCTCACATGGAAGAATTTACAGCTACTAATGTAAGCCTAACTGTTAAACTACCCCTAACCCTAACCCTCCATCCCAGCACAAACTCCTTGCATGCTGCTCTCGGTCTCTAAGCTGTGCTGGGTCGCCAGCCAATTAGGAGCTAGGGGCCGGATAGGGGCGTTTTTCCATCTAATCCCTGTCAAACCCCTAGCTTACAGTGGCGCCAAGGTACAACAGTACCCCCGCACTCTCCTGAACATGCTGAAAGTTGTACTTCTTTTCACCTATACAGGGGATAATAGATATGTGCCCCATTAACCCTGACTGTTCTAAATCATATCATGGGTGTGTCCATTAAAAAAAATCTGAGAATATCCTAAAACAAAAAAAGGAAATAAAACAGCACTCATCTCCTCAGTCTTCCTCCATACCAGCGCAAACGCTCTGGTGGCTGCCTGAATACGCTTGCAAGATGCTGTATTTATGTAGTTCCTAATAACGATGTAGATACTATATTTATTTCCTATTGGCAAGAAACAACTGTGCAATATGCTGAATCAGGAGAAAAATGTTAAAAGTTTCATCAAATGTAATAAACACAGACACATCAATTTAACACGGCACTTATGTAGTGATTTCTGCTCTAATTTGTTCCCTAGCTATCCAAAATCATTGATTTCCTAATCAAGTATATCCAAATCTTACTTTTTCGAACAATGTTCTGAATTACCAGGAACAAAGAGCTCAAAACAATAAATACTGGCTACATCCCAAATGTAGCTTTTGCTAAGACCTTAAGAATTAAATGGAAGACAGAGTGTTTGGAAAATGTCCAAGATGCTTGAAAATATATTGTTTACTCAGCATGCCCAAGTGTTATAATATGGTGAAAATTGTAATTCATTTTGATTTTTTTCAATATTGAGAAAAAGTGAATAAGCAGA